>NC_080390.1:24496216-25195537 GCF_028751815.1 Salvia miltiorrhiza
ATTTAATATTTACGACCGAAATTCGGTCTTTATATTAGAACTAAAATAAATAAATAATTAATAATTATTTTTAACGACCGTTTTTCGGTCGTTGTATACCAAAATTGTTAATATTATAATTAAAATTGTCAACGACTCTTTTTCGGTCGTTATATGTCTAATCGGTCGTTGAAGTCGCGGACTTAACTTAGGTTTTCTAATTTTTCCCCCATTTTCTTCTCTACCCTTTCCTCCTCCGATTCTCCACCTCCTTCCGTCGATTTCGCCGTTCCCGACACCGCTGCCTCCGTCCATCGAACGGCCACCTCCACCGACGTCGCCGCTGCTGCTCCTCTCCGTCCGACGCGACCGCTGCTGCTTCTCTCCGTCCGACGTGACGCGACCGCTGCTGCTCCTCTCCGTCCGACGCGACGCCGACGCCGCTGCTCTCCATCCGTCGCACGCCGATACTCTACGGTAAGTTAATTAATTATTCATCCTAACCCTAATTATTTTTTATAGATTTCATCAATTATTAACCCTAACTCTGATTCCCAGCCCCTGCCCTCGCCAGACCACCCCTGCCCTCGCCGGAAAGCTCCTGCCGTTGCCGGAATAAGAGATTGTAGGTTAGTTCGTGTAACTTATATAATGTAGGCTATTAATTTGAATTTAGGTTAATATTGGTATGTTAGTATATGAATTTAGGTTAATTATATGTGAATTAATGAGAAATTTACATAGAACTTAGTATGAATTATATGTGAATTAATGTAGGCTATGTTTCAAATTTATGTTAATTATATTAGTATGAATTAATGTGAAATTTAGTTGTTGTGTTGTATAGTATATGTGAATTAATGTGAATTTAGTTTGAATGTAATGTGAAATTATATGTTAATTATATATGTTCATTTCTATTTGATTTGTTTAAAGAACAAGAACTTAGTAAGATAATTTATTTTAGATTTATTTAAAGAACTTAGTTAGGTTTATTTATAAATATTAGATTTATTTAAATAACTTAGTTAGGTTTATATATATTAGATTTAGTTAAAAAACTTAGTTAGGTTAATCTCTATTTAAAGAACTTAGTTAGGTTCATTTCTATTTAAAGAACTTAGTTAGGTTCATTTCTATTTAAAGAACTTAGGAAGGTTAATTTCTATTTAAAGAACTTATAATGTTTAAATTTATTTAATTCGCTTTATCGCTGGTGGGGGAGAGGCGAAATATATGATTTAGCATGATTAATTGTGTTGAGCATGTTTTAATTAAAATTAAGCATGATAGTTTCGCCGGTGGGGGAGAGGCGATTAAGTATGATTGTGATTAATTGGAGTTTGGGCCGCCGGTAGGGGAGAGGCGGAGGCGGTAGCAATGACTACCGCCCTGGTTTTGTTGTTATGTTGAAATTTCAATCTTCAATCATCCTTCTTGAAATCCTAATCGTCATCATTTTCAAGTCATAATATGCATATTTAATTCTTTTAAGTGAAATCTTCAGTCATCCTTCTATAATCCTAATCTCCGTCCTTATTTGAGTTCTTAATGTCTACTCTTATTCATAATCTTAATCTTAATTCGGATTCCTAATTCTAATCTTAATCTTAATCATACTCTTAATCTTAATTCCAAATCCAAATCTTAATCTCCTTTCATAATCCTAATCTTAATCCAAATCTTAATCTTAATTCCTAATCCAAATCTTAATCTCCTTTCATAATCCTAATCT
Organism: Salvia miltiorrhiza; assembly: GCF_028751815.1. NCBI lineage: Eukaryota > Viridiplantae > Streptophyta > Magnoliopsida > Lamiales > Lamiaceae > Salvia > Salvia miltiorrhiza. Next base: position 24,497,931 of record NC_080390.1, read on the forward strand.
TAATCTTAATTCCTAATCCTTATCTTAATCTTAATCTTAATTTCTAATCTTAATTTCCACTCTTATTCATCATCTTAATTTTATATCTAATGTGTGAACTAATTAAAACATTAATAATATATGAATGCAGGAAATATAAACATGAGTTTAGATAGAGGGTGGATGTATAGGCGATATGCTCAAGGTAGTCTAACAGGAGAGTTCATGGATGGATTGGAAGTATTTATCCATTATGCACTTTCTCGACCGGACTTAATGATTGGAAATAAGATCAAATGCCCATGCACAAAATGTAAGAACAAAAAATTTGATACTCCAATGACTGTTAGGGTTCACTTGGCAAAGAATGGTTTTATCCCTAGATACCATATATGGACGATGCATGGTGAAGCGTTAGTGCAAGTCCCTGATGTTGCTAGGCGTATTGTAACCATTGAGGAAGATAGAGAAGTAAATCGTTATGAGACGATGGTGATGGATGTAGCGACAGCTCAATTTCACAATGTCGATGATTTAATTGAAGAATCTCCAAACCCAACAGCCCAACATTTGTATGATATGTTAAAGGCGGCTGATACAGAGTTGTGGCCTGGCTGTAAAACCCATACCCAATTATCTCTTGTAGCTCGATTGATGAGTTTAAAATCTGATAATAATATGTCTGAGCGATGTTTTGATCAGATTTTGGAGTTGATTAAAGAAATAGTTCCCGATAATAATTTGGTGACTGGAGATTTCTACAGTGCAAAGAAATTGCTTCGTGGGATGGGTTTGCCAGTTGAGAAGATTGATTGTTGTCGTAATAATTGTATGCTTTTTTGGGGGGATGATGAAATCTTGAACGAGTGTAAGTTTTGCGATGCAAAACGTTACAAAGAATCTTCTGGTCCCAGTGGTGGTCGCCAACGATGCCTAGTTGCAGTCAGTCAGATGCATTACTTTCCCATCACCCCAAGATTGCAAAGGTTATATGCATCTAAAGCAACAGCAGCTGATATGCGATGGCATGCTACATCAGTTAATGATGGTGTGATGAGACACCCTGCAGACTCACCTGCATGGAAACATTTTGACAACACATTTCCTGATTTTGCGGCCGAGGTCAGAAATGTGAGATTGGGGCTTTGTACTGACGGATTCTCGCCATTCAACAATTTTGGAAAGCAATATTCCTCATGGCCAATCCTACTTACTCCATGCAATCTTCCTCCTTGGATGTGCATGAGAGAACAACACATATTTCTCACTGCTGTCGTCCCTGGGCCACACAATCCAAAGGATATGATTGATGTTTTTCTTCAACCGTTGATTGTTGAGTTATCTCATCTTTGGGAAGTGGGTGTCCAAACGTATGACATATCATTGAAGAATAATTTCGAAATGCGTGCTGCACTTTTGTGGACAATTAGTGACTTTCCCGCTTATTCCATGCTTTCTGGTTGGAGTACAGCTGGTAGATTGGCATGTCCACGTTGTTGTGATGATACAGATTCTTTTCGATTACCTTTGAGTGGTAAACAATCCTGGTTTGACTGTCATAAGAGGTTCTTACCCACTGATCATCCTTTTCGACGCAACAAAAATGCGTTTATAAAAAATGCTCAAGTAAGAAAAGGTCCTCCATAAACAAAAAATGGGTACCAGTTGTTGGCTGAGATTGAGGGATTGGGGATTAAAAAAGTAACAGAATTGACAGTTGAAGATACTCGATTACGGATATCTAAACGACAAAGAACTTATGAATCAGGTTGGAGGAAAAAAAGTATATTCTGGGATTTGCCATATTGGAGTTCGTTGCTTATACGTCATAATCTTGATGTTATGCATATAGAAAAGAACGTCTTTGATAATTTGTTCAACACCATTATGAACACTAAAGGCAAAACAAATGATACGGCCAAATCTCGCGAAGAATTGAATAGGTTTTGTCGCAGACCTGAGTTAGAAGCCAATGAACAAACAGGAAAGTACCCTAAAGCATGTTATATGTTTGATAATGATGAGAAAAGAATCTTACTTAAGTGGATTGAAGGGCTTAGATTTCCTGATGGCTATGTATCCTCGTTGGGTAGATGTGTCAACTTGAGTACACTTCAAATGTTTGGTATGAAGAGTCACGATTGTCACGTGATGATGCAACGAGTATTGCCGGTCGCACTAAAAGAACTTCTACCATTCAATGTGTGGAAAACAATTACAGATCTTTGTCTCTTTTTCAAAGATTTGACATCACCAAACATTCAAGTTGACAATCTTCTTCAGATGCAAAAAAATATTCCTGTCATTCTCTGTAAGTTGGAAAGAATCTTCCCTCCTAGTTTCTTCGACTCTATGGAGCATCTTCCAATACACTTGGCCGATGAGGCTATGATGGCAGGCCCCGTACAGTATAGATGGATGTATCCATTTGAGAGGTACTTGGGAAAGTTGAAGAAAACAGTTAAAAACAAAGCCAAAGTTGAAGGATCAATTACAAATGCTTATCTTATGGAAGAGGCTACAGCATTCTGTTGTTATTACTTTGAAGATCACGTTAAGACAAAGCAACAAAATGTACCTCGAAACTTTGAAGGTAGTGGTGTTGATGTGATCCCTGACATGTTGTCTGTCTTCAAGTATGTTGGGAGACCATTGGAAAGATGACAACTAGATTTCTAGAACCTAAAGAGCACGACGCCGCCCATTTGTACGTGCTAAACAATTGCACAGAAGTTACAGAAACCTACACAGGGTATGTACAAAGCATATGTTATTAAATTTATTATTCTACACATAGGTTGTTTAATAAATATGATATATATTAATCAATAGGTTGTTTGAGGATGAAATGCGGGCCAAATTTCGTGATATTTCATCCAATGAACTTCAATAGAAACTTGAGAAAGAATTTCCCACATGGTTCAAAGCATATGTAAGTTCTTTCATCCAATGAACTTCAACTCAACTCAACGTATTATGTCAAAGTATACTACAATTGGTTTTAACTAATAAGTTTCTTTCATTGAATAGGCTTCAAATCCAACAAATGGGCTAGTCAATTCATTTTTGCATCATTTGTCATTGGGACCTCTGCACAGAGTTACTACATACCAAGGATTCTTTGTCAACGGATTCAAATTTCATACGGTTTCTTATGGCTCGAAGAAATCAACTGATAATAGTGGATTGTGTGTTAAAGGTTCAGTGTTGAACGGTGTCCAGTTAGATTTCTATGGTCGTTTGTTAGAGGTTGTTGTCCTAGAGTATCCTGGGCTACCAATAAAAACAACCACATTATTCAAATGTGAGTGGTTTGATCCTCAAACTCCAACTGGAACCGACATTGATCGTGACTTCAATCTGGTTTCGGTGCACAAGAATCGTCGTTATTCCAAATACGAACCATTTATCCTCGCCAATCAAGCTGCACAAGTTTATTATTGCTTGTATCCAAGTAAAAATAACAACAGAAGCAATTGGTTGGCTGCTTGTAAAGTGAAAGCAAGGCCAGTTGTTGAAGTTTCCACAACTGAACTTCCAACAACATCTTTGCCTTTTCAAGAGGAAGTCGTAGGCAGAATATCTCTTACGAATATAGATGACATTTCAACAATGGTTCATCCACATGGAGGCGAGGTGGACATAGATCATGATAATGATGATGATGAAGATGATGAAGACCTTATTTTACAATCCCCCGAGTCTTCTAACACTGAATCAGATTGAGTAATTAATGACTTCAAATAAAACATATTTGAACATTTTATATATTTAATGTGTTAAATAATAAACTAATATACTAATTACTTCAAATTTGGATATAGATGGATGCTTCTACTCAATCCGGATCTAATCCATCCGGTTCTACTCCATCCAGTTCTGGTCCATCCGGTTCTGGTCCTATTTTCGATAATAGGCCGCCAGAGGATGAAAACCCTAATGTGGAGGAGGAACGTGTTGCTAGTGATGGGCGGATATGGGTTTATTTCACTCGTAGGTACGTTTCACAATGTATCAGTTAACTTCAAATTATTTTGTACATTAATTCTAAATTTAATTTCAACACTTTAAGTGTTCTGAGGCCGACTGGAGCTATTCGGGCTAGGGCGACTGATAGCTTTCAAGGTATGCCACATGAAAGTGGCACCAATTGGAAGAATTTGACTGAGGGGATGAAGGATTTTTATTTTGATGAGTTTGAGGTACGATCATCTCATATATAATTTTTATATTCTAAACTAACAATCACAATACTAATTTTTCTCTTATTTGCAATATCTTTAAATAGAAAGCATTTTGTTGGGATAAAACGCAGCATACCAGGCATGTTATTAAGAAAGCGTGGGTTAAGGCAGCTCGAGTGGCGTACAAGGATTACATCAGCAATTGCAAGAAGGTCATGTTGATACATAGGAAGAAGATTGATTATCTTCAGCCTAACATTGAGGCGGCTTGGAGGGCTTATTGGGCTTTGCCTGAGACTCAGGCAAGGTCTGCTCAGGCGTCCAGGAATCGCCGCTCAGAGCCAGGCGGTCCGGGTACAGGGATGGCTATCCATCATGGAGGGTCGCGCAGTGCTTTAGATCATGCTGAGCATCTGGTAACTTTACAACGTTTTATTTAAAATTTTGATGCATTACTAAATTGTTACTTATATTTTTAATGTGTTTTGTAAGGCTCGGGAGAGCAATATTTCTTTTGACGAGGCTACTTGGGCGACTTTTCGACGGATCCATTATAAGAATGGACAGTATACCGCTGGACGACCTGCGCAGCACGGGGTATGACGTTAATTTAGTATCTTTAAATTCCTTTGTTCGAATAATTTATTTTACAACTATTCTAACTATTTTTGTATTGTAGTTGGAGGTCGAGAGGCGATTGGCAGAGCTTCGCCAAACACAGGAAGAGGTCACGCCCGCAGATGTAGATCGCATCTTCCGAGAGGTCGTCACTCCTGATTCGAGGGGGCGCATCATGGGATTAGGCATGATGATGTCTAGGGCGATTACTGAGAGCGGCGAGTCGTCGAGCACGCACTCCACTAGCACCTCCCAGTTTCCTTTCCCTGTTGCCTCGAGAGATGAGCTCATTACATTGAGGGAGGAGCTGAGCTCCACACAGAGGGAGCTAGAGGTCAGGAGAGCGAGCGAGGAGGCTCAGAGCAGGGCTATACAGGAGATGCAAGCCCAGATCGCCCTCCTCATGCGAGGATATCATGCACAGTCCCCCTCCGACGCCTCTGATGGGACCCACCCGGACCTCTGATTATATTATTTACTATCGTTTGTTAGATACTATACTTTGAATACTGAATTTCTAAACTTGTTGACATATTTTATGATTTGCTACTTTGTTATTTGATGTCTTTCTACTTTGCTCATCTTCATGATTTTGAATAATTTATAGATTGCTATAGCTACATAATTGAAAACAGGAATACAAAACAAAAAAACAAAAAAACAAAAAAACGACCGAAATTAAACAACGACCGAAATTAAAAAAAAAAACGGTCGTTACGAACTAACTGAAAAAAACAGGAAAAACGACCTCTAACGACCGAAATTTCGGTCTTTAAACAACGACCGAGTTAAAACGGTCGTTAATGCTTTCGGAAGATCAACGACCGTTTTAATAACGGTCGTTGAACAACGACCGAAAATCGGGAACCAAAGACCGAACTCCGGTCGTTGCTCAACGACCGTTATTAAACGGTCGTTGATGATCTCAGAAGATCAACGACCGTTATTAAACGGTCGTTGATCAACGACCGCAATTCGATCGTTAGGTCCACAAATTAGTCGTCCCGGGAAGCTTGGCTACGGTTTTAAAGACCGAATAAACGGTCGTTATATTTAAATTTCGGTCGTTGAAATTCAACGACCGAAAAAAAACTGGTCGTTGAAGGCCGCACGACGAACAAAACGGCGACCACAGTTTTCAGTCGTTATTTCGGTCGTTAGGACTTTAACGACCGTTTTTTCGAGTTTAACGACCGAATTTTCGGTCGTTAGAGCCGCGTTTTCTTGTAGTGTCACTTCATCTGTGATCATGTGGAAAAGAAGGATGTATCAGTTGTGAAGATTCATACAAGCATTCAACGAGCCGACTTGCTGACCAAGACGCTTCTGGAAGATAGATTCAACGATCTATGTGGAAGGATCGGACTACTCAACCCGGAAGAATGATGCTGAAATCAAGATTTCAACTGAAATCTCAATAACTGATGTTCAGTCAACTGAACTCTCTCAACTGATGATGTGGCAACCCAAGAAGATGTGTCTTCTTAAGGGGGAACTGATCTCAATAGTTCAACTATTGACATGGTATCGACTGACTACAATGATCAATCGACCAGTAAGTACATTATATATCAGTTATATCAGTTATGTATCTAAATTTTAACAAAATCGACCTTTTCAAATATCTTAACTGATTGTTGGAAACATTTAACTGATATCTTTGCTGGACAATTTTTTTTTGTTAAACTTTAAAATATTTCGTTTTGTTCCGCCTTTTCACCTGCCTCTGCTACAAAATCTTGCAATTAAATTTCGCTGATTTGACAAGAATTACTTATTTGATTTTCACAACTTTTGAGGTACACCTCTTCTGTAGAGACGGCGGACGTGAAGTTTTCTCTTAAAATTGGTTTAAGGCACCAAAATCGAAAAATCTTTTCAATTCTAGCATTTTATATACCTCTTACTTTGAAACTTTTCTTCATCACAACTTACACTCTTCCACAGACTCCTCTGTGAGAATATCTTATAGCTGCAGAAAACTTTTATTCCGATAATGGAGAGATCAATGACAACGAAGCCATGGAGTGGAAAAATGATGCTCGCACACCTGATCTATGCCGGACCATTCCACTGGACCACAACACTTCTCTGAAGTCAAGTTTCTTTCTTCTCTCACTTGTATCCAGCGACGAAAGTGTCTTCCATCCTAATGTCAGGCGCCAAGAAGCTTCTAAGCTTCAGGAGGATACAAGTTGAAGTAACAATCTCCAAAAGTTACTTCAACTGGTTATCAAGCTCATCTCACGTATCTTGTATACCTCCATGGCATGCAACAACAACGAGCCTTCACTCGTTGTCCGCCGGCATCCTCTGCCGCACATGGTCTTCTCAACATAGACCTAGTGCCGATAAATCGACAGTGCTAGTCCTCAAAACTGTCACTGATTCTATTTTTACCTCTCACACCCATCCCACCTTGTCTCTCTCCCTCTCCATCTCAAACCCTCATCTTCCCCTTTAAGGTCCGTATGTACAGCCGCTTTTCTTTGTCTTTTCACAAGAGCAATGCATACCCACCTATATCCCCCATCTTCATCTCCACATCCATGCTCTTCTTCTCCATCTGTCACTCTCACCCTCCCCTACTGGCGTCTTCTTCTTCTGAGTCACCTTTGCTCAAACTCATCTCAAATCTTCTCACGGGCTTCTGAGAAACAGAGTTGGGTATCGTCTGATCATAGCTTCCATCATCATTCATCTTTTCTTTTTGATGTTGCAAAAAAGGGGAAAAAGAAGGCAAAGAAAAACCATCTGAGACTGAAGCTGGTAAATCAAAAGGATCACCAGAAGCTCAAAAGAGAGACGAACCAGAAAGACCTCGAGTCAATGGAAAACAAGTGTTGAAGAAGAAACAACAAATGAACAACAAGAAGAAGAAGAAGATGAAGATCAAGCTGGAGTCCAACACTTTTCATGAAGGATTATAGCCCCAATAGGATCGTTTCTTGGATATCTTAATTCATCATACAACGATTAATCCCTAACATGCTCCTATAAATTTAAGTGCTGCACATTGGAGTTAGAAACACTTACTTGAGAATTGTATGTAGAGGCTGTCGATGACTGAGTTGAAAGACTCCAGTTCTGATCTTCTGAACTGTATCCCGCTCAACTTTCACCATTGGAAGGACAACGAGTTGTGAGAGTTCCCAAGGAGAAATCGGCCTTCTCAAAGTTAGCGCCCCACTGCTGCACTCTCGAAACCCTAAAAAAACGCTGCCGAAATCGCTACTCAGCCAATCAAAGCCTTCCAAAGTTTGAATCAAAGAAGAGAATCACAAAGTCAAAATCAGTCCATTGCTGATTACATATATTATCTTAGAACCTTAGACAAATATTGTTTATCCAAAGCCTAAGTTACTGATTACAGAGAACCTATTCTCTGTGATCTAGTTGGGAGTTTTCGAACTTCCTTTCAACTGAGCGAAAAGAGTGTTTGAAGTTATGTGGAGCTCAGACCAGTGTTCTGACTCCAGAGAAATCTTAGTTCCCAGTGCGCGCTAAGTGCGTTTGAGAAATCCAACCCAGTGTATTGGTGCTGAAACGTGTGGTTTTAGTTCAAGGTTTGTTGTGCACCCGTAAGCATAAGCCCAGAGTGTTTGTCAGTGTGATCTACTGATCGTGGATGTAGGAATTGGATTTCGAACCACGTAAATATCCCTTTGTCGTTTATCGCTTTCAGTTTTACTTTCTTATCTCTGCAAAACCCTTCTGTTAACTGAAACTGACTAACTGCAAAGTAAAACTAAATCTTGACAACGTGCTTAATCACAAAGGCTATTTCTAAAGAAAAGTTTTCTGTTGCCAAGTGTTATTTGTCTGACTGATTTATCTTTGGATAGTTAGGAGCATTCTTAACACTTCTCTATTTTACAAACTAGACTGAAGCCTAACGCATATCAGTTAAAGTCTTGGACTTGACTGGTATCTCTTTACTGAAGAGAGTTTCAGTATCAGTATTCCATCAAAGTCCTTCTTAACTCTTTCATTGTTAAAAGGTTGTGTTGGTTTGTTGATGTTTGTTTAAAAATAGCTTATAGGTGTATTCCCCCCCCCCACCCCAATATTCATGTTAAAACATGGTATAAACATATTTAATTATGTAATAGAGAACAGAGCAAATGATTGAAGGATGTGTTTGTATTGTATTTCTTGTTATTCTTTCTGAGCATTCAGACACTCTTTTATAGGGTCAGAAAATGATTGTACAAGGAAAGTGAATAAAAAGAAACAATTATCAAGGATCTTGATTGCTAGATTGATCCTTAATGATGCTAATTGATCTTTTTCCTTTCAACATCCACAACCGTGAGCCCCTAAGGAGGCTCTTAAGTGGTCCCCACCATTTAAGAGCTTCTTCCCCACAGTGGAGGCTCTCTGCATACGGGCTCTTATATTTTAATACTCCCTCCGTCCGCCAAGATTATGTAAAAATTACTATATTTGGCGTCCGCCAAGATTATGTCACTTTCCTTTTATGGCAATGGTCCCACCATCTTCTTTAATATTTTATCCTTACTAACACTCTTTATTTACAAAAAAACCACTCAAAATTCAATCTCAACCACACATCTCATAAAGTGGTGGGACCCTTTCTCCACTACTTCAAAATTATCACCAATTTTATTAAATCCCGTGCCCAAGCAATTTTACATAATCTTGGCGGACGGAGGGAGTATTTATTTTAAATGTTTCTATAAATTAAATTAAACATTGAATTTAAAATTTGAATTTCATTAAAATTAAAATTGAACGTTGCATTAATTTTAAAAAATACATTGAATTAAAAAATAAACCCTACATTAATTAAAAAATATAATTACAATAAAAATAAAATTCACCATCCTCAGCGACGTCAAATTGCCAAAACCAACTTTTCACGAAACTCCAACTCGATCGAAGTTATTCTCAACGTATCTTGCCCATGAGGATAGAGTCGGTGAGGTCCCGTTGCGTTTGGAAGAAAATATCCATGACTTTAACCATGTTTAACATGGCACAACCGCTCTTTTTTTTATTCTCCCCTTCGGCTAACATCTCGGTGTTCTTCTTCTATTTTTCATTATCTTTTTTTTCAGCCTTTTTTAACCTATAGGCTTTGTTGTGATACTCAACTCCGAAGAAGTTGGTGTGTAGCAATCATCGGATCCCTTTGAACACTTGACAAAGTGAATGTCGTCATTATATGACGAGAATATTTAAAATTCGCATAGAATACGCAAATAGTGGGAATATTCAGTCAAACCAAGAAATCCTCCCAATGTTTTTACAATTTTGGGCTTAGGCCAATTTTCCACAGTGTTGAGTTTGGTAGAATCAGCTGCCACTTTCTGTTTCGATATGACATGACCCAAGTATTCAAACATGAATAATATAGAAATAATTCATAATTGATAGAAAAGACACTTTCATCGTTAAGCTCGAAAGTGGAAAGGCTCCTTCCCCACTAGCCAGTAGCCACTATCCATATTAACAAAGCAGTCATTTCAAATTCAGTGCATTTCTAACAAAAGAACAAAAAAAGAAATAAAAAGGGTGAAAAAAATTCTTGATAAGATGTACTCCTTCCGTCCCGTTAATAAAGACACACTTCTTTTGGGCACGGGAATTTAGGAGAGTTAAATTAGAGAGTAAAATGTGTTAGTCTTTTATTTAAAACATTTAATTAAACTTTTTTAATTCTTCTTTTTCTCTCTCTTCTCCTCTGTCACTCCTCCCTCACCCCTCCCCTTCCCCATCCTTCTCTCTCCTCCCTTCTCTCTCAGTCGAAATTCTCTCTCTCTATGAATTTGAGAATCACAGTTCCATCATTGTTGTAACCTCATTTTACTATCTTTTCTCCTCCGACGAAATCGCCGGCGACCACCATCGCAGACCACCGTCGAAACAACAAGAGTAAAACAGAGCTGCAACACAACCATTCCCATTCCTCACATTTTTTGAGAGAGCAGATTATGAAAAAATACCCAAATCAAAAATGGAAGAACCAGAACAAAGCGGTGGCTAGGGCTTAGAGCGGCGGCGGCCATGGCTGCCGTTGCAATCGCTGGGAATCGAGAGGGAAAGTGGTGGCCTTGCTGCTGTCACTCTGAATCAGGTGAAAGAACAGCGATGGCGGCTCGTTGTTAGTGATTCGCCGGAGAGAGAGAGAGACGCCAGTCGATGAGTTGTTGACTGGTGCGTGAGAAAGAGAAAAATGTTGAGATGATCGAGGGAGATGGAGAGGGGCGGGGGGTGCATCGGCAGCTGTGGCTTCGCCGGCGGCGGTTGCTGCGGCTGTGAAGATGGCCGGTTAAGGTTGGAGAAACCATGGCTACTGTGAAGAGATAAAGAGAGAATTGGTAGGTTGGAGAAATAGGTTTGTATGTGGCCTTAATTAATTCACTAATTTAATGTTAATTTTAGCCCAAAATAGAAATGTGTCTTGTTTAATGGGACAACCCAAAAAGGAAAGTGTGTCTTAAATAATGGGACGGAGGGAGTACTATATAAGAAATACACACTTCGATAAAAATATACACATATACAGCCTACCGCAAATTTTAACCATAGAAAATAGAATCCGGCCCATTGGCGGGATATTATCCGATAGGAAAATTGCATTATTCCGTCGAATAAATCAATTTTCTACAATAAAAAATTGCGGCAAATAAAAGTGGGCATATTCTATATATTTTTATGAAAATGAGTAATCCTGTCAAAACTAAAGTGTATATTTATGAATTAACATACAAAATTAAACTCGCCTTTAGGAGGTGGGGACAAGACGGGAAGTTGGAATTTTTTCACTTCAATAAAAATGGCAGACTGTCTCCAATTGTCTCTTTCATCAACACTTTCGGCATTCCTCTGTTCCTAGAGCCTTGCAAGGTTGTAACTCTCTCTCTCTCAGAATTTCATGCAGCAGCTGTTTAAGATAGGGCCACCCAAATATTATCATGCAAGTTACTAGTCCTTGAGAATAAAATATGCATAAAAAATAATTAAATATGCATGATGATAGTGGAGAATGAACATGCACAGACAAATTGGAGTTATGAGTCATCTAGCTTAGCTTAGCTAGTTTCATTCCCTAGCGAAAGGGGCTATAGAATATAACATAGTATGTTTTACAGCGTTTGCAATCTAATTTGGAGATATAATAATTACTTTTGTGTGATATCTACTAAGCATGAATGACTGAATTCTTTTATCAAATTAATCACATACCTATATATATACGTGCAGAGAGATCATATATAGATAAAAAAATAGTAAAACTAATATCTTGTTTATTTTGATTGATTGAAACTTTGGAATATCCCAAGACCTTTGATTATTTTTATCATTCAAACTAATTTTGTTTGATTCTTATCCCATAAAATACGTGAAGTTGGAGAAATCCTACTCTTAAAGATAAAAATATTCAATCATACATATAATCAATCATACAAAGTAACTACCTTTAATGTGCAATAGCTTGCAAATCGCACGAGAGAAAACCCAAACATGACAGACTCATACCTTTAAAAATGTTGTTGGGAGCTTGGGATTCACTATTGACCTACACACTCAAAGCGCGAGAGAGGCAGCATATCATATATGTTGGACGACTGGGATGTTGCCAAATGTGTAATAGCTTTTACATCAACGGTGGATATTGCAACAAATGCTTCGTTCATAACTCACCTATAAACTATGCAAGGCAGCCATTATTATAAACTGATTACAAGAGATGGTGAATACAAACCAACCTACTTTCACTTGCATCATTTCCCATTGGCACACACTAACTAGACAGTCAAAAAATGAACAATGAAAAAGGCCTCGACTGTTCACGTATGGATTATCTTTTTTTCTGGGAAAAGCCAAACGACTTTAGTCATTATTGCTATGTAAAGAGAAAAGGGTGACTGTTGTACTTGGTAAAAAGCTATTAAAAATAGAATAGCAATCAGCAATATTCTCTCGGTTTCGGAGCTACTTATTATAATATGATGATTGGGTGTCTCTATCATTCGTTACGGATAAAGCTCCTCTCAAAAACACAGAATTTGTGAATGAAGTTGTTGGGCACGAAGGAGACCTAAAAGAATGTAGTTGCCATTATAAAGCAAAATGTGTCCCTGAGCCTTAATTATAAAGCTAAGACAAGGGCAGGCACGGTGTTAACAGCAAATGACGGGAGTAAGCTCTTCATGCGGAGCATGTAAGTTCTTGAGAAGGAGGTGCACGGAAGAATGTATATTCGCGCCTTATTTTAGTTACGAGCAAGCAGCAAATCACTTTGCAGCGGTCCACAAAGTGTTTGGAGCCAGCAATGTGTCGAAGCTGCTATCACATCTGCCGGAGCATAGCAGAAGTGATGCTGCCATAACCATATCTTATGAAGCGCTGGCACGCATGGAGGACCCTATTTATGGTTGCATTGCTCATATCTTTGCCCTACAGCAGCAGGTTTCAGATTGTCCCACAAAAATGTTACCAATATGTATGTGTTTTAGAGCAAAGCGTATAAAATGAGACGAAATGAAAAGAATTGTTTTGCATTGCAGGTGGCTAGCCTGGAGGAGGAGATACAAATGTATGGAAAAGCAATGGCTAATCTTGGCATCAATGGTGAGAGCAGCAATGGTTACTTTAGCAGAGAATGGGAGAATGAAGCAATCATGCAGACGATGATGGATCCTGGAACGAGCGATGAGATATTCGAAGCCTACTTGCTGGAGAAGCTACTTGAACAAGATTATTACCTCTGTCAAGACAATAATCTTGAATCTCTGTGGACCAAGTATGCAGCACCACCTCTGTCTCAGTGGTAGGGAGGAGAGGAGCTTACCTCATCATTTGTTTTCTTGTGTTGTTTTTCACCCCTAAAGTCTGTAAGTTGGGAGTTGTTAGCCAAAGCTCTAATACCATCTACTTCTCATCCATCTTCACATCATGTTTGCTTCTTCACGCCTGCTCGCACAAAATCTGTCTGTCGGTTTATAGGCGATATTATCGCAATGGGATCATGATCCCTAAATCTTGATTGCAATACAGCAATATCGTCTGTGGAGGCTTCAGCAATAACGAATATTTAGGGAAAGGTATCTTCCCCAGGGATTACATTTCTTTTTCTGGTTTCTGAATATGGTAATTTGGTCAAGATTCATGAGTTCATAACAAACATCTGATCTGAACTTAAAGAAACCTAAAATGAAGATTTGCAGAGTCTGTTTCAACAACATACCGGATACAATAACACATTGCTTTGATTCTGGATATATGATCAAAATAAGCTCCAAAAAGGAATTGTTACACCATTTATGCACAAGAAACAAAAGGTTGAGAGAGCACTGGTACCACTATTAGCTCAAGTAGAGGCAGATGGGTATTTCAGTGGACCTAGAAGGAAATCCGGAACTTCAATATTTTTAAATACTGGAGTCATCTTCAATCCAATAAGTTTCACTTGTGGATTCGAGTGCCCCTCAACAAAAACATCCGTAACCTGTAAAACAATCACTGTTTTCTAATCAATGGATAAAAAGCAGTTGCAACTCAGCATCCTGAGTAAATGGCATAGCTTAGCAAATTAAAAATACCCATCAATCTTAATGCTTCATATTTTTAAACCAGACCTGTGTGCAGCCAAACAATTTCAGCACTTCTAGCAATAAGCATGAATCAACAATCAATCCCAGTGCTTCATTGGTTAAATTGCGACACCAGGATAGATCCAAACTACGTAAGTTTTTGCAATTTCTTGCAAGAGATAGAGCAGTATGCGTTGAAACCTGAAATAAAACACACAGTTGTTAACCAAAAAAACATGTAGGAGTGTCAAAAATCATACAGACAATCAGCTAAACACTACTTTCTTCCAATTAGTGACTTCTTTAACCTTTCTCATTCTCCACATTTAGGTACAACAAACTTCATTTAAAACATGCGCGTATCGGATCCAAAATATTTTGATTTTACACGTATAGCATTCTATACAAGACCTTAGATCTGATGCAACCAAAAGAAATACTGGTTGATAGTACAAATTATTTTATTTTATTATATTTTAGTTTCATCAAACTATAGTATTATAAATGATTAAAAAGTATAAATTAATATTACATAATACAAATTACATTATATATAATAGCTAACTAATATATATATAACTCGAGTCAGAAAAGGCAGTATGAGTAATCTAAGAACAAGAGATCTACTTTGCCAGGCTTTATATGCTCGAGTAGGACTCAGGGGCGGAGTCACACACTCATTTTTTTTGTAAAATGTATGAATTAAGAGAGAGGGGAAGAATAAAAGCCCCATCTTCACATAAAGAAATTTAGGGCACTGTACACCTGCCTCAGGAATTGGTTAAAAGTGACAATCATTAAATTATTGGTTTATCGGATGATTGAGTTGGCATTTATTTTACCTGTAGCCATTGCTTCTATTGAGAGAGCATTTTCTGCAATGATTGTCGATAATGATTTGCAAAATCGTATGAAAAAATGAGTGGAAGAATGACAATTTAGTCGTGTACATTGAGTGCAACATTTGATAACAAGAAGATCTCGCAACATTTTCAATTGATGAGTGTATGTTGAAATCAATTGTCATTTTTTCTCAAACAAAAATAACTAGTTTGCCAAGTATCTATTCTTAGGTTATTTATAATGTATTGGAACTATTTAATCTAAGAAAATATTGTTCGTTATTATTACTATTATGTTTGTTTTTTACGAGGGAGGGAGAAAAAAAAAGTACGAATTGCCCCAAAAAAAAATTGGCTACCGTCCCCAAGCCCCCGTACAAGTTCACCCCCCACAACCCAATGAGAATTCCTACCTCCGCCACTGGTAGGACTTGTATACAAGGCCATATAACCAAGTAAACTAGTCTATGTTTCTAATAAACCAGATAAAATAAAACATACCCCTTTTGAGATTTCATTTCGTTACCAGTATGAGTTTTAGGTAGATTTGACTAAACAAATCTTACCTGGATAATATTATTAAGCGACAAGTACTTGAGAGATGCTCCATTAACATCAAGATATGCAGCAATAGCTTCATCACTGTCCAAATATAAATAAGAGATCTCAGCTACCAGTTTCCATACTTAGGTATGGTAAGGATCAATAAACAAGAAAAGTGACTTAAAGGTACATCTAAAAGCAAGGCAGACTTTAGAATAGGTCGGCATGAAGCTTTGGCACAATAATGTACTCTATAGCCAAACATAATGCAGCTGAATTAAATAATTTGATACCTGAATGCATTACGACATAATTTTAGCATTTGAATTGCTTGGCAACCATTTGCAAGATGACCTATGGAAATATCCGTCAACTTGCGCAAGTTCATGATGTCTATTGCTTGTAAATTAGAGCAAGTACCACCAATGACTTCCAAAGAAGAATCAGTCAACTCTCTGCAAAGAGGTCAAAATATTAATTAAATTTTGAACATTTAAAAAAAACCTGAAAATATATACATCAATATCATCATCAGACACCTACATGCAATCTGCTAAAACAAGCTCCTTCATTCTGGAACCATGTACAGAGACGAATTCCCTAATAAAATCATCGCAAACAGTCAGAATTCCAGCTACTGATAGAACCTCCAGATTCCCTAGCATTTGCAGAGCTGGGAGAATGAGCATAGCATCTATCCCATGAGAATTATCAATGTATAATTCCCTTAAAACTAATCTCAGTGAGCTGGCAAGAGAACAGATTCCTTCAGAGGTAAGCAAGGGGCACTGACTGACATCAACAGATTTGAGAGAAGGAGCAGCTGAAGCAAGCATATTAAGTCCAGCATCTGTAAGACGATATGCACCCTTCAAGGATATTGATGTCAAAGCAGGAAGACTATTTGGAGAACAAGCCAGAGTAGAACGTAGAACGTAGTCTGGCATACAGCCTCCACCTTGATCAAATTGTAACACCTATCAGAGACAGATAACATTAGGTCCTTCACAAGAAAAGTGCATGAAGCTGTAGCAGACTAAGTATATACAAGCCCAAAATGAGATATCATAATTAGATGGGAGGTTACATCTTAAAAGCATCACATCAACATGGAAAAAATGTTAAAAAGAAAAATCATTCAGAAACAGATTGCTAGTTCTTCATATTGATTCACCAATAAATGTACTAGAACCAACAGGAAATTATACATGACAAGAAGAGGCATAATAAAGCTCAAACAAGAAAAAAACTTTATCTGTATCCAAGGCAATATCAGTTACATGAGCATGGAAATGCAAAATGTTCATTAGATTAAAATCGCACCATTAACTTGCTGGAGTTGCAACCCTCAAAAATCTTGATAAATTGCTCCTCAGATAACCATGAACAATCTCTTATGCGAATCTCTGTTGGGGTACCATGCACAAGCAATTCAAGAAAATGAACATCCATGCTTCGATTATCACAAAGGAACCAACAGATCTTGTGCCTCAGTGCATCTGGGACAAAGTCAAGAGAAGTGACAGCATCAGCATTGCTGGAAAGAATTGACAAGCATATATCTTGCAAAGAGGGAACTTGCTTCTGGTGTTTGCAAGACTCATGGTTCGCGGGGATCCACTTTAGCTCAACAGCTTCACTTTTATCAGTAGAACCCCCATGCCTCACCCCACTCCTATTACTTTCACGATCCTTAATAATTTTCATGGCAGTAGAAAAAGGGCCAGGCCAATCCTCTATTCTAGTACTGGTTTCAGGAGGTGTGACATCGTTTCCAGCAACATCATGAGAAAGGCCACCAAATTCATCTCGGGAAGAAAAATGAGCAAATCGAGATGCATTTCTGCGGGCAAAATTTCTAAATCGTTCCCTATGTACACTTCTTGTACTATTCTCACTCAAATTAGTCCCTCTAACCTGAACTTCATCTGGCAATACCTCATCGGATGCTGATGAGTTAACGCCCGAGCCACTACTTCCATTCACATTCTCTTTCACTGTTTTAAGGCCACTAGAGGAAGATGCCACAGGGTCCAATTTTGTTTTGCCACTAAATAAAGATGACTCAACATCCAATTTCATTTTCCCTTTACTTTCTATGCTCAGTTTCCCTCTAGTCATCATATCAGTTTTACTTGCAACAGTACTTTTGTCTTTGACTACCTCTGGACCTGAACTTTCCGGCAATTTACTAGCATCATGATCTGACTGACCAAGTGATGTACTGATTCTGTCATTTACTCCGGGATTCAGCAGAGCAGAATCATTTATAACCAATGTTTCACAACTAACTTTACCTCCACCTTTCCCTCTTCTAGCAAATCTCCTCTTCTTCAAGCAGCCCTTTTCATCTTCTTCAGTTTTAGCCTCTGAGATACTCTTCACCGGTACATCATCGCTACAAACCGCACCAACTTCTTTACTATGCTGAATTCCTTGAAACAAATCACCAGTAGTATGAATGTTATTTATTTCTCTCTGTGGAACTCTCTTCCCTGACCTCAAGCTCAAGAAGCCTTTCTCCAGCTTATCCTTTTCAGATGATTCAGGGCCCAAAGCATTCATGTCCATGCTTAATTGCCTCTTGCATTTGCCATTATCCCGCGTCTCCCTCACAGAATGAATCATATCATAACCAAATCCCAACCTAGCAGCACTCACACTATCCTCAATCTTCTCACTGTCTTTCAACAATTCCACGAAACCCCCATCATCCGAATCCTGCCCATCATCCGAATCCTGCTTAACTTCCAAAACTATATTTGCATCAGGATTGCCATCTGAACTCTCAACCCCCAATTTCATATCAGAACCATGTCTCTTCCGATTCCTTGTATTAACACAAGGTAAAGAAGTCCCCTCGACTTTCTTCCGTTTCCCACTTCCAACCTCAACATTCTCCCCCGCCTTTTTCGCCAACCGAGAACTGTGTCTTCGCACACTTACACTTTCAGAAACCACAAATGAGCCGGCCCCAACAACAAACCCTATTTCGGAATCGAGAATATCTCGCTTCGGGGTACACACACACTTCGGTGATGGATTCAGGAATTCAGAGGTTTTCGGCGGCGTCACCGGTTCACCAACAACATTTCTCGGAGCCGATGCCTGCGACGGCTTCCGTTTGGGAGTAGACAAAATCTCCCTAGATCTCAACACCGTCATTTCGACGCAACCCTATCAAGTAAGACGAAGCAAATAAGTTGCTTATACAATGGTGTTGAAGCAGATCGAAACAACAAAATGTAACGAAAAAAGAAAAAAAAAAAAACTCCAGAATTCTCAACTACAGCACTACAGAGACATTTATCACAAACATATTATACACACAAATAGTAGCTTAGATACACATCATATCATAAATGAGGTAGGGAGAGAGCAACTTACGAGCAATGAAGGAGGGTGGGTGGAAGTGGCAGAGGGCGGCGCACAGCGTTGGATTTGAGATCAACTCTCGATTTTGCAGGACACGCATCAGTTGATTTTTGACTCTTGAGCCGCTTCGTATTTCCCGCCAAAAGTAGAGTTAACCCTAAAGGAGAATTGGCGGTTGTATAGTACTCTCCGAAAATGTGATTAGACCATCTTTATCAGCAACCATCCAACCACTCAACCATCCAACCATCTTTAATATTTAATTAATTTATCTCTCTTCCACATCACTAATATTCATCCCAATCCAATCACCTCTATTTTTGTTCATTTATCAATGACCACCCCAACCATCCAACCACTCAATCACAACATAATTTTATAATTATTTTATTATTATTTTTATTCGTAATAATTTTAATAATATTAAATATAAATTAAAATATTATAAAAAATTAAAATACAAAAAATAACAAACTAATAAAAATTTAAATTACGACAAACTAAAAATATAAATTACAACAATCCAAACTTAAAATAGAAAAAAAAAAAAAAAAAAAACAATACATACAACGCATTTAATTATCATCTCCAAACTTTTGCCATATATGCTCGATCAAGTCATGTAATAGAGAGTTGTGATCTTCTCTATTGCGAAGTTGAGACCTAGTTCTCATATAGCTCGCTAGGCTTGCAATCCTATTCGTAGAGTATACGAAATCATTAGTTTCCTCTCCATCTTCACTTCGACGAGTATTCTGTCTTAGTCGATCTTCGATGAATTCTGTAGGATCATGATAGTTAAGGTAAGTGCTTCTTTCATCTTCCACTATCATATTATGCATGATGATGCAAGCAATCATTATTTTTCCCATAATATCACGATCCCAAATAAGACATGGCCGCTTGATAAAAGCAAAACGCGCTTGTAAAACTCCAAATGCTCGCTCAACATCTTTTCGGGCAGCCTCTTGATGTTGAGCAAACAACTGGTGCTTTCGAAGTTGTGGAGCAGGAATAGATTTGATAAATGCCGCCCATTGAGGATATATACCATCAGTGAGATAATATCCCATATTCCTTTCGCGACCATTAACGATATAATTGACCTTAGGTGCTCGACCTTCCAAGATATCGTCAAAAACAGGCGATTGATCAAGTACATTGATATCATTTCTTGAACCTGGGGTTCCAAAAAATGCATGCCAGATCCATAGGTCTTGTGATGCAACTGCTTCCAGAATAATTGTTGGCGTACCGATTCGTCCTGCATATTGCCCTGCCCATGCAGTAGGGCAATTTTTCCATTCCCAATGCATACAGTCAATACTGCCCAGCATGCCTGGGAACCCTCGCCGTTCTCCGATATGAAGAAGAGCTGCCATATCTTCTTCAGTTGGCTTTCTGAGGTACTCAGCTCCGAAATTGGAAATGACACCTTCAACAAATTTGATGACTGATTTACGAATGACTTGGGCACTCATTCGTAAGTATTCGTCATGCAAATCGGCTGAGGTGTCATATGCCAACACCCTCATAGCAGCAGTACATTTTTGAATTGGAGACATACCAAGACGGCCAGCTGCATCAGGGTGTTGCTGAAAAAATCTATCGGTGGCGACGAGCTTGTTCATTATACGTTCGAACAAAGGCTTTCGCATGCGAAACCTTGTTCGAAAATATTCTGGGGGATAGATTGGATCTTCTGAAAAGTACTGCTCGAACACACCTTCATGGCCTATCTCACGTCTTCTTTCAATATACCGTCTCCTTCCTCTAACGGCATGATTGGTAGGTTGTACAGATAGACTTGCGGCATGGATGACCACATCCTCAATGATGCGATCAAGTTGGCGATTATGTTCGGCAACGCTTTGTTCCAATGCTTCATCATCGCTAGAATTTGAAGCATCAATATTAGAACTAGAGGCCATTTTCTGAAGAAGAGTTTTTTCTATGTAGAGTATAGAAGAGTTAATTGTTTCGTTATTTGAGAGAGTACATGGATAACATTTATAAGCAAGAGCATGATAAGTGTCAGATGCTATCTTACACAACAATTCAGAAATCACATGGGTGGTGGTGCCACCGAAAGTAAAGGCTTTTGGAACTATCGTGACAATAATTCAAAAGTCACATGGGTGGTGCCACCGAAAGTAAAAGCTTTTGGTAATGTCGTGACAAAATGAAATTACATTGAAATTACACAAAGCGAAATTACATTGAAACTGCACAAACTGAAATTACATTGAAATTACACAAAATGAAATTACATTGAAATTACACAAAATGAAATTACATTGAAATTACACAAAGCGAAATTACATTGAAATCGCACAAACTGAAATGACATTGAAATTACACAAAATGAAATTACATTGAAATTGCATAAATTGAAATGACATAAACAAACCATACAACAATAATTTAAATAACACAATAATTAAAAGCAAGCATCATAAATTCGATTAGATTCCATAAAGTTCTGCCATTAGCCGACGTTTGAGAGCTTCCTCATCTGGAGATAACTGGTTTTTTTTCATTAACGTATTCAACGTAGATGTTTTCATTTCTTTTTCGCGTGTGATTCTCATTTCACGTAGTTCAGCAGTGAAAGCATCTGAAACTATCGAAGATTGTGATTCTGTTTGTTTTCCTTTTCTTTTAGCCTTAGCTTTAGCTTTATCCCTACCAATAGGACGATGAAATTTTGAAGCATCACTACCTGGAGTTTCTGGAGTGGAGTCGGTTGGAGGATCCACATCTTCATCTGTCCTCGATTTTTTTGAGCTGCTACGACTTTCATCAACACTGTCTTCGTCGTCTGGGTGAGAACGACGTACGTAACCAGTACTATCCAATTTCAGTTCCCAGTTCGGATAGCTGCTCACAACTTTTTCAAACACCTCATGGTGAGTAAACTTAGGTTTACCGTAAATTGCTTGAGCTGCTTTCTCGATATCCTCTTTAGACTGACCACTCGCTCGTCGCTCATATGCTTTCTTGTATGCAGCAACCCACAGAGTTACATTTTTGTTGAGACGTTTGTAACGGTTCCTCAATGATTCCACGCTCCTTCGACCTCCAATTTCTGGATTATCTGCTCGACTTTGCTCATACATATCTGCAACAGTTTTCCAAAACGACTTACTATTTCGGTTAGTGCCAACAATTGGATTGTTACTGACAAAGCACCAAGCAGACATTAGTGATATATCTTCTATATCAGTCCAACTTTGAGCATTGCTGGAAGGATTTGCAGAAAAATTTTCAGAGGTTTGGTGATATTCAGAAATAGGAGAATCAGTTGGATTATGCGAGAACTCTGAATTCATAGCATAATCAAACTCCGGGAATTCATTGGAGCTTGGAATATCAGCAAGATTTGGATAATAGTCTTGGGAGGGATTAAAATTTTGAGAGTTGAAGAAAGAATTATTGTGGGGTTCCATTGAAAAATAGAGAAACAAATATTAGAAATTATATGTAGAGAGGATAAATGAGAGAATTTGAAGGTGCATTGAAATATAGCAAGAGTGGTCTCTATTTATAGAGAATGAAAAAATATAAATTTTGATATTTTTAATTATTATTTTTAATATTTTATATAATAGATATATTAATTTTTATCAATTATCCTAACAAAATCTACCCAACCAATAAAATGTGGACACATGTCACGCCACCATTCATCCAAAGTTGGATGAGAGAGAGAGACCACCATGGTCACATTTTCTCCCTGGTCGACCAAGTCTTGAACTCCACCTTTTAATTGTTATTTTTTTTTTCCATTTAGCTTAGGTGGCGGTCGACCACCCTTTGCTTTTGCCACCGATAAACATGGTCTTATAGTGTTAACGGGCACAAATAGTAAAAGCAAAGGGCGACTATTTTATAAATAATAAATGTAAATGAGGTTTAGTCCACGTTTGATTGGGTGTTTTTAGAAATTGAAAATGAATTTAATTAATTGAATTCATTACTTATTGTTTGGTTTGAGTAACGAGTTAATCATTACCTTTACTTAACACTAACCCAATCACCCAATTTATTACCCTTCAAAATATATGGGAAACAAAAGAAAGAGAATCTCTTACTAATAATCCATATCCATTGTTTAACCAAACACTCAAAAAAAATAATGGTTATTGTTATCATTCCACTCCTTTATTTGATTTCATTATCTTTCCATTCTTCTACTTGAACCAAACGAGCACTAAAAGTATAAAAAAGACTTCTAAAAAAATACACAATCTTTGTGGACGGATGAAAATAATACTCCCTCCGTCCCAAACGAAATGTCTTGTTTTCCTTTTTGGGCTGTCCCAAACGAAATGTCCTGTTTCCTTTTTTGGCAATACACTCTCTCTACACTTAATATTTAAATAATATCCACCAGCCCACTTTATCTACTTTATACACATTTCTTAATCTACGTGCCGAAAAGAAATAGGCAATTTCGTTTGGGACGGAGGGAGTAATAAACACACAATCTTTATGGACGGAGGTAGTACTTCCTCCGTCTTTATAAAAAATATTTATTTCTAAATGACACGAATTTTAATAAAGCATTTGATTGTATTGTGAGTGAAGTAAGGGGTCTCATATTATTGTGAATGCAAAATTATCAATAATAGATTAAATACATTTTATGAATATAGACGAAAATGACAAATTTGATACATTTTATGAGGATGGATGGAGTATTGGAGTTGGAAATTAACTTATAATAAAATAGGATAAAGAAATTAATTTTTTGTGAGAATATGTTTATCTAAAAATATAAAAAATAGAAATTCAGATATTTTTTTTAAATGAAAAGAGAGATATATGTGTGGGTCAGAATGATATATGTTGTAAATAATGAGTTATGAGACGATATTTACGCTCAAAGTCTTTCTTAGTTTCACACCTCAACATGTCTGGATCTCACACGGTATTCAGTTTGGGCACAATGGTTCTTCAATCTACTTGGTCCAAAGTGAATCTTTGAAACTTTTGCCTCTTTTGTGACAGTTTGTTTTGCCCAAGTTCCGTCCACCTATCCTAGTACCCAAAATATATCCTCTCAGAAACAAACGACACAAAAATACGACTCGATTTAAACCTAAACGACGCATAAAAAGAGCACAAAAAATGGGTCGTCATCTCTGCATCTCAAAGTGCGAAGTGAGCTGATGAGTTCTTGAAGAGACATGTTAGAGTTAGAGAGATCTCTAACTTCATCAATAACATTAGTTTTTACGTCATTTTTTTCTGTTAAAGATCTCATGACTTTTCAAACGAACTTATTCTCTATTATATTTTCTGTAAGAGAAAAACTTTCATTAGCAATTCTCAGGAGAGGACAGTGATAATAAGTGATTCATTCATTATCCCCCATCTTCAACATCTCGAATTGAGTAGTAAGTTGTTGAAGTCTTGAGCTCTTGACGCACGCATTCCCTTCATAAGTATTTTGCAGAACGTCTCAAGCTTCTTTTGCACTTTCACACATCGAGATAAGTTTGAAAACTTCCATACTGAATGTCGTTTGTATGGAGTTACGAGCCTTTTTATTAGCTTCTGATCATGTCAGTTCCTCAGCAGTCCACTTGTTCATTATGTGTGTTACTGGGACATGCCCCTTATGCCTATATGATACAACACAGGATACGTGTCCAAGCCTTCAAGTTCACTTTGGATACGATAAATGGTAACAACCGCAATTTTTGACCTTTTCTAATCAATTTTATATTTGAATGGCTGCAATAAGAGTTACAGTTTCAACTTTTCAGTATTTTACATTATTTATAAAAAATTTGAGTTTTGATTTGAGACACTTGACAGCCGCAACTTTAAATTAAATATTCATTAATTATTTAAGACTTGTTATTTTGATATTTTTCAACTTTTAAATTATGAATGCACTGTACAATTTAATATATATATATATATATATATGTGTGTGTGTGTGTGTGTGTGGAAAAGTTCTATTGAGAAAGATAAATATTTAAAGAAGTGAGTGGTGAAGGTGGTTCTTACCAACACTCTTCCTAGACTATTGATTTTAACAAATCTAACCTGGTTTCTCGATACTCGGTGATGTGCCTACTTACTGCTCCTAATTTACTCTAAGATTTCTCACTTAACTCAACACTTTTCTCTTACATTTGAATTCCCTTTCTAACGGTCATATTTTTTTATTCTTTCGCCTATTGTGACTGAACTAGCTATTTTTTTTAAAAGACCTTGCCTTCATAACTCCACAATCATGCTATTTATAAGCCATTTCCTGCGATGGGTATATCAGTCATTTCCACCCCTAGGTTTGTAGGGGTATTTCCGTCCATTCATTTCTTATGTCTCCTGATACCATGGGTAGGATAGTCATATATCCACTTTAAGGCATCTTCCATGTCAGCCGACATTTTGTTAGTTGAGGGTGGCGGTCCCTGCAAAAAAGGGAGATCGCCTGCCATTCAGTTACAATCGTCTTGCAGGTGCACACTTTATCTTTCAGTACAAGAAACTATTTGGCACTATTAGCTCAGCTCTGCCTCATAAGACTGCTTTGTAATGATCTGTGGGTTTCCGTCTCTCTTTGTGTGACAAAGCTTCTCTTTTTGCGGCGATTATCACATTCAAGTCTGCAGAGTCAGATCTGCGTCGGGGATTCCCCCTTTGATGTATTTATTCATGAACAAATGGAATCTGAGAAGGGGGGCAAGGAGTGAATAAGGGGTATTCGGGATGCACTTACACTAATATCGAGAATCCCGAATACCATCCTCATCAACCACTCTCCCTAGTATGGTGATTTTGAGCTTATCCAAAGTTAGCAAACTATTTAAAGTGATCTGCCTTGCGAGCTTTTTTCTATCTCCTTGATTTGACAGCTGGTGACTTTGTTGACGGCTGTGGTCACAATAATTTTCCTTTTTTACTTACTCGAGGAGACCTTTCAACTTCTGTCTCTTTAAAGACCATTGATTTTAGGGCACGAATCTCGACGATCTCCCATCCGTCGATTCCACGACTCTTCATTTTTCACGGCCGATCTCACCCGCACGTGTCGATTTGATGTCGACGGTTTCTTCATTATAAATAGGCCCTCCCTATTCAAATTGCCAAGTTCTTTCTCCCCATTTTCTAATTCAACTTCTCTACCTCGCTTTCTCCTGTTTGCATTTTTTTCTTTCTCCAACATTTTTCCTTTTCCCCGGCCCTAGGTTCGACGGCACGCCGTAGGTTAATTTTCAACATGTCGGGTACGCGGCCAGGTACTTTTCTTTGGAATTTTTAGCTTTTGGTTCGTGATCCCAAATATCTGTCGGGATGCGAATTCCCCCACCTCATTTTTTCCAAGTAATATGTAATTACTTTCAAATCCCTTTTTTTCAACTATCTTCCTCTGCTATTCGCAGAGCAGTTACTTGGCACGTAGTGCTCTTTAGGGAGGGCATACCAAATATGGCCCGTCTATTTACTCAGACTCAAGTTCTGAAGTGCACAAACAATTTTTATTCCTTCTCTTCAAAGCCCTCTATTCCAATCAAATTTCTAGTGGACCCTCCCTCTACCGACAAGGATTTCAAAGATAAATTTTTCTTCTCAATGTCAAACAATAAGCCCTGGGATGACTTTAATATCTCCCAGACCTCATGGCACACCCAGAGGACTCCCCTCAGAAAATATGTCGGGGAAGAACCTTATCCCCATGATCTTCAGATCTTTTAACAATTAAACTTGAGATGTTCGAATAAGTATTTCGATATGCGGGAAATTTTCGAAAGCAATAGTGTTTTGGCAGCAACTGGCCTTTTTCCTGATTTTCCTGCCGAGCGGATTGGTATATTTTTCACCTTATACCGTTTCCTTTGCTAACGCTTTTGCCTTAATGCTCAACACATTCTCCCACCTCGCTCTTTTCTTGTCTTGATTAAGTATTAACATTAGCCTGCTTTGTTTTGCAGATCCGAATTGGATGCGGAAGGCAGAGTTGAAAAACATTGAGCGGCGTGAGCGAGCTGCTGTCGCTGCCGCTAGCTCTTCGACTGAAGGAGGGCATAGCTCCACCGCTCCACTTCGTGGGGAGAGCGTCAGTGGAGGGGCTGACTCTACGGTCCCTCTTGTGGTCACCACCTCCTCTCCCTCTTATGTCTCTGTTGCCCCTTCGACTAAAAAAAATGCAGCTGGTGGATTCCGAGGGGAATCCTGTGAGTAAGAAGCCCACCGGTTTGCACATCGGTGGCTCCCCTTCACAGATCTCTGGCCTTCCTTCTGACAAGAGAACTTCCACCAAGGAGAAAGGGAAGGCTGTTGTAGCAGAAACAGCTCCTTCTCTCCCGGCAGCTGAGATCCGGTGGAATAAAAGTGTCATCTCCATGACTCCCGCCGAATGCTACGAGTTTCTTCTGAAGGGTTGTATACTGAAAGCAAGACTTTATGCTTGTATACATTGATTCCTTGGTTCACTATGATTCTTCTATCTGAAATATTGTTATTGCATAATCCTATTATAGTCCAATTTATCTCATACTATAGATTATATGGTGTTTTGTAGATCACAGAAGATCATATAATTGGAAAAAGTTGAGATATAAATTGAGTTCACAATCGAGGCAACTATGGATGAGTTGCTGGTTTAGATTGTAGCATAAATGAATAAATAGTTTGTCTTAGCTATTTATTTATGTTAGTACCTTCGTGTATTGAACTGGATCATAGTGAGATGAATTCTTATATTCTGACTTATTAAGAATCAAGATCTCGGTGGCTTAAATAGTCTTAACCTTAATTGAATTAATCGGTGTGAATAATTAAATGATTATTGCTTTGATTTATCATGGGTGAGAGTTCTCTTGAAGCTATAATTAATTGATTATTGCTTTGATTTATCATGGGTGAGAGTTCTCTTGAAGCTCAATATACTCGATACTTTGGGTAATAGCAATTATTATTTGAAATGCGATTATATTGCAATAAGGATCCGTATCCTGCTAATAACAGGATGATAATATCCTCTCGAGGAACTTAATAAGTTTATTGTATTAAACCATGCAGGTGGAATTAGTTCCGATACGATAATAAGTTTAAGTGGTAGCACTCGAGATGTCGTTTATAATTAAATGACTGATTAGTTAATTAATTGATCGTCAGAGGAATTAATTAATTAATGGATATTGGATATCTTAAACACGAGGATTAATTAAGTCTAATACTAGCCCCGACTCACCTAAATAATAAAGAGGTAATTCAGTATTAATTTTCTAGTGGAATAAATTAATACTTGTGTCTCGATTTTATTCTGGGCTTAATAGGAAAATAGAGCACTGGGAGGCCAAACTTTATTCAAGCTAGTAGATCCCCGCTTGGCCCAATAAAGGCTTCACTCCATATGGGGCATCCGTCCATCTCTTTCTCACTTAAGTCTTTGGGCTTTGTCTTAGTTTAATTAGATGATGGGATTATTATTTAGGGTTTTAATACCCAGTATAAATAATAGGTACAGCCCTAATTCTAATTACGTGTGACATTACGTGAGACAAAAAGAGAGAAATCTGTGAGAGCATAGAAAGTGAGAAGCGGTTCAAATCCCTAGGAAGATGAGAGGACTTGAAGATCGTTGCCATCCAACGTTAAGTCTTGCGTGGGAACAAGTTGGAAGATCAACACTGGAGTCTCTCATCGCCGGATTTGCAAGTAAGACTCGTTCTCTTGTAATAGGCACGAATGGTTTTTGTATGTATTCGTTCGGTATCCGAAATTGGTCACGGGCACGTGAATCATATGTCATAATATGGTTTTTTCATCTTCGTCGCCTGGTTACTCAGGAGGACAGGGACAAGTGGGAGGAACGGTTTAGTCATCAGGCCGTGATGGACACCTCCAGACTTCTCCTCCAAGTAAGAAACAACGCACTTACTTTTGTTTATTTTTCTTTTCTTTCCTTCCTTTTTTATTACATATAAAGATTATGCTATTTTCCCAGGCCGCGTTCTCTTAGGTGGATTTGGCAGAAAGATTGGAGCATGGGGACGCATCCTCCGCCGAGCACTTGAGATCCTCCTTCCTTGAGAAGGAAAAAGAGGTGATGGAAACCGCTAAAAAGCTCAGCTCTGCGGAAGATATTGTTTCCCGCTAGACCACTCAGCTGCGCTTGATGCAAACTCAAGCAGCCTCTTTGCAAGCAGATCTGGAGAGGTTGAGAGAGGAGATCTCATCCCTGAAAAGAGGAGAGGCGAGCAAGTTGGACGTTAGTCGGAGGGTGGGATTTACAATTGGTGGGCGACATATGCGGAATCAATTCTTCTTGTCTTGTCAGGGGCAAGAGTTTCTGAGGCTCATGAAGGCTGACCTGATAAGGGATTACCTCTCGTCCCTTGCCTGCTTGGACGGTCTCTGCGGAGCATACAACTTCTTAACAGAGGACATTGGGAAGAATGAAGGAATATTAAACTGAATTAACGTTCCGCTTTGCCCGATGATCGTTTCTTGGATTATTATTAATTTATCATACAACGATTAATCCTAACATGCTCCTATGAATTTAACAGCTGCACGTTGGAGTTCAGAAATACCTGAAGAATTCCTAAGAATTCGTCAATCTGTCGCTGAAGAGGTCAGCCAACTTCAACGCTCCGTTTGACCCCTCAAACGACCTCCAATCGTATTTTGTTCAGAAATACGACTTCTTCGTCTTCGAGAGATCTTTCCGTGGCCCCCTGATTCGTCTGAATCGGAGTTCTGTGGAGGAAGTTATGGCCGTTTTACGGAGACTGCCAGAACTTGGTTTCCTGCGAGAATCTGACTCCAGCTCTGATCTTCTCGACTGTATCCCGCTCAATTCCCAACGTTGGATGGACAACGAGCTATGGAAATTCCCAAGAAAGAATGGCCACACACGTTTCCTGCGCCTCCCTCTGCTCTCAAAAACCCTAATTTTGATAAGATGGATTTCCTGAGAGCTGACAGCTGTATTTAATAATACAGAAAAGAGGGAGGAGGCGCCACTTTCTTAGTGAGGGCCGAAAATTCTGTCTTCTTGGGCTAGGAGACATTGGGCCAGCCCAGGGACCAGATACAAGGAATAAATATGGGCCTCAAATAAATTAATTTTATCCATGGTCAGCCCAGACCATAATTAATTTATAAATATCAGTTCATTCCACTAGAGAACCGATACTGACTTACCCCTTTATTGCCGGTGATGAGTCGGGGCTTGTATTTAGACTTATTAAATCTCCGTATTTAAAATATCCGACATCCATTAATTAATTAGAGCTCTGACAGCTTAAATTAATTAATCTCTTAATAATTCCTTAAGCAGTACCACTCAAACTTTATTATTACGCCTGAACTTAATCAACCTGCAGGGTTTAGCGTAATAAACCTTATTGAGCTCCTTAAGGGGATGTCATTATCCTATACCGGATACGGGTACTAATACAGATAATCAAATATCATATATTAACCGCTATCACCCAAGATACAGAGTACTCGAGTTAGTATATAACTTTCACCCATAGTAAGTCAAAGTGATATACGAATTAATATATATATCTGAATACTTATTAGTATTAAGATTTATAAGTCACCGAGATCTTGATTCTTCACTTAAGTCAGATAGAAGAATACATCTCAAACTGTGGTCCTATCAATACGTAATGACGTACCAGTATAGACAAGTAGCCAACACAAACTACTTCCATCTATACTGCAGCCTAAACCAATAACTTGTCCTAGAGTTATTTCGGCTGTGATCATATTATATCTCTTAAGGTTATTCCAATTATATGGTCTTCTGTGATCTACAACACACCATATAATCTACTTATATAGAGATAAAGAACATACATATGCAATCATGAACACAATCAGATAGGAGATTAGATAGTGAACTTAGGAAACATTGTATACAAGCATAAAACGTTCTTGCTTTCAGTATACAAATCCAACAATCTCCCACTTATACTAAAGCAAACTTTTAGTATACAATGCGTCTATTTACCAATCACCTTAACACTTCTCCCACTTATACTTAAAGTTTCCTAAGTGGGTGGCATCAATCTGGCATCAATCGCATTCCCATCTTTCAATGACCATTTGCGATAAGCCTCTTGTGAAAGATCAGTAGGTTTCTCCAATATGTGAGAATTTATTCTTTGAGCACAAAAACCTCGATTTACGAATAATCGTATAACTTGGTACTTACTCTCCATGTGTTTAACCCCTTGTGGTTCTTGGATTCCTTAGAGTTCGCAACTGCACTTGAGGTATCACGAAGGTGATGCTCCCACGCAAACTAGGAATTACCCTTAGATCCTGGAGGTAGTGGTCAAACCAAAAGGTTTTACCTCCCAAGAAAAAACACATAGCTCGAGGTAATTATTCTTTGTTCCGGTCAGCCTGGAAATCCGAAATCGTATAATCCAAAAAGGGAACTAAACTGTCTAGCTGGTAAACTATCCTTATTCTCTAGTCATGGACTTGAGAATATAATTTACCACAGTTCAGTGTCTTAACTAGGACTATACTGATATCTTACAACCATGCTAACTGCATAGCAAATGTAAGATCTCGTACATAGCAAACCATACATGAAGCTATCTACTGCGGAAACGTAGAATACTGCCTTCATTTCCTCAACCTCAACAGGTATCTTAAGACATAGTCTTTAGATAAAGGAACGCCATATCTAAAAGGTAGCAATCCTTTCTTGGCGGTATTCATACTAAAACGAGCATTCACAGTATCAATGTAAGACACTCGAGATAAGCCCAACATCTTTTTCTAGTGATCCCTTATAACCTTGATCGACGTATACTGTACCTCCTTAGTCTTTCATCTGAGACTGTTCGGATAACCATTACTTTATGTCTTGACAATAGCTCCATATTGTCGCCAATTAGGAGGATATTATCTACATAAAAGGCAAGATAAACCACATCACCGATGACACGAGAGCGATTGACACGAGATGTTTCTCTCCCTCCCTCACGTAACCTCGATGGTTTAAGTGAGCTGCTATGGGTAAAATGATCCGAATGTTCTGAGCATGGCACTGGCGAAAATATCATCATAACCTATACCTTCACACTGGGCATAACCTTTCGCCACCAGTCTAGCTTCGGAAGCTACGACCTTGCTCATTCGGGCTTATCATTCTCTTGTATACTCACTTGCAACCTATGGCTTTACGACATTCTGGTAGCAAGATTTTCTTAGTATACAACCATATTCTTAATGGATTGCTCCATTGAGGCGTGCCAGAAATCTACATTCTCGTCTTCCACTAATTTCAAGTAGATATCTGGGTCGATTCTCTTATATTCACTACCAGGGACTGAATCCAAAGATTCTCCCAAGAACATAAATCGATCGGGTTGTCCCACAACCCTCCCACTACAATGGATCTGTGGTGGCACATGTGTGTCAACAGTGCGTGCAGTGTCTTGTGATACAAAACTCTTGCACACTTAGCTTGGGTGATGGAATCGCCTGTCTAATGTCTTCAATTTCTTGAAGTACACTATCTGACTTGGATTAGTGATTACTCCCATAGTCCACTTCTAAGAATCGTATGTCATTGCTAATAACCACCTTCTGATTCTTTAGGACTAATTGCAAAGATACATAACTCATCATCGAACATATTTTTTCAAGAGTGACCTATTTCTTCTCTCCACCACACCATTTTATGTAGGGATTACACGGTGTAGTAAACTGGGTTGGAATCCCAAACACTGACAATGAATCAGAAAAGATCATTTCTAACACATTATTGGCCCTTTATCCCCTTTGTCATGAATGACCTGGTCTCCATCTTTTCCTCTATACAGGATTCGCAGGTTCGAAATAGTACAACCTGGATTGAATCCAATGTACTTATTTAGACACGAGCCTCTGGATCCTGTTAAGATAGATGTGACCTAATCTAGGGTATCAATATATGTGTAAGATCCTCATGAGAGATTAGCCTTAACTTTTCTCTTTCTTTTGTTCGATGATGTAAATGCAATATAAAGGTATTTTGAAGACAAGTTATAGTGTGAAGAGAGATGTTCAAAAATACCAGAATAAACAACTTTTGTCATTTCTTATGATAGAAACACCACTATCAAAAATGACATAAGATCCATCTATTCAAAATTTTGGAACATGATAAGGAACTCTCAAAAACTAAACTTTATCTTTAGAACTTAAAGGCAAGTCTCCAATTGCAACAACTGCGACTCTAGTCACGTTGCCTATGAGGACAATCATCTCATCACTTTTCAGCTTCCTTGTCAGCCTTAAAGCCATGCAAGGTGCAACAATCATTATCAGTTTCTCTTGTTATCCACTACTCACAACTGAGTAGAAAACGAGCTGACATGTCTCAGTTACTATAGCAAGTGAAGTACCTTAACCCTTTGCCTTGAGTATTGAAAGAAGAAATTTCCAATACTTGATCTTATCACACCACTACTCCCACTATTTCTCTTGTCTTTCTTGCCCCTTGGACCCTTCTGCTTCCCGTCATTCGACGAAGAAGATGGCTCTCCTTTGGCAATAACAAGTGCTTGCACATCTCTTTCCTACAACTTCCTTAGCCGTAACTAGAGCATTCAACAACTCAAAAAGAGTATTATCTCTCTTGCTCATAACAGCGTTGAGGCGGAAGTTCTTAATTAAAAGACTTGGGAAGAGAGTTCAGGATAAGATCGACTTTTGCCTCACCGTCGATACTCCCACTGAGCAAGTCAAGTCCGTCAAGAATTGCATGACATGCTCGTGCACTGAGCTGTGCTCACTCATAAAAATAACAAGATTACTCTCATCAAATTTAAATGAGCAACTCAGTCCGACTCTCCGAACACTTTCCTGAGATTCAGCATGATGCTAATAGCATCGTCCATGCCCTGATGTTGGAGCTACAAGGTTTGTGACATTATACTCATAATAAAGCATATAGCCACATTATTCGTCACATGCCACCTTTTATGCAGTTCCTTTTTCCCATCAGTTGTCTCATTGTTCGAACAAATAGAACGTCGAGTAGTAAGCAACACAAAATATGTGTTTAGTTTGTGATAAAGATAAAAAACCAAAACTGCTTTTCCATTTTATATAAGTGGACCGGTTAAAAGACTTTGTGCAAGAATAAAGAAACAGGAGACATAGACATATCTGAAAGTAAACAAATTAAACATGTAAGAACATGAACGCATATAGTTCGTAACAATAATATTGTAACCTTTTGATAAAACAATATTAGTGAAACCTCCAACGGCTCAAAGAATTCCATATGTAAGCCACGTGGGGTGGACAGTTACACACGAACTCCTCAACCAGACTATTCACCTAGTCATTTAATTTCCATGTCAACTTAACCTTTTGACAAAAGAAATTAATAGTTGGCACCTTGACTAGACCATATCATCATCAAGAAGGGACTCCGTGGGGGAGTTGTACATTGTACTTGATATGATATCTAAGCAATAACCACATTTTAACCTTGAAAATTAAATTCTCGAAATTAACATACTCACGCGGACCATGTCGCTTTCAATTTAATTTTCTTGGTTATCTTATTTAATACCATTCTCCAAAGTACTTATGAAAATTACACAAGTAAGCCACGTGGGGTGGACCGTTACTGCATAACTCCCACTACTTCAATGGTTTAAATATTTTTTATAGAAACCTCTTCTGACAAACTTATGAGAAACAGATATGAAGTAAGCCACGTGGGGTGGACCGTTACTCATATTGCTAATCACTTTGTCTAGAGACCGCATGTGGAGGTCTACATAATTTTAAGAATAAAATTAATTAGAAATAACCACAATTTAACTTTGAAATTAAATTCTCGAATTTTGACATACTCACTCGGACCATGCCGCATTCAATTTAATTTCTTAGTTATCTTATTTAAATCCATCATCTAAAGTACTCGTGAAAAATTATACGAGTAAGCCACGTGGGGTGGACCGTTACTGCATAACTCCCACTACTTTAATGAATTTAAATATTTTTATAGAAACCTCATCTGACAAACTTATGAAAGAACAAACATGAAGTAAGCCACGTGGGGTGGACCGTTACTCATATTGCTAATCACTTTGTCTAGAGACCGCTTGTGGAAATCTAAATAATTTTTAATCATCCATAAAATTATTAAGCTTAGTCTTTTTTCTTTCAAAAGGTTTGATCATGCTCAACACATAATCCTAAACATGCTCATCTAGAACGCAACATGTAAAACATGCTCGCATAATTCTAAAACATATTTAGGAAAACGATAAACCTACTAGCATGCTCGTCTAAGCGCAATTAATAAACAAAAATTAACAAGCAAAGACGTGCAAAAGCAGGTAAAGAGCATAAGGGATTAACAACCACGACATGCAAAGAACAGTAAAAAGAATTAAAATTCTTCGTGACCCATTCGTGGAAACCCAACATCTATTCTATTACAAAATAAAATAGAAAAAAAAAATGGACAATAAAATGCCCAAAACCGCCTAAACAGGCTGAAAAACGGACCAGCCCTTGCTTGGGCCCAAAAGACGCGGCCCAGCCGCCCAGGCCCGTCCAGCAGCGGCCCAGAACCGCAAGGAGAAGCCCAGGCCCGCAAGGAGCAGCCCAGACCCGCGCTCAGGACCCGTCGACCCGCGCCCTGCCCGTCTGACCCGCCATTCGACCCGCGTCTGGATTTAGTGTTTGCGAGAAAAGGCGCCGCCTAGGGTTTCGCCGCTTAGGGCGGCGCCGCCACCTTCTTCGACCGCTGCACCAGCTCCCTTTCGGCAGCCCCCAGCAGCAGCAACTCCTCGGCGAACTCAGCGATAGCAGCAGCACCCGACGGCAACAGCAACGGCAGCAGCGGCAGTGCGCCGCCCGCCGGGCGCGCAGCGCGCAGAGCGCGCAGGCGCGGCCCCGGGCGCGCACCGCCCCCGCCGGTGGCTTCCAGCCCTCGCTCAGCTCCTGCCCTCCTCGCCTTCAGTGCGCAGAACGGACCAGAGAACAGCAGCGGCCGCGCGGTCGCCGATCTGGGCGCGCTGCGCACGGTGTGCACGCACCCGCGCGCGCGCTGCCCCTCGGCGCCCGTAGCCCCTCGCTCCCGGTCTTCCTCGCCTCGCCACGATCCGGCAACAACGGTGACAGCAGCACACAGCAGCAGACGGCCTGACCAGGCGCGCGCAGCACACGGTGCCGAAGCACCCGTGCGCGCGCGGCCCTCGGCGCCGGCAGCCCGTGCCGCACCATGCCCGTGACGTCCTCCTTACACCTTCCTCGTCGTTGATTCGTCGTCATCCTCGTTTCGTTCCTCAGTTTTACAGATTTACAACGGAAAAACAAAAACAATTGAAATCCTAATCTAACCACGGATTTTCTCGTGGTGAAAAAACGATTACAACGTCAAACGACGTATCCCACGAATCAACAAGCCACGAAGAACAACAGTAGTAAAAACAACGCACATTATTAATCGTACATAAATTAATAATAGAGCCAAGAAATTAATCCTGGGCTCTGATACCAATTGAAGGAATATTAAACTGAATTAACGTTCCGCTTTGCCCGATGATCGTTTCTTGGATTATTATTAATTTATCATACAACGATTAGTCCTAACATGCTCCTATGAATTTAACAGCTGCACGTTGGAGTTCAGAAATACCTGAAGAATTCCTAAGAATTCGTCAATCTGTCGCTGAACAGGTCAGCCAACTTCAACGCTCCGTTTGACCCCTCAAACGACCTCCAATCGTATTTTGTGAAGAAATACGACTTCTTCGTCTTCGAGAGAGCTTTCCGTGGCCCCCTGATTCGTCTGAATCGGAGTTCTGTGGAGGAAGTTATGGCCGTTTTACGGAGACTGCCAGAACTTGGTTTCCTGCGAGAATCTGACTCCAGCTCTGATCTTCTCGACTGTATCCCGCTCAATTCCCAACGTTGGATGGACAACGAGCTATGGAAATTCCCAAGACAGAATGGCCACACACGTTTCCTGCGCCTCCCTCTGCTCTCAAAAACCCTAATTTTGATAAGATGGATTTCCTGAGAGCTGACAGCTGTATTTAATAATACAGAAAAGAGGGAGGAGGCGCCACTTTCTTAGTGAGGGCCGAAAATTCTGTCTTCTTGGGCTAGGAGACATTGGGCCAGCCCAGGGACCAGATACAAGGAATAAAGATGGGCCTCAAATAAATTAATTTTATCCATGGTCAGCCCAGACCATAATTAATTTATAAATATCAGTTCATTCCACTAGAGAACCGATACTAACTTACCCCTTTATTGCCGGTGATGAGTCGGGGCTTGTATTTAGACTTATTAAATCTCCGTATTTAAAATATCCGACATCCATTAATTAATTAGAGCTCTGACAGCTTAAATTAATTAATCTCTTAATAATTCCTTAAGCAGTACCACTCAAACTTTATTATTACGCCTAAACTTAATCAACCTGCAGGGTTTAGCGTAATAAACCTTATTGAGCTCCTTAAGGGGATGTCATTATCCTATACCGGATACGGGGACTAATACAAATAATCAAATATCATATATTAACCGCTATCACCCAAGATACAGAGTACTCGAGTTAGTATATAACTTTCACCCATAGTAAGTCAAAGTGATATACGAATTAATATATATATCTGAATACTTATTAGTATTAAGATTTATAAGTCACCGAGATCTTGATTCTTCACTTAAGTCAAATAGAAGAATACATCTCAAACTGTGGTCCTATCAATACGTAATGACGTACCAGTATAGACAAGTAGCCAACACAAACTACTTCCATCTATACTGCAGCCTAAACCAATAACTTGTCCTAGAGTTATTTCGGCTGTGATCATATTATATCTCTTAAGGTTATTCCAATTATATGGTCTTCTGTGATCTACAACACACCATATAATCTACTTATATAGAGATAAAGAACATACATATGCAATCATGAACACAATCAGATAGGAGATTAGATAGTGAACTTAGGAAACATTGTATACAAGCATAAAACGTTCTTGCTTTCAGTATACAAATCCAACAAAGAACGCTGCTCGAGCTTTCGGGGTGAGCGAAGAGCAGATTTCTGCTTTTAATAATGATCTACAAAGAGAAATTAATCTTTTAAAACAACAAGTTAATATACTTAATAAAGAGATCAACAATTTACATATAAAAGATCTTGAATTAGAAACAAGAATATCTCTTCTCAAAGATAATCAAGAAGATATTCCTGAATCATCATAACATCACACTATTGATAATTTTGACTCTTCCATACTCAATATTGAGCAAATATCTTTTCAAAAATGGTATTCAATTGTCACTTTAGTTATAGATGATTTTAAAATTAATATTACTTGTTTAATTGATAGTGGAGCTGATCAAAATTGTATTAGAGAAGGACTTATTCCTTCCAAATATTATGAAAAAACAAATGAAAAACTGACTGCTGCAAATGCCACTCCTCTTAATATAAAATATAAACTTTCTAATGCTCATATATGCAACGAAGGATATTGTTTTAAAACTCCATTCATATTAGTCAAAGATCTTAATCAAGATATAATTCTTGGAAACCCATTTCTTATTATCCTTTATCCTTTCGAAGTAAACGGAACAGGGATCACCACTAATATTTTAGGAAATTTTATCTCCTTTAAATTTATAAAACCCATTAAAGAAAGAGAAATCTCTCTACTTCAACAACACTATATCTTTCAAATAAATTCTATTCAAAGAAAATAATCTCATATTAAAACTCTAAAAGAAGAATTACCTTATCTCAAAATTGAAGAAGAACTTCTTGATAAAAATATTCAATTAAGGATTACTAATATAGAAAATATCATTAAAGAAAGTATTTGTTCAGATTTACCAAATGCTTTCTGGGAAAGAAAGAAACATACTGTTTCCCTTCCATACATTCCTAAATTTGATGAAAAGAATATTCCTACCAAAGCCAGACCTATTCAAATGAATCATGTTAATACTTGTAAAGAAGAAATAAATTCTATTCTTTCGAAAAGTTTAATTAGACCTTCAAAATCTCCTTGGTCTTGTGCTGGATTTTATGTTAACAATCAAGCAGAAAAGGAACGAGGAGTTCCCAGATTAGTCATTAACTACAAACCTCTTAATGAAGTTTTAGAATGGATTAGATATCCAATACCCAATAAAAGAGATCTTGTTAATAGATTATATAAAGCAAAAATATTCTCAAAATTTGACCTCAAGTCAGGATTTTGGCAAATTCAAATTATTGAAAAAGACAAATATAAAACAGCCTTCACCGTCCCTTTTGGACATTATGAATGGAATGTAATTCCATTTGGATTAAAAAATGCTCCTTCAGAATTTCAAAATATTATGAATGAAATTTTTAATGATTATTCAGATTTTTCAATTG
Organism: Salvia miltiorrhiza; assembly: GCF_028751815.1. Lineage (NCBI taxonomy): Eukaryota > Viridiplantae > Streptophyta > Magnoliopsida > Lamiales > Lamiaceae > Salvia > Salvia miltiorrhiza. Next base: position 24,537,424 of record NC_080390.1, read on the forward strand.
TTTATATTGATGATATTCTTATATTTTCTCAGAATATTGAACAACACTTCAAACATCTAAAAATATCTATACAAGTAATTAAAAGAAACGGATTAGCCATTTCTTCCTCAAAAGTAAAACTATTTCAAACAAAAATAAGATTCTTAGGACATGATATTCATAAAGGAACTATTAAACCTATTACTAGGGCTATTGAATTCGCAGACAAATTTCCTAATAAAATCAAAGAAAAAACTCAACTACAAAGGTTTCTTGGATGTCTCAATTATATATCCGACTTCTTTCCCAAAATAAGAGTAATCTGCAAACCTTTATTTCAAAGACTTCAAAAAAATCCTCCTCCATGGACTTCTGTCCATACTGACATTATCAAGAAAATAAAAATACAAGTTAAATCTTTACCCTATCTAGGCATTCCTAAACCAGATGCTTTCATGATTATAGAAACTGATGCCTCAGATATAGGATATGGGGGAATCCTTAAACAGAACATCTCATCTCATGCATCTCATGCATCTACATCTCTTTCAAAGAAAAATGAACAACTTGTTAGATTCCATTCTGGAATTTGGCTTGGACCACAAAAGAATTATTCTACAATCAAAAAGGAAATTCTTGCTATTGTTCTTTGTATTTCAAAATTTCAAAGTGATATTTTTAATAAAAAAAATCCTTTTAAGAATAGATTGCAAATCTGCTAAAGAAGTTTTACAAAAGGATGTTAAAAATATTGTTTCAAAACAAATCTTTGCTAGATGGCAAGCTATACTTTCAAGTTTTGATTTTGACATAGAATATATTAAAGGAGAAAATAATTCTTTACCTGATTTCTAACCAGAGAATTTCTTCAAAATTCTACAGAAAAGCATGAGTCGATACAATCCAAATAATCCAAATCAATTCTCAGCCCTTGTAGAATTTCCAGAACTCCCACACTCTCAAATAGTCAAAGCTCCTGCACCTACTACTCCCATTAAAGCTTCAACTTCAAAAACAACTATTTCAAAATTCAATCCTTCCAATACTTATTTTACCAAACCAAATGCTCAAAATATTACCTTGACAAAATTCACTACAACTCCAGATTTTGTAAAACTCAAAGATATTATTTCAAGGTACTTTCCAAAAGGATGCCAATGGTATTCTGACAATACTCAAAAGACTCAAATCTTCTATGAATTCATCCTTATTGATTCAAATTCCATCGAACTTGTTCATGCATATGATCCCAAAAATCCAGAAAGAATTTCATTCTCAAAATGCATCATCAAAAAGATCATATGTTATGATGAATGGACTTTTCCTCATTCTGAAAGAGGATTTTACAAAAAAAAATCACCAAAAGGATATTCATATCCAGACTACAAAATGGCATGGTTCAAAACCTTTTTCCTCTGACCCTTTGATCACTCATGGTTCTTTACCTTCCATTCGGAGTTTTCAAAAACTTCTTATCCAATTTGGTTTCTTGAATGGTGGATGGATTTCGGTCCATTACCTAATATCCTCCCAGCAGACGTCCATCAAGGATACAATCATTACATTTCAAAAGCCTCAGGTCCTATGTACCTCAAAGATATTCAATTCTATTCAGAGTTCAAAGTTCCCTGGATCTTTTGCTAGAGTTATGCCATTGCACAATTCCATCCAGAGCCATTACCCATGTCAATCATTCGAGAATTCAAAATTAAATGGTGGAAAAACTTCTCCACCAAGCTCTGCAATTTCAATGTTGTTCAGAAGTTTATCCAGACAGGTGAAAAAACCCAAGTGGGAGAAACCAGTTCAAGAAAAAATCATTCCAGATCATCCTTCCAATGAAAAGAAAAAATAAAAGGAATCAGTTCCTCTTTCTCAAAAGCAAGTCAAGATGTTTCAACTCTTTGAAGAGGATCCCGAAACAGCAAAAGAGTATTTACAATTCATCAAGATGAAAAGAGAATCAGAAACAGAAGATACCACCTCTGAATGATCTTGTGCAGATTATGGAGGACCATGTGAACAAGATCCCTTTGATTTCTGACTACCTGTTCATCCCATTCATAAAAAAGAAAAGAAAAAAGAAAGAAAAGAAGAAAAATTCAAAACAACAAAAAAGAAAAGAAAAGAGAAACAAAAGAAAAAAGAAAGAAAAATAAAAAAATTTCAACTAACCTATTTCAATGCAGGAAATTCAAGGCCGACATCACCATTCCATCATGAGTCTCATTCAAACTGTGACACTCTTTTCAAAAGCAGCAGATGGCAGACAATTGTGGCACTCTTTTCAAAAGCAGCAAATGGCAGACAGACTTTTGACTCTAATCAAAGACTTTCAAGGCATACAGACACCTTTTTCAAAAGCAGATGCCAAAACTGAAGACTTTCAAGGCATACAAGCAACTTTTTCAAAAGCAGATGATCCACTCAATTATCCAACGACAAAGACATCTCAAAGAGCTCCTCTATTTAAGAAGACTAAATTTCATTTCAAGAGGCAGACGAAAATTGACGGAGCAAGTCATTTTCTAAAACCTTCAACCCATTCCCTCAGTTTATAAAGCCTATTTTCTTGTATTTCTCATATCTCTCTGTACGAATTCATAATTTCTGTAAGTAAAGACACTCTGTGTTTAAAACTTATCAAAAGTTTGTTTATTTCAATACTTCCGCTTATTTTACAAATTTCGTTTTTACTGTTTAAATTTCAAAGGCTTATTTGGTCTATCAATTTTACGGTTTGGTCAGCCTTGTTTCGTTTGGTCAGCCCAAGTGAGGTGGTCCCGATTAGGTGGTCCCTGTTAAAATTGAATCGATCCACTAAAGCCTAAGAAATTTCATCAGTATTAATGGCGTCTAGAATAAGAACTCTATTTTCTAAAAATAATAATGCGAATAATTCTGGTATTGTTCAATCTAGTGAGATTAGCATACCAAACAATTATTCAAATTGGACTATTCCTGAACAACCAATAGAATCTATGTATCAAATCGGAACATTTGATTTCAAAACTGCTTTTTCTATTAAAACTCATGAAGAAACTATTTCTCTTCAAGAAGAATTTCAAAGTATGCAACTACTTTCAAAAGTTTCTATAAGAAAATACATAGAAAATGGCTATAGATATATTCATTTCGGGTTAATTCAAGTAGCAGTCAAACCCTTAGTTCATATTGGAGTTGATGCTCCTGTTTATCTTGCCCTTAGAGATAATAGATTAAAGAAATATAAATCATCTCTATTAGCAATGATTCAAACCAATGTTTGTAATGGTCCTATTTATTTCAACTGTGCTCCTAATTATTCCATAGATCTCACGGATCCTTTAATTCTTGATTCTTTAATTCTTGATATTCACCTTCAAGGAGATGAATGTAAGAATCTTTGTAAAAATTTTGCTGTCATATATCGAGTTTACTTTAGAGTTATGTCATCTCATTTAAATCCAAAATTTAGATTCACTCCAACTTTAAAGGATGAAACTGACATACTTCAAATTGAAGCAGATAATTCAACATCTTTCGTTCCTAAAAGACTTAAATGGAATGAAATAACAATTCCTAATGAATTCATAATTCAAAATCCTCAAATACCAAGAGGAATTGAAAAACGAGAAGTCTCTGAGATTGAAGAAGATGATGACGGGAGAATTCTTCTAAGGTTTAATTCATATAGAGAACAAAGAAAATCCTCAATACGTATTCAAGAAGTCTCATCAAGAAATTCATTTTTGAAAGTTCTAAATTTAATTATCCTAATATTAAAGTTAATTACAAATCTCCAATTCCTTCGACTAATTATCAAACTGAAGAAGAAACACATCAAGTAGGATCTCCTACTATTTCTCAAATGGAAGATCAAATCAATATGATTTCTAATATGAATTTCTCTATTAATTTCAATTACCTTGAAAAAGAATTCAATGATCCAGAAGAAATTGAAAGAAAAGAATGGTTTTTAAAACTAGAAAAACCTTTAAGAGATAAACTTCAAATTGAATGGATAAAAGGATTACATAAATTAAAATCTAATATTCCAATTTTAGATTGGTTTCAAGGATACTGTCAGCTTAATGATATTAATAATGTCTACAATCTGGATCAAATAAATGTTCAAACAAACCTTTATAAAAAATGGAAATTAGCTACCGGATTCTATATTAACTTCCATTCATCCTCCTCTACAAAATATCAAAATACAAATTCCCAATGGAGAAATATCTGCTACTCCATTTCGTACTGGAAGAGACGGAGAAGATGGTCCAAAAATAAGTGATATCAAAAAACTCCACGAACAAATTAATTATTCAAATCAAATCTTACAAACCATCGCCGAACAAATAGATCATATTTCAACAAAAATTGATTCACAAAAACAAATAAATAATTTTCCACATAATACTTCAAATCCTCATTTTATTCCTAGATGTCTTCCTGAGAAAATAGAAAACAAACTCAAATTATCTACTACTCATAATCTTATTGATAGAATTTCTAAAAAATTAGAAAGCCCTTCTGGTTCTGGAACAAAAAATATTAATTGTTTAGAAAATCAGGTAAAGAATTATTTTCTCCATGCAGGTGGAATTAGTTTCGATACGATAATAAGTTTAAGTGGTAGCACTCGAGATGTCGTTTATAATTAAACGACTGATTAGTTAATTAATTGATCGTAAGAGGAATTAATTAATTAATGGATATTGGATATCTTAAACACGAGGATTAATTAAGTCTAATACTAGCCCTGACTCACCTAAATAATAAAGAGGTAATTCAGTATTAATTTTCTAGTGGAATAAATTAATACTTGTGTCTCGATTTTATTCTAGGGCTTAATAGGAAAATCGAGCACTGGGAGGCCAAACTTTATTCAAGCTAGTAGATCCCCGCTTGGCCCAATAAAGGCTTCACTCCATATGGGGCGTCCGTCCATCTCTTTCTCATTTAAGTCTTTGGGCTTTGTCTTAGTTTAATTAGATGATGGGATTATTATTTAGGGTTTTAATACCCAGTATAAATAATAGGTACAGCCCTAATTCTAATTACGTGTGACATTACGTGAGACAAAAAGAGAGAAATCTGTGAGAGCACAGAAAGTGAGAAGCGGTTCAAATCCCTAGGAAGATGAGAGGACTTGAAGATCGTTGCCATCCAACGTTAAGTCTTGCGTGGGAACAAGTTGGAAGATCAACACTGGAGTCTCTCATCGCCGGATTTGCAAGTAAGACTCGTTCTCTTGTAATAGGCACGAATGGTTTTTGTATGTATTCGTTCGGTATCCGAAATTGGTCACGGGCACGTGAATCATATGTCATAATATGGTTTTTTCATCTTCGTCGCCTGGTTACTCAGGAGGACAGGGACAAGTGGGAGGAACGGTTTAGTCATCAGGCCGTGATGGACACCTCCAGACTTCTCCTCCAAGTAAGAAACAACGCACTTACTTTTGTTTATTTTTCTTTTCTTTCATTCCCTTTTTTTTACATATAAAGATTATGCTATTTTCCCAGGCCGCGTTCTCTTAGGTGGATTTGGCGGAAAGATTGGAGCATGGGGATGCATCCTCCGCCGAGCACTGGAGATCCTCCTTCCTTGAGAAGGAAAAAGATGTGATGGAAACCGCTAAAAAGCTCAGCTCTGCGGAAGATACTGTTTCCCGCTAGACCACTCAGCTGCGCTTGATGCAAACTCAAGCAGCCTCTTTGCAAGCAGATCTGGAGAGGTTGAGAGAGGAGATCTCATCCCTGAAAAGAGGAGAGGCGAGCAAGTTGGACGCTAGTCGTAGGGCGGGATTTACAGTTGGTGGGCGACATATGCGGAATCAATTCTTCTTGTCTTCTTAGGGGCAAGGCTGACCTGATAAGGGATTACCTCTCGTCCCTTGCTTGCTTGGACGGTCTCTGCGGAGCATACAACTTCATAGAGGACATTGGGAAGAACGCTGCTCGAGCTTTTGGGGTGAGCGAAGAGCAGATTTCTGCTTTTAACTTCGACACTCTGATAGGGTGCATCGACCTGCGAGGGTTGAATGAGGCCATGGGGATCGATGGCTCCTTCCCTTTAGATCATCCCTGGTGGATGGCCACTTTTGAGAAGGCAGTGGGGTTATTCATGCATCCTCATGTGGGCAATACCTGGTTGCCTACTCTTCCCTTTGCTCTGGACGTTCTGGCTCCTCCGTAGGAGGCCAATATTAAGAAACGAGAAGCCTCTGCTCAAGGTGCGCCGGGTCAGGATTATTCCCTGAGTCTTTCACACCTCATCGCTATGTTATTAGATCAGAATTTGGAAGTGGTGGAGGTTGAAAACATTACTGACGACCCTCCGAGCTGAAGAAGAGATCTCTGACACCATGGACAATGTCAAGGCCAAGACCGATAATGTCAACCACCTCAACTTCAAGACGATCAACAAACTTGCTAAGCATCAACTAGTAGAAGGCTTACCTTCTATTGTGTTCCAGAAGAAGCAAGAATGTGAAGTATGTCAAAGAGGAAAGCAAACAAGGACTTCATTTAAGTCAAAGCCAGGACACTTCCTCTGAAAGGATTCGCCAACTGCTTCACATGGATCTTTTTGGTCCAATATCTCCCAGAAGCTATAACGGTAGAAAGTATACATTAGTTGTCGTAGATGACTATTCTCGATATACTTGGGTTATATTTCTCTACAATAAAAGAGAAACATTGCTGGAACTGCCGAAGCTGTTGAAAAGAAAGTCAACATCATCAGCATCAGATCAGATAGAGAAACTAAATTCCTCAATGTAGTCATTCGGGACTACTGCGAAGAGCGAGGAATCAGTCATCAAACCTTAGCAGCAAGAACTCCACAGCAAAATGGAGTAGCAGAAAGAAGAAACAGGTCTTTGAAGGAAGCTGCAAGGACGATGCTAGCTGAATCAAAACTCCCATTGAAGTTTTGGGCTGAAGCAGTCAACAACGCTTGCTACACACAGAACCGCTCCTTCCTCACTCAAAGACATGGAAAAACTCCATACGAGCTATGGAAGAATAGGAAGCCAACAATTTCATACTTTCATGCTTTCGATTCTCGGTGTTTAATTCATAACAACGACAAAAGAAACTTAAACACCTTTGATAGCAAGGCTGATCCAGGAATTTTTCTTGGATACTCTGGAACTGAACGATCCAGCAAAGCCTATCGAGTGTTTAGCTCTCAAACTCTTTGTGTGGAAAAAACACCTCATGTTATTTTTGCCGAGTCTATTGATGATTTCAGGAAACAGGAAACTAAAGAAAATGCTGAGAACATTGAAGGTTTCAATATTGAAATAAAAAGCATCGAACCCACTGAAGTGTTGGTGTGGGGACCAGGAAAAGAAGAGAATATTGAAAAACTTCAGTATCAGAAGATCAGTCAAAGAACTGAAGGTCCGACTGGAGATGCTACAGAAAGCATCAGTCAAGGGGGAACTCCAACAACTGAAGAACAAGTTGAACCTGCTATTACAATACCAGTTCAACACTCCCCTGCTCGAGAAACAAATGAAGGACTCAGATCAATCTTGACTGAAGAACCTCCACCCACAACAGAAGAAATCAAGAAGTATCAAAAATGGTTCGAACTTCACTCTAAAGAAAACATCATTGGAGAACCATCAGACGGTGTGAAGACTCGAAGATCAATGTGCAACCTCGTCTACGACATCAACCACAACTACATCAACGAAGATGAACATTTTAGTTGTTTCTTGTCAGACACTGAGCCCGAGGACATTGAAGAAGCACTGAAGTCCACTCAATGGGTTATCGCAATGCAAGAATAACTCAATGAATTCAACAAGAATTCAGTTTTGGACGAAGAATGACATATGGTGAGAAATAAAGCAAGGCTAGTGGCCAAAAGACATAATCAAGAAGAAGGAATCGACTACGATGAAACCTTTGCCCCAGTTGCCAGACTGGAAGCAGTCAGACTTTTCTTAGCCTTTGCCGCTCACAAAGGATTCAAAGTACACCAAATGGATGTGAAATGTGCATTTCTCGATGGAGTGCTCACTGATGAAGTCTACGTGGAAAAACCTCCAGGGTTTGAGGTTGCTAGACCCGAGAAGGTGTACAAGCTGAAGAAAGCGCATTATGGATTGAAGCAACCTCCAAGAGCGTGGTATGATACTCTCTCTGAGTATCTAGTTGAACAAGGATTCAAGAAGGGATCAGTTGATAGAACCCTGTACTCACACTGAAAGAAGGAGAGGACCTCCTACTTGTTCAGATCTTTGTCGATGACATCATCTTCGGATCCAAATCCGAAAAGATGTGCAAAAAGTTTGCTGATATTATGACAAACAAATTCCAGATGTCAATGATGGGATAAATGAATTTCTTTCTGGGATTACAAGTGAAGCAGACTAAAGAAAGAATACTGATCAACCAGTTAAAGTATGCCAAAGAACTGATCAACAAGTTCGGCATTCAGCATATGAAATCAGTCACGATTCCAATGAACACCAACTAGAAGGTGGATCCTGGATCTGAAGGAAAATCTGTATCTTCAACCAACCATAAAGAAATCATTGGATCACTACTCTACTTGACTGCTAGCAGACTGATGCGTCTTCGACTTTTGGGCCATTTGGCCCTATTTTTCTCTTTCTTTTGTTTTGTTTGAGTCCTCTAGGGGAGAAAATAGGTATTCAGGAGGAAGAAGGCTCGGTCAAGGGCATATGCACGAAATATGGTTAGAATGGGCATTACCGGAACAAAACTATCCAAACTTCCAGAAGTGAAACTTACCAGGAAGAGAGCTCGGTGAAGTACCCCTCAGAACCATTCGAGGTGTGGGAATCTCCGAAGTGTACCACCTGGTGTGAGGCTAACCGAAGGAAGCAGTTGGTAAGGCCATAACTGCAGTTGCAGTCAGCACAGATGAACTATACATGAACCAGGAAGAGAGCTCGACGAAGTACCCCTCAGAACCATTCGAGGCGCGGGAACGTTCGAAGTGTACCACCTGGTATGAGGCCAACCGAAGAAAGAGGCTAGTATGACCATTCCCGTCAATAGTAGTCAGCAGCTGGAGCTATATATGGAAAGACGTGTGGAGGAGATTGCCCGGAAGATTCTGGCGAATTCTAGCAATGGAAGGATCTGGAATAATGTGGAGTCAACCCCAAATCCGCTGGAGATCCACTATCTATCAAATCAAAGCAAGTATCAAGCTAAATATGGAAGGAAATAATCTGCCAGATTTGGTCTGCCGGCTAGGGTTTGACCACTACCGAACTGCTATTTAAAGACCAACATGTGTGGCTGCCAAAAGAGGGGATGAACGAATTTTTACACTTACACATCAGTTTTTAGTGCTCTTCTAGACTTAGACTTTTGTTAGTTCACCAAGAAAATAATTTACTTTGTCATTTTACATTTTTCGCACCAAACACTTTATTTGTTTTTTGTATTTCAATTCCGTTGTGACGAACAAAGCCAAGGTTGTTGCCTTAGGTATTTTTATATCAAGTATTTTAAATTTCCTTTCATTCATGTGTTCATTTTATTTTGCATTTATGTTTTCCATTACGTGTGAGTAGTTCCCTTGGTGAGGTTTAAGGGGTGGAAATAATTGTTGTCAATATGTAAACATTCGTGAGGCATTTGTTCTTTCGGTTGAGTCTCGTGGTTCCAGACGGATTTGTGCCAAACCATGGACAGTAGGGGCCTAACGGGTGATCTCCGTTCGGTAAAACGCTGTTCGTGTTAAGCAAAGGCCAGGGCATACCAGGGCGTGACAACCGGTATACCCACGACCGAGTAGCTGAGCAGCGTCAACAAAAGGCGTTGTAGATCCGGAAGGTGAGGAAAGGATTGATGGGATACACTGTCCTTCCTCAGTCTTGGGCTTCTCTAGAAACTACCCATCAACTGTGACGAGGCATAAAGCCATGGTTATCAAACGAGGAAGGTAACTTCTGCGCCGTAGCATGTCTATGACTGGTCGGCTAACAAGCCGGAAATGGTTGTGTCCAGGAGGCATGTGTCACTCAAAGTGCAGAGTTGGGGACCTCGGGAGAGAAGGTTGGTGAGGGTCATACTTGGTGAGTAACGGGTATGACTACTATCTAAGGAGGAGTGAAGCACTGCCTTGTGACCGGGGATTGTGTGACCTTCAGGACCAAGTGATCGCAATGGACTCAACCATCCTAAGTGTGAAGTATGATCTCTTGAAACGCCCCAATGTCTTTGGGCCACGCCTTGAGGTTATATGGATCATGGACGGATCATCAGTATGCCTATGACCGAAATAAATATTGACAACAGTTATGACCTAACCGTAAACCTTACCCCTTGTTATATTTGATCTTTGTTTAAGTTTACTTGTGCAGATAAACAGGTTGAGACTGTGACAACTCAATTTGTGCACCCGAAGAGTAAAGTAGTTCCTTACTCTCCGTGGGATCGACCCTATACTTGCTGCTAAGACTGTTCTTTGGTTGCGAGCAATAGGAGCGTGTACTGTCCGTCTGGGACATACATAAATTATTTTGATACCGCGCGCCGGGCGACGGGCGCGCGCGTCCTATCTAATTGGCGCCGTTGCCGGGGAGTGACGCGCAATAATTTTACTCTTCACTTTTCATCTTCCGCTTACTGTGCAACGCGGTATGGCGAGACGCGGGATGGTAATTGCTGCCCCGCAGACCATGCGTCAGTTGGCATTCCCGGCTGACCTGAACCTGAAGCCCAGCGGTATAACCTTACCGACGATCGAAGACCGGTATGAGCTGAAGACAGACCTGATCCAACTCATGTCCAAATTCCATGGCATGCTTGAAGATGATCCAATCACACATCTCCGAGACTTCGAGATTGATATGCTCTACGGAGGATAACCAGGCGTCCATGGGAGAATACATCAGGTTGCTCTTGTTTCCTTTCACACTACAAGGTAGTGCAAGGAAATGGTACTATGGCTTGACCGCTGGCAGTGTGACCACATGGGCTGAGATGCAACAAAAGTTCCTGGAGAGGTATTACTCAGCAGCAAAGGTCTTCAGTATGAGGAGGACCATACAGAACATCAAACAAGGAGAGCTCGAATCATTCTGCGAGTATTGGAGCCGATTCAAAGGGTTATTGGAAGAATGCCCACACCATCAAATTCCTGAATATAATTTGGTGGAGCACTTCATAACGGGACTCAAGAAGTATGAGAAAAAACTCGTTATTGCGGCATGTGGAGGTTCGATGTTTGACAAGACGCCCAAAGATGTTTTGCAAGTCATTGGATGTATGGCCACGGAGTTGGGAGCATATGAATGCAATCTGGAAGTACCAAAGAATGTGGAGAATGGCAACCTCAACGAGTTGAAGAAGGAGATCATGGAGCTCAAACAACTCGTAGCAGTCTTGATCACACCGGAGAATGTTCGTCAGTGTGGCCCAGACCACATGACCGAGCATCAGACTGATGGATACCCTCTCTCCCAAGGGGGTGGACCATTTGAAGATGTTGCCATGGGAGAAAATGATGACCAACACGAGAAGTATGATCCATTCTCTCACTCTTACAATGTTGAATGGAGTGAAGATCCAAGTTCCCCATGGGGATATGGAGAATGGAAGAATCAACAATTACTTCCAGTACAGGGCATACTGCAGACACCCCCGTCCCAACCAGAACCACAAAAAGAACCAACTTGGAAGAAGTTAATGGAAGCTATCGCCAAGGATGCTGAACTCTTCGAGTCTGAAACAAAGACCAGGATCGATCTGATCGAAGAAGCTGAGGGAGCAACACTGCAAGAGGAGAATAATTCAGAAAATCGGCATGTTAGTATGCCCAAGACGCCAAGCACTGCAGTTAAATCAACCGGAAAATACATACCGGCATCTGAAGAATCTGTCAGAGAAGCCCATACAGAGGAGATTACCCAGAAACTGCCAACTACCGTACCGCCTTGGCCGAATATCTTGGAGAAAGCAAATAATCAAAAACGGCCACTAACTCAAAATGCCAGCCATTTGGAGAAGAAGGCAAGAATGGAAAAGGCTGGAAAGTCAGAATCCGTGGTGGCGGTCATACCAGAGAAGGAGTTGCTGAAAGATCTTACTGATGCTGCCAAACAAGAAGAGTGGCTGGAATCATATTTTTTGGAGGAACTCAGCCAGGAAACCCCAGGAAATGAGGCTACATCATCTCGATCAAAAGATGAAGTTGAGCAAAAGATGCAACAAGACCATGGGGAATGGAGCAAGGCATACGGTAGTGCTAGAGTGAGCAAGGAAATTGGAAAGCGAGTCTATGATCCAGGCATACTGATGATGGAGAAAGGTTTTCTCGTAGAACCTTATTTTACATGAAGGAATGGACAGCGTCGAGCTCGAGACAATAAACAAGAGCACTGACTGGAAGGCAACCCAGAATAAGGTCGTTGGTATGACCATTACTGCTTTAGTTTCATGTTTCTTTTATTTTCCTTGTGTTTTCTGTTTCTTGGAGGACTAACCATGCAGAAGAGTTGAGCTGGACCCTATGCATTGAAGATCAAAACCCAATTTGCGAAGCAAAGTGTGTAGGTGGGGCTGATGGAGATACAGTAGGTGGTCAAGGGATTACCGCATCAGCAATATGATTGGTCAGGGTCTGCCCGACTGGCAAGACCTTTGCATTTTGAAGGATCGGGAAATTCATTCGCCCACTCTCCACCACTCCATAGCTGCTACACATGATCTCAACGCCATACTGATGGCAAAGAAATTTTGTTGGACATTCGGGATGCATTCCACCGAGTCCTCACACTCCATGAATAAGTTTTCTCTCCCTAGTAGTCTTTGTTTTTCTTTTGAGTCTTGAGTTAGAGTCTGCCTGCACATGTTGTTGGTGTTGGTGATTCATGCATGCTATTTGGTTTGACAGGTTTGTTGGTATGATGAGCATGATCACATGATAGCAGTAGAGAGCATACTGAATACTCCCACATGTGAGATCTGAGCCAAAATTGCATTTATTTTCTGTGTGACTATGCTGCTTGGTAACCCTAGAACTTGTTTATGGATTTTAGCTAGTTTGTATAATTTACATGATTAGGGCAATTTTCTTCTAATTAGAGCCCCAGAATTATTTCCTTGAGCTTTAAATGATAAACCTTTGCTAAACCACTTTGAGACGAATGAAATTCTTTTGTAAGCCCTTGAATTGAAATGAATGAAAAGGTGTGCCTTTCACACCATGCAAAAGATAAAGGGAAGTTTATTGCTCTAAGTGAAAAAAGCATAACTTGAGAAAGGAAGGTCTGGGCACAAAAATCAAACAATAAATTTGCTTGAATTGAAGAAGTTAAATCAATCCCTGCTGAAAATAAAGGGAGAAAATGAAGTGGGTGTGCCATTACTGAAGAAGATAGGTTGGTATGACTGGAACCAAGTTCTAAGCTACTTATCCAGAATTCCTTACCTCCACTCCGTATGCCCCACTACAACCTTTAAAAGACTCTTTGATGAATTATACCAATTTGAACACTTGCTATGAATCCGTGGTCAAGCCTATAGGTGAGCTAATGCAGCATAGTATGAGAGTATACACTTAGCCATACACTTGAGTGTGTGAGAGAAACTGCTATCTCTACATGTGATTTTCCTGCTCAATGGTTTGTGGCATGACATTACGGATGATGCATGCATGTTTCATCTGAACTAATAACTGTGCAGTTTCGTGTCTTGAGTCTTTTTTTCTTTTCTTTCTTCTCTTTTCGTCAGTGTCTTTTGTGAATCCATCTGCATACTTGAGGGCAAGTATGGTTTAAGTGTGTAGGTGTGATGCGTCTTCGACTTTTGGGCCATTTGGCCCTATTTTTCTCTTTCTTTTGTTTTGTTTGAGTCCTCTAGGGGAGAAAATAGGTATTCAGGAGGAAGAAGGCTCAGTCAAGGGCATATGCACGAAATATGGTTAGAATGGGCATTACCGGAACAAAACTATCCAAGCTTCCAGAAGTGAAACTTACCAGGAAGAGAGCTCGGTGAAGTACCCCTCAGAACCATTCGAGGTGTGGGAATCTCCGAAGTGTACCACCTGGTGTGAGGCTAACCGAAGGAAGCAGTTGGTAAGACCATAACTGCAGTTGCAGTCAACACATATGAGCTATACATGAACCAGGAAGAGAGCTCGACGAAGTACCCCTCAGAACCATTCGAGGCGCGGGAACGTTCGAAGTGTACCACCTGGTATGAGGCCAACCGAAGAAAGAGGCTAGTATGACCATTCCCGTCAATAGCAGTCAGCAGCTGGAGCTATATATGGAAAGACGTGTGGAGGAGATTGCCCGGAAGATTCTGGCGAATTCTAGCAATGGAAGGATCTGGAATAATGTGGAGTCAACCCCAAATCCGCTGGAGATCCACTATCTATCAAATCAAAGCAAGTATCAAGCTAAATATGGAAGGAAATAATCTGCCAGATTTGGTCTGCCGGCTAGGGTTTGACCACTACCGAACTGCTATTTAAAGACCAACATGTGTGGCTGCCAAAAGAGGGGATGAACGAATTTTTACACTTACACATCAGTTTTTAGTGCTCTTCTAGACTTAGACTTTTGTTAGTTCACCAAGAAAATAATTTACTTTGTCATTTTACATTTTTCGCACCAAACACTTTATTTGTTTTTTGTATTTCAATTCCGTTGTGACGAACAAAGCCAAGGTTGTTGCCTTATGTATTTTTATATCAAGTATTTCAAATTTCCTTTCATTCATGTGTTCATTTTATTTTGCATTTATGTTTTCCATTACGTGTGAGTAGTTCCCTTGGTGAGGTTTAAGGGGTGGAAATAATTGTTGTCAATATGTAAACATTCGTGAGGCATTTGTTCTTTCGGTTGAGTCTCGTGGTTCCAGACGGATTTGTGCCAAACCATAGACAGTAGGGGCCTAACGGGTGATCTCCGTTCGGTAAAACGCTGTTCGTGTTAAGCAAAGGCCAGGGCATACCAGGGCGTGACAACCGGTATACCCACGACCGAGTAGCTGAGCAGCGTCAACAAAAGGCGTTGTAGATCCGGAAGGTGAGGAAAGGATTGATGGGATACACTGTCGTTCCTCAGTCTTGGGCTTCTCTAGAAACTACCCATCAACTGTGACGAGGCATAAAGTCATGGTTATCAAACGAGGAAGGTAACTTCTGCGCCGTAGCATGTCTATGACTGGTCGGCTAACAAGCCGGAAATGGTTGTGTCCAGGAGGCATGTATCACTCAAAGTGCAGAGTTGGGGACCTCGGGAGAGAAGGTTGGTGAGGGTCATACTTGGTGAGTAACGGGTATGACTACTATATAAGGAGGAGTGAAGCACTGCCTTGTGACCGGGGATTGTGTGACCTTCGGACCAAGTGATCGCAATGGACACAACCATCCTAAGTGTGAAGTATGATCTCTTGAAACGCCCCAATGTCTTTGGGCCACGCCTTGAGGTTATATGGATCATGGACGGATCATCAGTATGCCTATGACCGAAATAAATATTGACAACAGTTATGACCTAACCGTAAACCTTACCCCTTGTTATATTTGATCTTTGTTTAAGTTTACTTGTGCAGATAAACAGGTTGAGACCTGTGACAACTCAATTTGTGCACCCGAAGAGTAAAGTAGTTCCTCACTCTCCGTGGGATCGACCCTATACTTGCTGCTAAGACTGTTCTTTGGTTGCGAGCAATAGGAGCATGTACTGTCCGTCTGGGACATACACAAATTATTTTGATACCGCGCGCCGAGCGACGGGCGCGCGCATCCTATCACAGACCAGACATTGCATTTGCAGTCGAAGTTTGTGCAAGATATCAGTCCGATCCAAAGGAAGCTCATATGGATTCAGCAAAGCAGATTCCAAGATATCTCAAAGGTACGCCCAACATAGGACTGTGGTATCCAGCTGACGACGACTTCAAGCTTACTGGATACTCAGACTCAGATTTTGCAGGATGCAAAATTGATCGGAAATCAACTTCAGGAACATGTCAGTTCCTAGGAAACAAGCTCATTTCATGGTTTTCAAAGAAGCAGACTTCAGTCACCACATCCACAACTGAAGCTGAATATGTTGTTGCGGGAAGTTGTTGCTCACAACTCCTATGGTTAGTCCAACAACTGAAGGACCATGGGATCGAAGAAAAGGAAGTCCCAATCTATTGCGACAGCTCCAGTGCTATTACAATCTCTCAGAATCCAGTTCACCACACAAGAGTCAAGTATATCGCAATCCGTCATCACTTCATCCGTGATCATGTGGAAAAGAAGAACGTTTCAGTTGAATGGATTCCAACCGCAGTTCAGAGAGCAGACTTGCTGACCAAAGCTCTTCTGGAAGATAGGTTCAACGATCTCTGTGGAAGGATTGGTCTCATCAACCCCGAATAATGATGCTGCTCTTGAATATTTCAACTGCAGTCACGACGACTGATGCTCAGTCAACTGGTGCTCCTCAACAGATGACATGGCATTCAAAGAAGACGAGTCTTCATCTCAAGGGGAACTTTTTCTGAAAAGTCAACTCAAATCGTGGTATCGACTGACTACAATGATCAGTCAACTAGTAAATATCTTTAACTTACATTGACTTTTTGTCTATCAGTTAATTCAGTTATGAGTGTTTAAAACCTCTTCTCTAACTGATCAGTATCTTTCAAATACTCTAACTGATTGTTGGAAATAAAAATGAAATATCCGTGAAGGACAAGTACTTTTAATTGGATTTTAAAATGTTTTAACTTGTACTGATCCTTTACTTAGCTTCTTTTCAACTATTTCGCCTCTGAAATAAAAATCTTGAAAATCTCATTAATTTGACAAATTGCAATGATTTTTATTCATTTTTCTACCTTTTTGAAGCTTCTGTCCTCTACAGTGACGGCGGACGTGAAAATTTCTTCAAAATGCTTTTAGGCACGAAAATCGAACAACTTTTCATCTTCTCTTACTTAGTATTTTAAATACTTCTTCACTTGCAACTTTTTCACAACTTACATCTTTCCACAGATTCCTCTGTGAGAATACTTTTAAAGTTGCAGAAAACGTTTGTTCTGACAATGGAGAAATCAATGACAATGAAGTCATGGAGTGGGAAAATGATGCTCGCACACTTGGTCTACGCCGGACCTGTCCACTAGATCACAACACTTCTCCAAAGTCAAGTTTGTTTCTACTCTCACTTGTATCCAGCGACAAGAGTGTCTTCCAACCTAATGTCAGGCGCCAAGAAGCTTCTAAGCTTTTGGAGGATACCGTTTGAAGTACCTTTTTCAAAAGGTTACTTAAACTAGTTATCAAGCTCATCTCACATATCTTGCCCACCTCCATGGCATGCAACAACAACGAGCTCTTTCTCGTTGTCTGCCGGCATCTCCAGCCGCACATGGTCTTCTCAAGAAATACCTCGTGCCGACAAATCGACAGTGTTAGTCCGCACGACTGTCACTGATTCGATTTTTCCCTTTCACACCCCTCTCCCGTACTCTCCCTCTTTCTCCATCACAAACCCTCATCTTCCTCTTTAAGGTCCGTATGCATAGCCGCTCTTACATGTGTATCTCCAAAGAGCTATGCATACTCACCCTTACCCCACTCATCTTCTTCTCTTTGCCCCTCATCTTCTCTTCATCCACGCTTCTCTTCTCCATCCCTAGCCCTCTTTCTCTTCTCCGTCTCTCTCATCATCTCCCTTCCCACTGGCGTCTTCCCCTTCTGCATCTCTGTACTCACACTCCTCTCGAATCTTCTTACGAGCTTCTGAGACTCGGAGTTGGGTACCTTCTGATCATAGCTTCCATCATCAGCTCTCTCTTTTTTATGTTGCCAAAAAGGGGTAAGTAGAAGTCAGAGAAACACCTTCTCAAAGTTGGTTCTCTACATCTTCTCGAATGACTGAAGTTGGTAAAGCAAAAGGATCACCAGAAGTTCTAGGATGACGAACCAGTAAGACCTCGAGTCAATGGAAAACAAGTGAAGAAGAAACGAACAAAGGAACAAGAAAAAGAAGACGAAGATAAAGATCAAAGACGAAGTTCAAGGCGCAAACAGGCAGACTACTGGAGTCCATAGGTGTCCATGTGTTTTACTTTTTACTCCGTTTTGTATGCTCTGCTCTGTACCTTTACTGATTTCTCATCAGTTATCAATGATATGAAATGAACTTCTTTTGATCACAACCTGAAGACAATATCTTTTTGTCCAGACTCTGATTATTTACTTCATCTATGTCTTCGTTTGTTCTTTTGAACTGTTGTGTTTTTCCTTCGAATGCAAGTTAATAGGTTATCTTGTTAGGGGGAATAGTATTCACCCTGTTTAGTAACTTGTTGTTCTTGTTCAGTCTTTTCTTGTCTTAGAACTGATGTATGGTTTTGGCATCATTAAAAAGGGGGAAATTATTGGGAACTTAATGAAATATCATAATCCTTGTTTTGATGATACCAAAATCCTTAGGTTTTCCTTGTAATAGACTAGAACTGCTCGAACTCAAGTGTTAGAGTTTTTTTTCTAGTTTAGTCAGTGTTCTGAATACTGAAGACTGAAGACCGGAGGATTGAAGACTGAAGACTGAAGTTGCCGACTAATGTAACGAATTAAGGCAGAGTCAAATACTGATATTTGACTGAACAGTCCAAGAATCAGTTACGATTGATTACTTAATGCGGGCCACGTGGATTCAGCGGACTGATACTAAGGTCAAGTATCAGTTAAACATTCTTCCTCAGACTGAACCTCCAAAGTTAAAAGGAAGCCACGCACTCCCAGAGTACAGCTGCATTAAATGCAGAGATCTCAAAGATCGTCCTTTCTCTGCAGAGCCTTCCTTTTTGGTGATTACCTTTTTTAGAGATGTCCTATCTTCTGCTCCTTAGTAGTTGTTCTCACCAAACAAGGAACCTCGAAGATTGAAGCCTCAGCAAAGTTCAATTCTATCTCCAACGGATGAATTCTTGAAGACCATTTCAGCCAACGGATCTATTCAAGACCTCTCCTATAAATAGAGCTCGGGGATCACTTCAATCTTCACCGATTCAACTACATAAGTGATGAGCCCAGGTTTGTGCTCTATTTTTTTGTGTGTTTTAAGTCTAGATCGAGTCTTTTTCCTTGTGTTTGTGTCGTTTGGTCGCCTGGGAGGGCGTAGTTCAATGGCAGGGACCAGCTTGTGGAAAAAGGCCAAAATGCCAGAGAAACGGAGTGCCAGAGGATTCGCAAAGGCCAGAAGAATCAAAGCCGCCAGCGGATTCAAAAGGCCAGAGAAATCAAGCCGCCAGCAGATCCACAAAGGCCAAAGGAATCAAAGCTGCCAGAGGATTCGCAAAGGCCAGAGGAATCAAAGCCGCCAGCGGATTCAAAAGGCCAGAGGAATCAAGCCGCCAGCGGATTCACAAAGGCCAGAGGAATCAAAGCTGCCAAAGGAGTCGGCTTTGCCAGAGAAACCAAGCTGCCAGAGGATTCACAAGAGCCAGAGCGGAGGTCATTCCTCTGGACGCCAGAGCAGCGAAGTCGGCTTTGTCAGAGGGATCATCCGAGCAGCGGAATCCTCCGAGCAGCGGAATCCTCCGAGCAGCGGAATCAGCCGAGCAGAAGAATCCTCCGAGCACTCCAGGGTTCGAAAACGCTGTCACCTCTCGTGAAAGAGGTATGTGCCAGAAGCAAAGGGATCTTGGAAGCAAAACCACCCCTTATGCCCATAAGTACCGCACGAGAGCTGGCAAGCAGGAGAAGGAAGGAAGGCAAGAGAAGACGAAGGCACAACAGACGAGCGAGGAAGGATTGCAAGTGGGAGTCCGAAAAAGGCGGAAGGCGGCAGCTATCCAAAAGAGACCGATAAGGCCAAACCACAGCCTTATCCAAAAGGAAACATATCTTCATGAAGATTAGGTCTGAAAAAGGATACGCATCTCCATGATTGCATGGATCCGGCCGTAAGTCATGGGCCGGGCCTTCGAACCCTAGTTACTCCTATAAATACCCGAAGAGCTTTACAAGCCAAGGGTGCTGAAATTCCGTCCTGTTGTGCATTATTTGAGAGTTGAAGCTAGCCCAAGCTGTGGGCATTTTCTCATACTTTACTGTTTATGTTTTTCACGGCACTTTAGGCCGTAGGTACTTCCATTTTCATTTAAGTAATTTCAATTCCAGTAATGTTTTCCTTTAAATCTTTTGTTTGTGTTATTTACGTTATGGTTGGCTAAGTTTATATTCTGATTTGGGGAAGATGATCTAAGCATGAATGAATAAACTCGAGAGGTCTAATTTGAGCATAACAACTATATGAGCATATTCCCGATACACTAGGTTTGATTCCCACAAGGCTATAATAACTTGGTTAATTAATTTATCACTAGTTAACTAGGGAGTTTTGGTTACAAGTAATACTTTGGGTATAAGGCGAGTTGCCATCGACCTCCACAATAGTACAACTGGTGTTGGAGCCGTGACTGCTGTGAAATATCGGTGCAAGAGTTAAGTGGGTCTATCTAGTTCCTAAAGCATTCTGGGCAAAGCACAACTAGCGATAGGCCATCGCAGAGAGCGTAGATGTTGTCCGGGGTAGTTGATTTCCATTAGCTGACCCTTCTAAGGGATCATAAATTGAAAGGATAGATTGGGCAGGGTGTTTGTTGTGTGCGTGACAAGTGACAATAGGGGCACAACAATTCTTATGCCTATAACCACTGATATGCGAATATAGTGATTAATCTTTGCACCAATGATCGAGTGTTAATTCATGTTTAGTGATTCGAACCCAAGTCAGAATTATTTTATTATTTGATTTATCTCCTTTGTTATTTCAGTCTAGATTGGATACCTGTTCTGCCCATAACCACGTTTTGGTCAGAACACTGTAGAAAACAAAACCCTTTTAGTGACACCCTTGCAGGAGAAGTTACTGCTCAGTTCCCTGTGGATTCGACTCTGGACTTACCGCTAGCTAGTCTAGTTGTGGGCACATGATTCTTTATTTGCACAAAGCTCAAACGACAGCTTCGTCAAATTGGCGCCGTTGCCGGGGAACTGAGAGCGCTAGTAATTTCTTTTGTAATTTTGTGTGAGTTTTGCCTTCACATTTGTGTATGCGTCGTAACAGGAGTGCAGGTAATGAAGATCTTTTGTACCACGAGGATATTGAAAGACTTGCTCGAGAGAACAACGCTGCTAGATACAGTGTAGAACAAGAGGCACAGGCAAGAGAGAGACAGTTAGAAGCAGAGAGACAAATAGAAGCGGAGAGAGAGATGGCAGAAAATCCGGAAGGGCAGAATGAAAACGCCAACAAGACTCTCCGAGACATGATGTTTCCGAACAACTTGAACCTCCGGCCATCAGCCATAGTACTGCCGGAGATCACTGGAAATTGGGAGCTGAAGCATACTCTGATCCAGATTTTGCCCAAATACAGTGATATGCCCGGAGAGGACCCTCAAAGACATCTCCAAGACTTTGAGATGGCATGTGGAACGGTGCGCACCGCTAGCCAAGCACTTGGCGAATACATCCGACTCTTTACTTTTCCGTTCTCTCTGTTAGAAGGAGCGAGGGAGTGGTTGTATGATTTGCCCGAAGGAAACATTCGGACCTGGCAGGAGTTGCAGAGCAAGTTTTTGGAAAAGTACTTCCCAGCTGCCCGGATCCAAAATCTGAGGACTCGAATAAGTAATATAAAGATGGGATCGGCAGAAGTCCTATATGAGTACTGGGAAGGTTCAAGCAGATGCTGGCCAAATGCCCACAACACCAAATACCGGATCATGATCTTATTCGGTATTTCGTGGGAGGACTCCGAAGGCAAGATAGGCAATGGTTACACGCTGCATGTGGAGGATCAATCTTAAACAAATCTGCAGCGGAAGCTTTCAAGCTCATAGCCGACATGGCAGAGGAATCGAGGGATGAGGAAGGGACTATAGTCAGAACTTCTCCAGTGCCGGCGCCCACTTCCCAAGACGAAAAGTTGGACAAGCTTTGCAACATGTTCGAGAAGTTTATGACAAACCAAGGAGCACCCAATCAAGGAATTCCCAACATTCGGAAGCCTGTGAAGGCATGCCAGCTTTGCATGGCGACTTCACATGCAACCGATGAATGTCCATAACTTTTCGAAGATGAAGAGCTTAATGCTATTGGACAACAACAAGGATGAAACAACGGAGGGCAAAACCAGAAACCTTTTGAGCCCTACAGACAGCAGTACAACAATCAAGGATGGAGGCAACATGAGAACCTTAGGTATGGCAACAACAACTTTTTGGGGCCAAACCAAGGACAGACGAGTAACCCACCGCAATACTCTCAACAACCTCAACAGGCAAGAGGATCCTCCCTATCAGAACTCGTACATTAAATGGCACAGCAACAAATGAAGTTCCAGCAAAAGACCGAAAAGTTCATAATGGAGATGAGAGGAGGAATGCAGAATGTGAACTCCCAACTATCACATCTTGCCCAAGCAGTTGCCAGACTTGAAAGTAAACAAGGAGCACTCCCATCCCAAGTGGAGGTAAAGAAGGTGAATGCCATGACGCTTAGATGAGGAAATGAGTTACCAGAGGTTGATAGAGAGAAGAACCGAGAAGAGACAGAGATCAACGAACAAGTCGGAATGGGATCAGCAGATGAAGAAGAATTTGCCTGAGAGAAAGAGGCAAAGGGAAAAGAGACAGGGAAAGGAAAAGAGAAATCAAGTCGGACTGAGCCCATACTTCCTTTCCCAGGCAGAGCAACCAAGGAACAAGAGAAGGAAGAATTAACCGAATTGGTTAAAATCTTCAAGAAAGTAGAGGTCAATATGCCCCTTTTGGTCGCACTACGCTCTATGCCCAGATGCGCAAAATTTCTCAAAGAACTCTGCACTCGGAAGGTCAAATACACGGATGATGCGAAATTTCAAGTGGGCGAATCCGTGTCCGCAGTCTTACAAAGAGATATGCCAATAAAGTGTGGAGATCCTGGCATGTTCTACATTCCTTGTGTCATAGGAACCATGAAAGTGGAGAAGGCAATGCTTGACTTAGGAGCATCCATCAACGTTATGCCCTTATCCATGTACCAAGACTTGGAGATAGGACCGCTGAAGCCTACCCGAGTGGTGATCCAACTGGCAGATCGATCAAATGTCTACCCAGAGGGAATATTGGAAGACGTTCTAGTCAAAGTGGAGGAACTCATTTTTCCAGTGGATTTTTACATTCTCGACATGGGGAAGTCAAAAACACGAGATCCGGTCATGCTTTTGGGCAGACCATTTCTAAAGACTGCCAGGACTCGCATTGATTGTGATACGGGCAAGCTAACATGTCAGTTTGAAGGGGAGACAGTAACCTTTGACATATACAATGCCATGAAACATTCAGCCGATACAGAGATGGTGAGAAGTGTCGACATGATTGAGAAGGTTGTTGAGGAGGTTTTGCCCAGAACAGCATTCAATGAGCCATATGATATTATAATCCAGAATGGCATAACCGAGGAGGACTTGCAAGAGGAGCATTTGCAAGAGGCGGTGAAGGTACTTAATGCGTGGAGCGAAGAGGTCAACCACACTGAGGCGCTGAAAATCCCAACCTTGAAGGAGGAAGACCGACTGGTGCCTTCGATCCAAAGGGCACCTAAGCTCGAGCTGAAATCTTTACCCAAACACCTCAAGTATATCTTCCTGGGCGAGGATGACACTTTGCCCGTAATCATCAACTCAGAATTGACACTTGAAGACGAGAACAAAGTCAAGATGACTTTGGGGAAGTACAAGGAAGCAATTGGATGGACCCTAGCCGACATTAAGGGAATAAGCCCTACTGTATGCATGCACCGCATATTACTAGAGGAAGATGCTGTTCCAGTCAGAGACCCCCAGAGGAAACTGAATCCAGCCATGAAGGAAGTGGTGATGAAAGAGATACTCAAACTGTTGGATTTGGGCATAATATACCCAGTATCCGATAGCAGGTGGGTAAGCCCAGTACACGTTGTGCCCAAGAAGTCGGGCATACAAGTGGTGGAGAATGAATTTCGGGAATTGATTGCTACGAGGTTGCAAACCGGCTGGAGGGTGTGTATTGATTACCGCAAGCTCAACCAGAAGACAAGGAAGGATCACTTCCCGTTGCCCTTCATCGATGAGATGCTGGAAAGACTTGCGGGGAATCAATATTTTTGCTTTCTAGATGGATACTCGGGCTATATGCAGATTTGGGTCGCGGAGGAAGACCAGGGCAAAACAACATTCACTTGCCCTTTTGGGACGTTTGCCTACTGAAGGATGCCATTTGGGCTATGCAATGCCCCGGGCACATTCCAAAGATGCATGATGAGTATATTCTCGGATCTTCTTGAGAACTGCATCGAAGTCTTCATGGATGACTTCACGGTGTATGGGCAAACATTCGACACATGCCTAGCCAATCTAGAGAAGGTGCTAAAGAGGTGCGTTGACAAGAGTTTGGTGTTAAACTACGAGAAATGCCACTTTATGGTCAAAGAAGGTATTGTGCTCGGACATGTGATCTCAGGCAGAGGAATAGAAGTGGACAAAGCAAAAATTGAAATCATCGCCAAACTACCATACCCAACGAACATCAAGCAGTTACGAGGATTCCTTGGGCATGCTGGATTCTACAGGAGGTTCGTGAAGGACTTTGCAAAGATTACCCAACCTATGACAAGGCTGCTACAGAACGAAGTGGAGTGGAATTTTGATGAGGATTGCAAGGAGGCGTTCCAGATCTTGAAGAACAATCTGATCTCCGCACCCATCATACAACCCCCTGACTGGGGTATGCCCTTTGAGGTGATGTGAGATGCCAGTGGATATGCCATAGGGGCAGTTCTTGGGCAAAAGCGGGGAAAGGAAAGTCATGTCATCTATTATGCCTTGAAGACACTGAATGGAGCCCAAGTCAACTATTCCACGACAGAGAATGAGATGTTGGCGGTGGTTTTCGCCTTTGAAAAATTCAGATCTTACCTGCTTGGAGGAAAGACCACAGTCTACACCGATCATGCGGCTCTGAAGTACCTTCTGGCCAAGAAGGAGTCTAAGCCCAGGCTGATTCGATGGGTTCTGCTGCTACAAGAGTTCGACGTGGAAATAAAGGACAAAGCTGGAGCACAAAACCAAGTGGCTGATCATCTAAGCAGGATCGTGAGGAAGGAATAAGGGGAACCAATCATGGAGACGTTCCCGGATGAACAATTGTTATATGCCCAAGGGAGAAAGGAAGATCCATGGTATGCAGATTTGTGCAATTACCTTTGTTCTGGATATGTACCCCCTGGATACACTTATGACCAGAAGAAGAAATTGGCCAAAGATAGCAGAGAATACATTTGGGACGAACCGTACATGTGGAAGCAATGCGGGGACCAAATGCTTCGAAGATGTATCCCACAAGAGGAGCAAGGAAGTATCCTAGAATTTTGTCATTCGAAGGAATGTGGGGGACACTTTGGGCACAAGAGGACTGCTGCCAAGGTTCTGGAGTGTGGTTTTTATTGGCCAACAATCTTTAAGGACAGCTACACCATCTGCAAGAATTGCCCGCAATGCCAGCGAGAAGGGAACATAACTAGGAGGAATGAAATGCCCATGATGCCCATTATGCCCGTGGAGATCTTTGACATTTGGGGAATGGATTTCATGGGACCCCTTCCCAGCTCGAGAGGAAACTTGTACATCCTACTTTTGGTGGATTATGTCTCCAAGTGGGTGGAAGCAAAAGCATCCCCAACGAATGACTCAAAGGTAGTGGTGAATTTCTTGAAGACTAACATCTTTTGCAGGTTTGGTGTGCCCAGAGCAATCATCAGCGACCAAGGATCCCACTTCTGCAATTTCTCGGTCGAAAACTTGTGCAAAAAGTATGGAGTCCAACATCGAGTCTCGACAGCCTACCACCCACAAGCCAATGGGCAGGCCGAACTCTCGAATCGCATTATCAAAACGATTTTGCGAAAGACCGTTGGCCCAACAGGGAAGGACTGGAGTCTTAAGCTGGAAGATGCCTTATGGGCATATCGGACTGCATACAAAACTCCATTCGGGATGTCACCATATCGAATGGTGTATGGCAAGAGGTGTCATTTGCCGGTGGAATTGGAGCACAAGGCTTTCTGGGCAGTGAACAAAGTGAACTATGATTGGGACAAGGCAGGGCAAGCAAGGAAGCTAGAGATCCAAGAGCTCGAAGAAATCAGGAGGGAGGTATATGCAATGCTGTTCTCTACAAGGAAAGAATGAAAACGAGCCATGATTCCTTGATCACAAGCAAGCAATTCAGCTTTGGGCAAGAGGTTCTCCTGTACCAAACACGTTTCAAATTTGCACAAGGCAAGCTGAGTACAAAGTGGACCGGCCCATTCGTGGTGAGACCCAATTCCCAAATGGAGCCGTGGAGATTGGGAATCCAAAATCAGGGAAAGTGTTCAAGGTTAATTGACAAAGGCTGAAGGCCTATTATGGGCATAAGCCCGACGCTGGGAAAGAACTGGATCTCGACCCAGCCACCAGCACCTCGGATTAATTGGAAGGTATCACGTCATGCCCAGGACGATAAATAGGGCAGTGGCCAGGAGGTAACCTGGTATTTCCGTTTAGTTTTTCTTTTAGTTTGTTTCGTTTTTTTTATTTATTTTGCCTAGGAACCCGGTTATGCCCACAGCGGTGGGCGAGTTTGAGTTTCCCGCCTTCGCGAAAGTTTGAAAGTGTTTTGCAGATACAGGGGAGCAGTTATGGGCAAGAAGCAGTCGACTTGAGAAGCAATGATTCCAGGGCAGAAGGGGGCTCTCGGGCAGAACGCGGCCGAAACCATCTGACGCACGTCACATCAAGTGACAGTTGTCAGCCCTTACACCCCCAAAACCCGAAAACCTCTACCCACGACGTCACTCTACCCTAACTAGCCAACTTCCCATAATCACCACCCCCTTTCTCGACCTTTCGAATACAAAACCACCATCAGCCACCATGGTATCCACCAGACCCAAAAACAAACTTAGAGGCATACCCGACGGAACAGAAATCGATCTCACCGGAGAAAACCTCTCACCGTCAAAACCAAAAGCACCGAAGAAAGCCCCACATAAAAAACCACTTCCGATGGAAATCACACCTACTCCCTCATCCAAAACCCTAGCGCGAACCGAGAGCCCCTCGCCGGTGGACGAACACGCCATCGAGCAACTCACGGCGGAAATCGACGTCCCCACTCTCGGTGACGGAGACCAGCATGCAGCTGAAGGAGAAGGCAAGACGGCGCTAGAAAAGGCGAAGGGAGGCGAGGAAGAGCCGTCCAAGAAAAAGCGCACCCCCACTGCTCCGAAGAGGAAGAAGCCGGCGGCCGAGAAATCGCCCACGCCGGCCGAAGAATCATCCAACGAAAAGAACGAACCCTCTGGTTCGGTGATGCAAGAGGAACAGGGGGAGTCCGACGAAGAGCAAGAAGAAACTCCGGCGAAGAGGAGGAAGAAGGTGTTAGACCCGACCCCGATCCGAATGATAAAGGGAGGACCGACGTCTACACCGAAGAGCAAGAAGAAAGCGAAGAAAGGGATTGTTGTGCCCAAGATCCCTGATATGGACGCACTGAAGCCTCTGGGCATAGTGGAACAGGTGAAGAAGTATTTCAACAACATCGGATGGAAGGAATTTTTGGATTGGCCAGGGCACGCATACGAGGAAGTGGTCAGGGAAGTTTTTGAATCAGTACAAGTGGACATCAACCAAGCCTGCAGACCGTTGGGCATGAGTTTCTCCATGAAGGGAGAAGTCAGAGATGTGTCTGTGAATGAACTCAACCAAAATTTGGGAATGGTGAAGCTTAAGGACCTACAAAAGAAGGAGTACAAATAAGCGAAGAAAGGAATCCCCACCTTCACTGCACAAGAGTGGGATGAAATGTGGGCGGAGATAGGCGATGGAGGCCAGTTCAGAACCCAGAAGGTAAAAGGGCATAGGATTCGCGACTCAGCCCTGAGGGTTTGCCATCGCATTCTCTCGTACTCCCTCTTCGGCAAGCTCGACAGCGGAAATGCTATGTCCAAGAAGGATCTCTACATACTGTGGGCAATGCACAGCGGGGTGAGGCTCAAGTTTGGGGCCTTTCTGATTGAGCACATCGATTCCATAATCAGCAAGCCAAATCAGAGGCTTTCATGCATTCAATTCACTACCGCTTTTGCCAAGGTGAATGAAATTGAGATCGAAGAAGGGAACACCAAAATTGAGCCAGAGAAGCTGAACATCGAAGCCCTGATCCGCATGAAGGATGTCAGAATGGATCGGGGTGTACCCAAATTTATCAATCCTGATGAGAGGGAATTCTCTGCGGCCGAAGGCCAAAGCCCCGCTGTTGGAAAAGGGAAAGAAAAGGTGGAGTAGTCAGAGTCAGAAGAGGAAGATAGTCAGCTGGATAGAATTGAGAATAGGACAATCGAGACCCAGGAAGCACTGGCGGCAACCCAGAAGGCCCTCCTGGCCTTTTTCAAGCATCAGGGGTTCAGGTACCCACCTGCACCTGCCCCTTGAATTATACCCTCCCTAGGATGTTAGTTTTTAGTTTGTTTTTGTTTTGTTGCGTCTTTGTGTTTTTTGTTCTGTTTGTTCGTTTGAGTCTGTGTTTTCTGTTGTTTGCTTGTTTAGTTTGTTTTTAGTTTGTGTTTTCCTTGACCCCCTCTACACACCCACTTTGCCCAAAGCAAAGTGTGTGTGTGGGGGGGCCAAGACGTCTGTTGTTGCTTTACCGGGTAATCCTTGTTCTCGCACCCTTTGCCTTAAGGCAAAGTGTGTGAGTGGGAGGGAAGACCCGGTATCTTTTTTATGTTTTTAAAGTTTTAGTGTCAAGCATGCTGTACAATCGAGGTTACTCAGTTGTGATGATTTGAAGGTGCAATTTTGTGAGTGAGATTATGCAAACTTTGTGCCGTATGTAGTTGAGGACGATGGATAGGGAATTGAGCATACCTTGTGAGGATTTGAGCTTTTAAAATTGTTACTTTATGCCCAAAACAATTCTTTCTTTCATTGTGTGAATTTTGACATCTTGATTAAGGGTGATGCTAGAACTTGCCTTGATTCTTGGTCGAACCCTGTGTACATAGTCTAGGTGTGTTGAATGATTTAGGTAAATTCTTTCTTTAGCCCACTGAGCCAAACTGACCAACCCTACATCTATCACTTGCAACCCCTTTTGAGCTTAATAATTCTTTTGAATTCACTTATAAATTTGCCTAGATTTGAGCCGTCCCGGTCAAAAACTGAACTTAAGGGCAAAAGAAAGGAAGATAGTGTAGTGGATCCGATGGGCAAGACTATTGCAAAGAAATTGAAAAAGGGGACATCTAAATCCCAAAGCAGAAAAAGTCCAGAAAAAGAAAAAAGAAAAGGGGAAGGAGAAAAAAGAAAAAAAAAAAAAAAGAGGAAGAATAAAAGGAAAAATGTGCTTAAGCCCGCAAGAATAAGCAAGGATCAAAAGAATCTGGGAAATCTATTGCTCAGAATGAAGTTCAGTATGACCTTAGCCTCGTACCAAAAATTCTCACCTTATGCCTTGAGCCACATTACAACCCATGAAAGACCTAATGAGATGCACCTAGGACTTTGACTAAAGGGGAAGACATTAGAAGATAGGCAAGCTTATGGTCAGAACCCAATCAAGATGTCCGGAGTGTAAACACGAGCTTAAACACTTGAGAGAAAGAGTGAAAAGGGAGGAACATCCTTATGCCCAGAACCCGATCTTGACTCAACTGATGGCAAATTTGATTATTTGATCACGCTACTTGTTGTTTCTTTTGATCTTCATTTTTCTGTTGGACTGAGAGAGTATCGCATGCTGTGTGTTTTCGTTTTTCTTTTATGTCTTACGTGTCTGTTTCGTTCGTGTCTGTACTTGGGCAAAATCATGCATGCACGCTTGAGGA
Organism: Salvia miltiorrhiza; assembly: GCF_028751815.1. Lineage (NCBI taxonomy): Eukaryota > Viridiplantae > Streptophyta > Magnoliopsida > Lamiales > Lamiaceae > Salvia > Salvia miltiorrhiza. The sequence continues at coordinate 24,567,301 of NC_080390.1, forward strand.
CAATCGTGTTTAAAGTGTGTGCGTGTGATGAGCTCAGGTTTGTGCTCTATTTTTGTGTGTGTTTTAAGTCTAGATCGAGTCTTTTTCCTTGTGTTTGTGTCGTTTGGTCGCCTGGAAGGGCGTAGTTCAATGGCAGGGACCAGCTTGTGGAAAAAGGCCAAAATGCTAGAGAAACGGAGTGCCAGAGGATTCGCAAAGGCCAGATGAATCAAAGCCGCCAGCGGATTCAAAAGGCCAGAGAAATCAAGCCGCCAGCGGATCCACAAAGGCCAGAGGAATCAAAGCTGCCAGAGGATTCGCAAAGGCCAGAGGAATCAAAGCCGCCAGCGGATTCAAAAGGCCAGAGGAATCAAGCCGCCAGCGGATTCACAAAGGCCTAGAGGAATCAAAGCTGCCAGAGGAGTCGGCTTTGCCAGAGAAACCAAGCTGCCAGAGGATTCACAAGAGCTAGAGCGGAGGTCATTCCTCTGGACGCCAGAGCGGAGGTCATTCCTCTGGACGCCAGAGCGGAGGTCATTCCTCTGGATGCCAGAGCAGCGAAGTCGGCTTTGTCAGCGGAATCTTCCGAGCAGCGGAATCCTCCGAGCAGCGGAATCAGCCGAGCAGAAGAATCCTCCGAGCACTCCAGGGGTCGAAAACGCTGTCACCTCTCGTGAAAGAGGTATGTGCCAGAAGCAGAGGGATCTTGGAAGCAAAACCACCCCTTATGCCCATAAGTACCGCACGAGAGCTGGCAAGCAAGAGAAGGAAGGAAAGCAAGAGAAGACGAAGGCACAATAGACGAGCGAGGAAGGATTGCAAGTGGGAGTCCGAAAAAGGCGGAAGGCGGCAGCTATCCAAAAGAGACCGATAAGGCCAAACCACAGCCTTATCCAAAAGGAAACATATCTTCATGAAGATTAGGTCTGAAAAAGGATACGCATCTCCATGCTTGCATGGATCCGGCCGCAAGTCATGGGCCGGGCCTTCGAACCCTAGTTACTCCTATAAATACCCGAAGAGCTTCACAAGCCAAGGGTGCTGAAATTCCGTCCTGTTGTGCATTATTTGAGAGTTGAATCTAGCCCAGGCTGTGGGCATTTTCTCATACTTTACTGTTTATGTTTTTCACGGCACTTTAGGCCGTAGGTACTTCCATTTTCATTTAAGTAATTTCAATTCCAGTAATGTTTTCCTTTAAATCTTTTGTTTGTGTTATTTACGTTATGGTTGGCTAAGTTTATATTCTGATTTGGGGAAGATGATCTAAGCATGAATGAATAAACTCGAGAGGTCTAATTTGAGCATAACAACTATATGAGCATATTCCCGATACACTAGGTTTGATTCCCACAAGGCTATAATAACTTGGTTAATTAATTGATCACTAGTTAACTAGGGAGTTTTGGTTACAAGTAATACTTTGGGTATAAGGCGAGTTGCCATCGACCTCCAAAATAGTACAACTGGTGTTGGAGCCGTGACTGCTGTGAAATATCGGTGCAAGAGTCAAGTGGGTCTATCTAGTTCCTAAAGCATTCTGGGCAAAGCACAACTAGCGATAGGCCATCGTAGAGAGCGTAGATGTTGTCCGGGGTAGTTGATTTCCATTAGCTGACCCTTCTAAGGGATCATAAATTGAAAGGATAGATTGGGTAGGGTGTTTGTTGTGTGCGTGACAAGTGACAATAGGGGCACAACAATTCCTATGCCTATAACCACTGATATGTGAATATAGTGATTAATCTTTGCACCAATGATCGAGTGTTAATTCATGTTTAGTGATTCGAACCCAAGTCAGAATTATTTTGTTATTTGATTTATCTCCTTTGTTATTTCAGTCTAGATTGGATACCCGTTCTGCCCATAACCACGTTTTGGTCAGAACACTGCAGAAAACAAAACCCTTTTAGTGACACCCTTGCAGGAGAAGTTACTGCTCAGTTCCCTGTGGATTCGACTCTGGACTTACCGCTAGCTAGTCTAGTTGTGGGCACAGGATTATTTATTTGCACAAAGCTCAAACGACAGCTTCGTCAATAAGCTGAAACGCCGCCGAAATCATCACTCAGCAATTCAAAGCCATTCCAAAGTTTGAATCGAAGAAGAGAATAACAAAGTCAAAAATCAGTCACTGCTGATTACATACATTCTCTTAGAACTTAGGCAAATATTGTATATCCAATGCCTAGGTATAACTGATTACAGAGAACTTATTCTTTGTAATCCAGTTGGTAAGTTTTCGAACCTCTTTTCAACCGACCGAATCGAGAGTTTGAGCCGAGAGGAGTTCAGACCAGTGTTCTGACTCCGACAGATCTTAGTCTTTGCGGAAAGATATAGTATTGTCTCAGTGAAGCTAAGAGTGAGAAATCCAACCCAGTGTGTTATACTGAAGATTGGATCTTCGGTTGTTTAGGTTTGCTGTGCACCCGTAAGTACAAGCCCAGTGAAGTTGTCAGTGTGATCAACTGACCGTGGATGTAGGAAGTATTTTTCGAACCACATAAAAATCCCCTTCTTGTTTATCGCTTTCAGTATTTACTTTCCTTATCTGTGCACAAACCTTTTGATAACTGAAACTGATTAATAGCAAAGTGGAACATAAATCTTGACAACTTGTTTAAATCACAAAGGCTATTTCGAAAGAAAAGTTTTCCGCTGCCAGTGTTATTAGTCTAACTGATAAATCTTCGGATAGTCAGTAAGATTCATAACACTCTTCTGTTTTACAAACTCGACTGAAGCCTAACGTGTATCAATTAAAGTCTTTGACTTAACTGATAACTCTTTACTGAAGAGTATTCAGTATCAATCGCCAACCTAAGTTTTGCTAAACCCTTTTTACTGAAAAAGGTTGTGTCAGTTTGTTTTCGATTTAAAATAGCCTATATGTGTATTCTCTCCCCCCCCCATACACCTATTCGAGACCCTCAAGGACCTAACAAGGACAAAGTTCAATAGAAACACAAATATTTTCAGAGAAATGAGACCAAATCTCATGCGTTAATAATATCTAATCTAACGGCCAGCGTTCGTTCGTTTAACGTTCAATGGAAATTTTGTTGAACGTATACATGGTTCGATCCCTAAAAACTCCAAACGTGCAACAAAATTATTGATATGTTCAACCGCATTTACTGACATGTTCAATGTGTCTCCATTCTCTACTTATATAAAACCTTATTTCAAGGCAGAGAATCCAATGAATAATCTATGAAACATCGGCTGATCTTCCTTGTAAAGGAATGTCTTCAATACAAATCTCATTTCTTTGTTTGTTCTTATTAGCTCAAGTACATACGACTTAAGCTTCTTAGAACATTCACATTGGTTTAGTCAATTATTGACTCATCCATGCTCTGGGACCACTTATATATGAGTCAAGGCTTACATTGGTCCGACTCATCCTGCTGGCTCATATGAATTAGTTTTAATTTTTGTCCTTTTCATTTAAATTACATTAATTTAATTTAAATGACACCAATTTAAATAACATAATTTCTTAAATTAAAGTTACATTAATTTAAATTATTAAAATTAATGGAATTAAGAAAATTGATAATGAAAATAATTAAAAAATTAAATGGACCATTTTAATGTTTAGCTAAAGCCCAAAGTAATTTTTAAAAGCCCTAACTGAAAATTAAATCAACAAAAGCCCATTAGTTTCTCTCTCTTCAAAAGCCGCTCCACCATCTTCTCCATCTTTCTTGCGGCTACTTCAGGTATGTATTTTCCTTTTGTTTAGCGCATATGTTACACACGATGAGCCACGACTCGAGTCCCCTCTATCTGCATCACGTGGCTCATCGCCCAAATTGACTTGAGCCGGCGATGAGCCACCACTGATGTGGATGCTCTTATAATCCTCCACAAATGAACCTCTAATATTTTCTAGTGCGATCTCCTTTTCCTTATAGCACATACTAAGCTTCTTATAATCCTCCACAAATGAACCTTTGATATTTTCTAGTGCGATCTCCTTTTCCTTACAGCACATATTAATTGTTACATCAATTCAAAACATGATTTTCAATTCTTTCTGCATTTCTTTACCTTGAGGGTTTAATCTTCTTTTCAAAAGTTCAACCAACTAACTAGCAACCCAATCACTTTTGACTTGCAGGTTGCGTTATGCTCTAGTACATGTGTACTTTTTGTGGTAGCTTTTAATCACAAATGTGGGTTCTGAAGTCAATTTGCTAGCTTACAACATTCATGGACAATTTTGAAGTATTCAGCTTCAAGTCCTAGTCCATTTTATATTATACCCATTAATAATTGCCCATAATACTACTGCATCCTTGCATTCTTTATAATCTGTGAACATCATCCCTAGTTTAAATTGAAGCACTCGGTGATCACAATCTTTTGCATAAACAATAGCTTTAGTTTTCTACGTGTTGAGTGAAGTATCCTTCTCAAATGTGTTATCTTCATTCCCATTATCTGAATAAACAATAGTTGCATTCTCTCTTCTCAACGTTAATCTTGTTCTAGCTTCTAGAACCTCTTCATCATCGTCCAAATAATTTGAATTTACAAAAACTCTCTAATTCATCGATTTGACCCTAAACTTCAATATCCCCATCACCCTCGGCCATCCTATTGGCTTCACTGTGTTGTTCAACATCATTCATCCACTCTTCTTCATCATCAATCCTTCCCACACAAGAAAAAATAAAAGGAATTTAATAATATTTTTTCAGTCCGAAATCTGCAAGCCTTGACATACTAGAGTATTACTCATTCTTGGATTAGATGATAAATGAAAAATCTAATCATCTTCCGTACATATATAGCAAAAACTCAATCAAAACAATCAAGCCACAAATACATATCCTTACACAAAAGAAATTCAAGTATATGTGAATATCTAAGAAAAATCTAGCCACAAATGAATATGTAGCCTTGTGAATTCTTAAATTCTAACAACAATTTTAAATTATTGAACCAGTCTTAAATTTTTATAAAAATTATATATAAATTATTATATTTGCTCTATATTAAAATTCAATACTATATTTTGGATTTTTCGAAAACAATAAATGATTACCTAGCTTGTATCTTCTGAAGTCATCTCGTTCAACTTCATGCAATCCCCATGTAAATGCTTTTGTGAATATTTTGAAATACTAGAAATTACTATATTTTTTTAAGAAAAAAAATTGACTTTGGTATTAGGGTTGGTATTTGAAGACCATGTTGCATTACAGCGAGAGAGGGCAGTGGAACCTCAAAAATATTTAATGTAATTTAATTAACAAAACAATTATATCACTTTTTTCGTGTTATATCTCAATATTAATATATTAATACATACTCCCTCCGTCCCTGAAATAAGTTCCTCTTTTTTCTTTTTGGGACGTCCCCCAAATAAGTTCATCTTTCTTTCTTTCCATTTTTAAATAACTACCCCACCACTAATAATACTTTATTTATTCTTACTTTTCACTTTTTCACCACTCTCAATACTAATTATAACACATTTTCACTTTTTCACCACTCCAAATACTAATTATAATATATTTTTCTCCACTATCAATACACTTTACCATTTTTCCTTAAAACTCATGTCGTCCCCAAAGAGGAACTTATTTTGGGGACGGAGGGAGTATAATTTAATTTTTATTTTTATTTGTTAAAAATGGTCTAAGTGAATTTAGAATTTTTAGGCAATTTTCACGACAACTACGAGCCTTCCACATCATAGTTCGAGCCCAAAAGTATAAGTTCGGGCTGTTTTTTTAAGAGTGGATTTTTAAAATGGCCACTTTTATATTGTAAAATTAAAAATTGTCAACTAAGATAAAAATATTAAAAAATGGCCAGTGTTACCAAAATACCCTTCACATTAAAAATTTAAAAATGTCCACTTCATTTTACCCTTTAAACATCACCTCCTTAAAAAATCCCGCAATTCACAACCAGTGTGAATTCACAACCAAAATTTATTGGTTGTGAATTCACAATTCACAACCAGTCGAATTCACAACCAGAATTTTTTGTTTGTGAATTCACAACCAGTCGAATTCACAATCAAAATTTAATTCATAACCAGATTTTTTTGGTTGTAAATTAACAACCAGTCGAATTCACAACCTAAATTTAATTCATAATAAGAATTTTTTGGTTGTGAATTCAAAATCAGTCGAATTCACAACGAAAATTTAATTCACAACCGTAAACCGTAAACCCTAAACTCTATCTAAACCCTAAACCCTAAACTCACTCTAAACCCTAAACCCTGAACCTTAAACAGTCAAATTCACAATAATAATTTTTTGATTGTGAATTCACAAGCCTAAGCCCACTCTAAACCCTAAACCCTAAATTCACTCTAAACCCTAAACCCTAAAACCTAAAACCTAAACCCTAAACCGTAAACCCACTCTAAACCCTAAACCCTAAAACCTTAAACCCTAAATCCTAAATCCACTCTAAACCCTAAACCCACTCTAAACCCTAAATCCTAAAACCTAAACCTTAAACCCTAAACCTAAACCCTAAACCCTACACAGTCGAATACACAACAAGAATTTTTTGGTTGTGAATTCACAACCAGTCGAATTCACAATCAAAATTTAATTCACGACCAGATTTTTTTGGTTGTGAATTCACAACCAGTCGAATTCACAACCTAAATTAATTCACAATAAGAATTTTTTGGTTGTGAATTCACAACCAGAATTTATTTTGGTTGTGAATTTAAGTAGTTGTGAATTTGAGTTTTTAAAGTTTGAATTCACAACTAAAACTAGAATTTATTTTGGTTGTGAATGTAAGTAGTTGTGAATTTGAGTTTTTAAAGTTTGAATTCACAACTAAAACTAGAATTTATTTTGGTTGTGAATTCGAATTTTAGTTGTAAATTCATAGATCTGATTGTGAATTCAAGAATATTAAGTTGTGAATTTATCGAGTTGGTTGTGAATTTAAGAACATTAAGTTGTGAATTCATCGAGATGGTTGTGAATTCAAGAACATTAAATTGTGAATTCATAGATCTGGTTGTGAATTCGAGAATATTACGTTGTGAATTCATAGATCTGGTTGTGAATTGAAGAACATTAAAATGTGAATTCATAGACCTAATTGTGAATTCAACATCATTAATCATAATTTTTTTTCTCTTTTAATCAATTAAATCTCTCAAATAAAATTCATATATCACCACTGAAAAAATTAGCCTAACAAAGTCCAACGCGCTTCGTATAAAATTGAATCTGAACGCACAGAGAATTGTCTGAAGAATTAGTAATTACCCTAATTGAAGGAATTAGTCATCCTTCGTATATACAACTCCAGATTCGTACATCACAATTACATCTCTCGAATTGTATAATCTGGAATTACCCTAATTGTAATCTCATCTTCCATCTCTTTTGCATTAGGAATTATACAACTCCAAATTCGCAAGAACTCTGCCATGGCCGACTCAATTCACACCTCTATTCAAATTCAACATCAAACTCAACTCTACCATGGCCGACTCCGGCGATGGCGGCGTCGCTATCAGCCCTTGCCCCCAAACTCTCTCATCTTCCATCTCTCTCCTCGAAATTTACAACTCCAGATTATACAAAATCGAGCCCTAATTTCTTCGTTTGAAATCGCCGACACCTCTCTCTAGAAGACTGGCGAGAGGTCGGCTCTTTGTCCACCATCTTATCTGCTTCTCTTCTCTACAGATTTGAATCTGAAGATGGCGGTGGCGGTCGAGACTAACAGAGAGAGAGAGAGATAGAGAAGAAAGAGAGAGAACTATTCTAGAGCATTTCTCGGATAATAGCCGACGAGATCTAGCCGCAGGTTGAAGCTGATGGCGGAGCTCTGCCCGTGGAACCAGAACTGGGAGAAGGAATTTGTCTTCCTTTTGCCACTTGAATTGCGGCAGGTGGCTGGCGACGACGTCGATGGAGGTGAAGGCGGTGGAGAGGCGGCGGTGGAGATAGACGGCGGCGTTTCTCGTCGCCTCCTCGACCTCCTTCTCCACATCTTCAACACCCTCCTCTGCCCCTCCTCTTCCTTCCTCTTCCCCTAATTACTCGAATCGGAACCACCATCACTCCGCCCCTCCTCTTCCTTCCTCTTCCCCCAATTACTCGAATCGCCAGCCCTAGAACACCCTGATTCCCGATTGAAGCTCCCTAACGGCGCGGCTGCTCGTCTCTGGAACCATCGCCGTAAAATCTGAAACCACCGCCGAGCTTATTCCGGTGGAGCTCACGAATTCGCCGATCAAATATCAGATCGGAGAGAATTTTAGTTCCCTTGAGCCGCTCCTCCAATCGTCGCGGCTTCTTCAACCCCTTGACTAACAATCACTACCGCCTGACCATCCCCGAAGCCTCCCACAACCGCCGCCGCGCCGGATCGTCGCTCGGCTGGCTGGTTCTCACTCATCGAGAAGAAAGAGAGTGGAGAGAGAGATGAGAGAAAGAAGAGAATGAGAAAGAGAGAGAATGCACAGACCTAGAGAGAGACCTAGAGAGAGAAAGAGGGGAGAGAGAATTGGAGAAAAAATGGCTAATTTTTATGTTTTTAATGTTAGGGGTATTTCTGACATTTTGCACAAAAATTGGCCATTTTTTAATGTTTTTATTTCATGGGCCAAATTTTAATTTTACTATATGAAAGTGGCCTTCTATGAAAGTCCATGTTATTTTTTATATTTTTGAAGTTCGTGCCATTTTAACAAATTACTCTAAAGTTTTGGCTATTTTTTGTATTTTTTAAAGTTCGAGCCATTTTTACAAATAAATTCAAAATGCATGCCATTTTTTATATCTTTTAAGGATCAAGCCATTTTTAAAAATGACTCTAAAATTCAGACCACAAATTATATATCCCAATAATTAATGTGTCAACATAATACATAAAGTTTAAACTAAAAGACGTATCAAAGAAATTTCCTTATTTCCAAATTAATATCGAGCAGATGCTCAAATTAAGTAGGTAGAATATATTTCCACAATTGTATATGACGCAATAATAATACCATCATACAATTCTTACGGGACATTTATCTTACATGATTGATAAGATATATGATTGAGTATTTTTATCCTTAATAATAAGATTTCTTCAATCTCATCATTTCAATGGGATAAGAATCAAGATTAGCTTAAATGATATAAATAATCAAGGGCATTATCTCAAAGTTTCAATCCATCGAAGTAAACAAAAGATTACTTTGAAGGATTAGCCTTGATAGATAAAAATGGTAAGATTAATCTCTTGTAAATTTTAATTAATTGAACTTTGGAATATCCCAAGGTCATTGATTACTTCTATTATTTAAGTTAATTTTACTTTATTCTTATCCTATCGGGTTTGCCGAAGACATTCAATTCATTCGGTATGGCCAAATATGGAAATATAAAATGGTAGGATTGGAAAAATCCTGCTACTGAGGATAAAAAATACTTAATAATGCATCTTATCAATCATTATATGATACGGTTTGAGATTATTGTTATCTCTTTGATTCATGGTCCTATGTGGATTAATGATATAATTTTATTTTATTTTCTTGCGATCCTACATCTCTTTGCAGTAATTTCAACATGGAAATTTCTCTCAATATGAAAATTTGAACTAAACATAGGAATTTTTCATAAATTATAGTAATATTTTCTTTATTTCTTTTTCTTTTTTTATTCTTATTTTATGTTTCTTTTTCCTAAAATATGCTTATTAGTTAATAAGAAAATATTCAATACACATATCAAATTAAAGATTGTGGCAAGAGTTTTAATTTGATATGTAATATGTAAATAATAGATTTAAAATAAGAAAGTTATACAAGTTAAAAGTTTCAAATAATATGAGTAGCATACATTCTTACTATATATTTTTGTGATGAGAACAAGCAGTAAAATCACTTTTTACACATCAAATTTAAATGTAAAGTTCTAATATATATAATATTGTTTTGTTTATTATGACTATAAACACAACTAAAATGATTATCCATCAAATTTAAACGAGTTACACACTAATTATAATTATGTAAAATAAATGCTCTTTAATTAGTATGATGATTTTATCAATATTAATCTGGTAATTCGTCATTCAATATTGAGCTGATCACGAGTGATAATGGTAAACATATAGATTAACATTATTTGCATGCACTCTCTTAAAAAAAACATTATATGCGTGCATATCTATTAGACCATTAATGTGACAAAATCATCACAGCTCTCACCAGCGCGCAGCATCTACCATATTATTTACGGCAAAAACCATTCACAAAGAATTGGTTGCAAATCAGGTGATTTGCACCCGCATTAATTCAGACCCTAACTCATATTCCGACCTAAATCTATATCTTAATTCAAATTATATAAATGAAATTATTCGATTATATAAATGACACTGTTTATAATTGACACTATTTAATTATATAAATGATATTATAATATTTTAAATATTATAGTGTCATTTGTATAATTGAATAGTATTAATTATGGGTAGTGTCATTTGTATAATCGAATAATGTTATTTACACGATTAGTGTCAATTATACACAGTTTCATTTACAATGTTATTGTATCTTTTATACACATTGTCATTTGTATAACCAAATAGTGTCAATTACAGGCAATCGAATAATATATATCATTTATACGATTCAGAGCAGAATACGGATTAAGATCTGAATGCGGGTGCAACCCGATCGAACGGTGCAATCGGTTGCACCCAAAACCACCTCAAATCCATTTATAACCAAGCTTGTGGCTAGGGATACCAACAAAAAAAAATTTACCATACTGACATGCTATTAATTAGAACAGTTGCAAACACAAATTTAATTATCAAGCATATCAGCCAAAATTTTCTACAGTATCTATTAATTAGAACAGTTGCAAAGAGGACCTAATGGTGAGTTATTTTGACGAAAAAGATGGAAAATATATATATTTTCATTAATTTTCACTTTTTTATATATTTATAGAGTGGATAATTTTTGTCGGACAAAATAAAAAAATTTGGACAGGTCTTTTTCTTATTTTTTTGCTCCAGTATAAAATATTAGTGATGTGATAATATTTTTTCATATTTTTCACCAAAAATATAAGATAAAAAAGACAAAGTTCGCTAAAATTTGATAAAACTTTCAAATTTTTCCTTATTTCTGTTTTTCAAATGATAAATTGCAATAAAATAGAACGGACTCTAAAAACTTCATAATCTGAGCTCAGCTTAGAGATTAATCTTACAAATATCCGTCAAGTTTAACAAGTCGAGCTCATTATAATCCGATGGTTCCATACATAACATAAAAGTAGTGCACCAAAATCAAAACAAGGGGTATAAGCAATAAGCAAGGTCTTGAAGTAATTTAGCTTTCAGAAGAAAAATAAATAAATATTGGCTAGCTAGTGTGATTTGCTTGTGATGTAATTCATCTTCACATGCTTAAATAGTTATAATTAAATAGCCGAATATAATGGAAACCTAATTAATCTTTTTCAACTATATATCAAAGATTATCTAATTAACGATCGCTTCTATTAAGGCCAAAATTGTAGTGGTCAACAGAACTTACCTATAATACACCAACTTTGGTAATTTGGAGATAAAGTCGACTAGAAAGCAAAAATCTTTCAAATCAAGTTGCTTGCATTAGTCCAAAATAAAATCAAGTTGCAAGACCTGCAGCACTTATTATTGCAGTAAAATTCCACATGAACCACTACGATGTGATCGCAAATAATCACAATAATCATTCAACTTTCCTCCCAATTTTAGCCCAGACAAAATCCTTATTAGCAGATACCAACACCAACACCAACACCAACACATACATCACCCAAAAAGTTTAAAAATTTAAACTAACTTACACATTAAAAAAAAAAAAAAAGTACTAAAAATTATCAAGCTAATTATTGATCCCTAACTTACACATTCAAAAAACAAAGAGTAAAATTTATCAAAGCTAAAATTGATCCCTTCTTGTGTGAGGAGTGGCACAAATTAGAGTTAAACGTAAAACCTAATGAGAAAAGCCATGTATTTTACAAGGAAGAATTTCTGACCTTGCTTCATGATTCCTATGCTTACAACTTACTTCCACTACCGCCGCCTTAGAAAGACGGAGGGAGGCGCGGCGCAGCCCAAAACACGTCGTGCGGCATTTGTCCGTTGGGGAGCAAATTCGACGCTACATTATTATACATAGCCGCGGACGACGGTGGCGGTTGATCAGCCGGCTGCGGTTGCATCCCTTCTCCAGCGGCGCCGTCGTCCTCCAGCGGCAACCGCTCGTAGGTAGCGTTCGTGAACGTCGCGGCGATCACCATCACCGGCCCCGACGCCAACAATGCGCCGACCACCGGGCCGCCGACGACCTGCCCCCGGCTGCCGGCAAGGTAGACCGTCAATCCGGTGGACCCCGGCGGCGACGGCGACGGCAGAAACGCCCCCGATAGCGACAGTATCTCGAATCTCCCGCTGAGATTCAGCACGCCGCCGGGGGCGTCGGGCTGGCGGAGCGTGACATTGGTGACGACGCCGCTGCCGCTGAGGACGGAGACGCCGAAGTGGCGGCGGTGCGCGAAGGTGGCGATGCTCTCGAGGACGTCGCTGCCGCTGGCGATCTCGAGGACGTGGCTGCGGAGGGCGTTGGCGCTCTCCTTGGTGATGACGATGGGGGCCCTGGGCTTGTTCTTCGACCCAGGGGGGCGGCCCCGGGGGCGCCGGCCCCCGGAGGCCGACGACGGCTCCGAGATCTCGATGTCGCCGGCGGGGTTCTGCCCCTCCTCGCCGTCGTCGTTAGGGTTGCTCCCGCTGCTATTCGACGCGTTATTCAACGCATCGTGATCCTCGACTGAGTTTCTCAGGTGGAGCGACGGCGGCGCCGCTGATGATGACATCGGATTCATCGCCACATTCCCCGCCCACCACCTGTTGGCCATGTGTATCGATTGGTTGATTTTCTCTCTCTAAAAAATTGCCGGCTTTTTTTACTTCTTCTTTGTCCGATGCAGGGAAGAAAGATGAAATCCAAATTCCTATCTCTTTCTTAGAATCTCTCTTTCTATATATGCATATAAACTCTAGAAATACAATCCTATCTGAAGTAGAAAAGTCACAAGGATAATAGGACTAGAAGTTGTATAAATAAGGAAAACCTTTGAGAAACCAAATCGGACCTTATTTATTTGACCTGCCCCTTTTGTACATGGATAATTTTTGGTTTGGCGAAATTTACTATTATTGAAGTTACTGAACAGAAAGAAATGTGGAAGGGGAGGAAGCAAAGTTATAAAGAGAGTGAGTCAGTGTGAACGGGGGTAACTAGGGTTGCTCTCTCTCTCTCTCTCTCTAGAATTGGGAGAGAGGATGAATGATATTTGGCAGGAAGTAGTTAAAAAGTAAGTGCGAGAAGAGGGTAGGTGTCGCAGAGAGAGAGAGAGGTATTTGGCAACCGATGCTAGCCCTTTCAAAGCATAAAGGGTCGGTCAGACCACCATCAGCTTATCATCTTGGGCTGCTGACCCTGCGCTCCCCATTCTCTCTCTCTCTTCCAATGTTTTCTTTACTTGGATGCGTTTTTATTTCATAAACAAACTTATTTTAAGAAAATAAAAGATTAAAATTAATTATCACACTTGAGTAAGTTTTAAATTTTTCTACTTCATTCTCTTCGGGTGTACTTCAAAAGTGTGCGTCACTTTTAATGATGCAAATTTTAGATAAATATATTGGGAGTGGAGAAAAAAATTTGTATTATTATAATATTATTCGGTAGGATACCTAATGTCTAAAAATAAAACATGTGTATTTTTGTAAGACGTATCAAAATGACAAAAAATACATATTTTTGTGTGACGAAAGAAATATTTTTTAGAATGAAAAAAATAAAAAGAGGAAATGAGTTGTCTATAGTAATATACATATGTTTTTTTATTATTATTAAAGATGTTCTTTCCCTTTACATTTGTGATGATTCTGAATCTCCCATCAATTAATTTGAGTAAAAACGTCTTATCAATTGAGTTGCACTCATTGTCCATATAATATGGGGCATTTTCTTTGATGAAAAAGGCAAAACATATATTTTCATAATTTTCCCACTCTTTTCTCATATTTTGTAGAGTGGGTAATTTTTCCTAACCAATGTGGGAAAAAAATTCAAGCAACCATTTTTTCTTTCTTTCATTTCAATACATGATAATATTATCATGTGATATTAATATAATAATATTTTTTTCATGTTTTTCATCCTAGAGTACATGAGATATATAATGAAAGTGATGTGATATAACTTTCTCATCTTTTCTTATCCCTCATGATATTATCATAAATTATAATGAAAATGATGAAAAATTAGCTATATGTACTTCTTGATATCTTGACCATGAGAAATAATTTATTTTATAAAACATATGAAAAGAATGAAAATATAATTTATTTTATAAAACATGTTAAAAGAGTGAAAATAATGTGAAAATACATATGTTTTCAACTCTTTCCCATGAAAGAGGACGCACAATTTTTGTTTTCATATCAGGCTGCTGCGTTTATTTTGATGGATAAATTTATCATTGGAAAATGAAGAATAACAAAAATTTATGCTTTCAAATGTCTCCTTTCTTTTCCAACATTTTACATAAAAGAGAAATTTACTATTTTTCCTTTCTTATTTTCACTTAAAGGATGGATAATATTATCCACTCAAAAATGGAGGAATAACATTATTCATCATTGAAGTGAAAATAAGGAAGAAAAAATAGTGAACATCTCTGTTATGTCAAATGTTGGGATATCATTTTTTAATGATAAATTTATCCATCAAAGTAAACGAATGTCAAAGAAAATAAATTGCAAGCTCTAGTCTAGTTATAGTACCACCGAAATGTGTCACATTGAATGCAATGTTTCAATTTATCTCTCCTATAGTTTATAGCATAAAAGCATATTTAAGGGAAATGTATGTAAATTGTTGGGGTGGGGCAGCGAGACAAGCTTGGCCGTCTCTGTCGGATGGGTATCAAAATCAAATGCCAATGCAATGTCTCACTCTCAACCCTCAGTTTTAGTGTCACCCAATTAGATTGCCACGCCGAATTTTCTACAGTAGAAAATAAATTATACACGTCCGTTTGGAAATTGATAAATTATTATGTTTATCTATAAATTATTGTGTTTGTCTGTAGATTATATTTTCTTTTTTAGTCATCCCATATTTTGATATCTATTTCTATTTTTAGTAAAAATAGGTGGAAGGTGAGACTCTTATTCTACTCACAACATATACAATCAATTTATTAAAACTCATATCACTCTCAAATGAATACTAAAAGTCGGGACGGAAGAGTACTCACTTCGATATAAATATATGAAATCTATCCACTTCCAAATTATCCAATCAAAATAATACATTACTGTACGAGATAATTCATTTTTATTATTATTATTAATGTTAAGGATAACAGAAAATGATAGATTCAATATATTTACATATGATCAAAATAGATATTTTCAAAATATTGTTTATTAAAATTTGGTGATTTGAAATTTCACCCTAAATTATTGTCAGTATTTGTAGGGGTGAGCAAAATAATCAAAATCGAATAATAGAACTGATCCAAACCGAAATATTAAAATATTGTTCTATTTTTCGATTTAGTTCGGTTTTATTTTTCAAAAGAAATCGGTTTTTGGGTTCAATTCAGTTTGGTTCTGTAAAAAATAAATTATATTTATTTAATACTTCATCCGTCCCACTTATCTTGAGACATTTTTTTATTTGACAAAATTTTTATCCTTTATTCGCATTTTCACATTTTAGTTTCTTAAATCCTGTGCCCAAAATTTTTGTCTCAAGATAGATGAGATAGAGACAGTAATATATATATATATATATATATATACACACACATATACTTTATATATATATATATATACACACACATATACTTTATGTATATAAATATATATACATATTGATATACATATTGATATATAATTTTGATATTAAATATAATTTAATTTTACCTTTTTCTTATTTTTCTTCGATTTTTCGGCTTATTTCAATTTTTCAATTTGGTTCGATTTTTATGCTAAAAAATTCATTTTTTTGGTTCAATTTCGATTTTATTTAAAATCAAATATAAATTTGATTGGTTTTGTTTTAGCAAAAAGTCGAACCGAAAACCGAATACATACTCCTAGATATTTGTTTTAAACACTAAAGGGTGTGTTCTCTTTAATGATTTCCTTTTTTTTCACACGTTCTCTTAGTTGAAAATTTTTTCTTGGGTAAGAAGGAAAGTTTTTTCCTAAATAGCCCATTTTCCCACATTTTCACTCCAATTCATGATAATATTATCACAAGTTATATGCATGCTAACATTGTATATTTTTATGATCTTTCAATTTTACTATTAAAATATATACTCCCTCCGTCCCAATAATAACATCCCAAATTTTCTTTTTGGGCATCCCATTTATAATGTCCCAATCCAAATAAGGAAATAATTTACTTTATATACTCTATCTAAATCTCTTCTCATTTACTTTATCTCCCTCTCAATTTTTCACTACTTTCTTTATCTTTGTCCTCATTTTACTTTATAGTATTTCTCTTACTTTATCTACATTTTCTTAATTTACGTGCCTCATTTTTTTGGACATTATTATTGAAAAGAAGGGAGTCCAGTTTAACTCTTCTTTTTATATTTCTCCTGTACTCTCTCTCTTCATAATATTTTCATATATTTTTCAGAAAAAAGAACATGAGATAAAAAGAGTGGGAAACACTAAAATGTAATTAAAATTTTTCATCTTTTGTTTTTCTACTTTTTTTTTAATGATAAACTTACAACCAAAGATAACACACCCTCAATATTATATAAATATGATCCATATCCTTCAATGGAGGAGTCTATACCCGAGGAAGTAGAGCATATCTTTCATGCTACAAGGTGTAGGGTGCACGATTTTGAAGCTTGCATTCTGCGGTTTTCGAAGCATATAAATGTGAAGTTATATCTCGCACAATTACACGAGTTTAGAGAGATAAATGTGATGAAAAGCGTGTTGATGGAAAAGAATCAGCCAAAGCGAATACTAGTTAAAATGAATTAATAAAAAAGTTATGTTAAAATCGCAACAGTCAAGATCACATAATTGAGAAACGAAGCTAGCTAATGGAGCTCTAACTAAATTTGACAGACTCCATAATTTCAATGTTGCAGAAACAAGTACAATGTTGTAAGTGACAGAAGTAGTAAAATGCCGAAAATGACATTACACGGATCTTAACGGGAAAAAAATTCAATGCCACGTAGAATCCAACTTTGAATGGATGGTACTATTTATTGTCTCTTCCAATAAAAACCCCAAGATTTGCAACAAAGATTACCAGAACTGCTACGTAATCAAACTCACAATCGCTCCACACTTTCAATCATTCAAAAGTCATTGTAACCAATGGGAAACACATAGCTCAAATGAATCTCTGTTCAAGTGCTCTTATACCCCTTTTGTCACAACTCAATAGGTTAGAAGGCATGGACACGAATATTAAGTAACAAATAGTTTATAATAAAGTAGGAAGAGAAAACAACTTTTTTATGGTATATTTGTCAAAAAAAAAATATGAGAGATAAATGATAATATTATTTTTTAAAGTGAAAATAGATAATTATTTGTGGGCCACAATGGCATTTGATTTAAATAATAAGCTATGCAGGTGTTTGTTATGTATTGATTTTCCGATTCAAGAAATGACCTATTGAAACGAAACGTCCAATTAAGGAAACATGGCCTATTAAATTGGGACCGAGGGAGTACGAGTTATCTTCATTTGAGATTCCGACATACGTTTCTCATTAGATTTTAAGAGATTTTTCTTTGTATATCCAAACCTTAGAATTGACCAAACGAAATTCGCAATCACTGTTTTTAATTGTAATAGTTTGCTCCTAATTGGAATTAAATTTTCAAACACTCACCCTTTCTATAAGAAGGTAGGATTGTTTGTTAGAAGTAGAACGCAAGTAAGCATCATTTGTTTGCTATTTGAAAGAAAGTAAGATTTTTCGATCCTGACCAATTATCTCGTAGATTAGTTCAAGGTTATTGAACTGATTAGCTGACTTGCAACTTTAGAACAAAAAATTCTAAGGCTAGTTGGATTCACATGTAGATATAGAAGGAGTTTTTTCAAATCACATAAAAGTACTGTATACATTTAAATTCTACTTTTAATATCAAAGTATTGAACTATCATCATATAAACAACAAGAACTTCAACATAGTCATCAGCACACCTTCATGACTTGCACCTAAACTGACTAATCACCTGAGTTGATAAAGTTTTTATTCAAAGATTTTTTAAGTAACAAATGTGAGTAACTTAATCACAACTCTTCTGCACTCTGGTTTAGTTATATGCTCAACTAATAAGTTACCAGTTGTCAATAGGTTAGCTAATCGACCTTATGTTTAATAAGACAAACTAGTTAGACAACGTCATCTCACTCATTGCGTGCTAATCTGAGTCACCTGAAGCTAGCTGACAAGTCCTATCATTAGTTAAATTGAAAAAACAATGGAAAATTTTATAATTAATGTATTAGCCTCTATACACCATTATTTACTCGCTCGGACAAACAATGATAAAGTTAATCTGCCTACATACTTATTGTTGAGATTGTCGATACACTCTCGTTACAAATTTTTGAAATTTGTTAGCTTCGTTTTGAGATATTGTTTTTAACATACTCCCTCTGTCTTCAAAAACTAGTCCCAGAAGAGGACAACACAAATTTTAATAAAAGTTGTTGAGTGCATTGTGAATGAATAAAGGGACTCGTCTAAAAGGTAGTGGTATTAATAATGATAATTAATTGTATCATGAGTGGAGAAAAAACCCCCATCATGTGCTAGAATAGTAAATAAGTTGATATATTGAGGGTGAGTAATATATTGTGGGATAGTATCTATAAATGAAAATAAATTATTTTTTATGAGCGTACCAAAATGGCAAGAATAGACTACTTTTTAGATACGGATGGAGTATTATTTAATCAATTGTAATTTTCAATATCATAGTGAATCTGTCATGAGGCAATCGCAAATCTATATAGTATCCAAGTCTTAGATAATAAGTAATACTCCCTCCGTCCCACGAATCTTAACACGTCTGATTTCGACACGAAAATTAAGGAATTGTAGATTAGTGTTTTAAGTGTGTAGATAATAAAGTATAAAAATGATAAAGTAGGAGAGAGAAGGTAATAAAGTAGAAGAGAGAAGATAATAAATAAAGTAGGGGAGAGAAAGGTAATTAAGAACCCTTATTGTTTAGCTAATGGTTACTATATTTAAAAACGTGTCAAGATTCGTGGGACGGCCCAAAAAGGAATACGTGTTAAAATTTGTGGGATGGAGGGAGTACCTATTTTCATTCGTTTATATTGTTTATCAAATATATGCAATGTTTACTTTTTAGGTTTAATAAACAAAATTTGAATGATAAAAGGGTAGAATAACCACAAAATATGCATACAATTTATTAAATTCGATTTTATTAAAAGAAAAAGAAAAAACCTAGGAACCCTTGAGAGCACAAAAGAGCAGACTATAGGCCGAGCCTCATTAAAACCCCTTTAAGGAAAATCCAATGGGAAAAACCTTAAAAGGGAAAAAGAGTACTCGTCTAAAGACAAACCACTACAAAAAACGCTAAAAACAAGAGAAGAACGGCCAGACAGGAAGGAGAAACTTTGGGAGCTCCGGCCTAACTATCGCCCCCAAGTATCCCCGGAAACCTTCCTGATAAAATATGCATACAATCAAATACAACAATGTATATTTTTAACTTAAAAATGCATAAAGTAAATTCAAAAGTTTTATAATTTAATTTTTTGAACTTATCTCCTTCTAATTTAATGAATTTTATCATGCAGTCAGAGTATATCCATATTTTTTTATGTTTAATGTTAAACTTAAAACATAAATATAGTTAAACATATAAAGGCATTAAACTTAAAACATAAATATAGTTAAACATAAAAAGGCATATTATTGAACATAAAATTATAAGATAAATTCAAAAAAATTACACTTTTCTAGATTTGATCTCTTCTTACTTCAACTGAACATTATAATTCAATCAAAGTATATCCATATTTATAATAAAACTCAGAGGTATGCTAGAAATTAGGGATATGCCAATTTAGATCAAGATTCATGGGTTGAACCAAATAAATTTAAAAAAATTAAAGTTAAAGTTAAATTTTTATAACTTAAGTTGAAAACAAAACGAGTTAAATCAGTTAAACTGATTGGGTCTGCGGGTTAGATGGACAGACCCGATGGGTTTAGGAGTTGAATCGACGATCTATGATTAAGCAAAGCAATATTTCATTCTTGTAGTAACCACCACTTGAGACCCCATTTTTTGCTTTCTCCATCGCTTTAGAGCATCCACATTGGTCGGCTCATAGGGTTTACTCGAGTTAGCCCCAAGTGATGAGCCGACCGATGCAGCCTCACCCGACTCGAGCTGCGGTTCATATGGATGAACCGGGGTCATCTACCCTTTTCCCCCTATGCGTTACCTGGAGAAGTTCAACAGCACATAGAGGAGAAGAAAAATGGAGGAGAAGAAGAAGAAGATGAAACGTTTGAGAGAGAGAGAGAAATAGGGTTTTGAGTGGGCTTTTAAAATTAGTTTGGGTTTTTAAAATTAGTTTGGGCTTTGCTAAACATTAAAATGATCTATATAATTATTTAATTGTTTTAATTTTTAGTTTTTTTTAATCAATTTAATTTTAATAATTTAAATTAATGTAATTTTAATTTAAGGAAATGTTATATTTAAAAATGGTGTCATTTAAATTAAATTAATGTAATTTAGATTAATGCAATTAAATGAAAAATGCAAAAATAAGAACTAATGGATATGAGCCAGCAGGATGAGTCAGATTAATGCAGGACATTGGCTTATAAGTGGTCCCGAATGTGGAGCTAACAATTGACTCAATAGATGTGGATGCTCTTAGACAGTAATCACATACCTCTATCATGATATTAATATTCAAAGGTTTTTGATTTGAGTAAGAATAACATACATTTTTATGAAATACAAGGATATCAAGTGAATAAAAAATAGCCAATGAGGCTTTGCTCTAGTGGCAGAGCTGAGACACCCAAAGACTCTCTTTTGTGAGAGGTCTTGGGTTCAATTCCGCCAGCGTGAGGTGATGTTTTCCCACTTTAGGTGGTGTTGTATTCCCACCTGCATGCGGTGTTGTATTATTTGGTGTTGAGGTCCAACACGCACGACGTTTCTCGCCTGCGTGCGGTGATGTTTTCCCACCGTTTAGGTGGTGGTGGGGTCTCGTCTGCGTACAGGTTGCATAATTAATTATATTCATATACCTCTTGTAATTTCAAAACAAAAAAGTGAATAAAAAATGGACATATAATACTCTCCCTCATCCCCATAAAAGTGTGCATGATTGTTGATGATAAAATTTTTAATAAATGTTAGGTGAGTGTTATAAGTGGAAGGAGCCCACTGTTATTAGTACAAGAAAAGTTCAAAAAAGAAAAGTATACACTCTTGTGGAATGTCTCAAAATGATAAAAAATGCATACTCTTATGGTACGAAAAGAGTATGATTATGTGATGTTATCTTATAAGGTTATAGGTGTTTCCTATCAATTGAATAATTTCGTAACAGAACTATATGTCATTATTTTCATAGGTTTAAATGAAATGTGGAATAATTTCTTCTTTAATACAAGGACTAGTTAAAAATTGTTGATTCTGGTACTCCCTTCGTCCCACGATATTTCTTTTCGGATTGTCCCGTGAAACTTGAGCACTTTTCTTATAAGGCAAAAGTTTTTCCCTTCATTCGTCTTTTTACTTTTTCACCTACCACACTTATCACATAAAATACTAACTCCTTAAAATATGTGCCAAAAAGAAATTGCTCAAGCTTCGCGGGACAGAAGGAATAATATTATCAAGAAAAAAAATATTTAAAGAGATTATTTTTTTTGGTAAGCTTTCTAATTCGACTGGTCTGATGAATAAAGATGTCAAAAAAGCCCGAAACAGGTAGGTCGACCCGAATAGACCGATAAAAAAGGAGGGTTAGGGCTGAAAATTTTAGCTCGATTTTTTTTTGCCCGAATGGTGCGAACCGAAAATAGTCCGAGCCCGATAGGGTTGGCTCGAAAATCGAGTGGGTTGGCCCGATTAACCAAACACTTTCTTAATAATTAATTTTTAAACTTTAATACTTTACTTTTTAATTCGATAATAACATTTTGATGCTTGTAGAATATATTTTTGTTTTTTCCAACGGTTAATAACAAACATCTATGATATAAAAGTCAAAGAAAGATAGGCATTTATGTTAAATTTATGTACAATTTTTATCGAAAACGAAGTTAAAGTTAGATATTATGTAAACTTACGTTAAAATAACACTAATTTTTGTATCTAAAACAAGGCGAAATATCTCAATTTAAAAAACACGACATATTTTTTATTACAAGAATATGGTTATCTATAAAAAAAATTAAACATATAAAAAAATCGTAAACTTGTGGGCACAAACGGGCTAGCCCGAAACCGAGTGGGTTAGGGTTATGGTCGAAAAATTTTAGCTCAAAAAATAAAAAAACCGACTAGCCCGAACCAAAAATAACTCGAGACCGAATGCACTGACCTGAAACTGAGTGGGTTGGCCCGATTGACATCCCTAGTGACGAATTAGCTTGAAATACGAGAGTTTAAGATTAGAATTCAGAAAAAATATTAGTCCGAATAATCTGACAACTCGATTAGGTTAGCTCAAACTCGAGTGTATTGAATCGATTAACATCCCTACTAAACACCATGGGATCGAAAAAGGGGTGGGGTTATGATTCAAAGAAAATTTATATTTCTGACGTCTCGGACGAGTGTGCCCACTTATTTCAAGCATGAATTCTAAAAATGTTACTCCCTCCGTCCCACGAATCTTAACACGTTTTCTGTTTTGGACCGTCCCACGAATCTTGACACATTTCCAAATAAGGTAATAATTATTACATTCTCTCTCCTACTTTATCACTTTTATACTTTATTAACTACACACTTAAAACATTAATCTACAACTCCTTAATTCTCGTGCCGAAATCAAACGTGTCAAGATTCGTGGGACGGAGAGAGTAGTTGATAGTGTGTTGTGAGTAGAAAATGGCACATATTATTTATAGTGTTGTTATTGGAGACTAGAAAGTATGCACACTCTTATAGGATAGATGAGAATAACAAAGTGTGTACATTCTTGTGGAACGAATGAAAAATTATTTATTTTTAAACTATTTTTCATTTAATGTAATTTTGTCTCTCACTCTAAAAATGAATAAAATTAATATATATTTAAAGTCATGGATATTATATTTTGTGGCTTTTCACTATCCTTAATTATTTACGCTTTATATATTTCAATGCTATTACTGAATACTTTTTTACTCAACAACTTAATTATAGTAGAATTTATACTACTCTTTCTGTCCTATCGAGCTTGAGGCATTTATTTTGGACACGAAAATTAAGAAACCATGATTTAGTTATTTAAGTATGTTTGTAAATTTGTAGTTAAGTAGTTATTTACATAATAATTATTTTAAATTAATTTTAAATTTAAAATTTACAATAATTAAATTTGAAAAAAAAATTATTCAAAAACACCCCCTCCTAATCCGTCTCAACCCCCCTGGCCCCCCGACCACCAATCTTCCTCCATTTGCAACCATCGTAGGTCTCCCTCCTCTCCGCACACACCTCAACCACCGCCGGCTTCAGCCACCGCCACCACCGGCGCCGCCTTTCCTCTCTCCTCATTCTCCCTGGGACCCGACGGAAACCGCAACCCACAGGTTGAGCCTCCGCCACTCTTTCTTTCCCGCTTGATTTCAATCGCCGCCGCCTTCGATTGCAGCGGCCGTAGGAGAAGCCACGACCACCGCCGCACACTCTCAACTCCTTCGCCTATCCCTTCTCTCACCCTTTTCTTAAGCTCACCTCTCTCAAACCTAGATCCCCAATTTCCAGCCTCAACCTTCTTCTTCGATTTTCGACGAAGAACAACAAGAAACCATCACCGTCGATTCTGGTCCAAAACCTTTCTCTTCCTTTCTTGCTTTGGCGACAGCAGCAGCTATGTTCAAACAACATCATTTTTTGACCCTAATTTGAGATTCACCTCTCTCAATCCCCAAATCGTGCTCTAATTCATCACCAACAATCACCACCGTTGTGGCTCATTCTCCGCCGAACACCGCTCACGCCCCTGACCCGGTTCGCGACCCGCAACCCTTCAAGGGTTTGCTGGAAAAAAGTCACACTGCCTAGGGTTTCATTCCCTTAGAGCGGCGCCGCCTTTGCTCACCTTTCGGCCAAACAATGCGCCGCCTGCAAACATCCCCAGCCACAACAACTTTCGACGAGCCTCCTCCCAAGCAAAATCTCTGGTAAAAAAATATGGTCGGAGAGGAGAGAGTGGGATGACAGTAAAAATGTTTTCATTTTTTGAAAATGAGGGTTATTTGGGATGAGTAAGGAAAAATAAAGGGCTCAATTAGTTTTGTTAGAGCAACTCCAATGCTTGTGTCTTAGAGGAGTGTCTTAGGAGTGGGCCCCACCTAAGACACACCCCTCTCCAATGCATTGTGTCTTAGGTGGGTGCTTAAATCCCCATTTCCACAAAATTCATATTTCTACACTTTTATTTTAAAATTTCCAATTTCATTAAAAATAAAATTAAACATTACAATAATTAAAATAAAATTAAAAACATAATTAAAATACAATAATAAAATAAAAAATAACATAATTTCCTAATTTAAATAAGCCCTCGACGCTTGAGCACTTCTTGGACTAGGTGGTTGTGTAAGGCCAATTGTGCCTCCGTCATACCCGTCGTGTCCTTGTTCAAGAGCTTCATATCCATCTCCTCTCGTTTCATCTCGATCGGCTTGCATTTTTTTGATCTCGGCGATTTCCCCCGTTTTGAGAGCATGCTCCCTCATGCTTTCGGCCACCTTCTCGAGGGCGTCGGAGAACGCCGATCCTCCTCCCGAAGACCCTTCTCCCTTCTTCGCCTTGCCCTTGTCTCGCTTTGCCGCTTTTTGGCCTTGGGGTCTTCTTCGCCTCCGGCTGTTCTTGAACGTTGGCCTTCGGCGCCGGCGTGGGAACATTTCCCGTAGCCAAGACATTGGAGGCTTGTGAAAATGGAGCAAACCCCATCATTGGAAGCCTCGATCCGCCTTGTTGCTCGAGGTATTCATCGAATTCACGATCCATCTTTGGAAATGTAGAAGAGAGAATTGTTGTTGGGAGAGAATTGTAGTTGAAGATATTGGTGAATTTGAAAGAGTGGAAGAGTGGTATTTATAGAAGGGGAAAAATAAAAAAATAAATAAAAGAAATTCAAAATAGCCGTTGATTTGAACGGTCGAATTAAAAAAAAAATTACCAACGGTCGAATTTTTAAACAAATTAACGATTTTTGATTTTTTTTTAAATTGGGCGCGTCCTTCGGATGCGCCATACTCCTTCAATCCTCGCCCCGGCTCTAGCCTTCGACGCCGCCTCGCACCTGGCCGGGTCTCCAGCGCACACCCCTCTCCTTCGACGCGGATCGAGGCTCCCTTCGACCTCCGCGCTGGAGGTGCTCTTAATTGTTGTTTAAATTATCTAATTTTTGTCAAAAAAATGAAACAACTCAAGCTCGGTGTGATAGCCCAAAAAGGAATACGACTCAAGCTCGGTGGGACGGAGGGGTGTTAATAGGCAAAAATGCCCACTTCCTTAAGTTTTTTTGTAAAAATGCACTCTCTTATCATACAAAGCATTCTATGCCCTAATTATGTGAAGTACCTATTTTACCCTTTGATGTTGATGGGTGTGCTTGGTTTTTTGTGAAAGTCTTACACATTTGACCGATTTGACAGCTATCAGTCATAAAAGTCAACGATTTGACAGCTATCAGTCAAGAGTACATATGACCGTGGGTGGCAAGATTATGTGTCCGCCCTAGCCGTCCATTGTTCATATGTATTCTTGATTGATAGCTGTCAAATCGTTGACTTTTATAATTGATATCTGTCAAATCGGTCAAATGTGTAAGACTTTCACAGAAAATCAAGCAAACCCATCAAATTAAATGGTATTTAAAGAATAGGGCATAGAATGCTTTGTATAATAAGAGAGGACATTTTTATAAAAAAAGATAAGAAAATGGGTAATTTAAATTTTTACTCGACGGAGGGAGTATCATTTACATTTACCTTGTCTTCAAACAAATTACAAAAATATAAGTAATCATGATTTTGAAAAAGTAATATACACGCACAAACTTTTTTGCTCACATCATCTCACATAAATGGATAATTATTCATTTTCAAAAATTACTGCTAAAGAAAATTATATAATTGAGTTCACTCGTGAAATATGAGAATATATATGTTCCAGGACAAATTACTAAATAAAATAAGAGTGAAGAACTATTTTCATCCCTTCAATTATCAAGATTTACAATGGATTCATCATCATACTAGATGAGTGCATCATTTGAGTTCGAATCATGGGGAGCGAAAATTTTATTTTTTTCGAGTGCATTAATTTTAACAATGATTACATTAATATAACATTTCTCACGTACTCAAAAATGTAGTTCTCACTAGAACCATACCTTATATATATATATATATATATATATATATATATAGGGGGCGGTTATTCAATAAACCACCCTTATTTTAAGAATTAAGAACCAACAAAAATGCATGAATTTTATGTATAACACGCATGAATAAACTGTATAAAGGCACGAATTGCGAAAAATAATTTTTCGCTACCTTTGGGATTCGAACTCAGGACCATGAATTTATCCAACAAGGTGATGAATCAACCGTAGATCTTGATGATCTAAGGGCTGAAAATGGTTCCTAATTTATATTTTAAGAAGCGTTCTTATTTTAGCCTTCCCCTATATATATATATATATATATATATATAGGCCAAGGTTCAATGAAGAAGGCCTAAATCTAAGAAAGAAGAGAGAAGTAATCTCATCCGTTGATCTTATCTAATCTAACGGACATGATTTGTTCACGCCATGTTCAACGGATTTTTTCTTTGAACATATGGGGGGTCGAAACCCAGAACCCCCAAAAATATTGTATATGTTCACGAATGTTCAAAGAAAAAATCCGTTGAACATGGCGTGAACAAATCATGTTCGTTAGATTAGATAAGATCAACGGATGAGATTACTTCTCTCTTCTTTCTTACATTTAGGCCTTTTTCATTGAACCTAACCCTATATATATATATATATATATATATATATATAGGGGAGCGTTCCAATGAGATTCCCTATATGTGGTGAGATCTTAGATTAATTTGTAAGTGTTAATTTAATGTATCATTTGACTGATATTTATCTGAAGGGGAAATTTTTTACTAGAGGGAGCGAATTTTTTTCTAATATTTTAAATATCGTTACTCAACACTATATACTACCTCATTCAACAATATATATTGTCTTATTCATTAGTCTCACGATCTCACGAAAAATAACAATCTTACTGGAACCTACCCCTACATATATGAGAATTGAGATGTGGTGGGGCGGCGACGTAATTCTTCTCATATTTTTAGCCATATATATATATATATATATATATATATATATATATATATAATAAGAGCATTTCTTAAGATATAAAATAAGAATCATTTTCAGCCCTTAGATCATCAAGATCTACGGTTGATTTGTAATCTTGTTCGATGGATTTATGGTCCTGAGTTCGAATCCCAAAGGTAGCAAAAATTTATTTTTCACAATTCATACCTTTATACAACGAATTCATACGTGTTCTACATAAAATTCATACATTAAAAATTGCTCTTATTTCTTATTTTAAGATGTGCTCTCACGGTAGCCCACCCCTATATATATATATGTATATATATATATATATATATATATATTAAATTTAATTCAATTTTCAAATTATTTCGAACTTTTAATATATATCAATGTAATCCGATCTAAAAATTCAAAATTTGTCTAAAATTCATCCAATCCAAATAAAATATTCAAAATATTCGAATCAAATTTTAAATTTTAATTTAGTTCGAATAAAATATTTGAATTTCGAGATATGATCCACAATTAGTTGAATGCATAGATACGATGAAGATGAATATGAATATGTTGCAATACGTATAACTAAACGGTTGATGGAATTAGTTATTTTAATTTCTAAAAATAAAATCTCTTAATACCAAAGAAAAACTATGAATTCAATATTATTTCCTTAATTACCCTTCAGGCAACTTTGTAGTAAAATATAATTTCAATTAAAATGAATGAATAACTTAACTTTTGAAAATATTAAAAAATAATAAAAATATCCCATTATATACGTACGCATCGTGTACATTTAGCCTTTTCCTTCTTTTTCACCAATCGTCTTGCAATTTTTCAATCTTCAATGTTGAAGATTAGCATTTCCATTATCTTTTACCAATCTTCTTACAATTTTCCAAAATGTCAATCAACTATAAAAGGAAACGGAGTTTGGAGGGCTAGTGGGGGTGGGGACGGGGGCGCCCCACGCCGTTAATATTTACTGCGACTTTTAAAGAAATTTCCTTCTTTTTGGACACTGTTTTTGTCGGCTTGCATATGATGTTTTGGTCATCACATGGATTCACTATTAACTAACCCCTGCCCCAATTTTCTTTTTCTTTTTAAATGATACACATTTGTATTTGTAGGGTTAGGGTGGATACACGACAATTTTTCTAAACTTGCCCATTTCATTATTATTTTTGTTTGTTACATAAAGCTCACTTTATTCAATATACACATGCTTTGATGCAGTTAAAATTTCAACTCTCTTAATTTCTTGAATCAAAAGTTTCCAAACTGAATTCAACCATAACCTATTGCGCCAACGAGTCTTTGCTTTGCAATTAATCAATCTATCCTTTTTGTGTTAATTCATATACGCTATGATGACTTTGGTGAATTCATATATAAATCGAAATTCGACGGAAAATTATTTTAAATTATTATTTAAATTATATGTTTATCATTCCATCCTTTAAAATTATGCATATCTTTTCTTTTTGGTATTGACCCTCAAAATTATACATATATCCTATTTTTAGACACTACCATACATATAATTCTTACAATTTTATCATTTTAACTTACACTATTTACTCATAATCTATTTAACAATACCCTCATCGTGGGACCATTTATCCACTATCATTACTACAAACTTCCATGCATAATTTTGGGGGACGGGAGAATATTATTTTTGTATATTTATATATAAATTATTTTTAAATTTATTTAATTTAAGGTAATATAGTTGAAGTTATATTAATCTGAATCATATTCCTCAATTAAATGTTAACCTTTTGTTAGAATTAGTATTTTACCCGTGCATACGCACGGGTACGGAATTCACAAATACATGAAATATAATATAAATATAAGAAGAAATATAATATTAAATAAAATAAAATATATATATATAAGAAATAACAAAATATCTTATACAAATCAATTCCATAGAGTTTCATATAAACAATATTATCGATAATAAAAAAATTTCAAGTTTCAAATATTAATAATTAGTAATCATTGATATACGAACATGAATTCAACCTATGGAATAACTAATGTGCAAGCTAAAATCAATCCAACCTATAAAATAATCAATAATCAGTAACCCATGGAATAAAAAACATGTTTATTACGTAAAAAGTTAAACGTGAAAGATATACAATTACACGATTATATTTGTGCATGGTCCCTACACAGCATAACATTCTACCTTAAGAGAAATCAGGTTCATTTAATTACACGAAAGTATGGAATAATTTTTTTCCTAAAAGCATAATATTTGTGCAAGCTAAAAAAATAATACAACATTCTAACAAAAAATCATAAATTTATATCTTATATATAACGATGACAACGTCAAATACACAAATTATATAAAACTAAGTCTATTATATATGATCGTGAAATACACAAATTTAAGTGTATTATTTCAAAAGATAGGTAAATTACAAAAATACAAAATTTTGTAAATTGATAATTAATATCATTAGAATAATGTTTTAAATATAACAATATACACTGATTTAACTATATAAATAAATATGCTAACAATTTAATCATATAACTAAATATGTTTACCATCTAAAATGTTTTAAATATCAAATACTCCCTCCATCCACGAAAGAACTCTCTATCTTTCCTTTTTGGGATGTCCACAAAAGAACTTCCTACTTATTTTTGGACTATACCCCACCACTTATAATCCTCTTACTTTTCACTTTTCACAACTCCCAATATTAATTATAACACCTTTTCACCACTCCCAATACAGTCAACTACTTTTTATTCACTCTCAATACACTCAACAATATTTTTTCTTAAAACTCGTGCCACTCCCTCCTAGGAAGTTATTTCATGGACGGAGGGAGTATATTTTATTATCTATTTTATATTTTTCATTTAGTATTTTACATAAATAGTGAAAATATTATTTCACAATTTGATATATTAAATGATTGTGAATAATTCTCAATTTAAATAAATAACGTATATATTTATATACTATTATTTTATAATTGTCATTAAAATTGGCGGATATTTATTTGTATATATTATATTTAAGTTTATATACAACAATTTCCAAAATATTGAAAATAATTATATATAAATAATATATATATATATATATATATATATATATATATCAGAAATTCATTCTTAATTATTGATCGTCCGATGAATCATGATCAATGAATGAAATTCTTACTTTATTCTTTCAACATTTACCTTTCTCTATTGAACATTTTTCCTATATATATATATATGAGAGCGCTCTAATGAGACCCCTTATTTTTAGTGATATCTTAGATACGATCTCGTGCATTTATTTTATCAATCATATGACTGATATTTTACTTAGAGGGCAAGATTTGCTCTCAGGATTCGAATCCTGGAGGGAGCGAAATATTTCATACATCATAAGAGTCTCATCTTAAATAATAAACTTTACTTTCACCATAAGTTAGTTATGCTAGTGGACTTCTTTGCTCAATATTGCATACTGAATTTTCATTGAAATTAATAATAATTTCAAATCGAGAATTAGTAACCAGTTCTTCCGCCATTGAGCAGTAGCTAAGCAACACCACTTATAAATTCAACTAAAAAGATGGTCATCAAATTATTTTTATTATGATTAACCAACTAAAAATTCCCTGAAAAAAAAATAAGAAATATTTTTGTAAATTTTGTAAATTAAGCAATACCACTTGTAAGTTTTGTAAATTAATAATTAGTAACATTACAATAATGTTTT
The DNA here is from genome assembly GCF_028751815.1 of Salvia miltiorrhiza. Classification (NCBI taxonomy): domain Eukaryota; kingdom Viridiplantae; phylum Streptophyta; class Magnoliopsida; order Lamiales; family Lamiaceae; genus Salvia; species Salvia miltiorrhiza. The sequence continues at coordinate 24,598,723 of NC_080390.1, forward strand.
AAATATAACAATATTAATTGATTTAAATATATAACTAAATATAGTAACAATATAATCATATAACTAAATATGGCCTAGAACGGAAAATACAGCCAATAATATTTTTACATTTTACATCTGAAAAGTAAATTTAAAATTTGAATGATGTTTTATTATCTATTTTACATTTTTCATTTACTGTGTTACAAAAAGAGTCAAATTATTATGTTGATATTGATACATAAAGTGATTATAATAATCCTCATATATGTATGTGGCGCGCTAGGAGTGTGACACGTGGCAGATGTCTTTCAAGAATTTTCAAGGCAAAATACACGTAAGAGGTAAAATGAGAATAAAATTGAAAATTTATTTGTAAACTATAATATTTTTATGTTTATTTTCTGTTTTTATCTTCTTATTTGGATTAATATCATATTTGGATTAATTTGTAAATTGTAAGTAAGTGAAGACAAATATCATATTTGGATTAATTTGGTGAGAAATTTGGTGCATGCATCTTCAATAATAAAACTGAAGTTGCACATTGTCGGTCTAAAAAAAAGTAGTTGCATATTTTATTGTCATTCATAATATTGGATGATTTAAAATAATACTTCTTCACATGTATTTTTAAAATTTTTAAAATGCTCTTTCTGTATTCTTTACTATATATATATATATATATATATATATATTTTAATTTTACCTATATTGTGACAGCCCGACTCCCAGGAGAATAAGAAACAGCTACTTAATGGGATTTGCTAGACTTTGTTAGAATAAAATGGGTGATATGTTCTTAGACTCGGGTAATACATTGTTAATAAAGGAGTGCCACAATTGAAGGATAATAAGTACAACAATTAGGATAGAAATTTTCCCAGCCAGGATCAAAAGTTCGGAGGTCTGAGACAACAAGATAACACTTCATACTAGACGTACATATATGCGAGGTTCAATTGCTAGTAATGCGATTGCCAAAAGAGTTCATAATAATTAGGCTAAGAATATTTAAAGAGTCATTCTCAAAAGATATCCACCTAAGTGAATATTATGGCAGCGGAAATTATTATACGAAACTACAGCAACATCCTCCCTCAGCCTCGCACGACACCACCTGCCGCTCAACCTGCAAAAGGTTTTGAAAACAATTGCAGGGCTGAGTACTAATATACTCAGTGGATTTAGCCATTTGAAAACATTTGAAAATTCATTTAAAAGAATAATCCATGCTATGAACAGTATAACATAGAAATATTTGAAAGCATTCCATGCATACTTAAAATAAATTTGTGGATCTATTTCCAGTCTTCTCTCTATTGGTGCTTCACCTATAATGTGAACATGTGGGAGCAGCCCACAGAGGTCCACTACCATGCATGTTTCAGAAATTGGAGCAACCCAAGTCTGACAGTCTAAGGCAAGTGGGAGCAGCCCACAATACCCCTTTGTGTGTACACAATCCTAACCAGGGCGATCCAATCGCTACGCCGGCTAGGACCCGATCGTTAGATAACATAGGAGCACTTTAAACAATAGAGATATAAGAAACATTTTAACATGGACATTCATTTGCATTTGCATAAAACAAGTAGAGCTCAATAACTCAAAGCATACTTTGGAAAATAAAACCCACCTCGATGTGGAGATTCAGTGCTTGCTCTTCTTGTAGCTCTAAAGCCCTTGGTTACTCGAACCTACAAGAAATCTATTCTTAAATAGGTCTCGAGGTGTCATCCTAATTTTCTAAGTAAAGTAGGGGATTGCTAACTATTGATACATTTTGCCCGAATAAAAAAAATGTCCATAAGTGAATAAATAAATGCTTAATATAATATTAGTAATTTGATAAATACCACTAAATTTATAAATAATTAATAATTTTAAAGAAGATATGAAACCTTTATATTAGTAATTTATATTAAACTATTTTCGGGCTCAAGTTAATAGTTAAAGCCTAAGATAATAATTTAAAAGCAATAATTTAAAGGCCTGTTATAAAGTGCATAAAAAAAAAAACAATTTGAAACATAGTGTAGCCTATTTAAAATAATTAAAATCGGCCCAGTACTCTATTAAGAATCGGCCCATGTCAAAGAAAAAGCCCATCAGATTATTATGAAATGAGGCCCAAATCAAAGCTTAATTAAACCTAAAAGTAATATAAAATAAAACAAGTCAATCTTTCTCTCTCTCTACTCACGCTTCTCTCTCCCTCTCTCGCCTCCCCCCCTTTTCTCCAGAACTCCGCCTTTCCTCCCGAGCTCCACGCCGGCCGCCTGCTCCAGCTCCGGCGAAATCGCCGGATCCGGGGCCTCCCTCTCTTCGCCTTCCTTCTCTCGCTCCCGATAGCAGACGGTCAAGGATGGCCGCCGCCGCTGCTGCTCCATTTCTGCCGCGTCAGCGGCGCTCGGCCTTAGGCCGCGCCGCCCTGGCCTCGCCGTCAACCATCAATTGCCAGCCACCTCGCGCTCCCCACCCTCTTCTCCCTTGCGTCATCTGCAGCGGACGGCCGAGGAAGGTTGCCGCCGCCGCTGCTGTTTTCGCAGCGGGCAGCGCGCCTGGCCTCTGGCCGCGCCACCGCCATCCTCCAGCGCTCCCTCTCACGGCCCAGCCCGCTCCATCACTTCTCCCTCTGCGTGTGGTGGTCAGCCACCTGGGCGGCGACTCCACCACAGCAGTGCTGCTGCCAGCCGACTCCCCTTTCTTCCTCGCGGCCGGCCGAGCAACGGCGTTCTGAAATTCGCCGTGCCGCCGCCGTCCTCATCACCGGGTAGAAGACCCTCTTCTTCCCTCGACTCCCACATTCCAGACCAAGAGGAAGAAGGAAAGAAAGATCGAACTTGCAGAGTTAAACAAGGTATGTTCTTGAAGAATGATGGGAATTGGTTCACGAGAAAGGAAGCAGGAAAGACGTCAAGTTTGGTGTTCGTTGGTACTGTTCTTGATATGGTTGCTTTGTTGTAGTACAGATTTTAATAGTCTTATTGTAGCAGGGATTGTGTTTTACTAAAAATCCTTACAAGTTATGAATGAAAAGTATGTTGTTCAAGTTCATGTCAATGTGTGAGATTGTAAATCTAGTTCTATCTTTGATGTAGAGGAATACATGCTGTGGTATAAAGTTGAAGGGAGAAGATCGAACCTTGTTCAGTTTGGTTTTGATGAATGTGCTGTAGTATTGCTTATTTGGCTTGATAAGCTTGATGGGTGTCTTGAACTCCTGAGATTGAAAGTATTTTAATGGCAGATTTTGCAGATTAGAGATGGAAAAGGACAGGGAATGTTCTTGAAAGAGAGTTTTAAGGAGTGAAGGAGTGAAGAAAAGGTGCTGCCTCGGTAGGGGAAGAAAGATTTTAGCAGATTAGGATTTGGGATAAAAGATTTTCTTGGGAGGTGAAAAGACGCTGGTGGCAGAACAGAACAGAAATCTGAAGTTAATTTGGGCTCTAATAAAAATAAAACTTAAGCCTACAATTGTTTGGGCTTAAGGACATAAATAATTAAATCCTCTAACTATATACCATATATACATATATATGGGCCTTAGACTCAAAATAATAATAATAGATAAGCTAGGTGATGGGTAAATGATTAAATAAGATAAGGAATATTAGTAATACTATTTCTCACATAATTCGGCAACGGATTTAAATCGATTGACAATAAAATAAAATAAAAAAATTATGAATATATCTATATCAATTTCCTTGATATAATATAATCGCTAAATAATGGGCGTGTATCAATAGTATACTAATTTTCTATATTTCCTATGAAAAGGTCGGGATATCACATATATATATTTTTAAATTGTAGTAAATTAATCCTACGAAATTGATTTAATCCTAAGAAATTGATTTTTATTTAAAGTACGTAACTTATATTATTATTATTACGTCTATCATAATTTTTTTTTATAGGAATCAACAACTCACATTTATTATGAAAATTTTGAACCCTTAATTGAACTAAATATCATTAAATTAAAGGTCAGCTTATATCAGAATCAATTAGGTGCATATACTTTCATTAGTAAAATTAAATTTATGTATTTTATTTTCATTCATAGTTCATGATTCAAACGAATATTCTCTAAATATTCTGAATTATACTATTTTTTATATTTTAAAAATTTTACATACATAAATTTTCAAATGATATATTACTCTACAAAACATTTTAATTTTAAATGTATTCCGTTATATATCATTGTCACTTATTATTTTTATGCCATAGCTATAATAGATAAAATTAGCTATAATAAATAAAAGATAAAATTAATAAAAATATGTTATTAATGCATAATATTCAATAATCCACAGTTTTTATATGAATATAGAATCAATATTTCATATATTTGATTTTTGTTGGAGGAGTTATTGGAGACATCAAGAAATTACTTCCTTGAAATAATTGGAGTTAAAATGCCGAAACAAATTAAAGCTCAATTCTTATTAAATCCGCGACCCTTATTTAAGAAACTTTTTTTTTTTGCGAAATAAGCTAATTTAATTTAACAATTCTTATTAATCAACTGCCTTTAATAATTTTGCACTCTTAAAATTACAAACTATAATTAAAAGTCCATTCTTAATTAGCCCAACATCAAAAGCCATTAAAAGTTCATTCTAATTAGCCCAACATAAAAAGCCATTAAAAGTCCATTCTAATTATCCCTTCTATAAAATGAAAAATTGCGGCTACAACCCCTAATTTTTACACCAGCGCCGCTCTTCTTCTTCACTCAATTTTTGTATTTTGTTTTCTTTCATCTTCCTCCACCGCCTCCTTCTCCATCGAAGAGCGCCGCCTCCAGCCACCGGCATCCCCCTTCTCGCCTCTCGCTCCTTGGCATTTCCCCTTCTGTCCGTCACGGCGCACGACGAGGTTGCATATGTAGCGCCGCCTCCGTCTCCACAACCACCGACTCCCTCAATCGGAAATACCCTCTGGGTCTCCCTCTCTGTCTCGCAACTCTCCGATCTGGGCGAAGACGTTGCACCACACGGTGCTGACTCCTTCCTCGTGACAACAAAGATGCCGCCGCCACCCTCTTCGATTCTCCGGCAACCGCGGCGGTGCCGAGGCTGCTGCCCCCTCGTTCCCTGACTCGACTCAACTCGGTACTCACAGACGCAACTCAACATAGCAAGTTCAAAGGCAGAGAAATAAAATCAAAGCTTCAAACTTCTACTTCTTCTTTCTTCTTTTATCAGTGAAAGCCAAGTTCTTGAAATTGTTCAAGTTCATTTTAGAGAAAAAAAAAAGGAAAAAAAAAACTCGCCACTTCTTCTTTCTCATCTTTTTCTTCCTTAGTTGCCGTCGTGGTTTTGGGTGTTGTTGGTGGTTGAAGTAGCACTGACAGTGGTGATAATGGAAGACGGTTGTTGGTAGATTCAAAAGCTCCCATGAGTAGAGCAACCATGATTGTTGTTTGATTGCAAATTTCATCTTATTTATAGAGCCTCAAAATGTGGAGGCCACATATACTTGTTCTCCAAGAACATATCAGGAAAGGACATATTAGCTTTAAACTTGATGAGCAAGTTTTGAAAGAGATGTGGGAGGTTGTAATCTAGTGGATAATAAGATGATTGATATTTCCTAAAAAAAAAGGCTTTTCATTTTCCCGCCAAAATGATCATGTTAGCTAAGGTTGAGCTTTTATATATATATATATAGATAATAAATATTCTTTATATAATTTTTTATTTAATAATATTTTGAAAAAAGATCAATATTGAAGATTTTATTTCATTTGAGCATCATCACGTCTGAACCACCCTATAAGATCATATCATCATCTAAAGCCCGGAAGACGACATCTAATGTTTGAACACCAGACTTTTGAGCATCATCTCGTCTAGACCTTAAAATACAAAAAATAAATTTTTATGCGTCAATTTTTTTAACATCACTATATGAAGGTTTAAAAATCAAATTTGACTTGTGAGATTGTATGATTTGGAGCTTCTAATATTATAACTAACTTGTAAACATCATTTTGTATGGAGCTTGACAAATTTTTATGCTGGTGAATCATGAATGAACGGGTGGTATTTTATTCGGTGAATTGTGGTTAGATTATGAATTTTACCTCGTGTTTGAACGTGAGAATCGAGAGAAAGAGTTGAATTGCTTGAGAACAAAAGGAAATCTCCTGTAGTACTAAGAGAGAGCGTGTCTTTACAAGATACAGGTGCATGAGTATTTATAGAATACATGCTTGGGGTAAAATAGTAATTTGGGCCTAAAGGACATGCTCCCCGCGTGGTTAGGGGTATAGTGGTAATATCGCCTGTAAACGGGCGATTCCTCTGTAAACGGACAATTCCTCTGCTCTGGTGCTTCCCGGGTAAAGCAGTCATTCTTATCATTGACTATCTTATATGGTAGAGCATTCCTCTGACTTCAGCGATTCCTCTGACTGTGCTCGTTCCTCTGGCTAAGCTCATTCCTCTGACTGAGTCCATTCCTCTGACTGAGTCCATTCCACTGACTGAGTTCATTCCTCTGGTTGAGTCCATTCCTCTGATGTAGATGGTTCCTCTGACCCGAACGATTCCTCTATTCAGGTTGATTCCTCTGCTCTGCATATATTACTCCTCATCATATGCATTATAAGCTTCAAATATTATAATTGGGTTCCAAGAATCATCTCGTTTGGAGTTTGAAAGAACAAATTTAACTTGTGAGTATCATCATTTAATTGAGTTCCGAGAATCATCTCGCTTGAAGCAATTCAAATTGTATTAGTCTCAATCATTCTGCCAATTAAATATAGATTTTTAATTTGGAGAGCAAGAGTTTCTTCTTGTATAAGTTTTATTTTAGTGAAACCTTATACTCCCTCCGTCCACGAAATGAGTACCCATTTGTGGACGGCACAGGTTTTAAGAAATGTATGGAGTGTAGTGTGAATAGTTTAAGGGTCCCACTTTTTGAGTGTATTAATTAAAGAGATGTGTGGGGTACACTTGCCAAAAAGGGAAATGGGTACTCATTTAGTGGACGGACGAAAAAGGAAATATGGGTACTCATTTCGTGGACGGAGGGAGTATAAAAAAAAAAATCAATGTGAAATGAGGTGATTTATATGAATTCTTCACTCGATTGAGATTATTTTAACTTTAATACATAATTAAAGATTTCTAATGTATTTTAATATCATATCCTCTATTGTTCTTTATCTAAATCATTCATTTATGCATTACTAATTTCATAATTATTTATTATTATTATTATTATTATTATTGTTGTTGTTGTTGTTGTTGTTGTTGTTGTTGTTGTTGTTGTTGACGAAACTGAAACAAATAAAGTTTTAGATATGAAAATATATATTTTTCTTCCCTATACAAATAAAATGTACGGATATATTTTATAAAACAATAAAAATAAATTTTAATTATTTTGATAGACATAAAATAAGATTTTGTTTTAAAGTGATCATGTTATAGAATTTGAGCCTTATTATTCAAACATGTAAATCAATGACCGAACCCCGTTTATAATTTACATACACGTGCATGTCTCAATTCAAACTCAATTTAAAATTGATTTTATTGAAAATTAAGAAGATAAATATTATATATATATATATATATATATATATAAATTCATACAGTATAATATATTGCAACATATACATATAATATATACACTTTTGAGAAATATAAAATTAATAACAAATATACATCTAATCACTAAGTACATTCAATTAAAATCATTTATTGTATATAAATTATAATTTTTTTCTTGTCAGACATGTAAATCTAATTTATATCGAGATTCAATAAATAATAAAATTTATTAATTTAGATTATATGTAAGTTATTATTATTATTATTATTATTATTATTATTATTATTATTATTATTATTATTATTATTATTATTATTATTATTATTATTATTATTATTATTATTATTATTATTATTATTTATACATTTATTATTAATTATAGATTTATTAAGATTAATGAATCTTTAAATAAAATATAATAGTTATTAATTAATAAATGATGAAGATTATATATGGTAAATTTTGAAATGGTGAGATTCTAGATATGCCACATATGTTAAGGCTTAATCCTATTATAAAGAAGATTTCGATATATTATATGCCAAAAAGAGTTATATATATATAAGGGTTATTAGCATGTAAATACACGAACTTTTTATATTTTCTGAAATTTAACATGACTTCTATTTTTAGCCCACAAATACACGAACTTAGCATTTTTTTTCTGATTTTTGACATCGACATGAAAAAACTCTATCTATTGTTGAGGTGGAGGCCGGAATACATGACGTGGATTACGAAATATGCACTTGCATAGAGGAATTTTGTTGGGAACTTAATGAAATATCCTAATCCTTGTTTTGATGATACCAAAACCAATAGGTTTCATTTGTAATAGACTAGAACTGTTTGAACTCAAGTGTTATAGTTCTTTTTCTAGTTTAGTTGCTGTTCTGAAGACTGAAGACTGAAGAACGAAGGACTGAAGACTGAAGTTGCCGACTGAAGCATCAGTCGAAGAATCAGCTTTTAACTGATTACTTAATGCGAGCCACGTGGAATCAGCGGACTAATACTAAAGTCAAGTATCAGTTAAACATTCTTCATCGGACTGAACCTCCAACACTCAAAGAAAGCCATGCACTCCAGAAGTACAGCCGCATTAAATGCAGAGATCTCAGGATCGTCCTTTCTCTGCAGATGTCATTCCTCTTTGGTGATTACCTTTTCAGTGATGTCGCATCTCCTGCTCTTCAACATAGCCGTTCTCACCAAACAAGGAACCTCGAAGATTGAAGCCTCAGCCCAAGTTCAAATTACTCTCTGACGGAAGAAATCTTGAAGACCTTCTCCGCCAACGGATCTATTCAAGACTTCTCCTATAAATAGCGCTCGAGGATCACTTCAATCTTCACCGATTCATTGACATAAGCTGAAACTCTGCCAAAATAGTTTCTCAGCTAAAGCCCAGACTCTCCCAAGTTTGAATCGAAGAAGAGAATTCCAAAGTAAAAAATCAGTCACTGCTGATTACATACATTCTCTTAGACCTTAGGCAAACCTTGTTTATCCAAAGCCTAGGTTAATCTAACTGCAAAGAACTTGTTCTTTGAAGTTTAGTTGGCAAGTTTTCAAACCTCCCTTCAACCGACTGAATCGAGTGTTTGTGTTGCTAAGGAGTTCAGAAAGGTGTTCTGTCTCCGTGAGATCCTAGTGCCCAGTGCGTGCTAGGAGTGAGAAATTCAACAAGGTGTGTTGGTACTAAAGATTGGATCTTCGGTTGTTTCGATTGTGTGCACCCGTAAGCACACGTTCAGGTTTGCAGTGCACCCGTAAGCACTTGCCCAGTGAAGTTGTTGGTCTGATCAACCGACCGTGGATGTAGGAAGTATTTTTCTGAACTACGTAAAAATCTCCGTGTTATTTACAACTTTCAGTATTTACTTTCTTACTTGTGCTCTTCCTTTCGTACACTGAAAACTGACTAATAGCAAAGAGAAACCTAAGACTAACAACGTGCTTAACTCACAGGCTATTGCGAAATAAAAGTATTCCGCTGCGTGTGTTATCAGTCTGACTGATCTATCTTCTGATAGTCAGTAAGATTCATAACGTCTCCTTTTATCAAACTCGACTGAAGCCTTACGTGTATCAGTTAAGGTCCATTTCAAACCAATCACCTTTGCATCGTCTGGTCTATCCACAAGCTCCCAAACTGAATTCTGATTGAATTTATTGAGTTCTTCTTGCATTGCGATGACCCATTGAGTGGACTTCAGAGCTTCTTCGACATCCTTGGGCTCTGTAGATGATAAGAAGCAGCTGAAATTCTTATCTTCGTTGATGCAGTTCTGGTTGATATCAAAGATGAGATTGCACATTGATCTTTGAGTCTTGACACCGTCTGATGGTTTTCCAATGATGTTCTCCTTTGAGTGGAGTTCAAACCATCTTCGATACTTCTTGATCTTTTTTGGTGATGGTGGAGGTTTTTCAGTCAGAATGGTTCTGAAGTGTTGAGCATCTTCAAGAGCAGGGGAGAGTTGAGCTAGAGCTGCTTCTGCAAGTTCAACTCGTTCTTCGGCAAGTGGATTTCCCCCTTGACTGGTACCATCTGCTGTGGCTCCAGTCTGAGCTTCAGACCTTTGACTGATCTTCTGATACTGAAGCTTTTCAGTATCTTCATCTTTTCCTGGTCCCCAAACCAAGACAATAGAAGGCTCGGTGTTATCGATTTCAGTCCTGGAAACTTCAGTGTTCACAACACTTCTTTTAGTTTCCAATTTTCTGAAATCAACAGTAGACTCATCAAAAATAACATGTAGTGTTTCTTCAATACAAAGAGTTTGAGAATTAAACACTCAATAGGCTTTGCTGAATCGTTCAGTTCCAGAGTATCCAGGAAAGATTCCTGGACCAGCCTTGCTATCAAAAGTGTTTAACTTCTTCTTATCATTGTTGTGGATGAAACACCTAGAACCGAAAGCATGAAAATATGATATTGAAGGCTTCCTGTTCTTCCATAGCTCGTATGGAGTTTTCCCATGTCTTTGAGTGAGGAAGGAGTGATTTTGCGTGTAGCATATGTTGTTGACTGCTTCGGCCCAAAACTTCAAGGGGAGTTTCGATTCGGCTAGCATCGTCCTTGCTGCTTCCTTCAAAGACCTGTTTCTTCTTTCTGCAACTCCGTTTTGTTGAGGAGTCCTTGCTGTAGAAGTTTGATGTCTGATTCCTTGTTCCTCACAATACTCACGAATGACAGTATTGAGGAATTCAGTCCCACGATCTGATCTGATGCTGATGATGTTGACTTCTTTTTCAACGCTTAGTCTTCTCAGCAGCTTTGGCAATTCTAGCAGTGTCTCTCTCTTGGTGTATAGAAAGATAACCCAAGTATATCGTGAATAATCATCCACAACAACTAAGATGTACTTCCTACCATTGTAGCTTTTGGGAGAGATTGGGCCAAACAGATCCATGTGAAGTAGTTGAAGTATCATTTCAGAAGAGTGTCCTGACTTTGACTTGAATGACGTCCTTGTCTGCTTGTTGATCGTTTTGAAGTTGAGGTGGTTGAGTCTCCTGTGCCACAGCCAGTTGAGTTCCGAGCTGCTTTTGCTGATGAGGCATGTTTCTGGAGGGCTATCTTCCTATGAGACGACGTAGAGACTTCCTTGTCTGATTCCTCTCAAAACCACCTTTCTTTGACTGTTTCTAACAGTGAATTCATCCTTTTTGATCTTCACTGCGAAACCGCTGTCACAAAATTGACTCACAGACAACAGGTTATGTTTAAGACTAGAAACAAAGCTAACATTACTGATACTGGCGTTACCCATGTCGAGCACACCATAACCTTTTGTTTCTCCGATTGAGTTGTCTCTGAATGCAACTTTGGATCCAGCTTTCTCAACATATTGAGTTAGATATTCTTTGTAGCCCGTTATGTGCTTCGAACAGCCGCTATCCAGATACCATGTTTTGATTGAAGCTTTAACTTCTTCCTTCTTTTTATGTTTCTTATTTTTGACATGCAAGGAAGAGTTAATTTAGGTACCCAATCAAAGTTTGGGTCCTTCAATGTTAGCTCATGTTCCATTTGGAACCCATATTTACTTCAGAACTGTTTTTGCTGATTTCTTACGCTTTGCTGATCGTCTGACTGAAGTAGTTGGCTCTTCAGTTGGCACATGAGCAATCTTCTGTTGAGCTTTCCTTTTGAAAACCTCACTCTTGTAGAAGCTTTGTCTGATGAGTTGTTGAGGTCTTCTTTGCTCTACAAAGTATCTTCCTTGAGATACTCGTGTCATTCTAGACTGATGGAGACTTGACTGATGTTGTGGAACATAAGTCATATGATGTCCAGTTGCTTGTCGTCGTGAATGGCGTTTGGCTCATATGGACTCATCATTGTCTTGTCTCCATGGATGTTGTTCTTTTTGGAACTGAACTGATTTCAATTTCAGACTGATGTTGTTGTTCTTCCCTCTGGACTGGTGAGGAAGATTCTTCTTGATTCCTGATGTTCCTTGCCCAATCTTTGACTGAAATCTGCCTTCTAGTCCTCTTAGTAGGATGATCTGGTTGGGGGCCTCATTTGCTCATCTGTAGCTTTGTGGAGGTGGAACATTTGTTCTTGCCATCAGTTTGCATTTTCGAACTTCATCCATATCATGATGTCTTGATTCTTCTGATGTGTCGTATTCAGAAGTATCGTCCACTGTGTTGACCATGATATTCTTTCCTTTATCAGCTGCAGTAACCTTTCCTCCAATGCTTTCAACGAGGCCTTTTGATGGAAAGTTGCTCATCATGGGAGACTTCATCATGCAAACCTTGACTGTTTATTCCAGTTTGTGATTGAGCCTCTTGATTTCATGAGATGCTCTGTCACATTCTGAGTTGGAGATTCTGAGCTTTTCTTCCAGTCGACTGTTCTCCATGATTAGCTGATCAAGACAAGTTTCATCCGGAAAGTAGATGATTGTTTGATTCTTGGCTTGTACATCATTGATCTCCTTTTCCATTTTCTAATTCTGCTTGAGGAGATCTTCGAACATTTTTCTCAACTAATAGTGATCAGTAATGAGCTGATCGAACTCGTCAGTTTCATCGGCTGAGCTTTCTCCAGATTTTGAATGATCTCCTGAAAACACCCGGGAATTATCAGTATAAGGAGTTTTTGAGTGAGAGATTACCTCTGAGCCATTCATTCCATTGCCGTAGCTGTTGTCAGCCACGCTTTCAGTTTCATTGGCCATCAGGGCTTAGCTCTCATCATCTGAGCTGGTAGAGTTGAAGTCGGATGATTTTGATGTATCTTCGGAAGATTCAGCATTGTCAGCAACCATAATTTTCTTCTTCGCATACTTGCGATCTTTCTTGGCTTTCAACTCTTTGCGCTCAGACTGCGTCAGTTCAGAGCATTCATTTCGAAAGTGCATTTTCTTTTTGCATCCAAAGCATTCCATATCTTTTATGTCGAAGCCGGCTGACTTTCTTTCTCCCCTTCGATCAGTGGAATGTCTGGAGTTGCTTTGTCTTTCTTTTCCTCTGTAGTGCTGCTTGTGGAACCTTCTGTACTTGCGGAATTTGGACTCCATCTTGTTGAATCTTTCAGTCAATAAAGCATATTGACTGAAGAAGTCCTCGGGCTTGAGTTCCGCTGGTTTCTTCGTCTGCTTCTTGCTTTCTCTTACTGAAGCTTTCAGTGCTGCTCCTCTTGAGGTTGATGGACCATCTTCGTCTGATCCTCCAGCCTTTTTGATTCCAAGATTTCTCTGGATGTCAAACTCATTTATGCGTCTTCAACTTTTGGGCCGTTTGGCCCTGTTTTTCTCTTTTGTTTGTGTCAGTTCAGGTCCGTCCGGGGGAGAACCTTGTTGTCAAGGAAGGGAGATCCATTGGAGCGGAAACAGAAGAAATATAGTCGGAATGGGCATTACCACGCCCAGATTGCAATGTTATGTTTGCCAGCATGGAGCCTAGGTGCAGTACCTCTCAAGTCTGACTTGGGGTATGGGAACCCGAAGCAACCCACCTGGTATGAGTCAAACCGAATGAAGCAATCCGTCTGACCATTACAAGGAGAAGCAGACAGCCAAAGCCGAGAAAGGAAAGTGGATCCCGAAAGATTTGATGGAAGAATGTGGAAGAACGGAGAAGGAGCTGGAAGAATCTGGAAAAGGTGAAGGTTGACTACAACATGCAGCTGGAAGATATCTCCAATCGGATCAATCAAGGGTTGCGCTAAAGAAAGAAAGAAGATCTCGATGAAGATATGAAGTCGACGCAGCTAGGGTTAGCCCTCCACCGTTTTGCAGTATAAAAGTGTCAAGGCGATCTGCGTGAAGAAGCTTTTTGCCCCACTGAACTTTTGTTTTACTTAGTTTATTACTCTAACGGGTGATCTCCGTTCGGTAAAATGCTGTCCGTGTCAAGCAAAGGCCAGGGTATACAAGGGCGTGATAACCGGTATACCCACGGCCGAGTAGCTGAGCAGCGTCAACAAAAGGCGTTCTAGATCCGAAAGGTGGGGAAAGGATTGATGGGATACATTGTCCTTCCCTAGTCTTGGGCTTCTCTAGAGATTATCCATCAACTGTGACGAGGCATAAAGCCATGGTTATCAAACGAGGAAGGTAACTTCTGCGCCGTAGCATGTCTATGACTGGTCGACTGACAAGCCAGAAATAGTTGTGTCCAGGAGGCATGTGTCGCTCAAAGTGCAGAGTTGGGGACCTCGGGAGAGAAGGTTGATGAGGGTCATACTTGGTGAGTAACGGGTATGACTACCATCTAAGGAGGAGTGAAGCACTGCCTTGTGATCGGGGATTGTGTGACCTTCGGACCAAGTGACTACAATGGGCTCAACCATCCTAAGTGTGAAGTATAGTCTTTTGAAACGCCCCAATGTCTTTCGGGCCACGCTTTGAGTCTATACGGATCATGGACGGATCATCAGTATGCCTTTGACCGAAACAATATTGACAACAGTTATGACCTAACCGAACAACCTCACCCCTTGTTATTATTGATCTTTGTTTAATTTCTTGTGCAGAGTATACAGATTGAGACCAGTGACACCTCAGTTTGTCATCGGAGAACAAAGTGGTTCCTTACTCCCTGTGGGATTCGACCCTATACTTGCCACTAAGACTTGTTTCTGGTTGCGAGATGTAGGAGCGTGTATCATCCGTCTAGGGTGAACACAAGTATTTTGATCGTACCGCATGACGGTTGCATGTCAAAATTGGCGCTGTTGCCGGGGAGTGACGCGCAACAATTTTGTTATCTCCTCATTCCATTTTCCGCTACTGGTGTATGCGTGGAATTCGTCGAGCTGCAAGAGCATTGGTACTTTACCTTGATATTGATCAAACCGAAAGACGACTGCGCGCAGGAGCATGGATAGCGAGACGTGAAGCTATGGCAGAAGCCGAGTAGGCGCAGACCCTCAAACAGTTTGCATACCCAACTAATCTCAACTTGAGGCCTAACGGGATTACCTTATCTGAGAACTCGTTTGCACCTCGTCAGTATGACCTGAAGCCCTCACTACTTCAGATCTTACCGAAGTTCAATGGATACCCAGGAGATGATCCTCATACTCATCTCCAGAATTTTGAGATGACAATCATGCACCAATCAAGTGATGAGCAACAAGAGTATGTTAAATTGATACTCTCCCTTTTACCTTGGTGGACAATGCGAGAAGATGGTTGTATGACCTTCCCGTAGGAAGTGTCACTACCTGGGCACAACTTCAACAGACTTTCTTGGAGAAATTCTTCCCAGCAGCAAGAGTGGAGCGGATGAGATGGGATATCCGCAACATAAGACAAGATGGGCTAGAATCTTTCTATGAATACTGGACGTGATTCAAGAGGATGCTGAGCAATTGTCCCCATCATCAAATTTCTCCTAAAGATCAAGTCGAAGGATTCGTAAAGGGCATGCGGATGAATGATCGCAGTTTGGTCCTAGCAGCCTGTAATGGATCATTGATGAGTAAGACTCCAATGGAGATCTTTCAATTGTTGGGCACCATGGCAGAGGAATCACGCGATGAAAGGCATGAAAGAAATCTGGAAATACCAAGAAAAAGTGAAGAGAAGGAGGAGATGTCCAAACTAGAGAAAACTCTGGAGAAAAACATGAACGAACTCAAATAACTTATATCGAGTCTGACTATACCGAAGAAGTTTCGTCAGTGTGGCCTTTGCGATGCTACATGGCATCAGTCTGAAAACTGTCCTAACTTCGGCGAGGACATTGTTGATGTTAATGCTATCAGAGGGCATGATGGGAATCCGCGCAAGTATGATCCCTTTTCAAACACTTACAATCCAGGATGGAGGGATCATCCTAATTTTCGGTGGAAGCAAGATGGTCAACCCCAACAGTAGAACAACATGGGAGTACCGATGCAACGTCCCCAGTATAATCAGAACCAACATCAACAACAGTACCAGCTAGGACCACCACAACACCACAATCAGAATCAACAACAACCTCATTACCAACCACCACACAGGAGGGCACCATGGGAAGAAGCCATCAAAAACATGGTTAAAGAAAGCGAGAAATTTCGCAATGAAATTCACGCCGGTATGAACCAAACCAACCAACAGATTAGTCATTTGACTAAAGCGGTGGCCAAACTGGAAGGAGAATGCCGGTAAACTTCCAGCCATGGGAATCAACCCCAGAGAACATGCCCAAGTTGTGCTAACTGAGTTTCTAGAAGGGGAGGAGTAAGAAGAAGAGTTGTTAGGCTGAGGCTGAACTGATTCAAAGAAACCTGAGTAAAAGTGGTGAAGGCCTAACTGCTGAACAAGCTGGAGGTAGCAATCTAACCGACGCACCCTATCCAGGACGCCTGAGACAGAAAGCTAAAGAGAAGGAAGCAAGTGAAATGATGAAGATATTCCAGAAAGTGGAGTTAAGCATACCCTTACTCGACGCTATAAGGCAAATTCTCAAGTATGCTAAATTCTTGAAGGACCTTTGTTCAAGAAAAGTGAAGATGGAGGAAGAAGTCCGCTATGTGATGGGAGAGAGTATCTCGGCGGTGATCCAACAGAAGTTGCCCACGAAGCGGAAGGACCCAGGAATGTTCACCATTCCGTGCAATATTGGCGGAACAAACATGGATAAGACCATGATGGACTTGGGAGCTTCCATAAATGTGATGCCATTGGCCGTTTACAAGAGATTGAATATTGGGGAGATGAGAAACACCCGTGTGGTCATACAGTTGGCCGACAGATCCAACGCCTATCCTGAGAGAGTGGTAGAGGACGTACTGATCAAGGTTGGGGATCTGATTTTCCCAGCTGACTTTTATGTTCTGGACACCGGACCTGAAACTGGAGAAAATGTCATACAATTGGGAAGAACATTCATGATGACCGCTGGAACCAAGATTGATATGAAAATTGGAATTTTAACATGTGAGTTCGATGGAGTCCAGGAAGAGTTCAACATCTATGAAACCATGAAGAGGAAACAAACAATCGAAATGGTGGACATGATCGATGTGTTCGAGCCCCTGGTACAAGAATAGGGAATTGCTTTTGGTTCCGAGGATACCACAGAGAAAGTAATTCAGTATGGTCTAACTGATCGAGATGCAAAATATATGGAGGATGACGAGATGAAGGAAGCCATCATGGAGCTTTACTCTCTCCGAGAAAGTACTCTGGAAGCCGAGGTGGAAGTAGATCAGAGGATCAAGGAGTTAATCCAGGAGGTCTATCTAGTTGGAGGAACAGAAGCAAAGCAAACCAGAGTTATTGGATCAGTATGGGCAGAACGAAAAGCTGTGCCTTCAATACTAAAGGCACCCACATTGGAGCTCAAGAAACTGCCTAAGCATTTGCAGTATGCTTATTTGGGTCCAGAAGAGACACTCCCAGTCATCATCAGTGCGGATCTGACCCTTGTGCAACAAGAACGTTGTGTCAGAGTCTTATGGGAGAACAGGAAAGCCATTGGTTGGACCTTAGCTGATATCAAGGGCATCAGTCCTACGGAGTGCATGCACCACATCTATCTTGAGGAAGGAGCCAAACCTGTTCGAGACTCACAAAGAAAGATGAATCTAGTCATGAAGGAAGTTGTGCTGAAAGAGATTCTCAAGCTGTTGGAATTGGGGATCATTTACCCCAATGGGTGAGTCTCATCCATGTCGTACCGAAGAAGTCAGGGATACAAGTTGTGGAGAATGATCAGGGCGAGCTAGTGCCCACTCGTTTGCAGACAGGATGGAGAGTTTGCATCGACTACAAGAAACTGAACGAGGCAACAAGGAAGGATCACTTCCCATTGCCCTTTATTGACCAGATGCTCGAAAGATTAGCTGGTAATGCCTATTACTACTTTCTAGACGGATACTCTGGGTACATGCAAATCTTTGTGGCACATGAAGACCGGGAGAAAACCACTTTCACCTGTGTGTTTGGAACATTTGCATATCGAAGAATGCCATTTGGACTGTGCAACGTACCAGGAACCTTTCAACGGTGTATGATGAGCATCTTCTCCGACTTACTTGAGAACTGTATTGAAGTTTTCATGGATGACTTCACCGTCTATGGAGACTCGTTTGATACTTGTCTAAAGCATCTTGAGCTCGTGTTGAAGAGATGCGTGGAGAAGAGCCTAGTTCTGAACTATGAGAAATGCCATTTTATGGTAAAAGAAGGAATAGTGCTGGGTCATGTGATCTCAGAAAGGGAAATCGAAGTGGATAAGGCGAAGGTCGATTCTATTGCCAAACTACCCTACCCAACTACAGTAAAGTACATACGGGCATTCCTTGGTCATGCAGGGTTCTACCGGCGATTCATCAAAGATTTCGCTAAGATCGCTCAACCCATGACCAAACTTCTACAGCAAGACGTGCCTTTCGAGTTTGATGATGATTGTAAGGAGGCATTCATAATTTTGAGGAACAAGTTGGTGTCGGCTCCCATCATTCAACCTCCGGTTTGGGACCTACCGTTTGAAATAATGTGTGATGCCAGCAACCAGGCAGTTGGAGCAGTGCTAGGGCAAAAGAAAGGAAAAGAGAGTTGCGTAATTTACTACGCATCCAAGACCTTCAATCCAGCACAGACAGTTATACCACTACCGAGAAGGAGCTCTTGGCAGTTGTGTTTGCCATAGAATAGTTTCGTTCCTATCTTTTGGGAACCAAAGCTGTTGTCTACACGGACCATGCAGCTTTGAAATATTTGATGGCCAAAAAGAGTCCAAACCTCGGCTTATCAGATGAATTTTACTGTTGCAAGAGTTCAACATTGAGATAAGAGACAAGAAGGGAGCAGCTAACCTAGTGGCGGATCATTTGAGCCGGTTGCAACTAGAAGAGGATGACGGTATGCCTATTACCGATACCTTTTCAGACGAAAAGCTATACTCTGTATACGCCCGAACAGAAGTAGAAAAACTGTATGCCCTAACCAACCAGGAGCCATGGTATGCTGATATAGCTAACTATCTGATCACTAAGGAGTTACCTCCAGGGTTGACAAGGTTCGAGTAGAGGAAGCTACTTGTACATGCCCGATTTTACCACTGGGAAGACCCATATCTATGGAGGACATTGGAGCAGATCAGTTCATACGGAGGTGTATACCAGAGGATGAGCATGCCCGAATATTAGACATGTGTCATGGAACAACAAGCAGTGGGCATTTTGGAGGAAAGCGCACGGCTCACAAGATTCTAGAAAATGGATTCTACTGGCCTACTATATTTGCGGATGCAAGGAAGTGGGTACAGAGCTGCCCGAAGTGCCAAATGACTGGAGGTATTACTGCAAGGGACGAAATGCCACAAGTCCCAATCATGCCTGTTGAGATCTTTGATGTGTGGGGAATTGACTTTATGGGACCCTTCCCAAAGTCAAAGAACTACGAATATATTCTGGTAGCAGTGGACTACGTGTCAAAGTGGGTTGAAGCCAAGGCAACCGCAAGTAATGATGCTCACACCGTGGCAGAATTTTTGAAGGAACAAGTGTTCGAGAGGTATGGTATACCCAAGATCCTAATAAGTGATCAAGGATCGCACTTTTGTAATACTACCATCAGAGCACTGATCAAGAAGGTGAGGGTGACACACAAAGTCACTACAACATATCACCCCCAAGCAAATGGCCAAGCTGAGATTTCCAATAGAGAGATAAAGAGCATTTTGGAAAAGGTGGTGCACCCAAACCGCAAGGACTGGAGTAATCATTTGGGAGACGCGTTATGGGCATACCGAACTGCTTTTAAAACACCCATTGGAATGTTCCCTTTCAGACTGCTCTATGGAAAAAGATGTCATCTATCTGTGGAAATTGAACATAAGGCGTATTGGGCAATCAAGCAAATTAACCTCAGTATGAGCCTAGCTGGAGAAACACGAAGGCTGCAGCTGAGTGAGTTGGAAGAGCTTCGGTTGGAGGCTTACGACAATGCTGTGCTCTATAAGGAGCGAACCAGGAGAATCCATGATGCCAAAATCAAAAAGAAGGAATTCTGGGTAGGACAAAAAGTCTTACTTTTCAATTCTCGTTTCAAAATGATGGTCGGGAAGCTTCGTTCAAAATGGCAGGGCCGTTTGTGATCAAAGGGATTTTTTCAAATGGAAACATAGAGGTGTACGATCACAATGGAATTGATACATTCGTAGTGAATGGGCATCGTTTGAAGCCCTACCATAAACTTTCTGAAGTAGAGAAAGAGAAGGAGGAATGCCACCTTCTCAACCCTGTGTACGAGTGAAGGATAAAGGAAGAGTCGAGCTCGAGACGGGAAATAAGAACGCTTGCTGGGAGTGACTCAACCTAAACACTACTCTAGATTGACTCGCAATAGTATGAGATCTATTGTAACGTGTAAGCTAACCCAAGTCGATCTCACAAGGAAAGTCTTAAAGGGCTTCTAGTAGTATCGTAGGAAAAACAATAAAAAGAAGATTTAAACTAAAACTTGAATTTAAACTTAAACTTAAATCAAACTTAACTTGAACTTAAACATAAACTTAACCTAGGCAAGAATTTAAATAACTTAAATTAAACCTACTTATGAAATTAAATACTTGTAAATTTAAAAACTTCTAATCTAGGCGTAAACTAAAGTGCATAATTTAAATTGCATAATTAAAAAGAAAGCATAAACATAAAGGCAAAACGTAGACATAATTAAACAAAATAAAATTGAATTACGAAATACCGTAAGCGTCTTGAACAAGTAATCGTGTCACGCAATCACAAGCCAAGAAATAACTAAAAACTTAACTAAATCGAAAACTAACTAAGAACAATGAAAATTCGAGACTATGAAAAAGAACTATGAAAGCAATAAATCCTAAATTTCGGATGCCAAGGAAAAAGATCTCAAAGGCGTCTAAAACTAGGGCAAAAGATTATTTTACAATAAAAACTAAACCCTATTTATAGACCTCTAATTTCCCCAAATCACCATGGAAGTTACCATGCAAAGTAGAACTCTAAAGGCAACAAAATCGTGTAAAATAAGGGAACTCCAGCTGGGTGCGCGCTCTGAAAAACACTCCTGCTCTGGCCAATTTTGCAACTCTGCCTCGGCAAGGCAGAGCTAAAAACATCAGCTCTAGCAAAAATAACTCTGCTCTGGAAAGGTGGTCAGAACTGGAAGTCAGCTCTGGAACGGCATGACAGAGCTGAAAGTCAGCTATGGTGAGTAGTACAGAGCTAAAAAGTCAGCTCTAGCAGTGGACTCTGGCAGTTGACTCTGGCACTTAGCTCTGCTCTTCCGGGTTTACTCTGGTACGTATTTTAGCTCTGCTCTGGAGATGTCAGCTCTGGAAATTTCGGCTCTGCTCTGAATGTTGGCTCTGCTCTGGTACAGAGCTGTTTTCGCAGCTCTGCTCTGTAGCGCGGGCTTTCAGCTCTGGCGCGGGCCTTCAGCTCTGGCTTTTCAAGTCAGCTCAGCACTGGCGACAGAGCTATGCTAAAAACGACATTCTTAGCCCAAAAATCTCCAAAATTGCATTCTTCCATCTATAAAACCTAAATATCCTGCAAAGCATAAAACAACAGATAAAACGCACCAATTTCTAGAAGATTATCTTAAAATTAAGCTCATACAAACCCCAAAATTTAGCACAATTAAGCATAAATCAACCCCCCCCACACTTAGCCTTTTGCTTGTCCTCAAGCAAAATCCATATGAATCCTAGGAAGAGATTGATTTCAACAATGCTAATTTCCATCCAAACATTCACAAAGTCAATTCAAAATTTTACCAACAACACACATCTCTCGATCATGCAAGTAACTCAAAGTTTAAGAAGCAACAAAACAGTAATGTAAGTAATTCGATCAGACCCAATTCTCCGCTAGAAGTGAATTCCCTAATGTGATCGCCTTTATAATCGATATCACCAATTTCACACTTTGTGTGCTTAAAATTTTCGACAGTTGAGCCATAGTTCGTGAAATAAAAACCATTTGAATGTAATCCAAAGTTTTTTCACGTGGTTTCCCATGCTCATAGTTAGACTATAGGAGCAGAGACTCAGAGCTGTCACGTTTCAGAACAGGCCAGATGTTTCAGAGCTGGCAATTTCAAAGTTGGTAATTCGTCCAACATTTTCACAGATAAAATACGATCGTAGGCAATCACAATGACAACACTCCTTCTAGCATCTACCGGACAAATCACGTTTTACTTTCTTACAATCGTGTTGCAACAAAACTTAAATTCTTTGCACAAACAAGAAACATATATCAAAAGTAAAACAAGAATAACCACCATTCATTCATAAACCCGAAATTCACATCGAAAACTATCTTCTCTTCCACAAATTCATAAAAATTAGCAAGTATCTAAGCATAAGCTAAGCATAGAAAGATTAATCTCGCCCAATTTTTTTTAAAAAAATATAAGCAACAAATTACCCCCCCACACTTAAAGCATGCCATGTCCTCAGGGCACAAAAGAAATAAGAAGAGTTTAGAAAACATCCCTGATTATCGGCATAGAAGAGATGAAACATCATGGAAGGTGGTGAAGAGTGGGAATTGCGGTCTGTGCAGAGTGGAATTTCAACGCTGGCAACACCAGAGTAGAAAGTCAGCTCTGACTCTGCACGGTGTGCAGAGTCAGAGTAGAAAGTGCAGCGCTGTGTATCGGCAGAGCGAGAATTCATCACTGGTCATTGCAGAGCTAGTCAGCTCTGACTCTGCACGACAGATTTAGAGTAGAACAGGCAGCGCTGGCATTATTCAGAGTAGGAATTCAGCTCTGGCATGTGCAGAGCTCGTCTTTTCAGCGCAGTGCTGCCAGGTCAGAGTAGAAAATGCAGCGCTGAAACAGAAACATGAATACCTCGAGAATCATAAAATCCGCATAGCAATCGAAACTTAGGACAAAAACACAAAACAAACAACTAAAAACAAGGAAAGAACAAGAAAAACCAAACAAGAAAAACATAAACAAACCAATGGTGGGTTGCCTCCCACCAAGCGCTAGAGTTAAAGTCTCCAGCCCGACTTCAGATCTGACCCTTAGTGAGGATCGTGCAGAGTGTGAGACTCCACCACCATCGGAGTACTCAACTGCCCATAATCGGATTTCATGCGATGACTGTCTCCTCTTAAATTCTCCTTAGTCTGGGCTGCACCAGGGTCAAACACGTCCTTTGGCAACACACATTCTTTATCCTGGGACAGCGCTACCGATCTGACCCTCGGCTTCTCCTTTTTCTCTTCTAAGAATATATACTTGAGATTGGCTGGGAGTTCCTTTAGTTCAAGCGCTGACTTCCTGGCTCCCACTTGTTCATCAATTTGCAGCTTTGTATGGCGGGGCAGCACTGAGCTCTGCAGAGCTGGGCTGAACAGTGCTGAGCTCGGCAGAGCTGGCAGGGTAGAGCTGGGCAATGCAGAACTGAAGGGTGCAACACTGAAGGGGGCAGAGCTGGCGAGTGCAGAGCTGGACTCTTCAGCTTCCCGAGCTAGCTCTTCCATGTCTGCCGATCCAGCACAGACTTCTACACACTCCTGCTCCTGTAAAAATACCTTCTCAACCAAGCCATCAATAGGATCTATAAAGGAGCATTCGTTGATAAAATTTGCAGAAGGCATAGCACGACTATCATGCACAGAGAAAGACACTGACTCCCCTAACACGGTCATTTTAATATTTCCATCTTTAACATCAATTAAGGTGTTAGTGGTTACCATAAACGGTCTTCCTAACAGTAGTGTGTGCTCTACACCATTTTCATGCACCTCCCCAATCTCGAGAACCACAAAATCTACGGGAATAATCAAGCCCCCAACATTCACCAAAACATCCTCTACGATCCCACGGGGTATCTAACGGACCTATCGGCGAGCTGCAAACACATGCGAGTGGGTTTCAAATCACCTAACTCTAATTGATTAAAAATAGAGTAAGGCATCAAGTTAATTCCGGCACCCAAATCTAACATATCCGAGGCTTCCTTACCATTTCCTAAAGCAATTTTAATCACAAAGCTACCTGGATCGTGCTGCTTTGGTGGCAAAGGCTGTTGTATGATAGAGTTTGCAATTTCCGAGACTAGAATCTTCTCATTGTCCCCGAACTTCCGCTTGTTTGAGACCAACTCCTTGAAAAACTTCACATACGCTGGGACTTTTCTAATCACATCAAGGAGGGGCAGATTCACGTTCACCTTGGCAAGCATGTTGTAGAAGTCGGCGAACTGTTTATCCAGCTTTTCATTCCTCAACCTGCTCGGAAAAGGAATCGGTGGTCGATAAGGTGAAATGGACTTGTGAAGTTTAACCTCCGTTTCTTTCTCCCTCTCTCCTTCCTTTGGTTGCCTCCGCTGCTCAGAGCTGAGCTCGGCAGAACTGGACCATGCAGTCTGAATTCTGCAGATCTGAATTCGTCAAGACTGGATTTGGCATAACTGAATTCTGCAGAGCTGGACTCTGCAGAGCTGGATTGGTCATAGCTGAATGTGGCAGAGCTGAAGTCTGCAGAGCTGGGTTTGGCAGCGCTGGATTTGGCATAGCTGACGTGGCTGAAGTCTGCATAGATGAATTCGGCAGAGCTGGATCCGGCAAAGCTGAAGTCTGCAGAGCTGACTTCGGCAGCTCTGAAGTCGACAGAGCTGGGTCCGGCAGAGCTGGCAGCACTGAACTCAGTAGGGTTGGCCTGGGCAGCGCTGGCACTTCCACTTTGTTATCCACCATTTTACCACTGCGCAGAACAGTGACAGCTTGAGCTTGGTGAGTTTGCAAGGGCTGGCCATAGAATTTTCCGGGCTACTGTTGTTGTTGGATTTGATTCAAAGTACCGGAAAGTTGGCCAACAGTTGTTTCAAGCCTTTTTATGGTAGATGCTTGGGACTCTATATTCTGCTTAGTCATCTCCATATTTTGCTTACTAATCTCCATGAAAGCTTGCAAAGTATCTTCTAGCGACGTTTTCTGTGGTGGCATGGGATGTGCACTCTGCTGCGGAGCTGATTGCTACTGTTGGTATTGTGGTCTGTACGGTTGAGAAGAGCCCTGCTGCGGTGGGAAATATTGTGGCTGCTGTTGATATCCCATTTGTGGTGGTCGACGGAATTGATTCCCCCCAAAAGTTTTGATTTCCCCATCCAGCATTCGGTTGACTTCTCCATCCACCATTCACGTTTTGTTGACCTTGATTCATGTTCTGTCCGTACGGTCTGCTCGGCCCTTGATTGTAGCTTTGAAATCCTTGCGCCGCGTAGACCTCAGCCTGTCCCTCCGGAGTAAACTCTCCCATTCTGTGGCATTCATTGGCTCCATGGCTGAAATCTCCACAAATTCCACAAGGCTCAACGTACTGCAGGGCTGGGTTCGGCGGGGCTGACATCGGCAGCGCTAGATTCTGCACCGGAGCGGGCGGGTTTTCCATCTTTCCCATCTTCAACTGTTGTACTTCCTGCATGATCGAGGCCAATTGCTGCTGCATCTCAAATTGATTTGTCACCGCGCTGGCCTCAACTCTTCTTCCACGGACGGACTTTTGTTGGGAGCTTTCGGCCAAAGTCTTGAAGATCCCTTTTAACTGTGTGGCCGTCTTTCGAGCTATGTTACCTCATGTCGTGCTATCCACCATAAATTGGGCAGTTTGTACTAACCCATCATAGAAGAACTGCATCAACATAACATTAGTGAATTGATGTTGAGGACATTGACGGAGGAGTTCTTCATATCTCTCCCAAGCTTCGTGTAAAGGCTCGTCCGATCCTTGGGTGAAATCCATTATTTTTATTCTCAGCTCCTGTGTTTTGTGGCTTGGGTAGTATTTCAGCATGAATTTTTCACAAGCATCTCCCCATGTAGTGATAGAGTTGGGCGGCAGAGATAGCATCCACGTCCTCGCCCGGTCTTTAAGTGCATAGGGGAAGCACTTGAGCTTGAGTTGGTCCTCCGTGAGATTAAGCGAAGGAATTGTTTGCACTTGTGTGCAAAAATCTCGGATGAATTGCAGAGCATCCTCGCTTGGAATCCCGTGGAACACCGGCAGCAAATTCGAGTCATTGGGTTTGAGATTGTAGTTTCTCACAGCAGTGGGGAGCACGATTGCCGACGTGTTGGTATCTCCTATCACCGGCCTGGTGAAGTCTCCCATGTATTCCATGTTCTGCGCCATGACTTCTTTCTCCTCGTATGTATTCTGCTCTGCTTGGTCAGATTCAGAGCCAGCGACTTCCTCCTTCTTTTTTACTTCGTGCTCTGTCGTGTCTATATTCTGCTCTGTATCGGCAGAGCTGGCGTCCTCCTTCGTTGGCTGCTCTGAAGACTCAGAGTCAGAGCTGGCTGGCGAATCTAGTTCCTCCTCTCCTGCGCTCTGCTCTGGTAGTTCAGAATCAGAGTAGACTCCTTCAGTTCTGGCAGAGTCAGCGTCATCTTCAAAGACTCCCTTACCGATGTGCTTCCTGAAAATTCCTTCGCTTGTGCTATCTAGCGGAGAGACGAGTTTACCTTTAAGACTACGTCGTCCCTGCATGCACAACACTAATCGAAAAGATCAAACGCACCGGCAGAAAGAATAAAAACGATAAAAGCTGGAAAGTAAGTAAAAACGACACAACTAAAACGCCTAAAACTCTCCCCGGCAACGGCGCCAAAATTTGACTCAACCTAAACACTACTCTAGATTGACTCGCAATAGTACGAGATCGATTGTAACGTGTAAGCTAACCCAAGTCGATCTCACAAGGAAAGTCTTAAAGGGCTTCTAGTAGTGTCGTAGGAAAAATAATAAAAAGAAGATTTAAACTAAAACTTGAATTTAAACTTAAACTTAAATCAAACTTAAATTGAACTTAAACTTAAACTTAACCTAGGCAAGAATTTAAATAACTTAAATTAAACCTACTTATGAAATTAAATACTTGTAAATTTAAAAACTTCTAATCTAGGCGTAAACTAAAGTGCATAATTTAAATTGCATAATTAAAAAGAAAGCATAAACATAAAGGCAAAACGTAGACATAATTAAACAAAATAAAATTGAATTATGAAATACCGTAAGCGTCTTGAACAAGTAATCGTGTCACGCAA
Source organism: Salvia miltiorrhiza (assembly GCF_028751815.1). Lineage (NCBI taxonomy): Eukaryota > Viridiplantae > Streptophyta > Magnoliopsida > Lamiales > Lamiaceae > Salvia > Salvia miltiorrhiza. The sequence goes on from NC_080390.1 coordinate 24,625,805, forward strand.
TCACAAGCCAAGAAATAACTAAAAACTTAACTAAATCGAAAACTAACTAAGAACAATGAAAATTCGAGACTATGAAAAAGAACTATGAAAGCAATAAATCCTAAGTTTCGGATGCCAAGGAAAAAGATCTCGAAGGCGTCTAAAGCTAGGGCAAAAGATTATTTTATAATAAAAACTAAACCCTATTTATAGACCTCTAATTTCCCTAAATCACCATGAAAGTTACCATGCAAAGTAGAACTCTAAAGGCAACAAAATCGTGTAAAATAAGGGAACTCCAGCTGGGTGCGCGCTCTGAAAAACACTCATGCTCTGGCCAATTTCGCAGCTCTGCCTCGGCAAGGCAGAGCTAAAAACATCAGCTCTAACGAAAATAACTCTGCTCTGGAAAGGTGGTCAGAGCTGGAAGTCAGCTCTGGAACGGCATGACAGAGCTGAAAGTCAGCTCTGGTGACTAGTACAGAGCTAAAAAGTCAGCTCTGGCAGTTGACTCTGGCACTTAGCTCTGCTCTTCCGGGTTTACTCTGGTATGTATTTTAGCTCTGCTCTAGAGATGTCAGCTCTGGAAATTTCGGCTCTGCTCTGAATGTTGGCTCTGCTTTGGTACAGAGCTGTTTTCGCAGCTCTGCTCAGTAGCGCGGGCTTTCAGCTCTGGCGCGGGCCTTCAGCTCTGGCTTTTCAAGTCAGCTCAGCACTGGCGACAGAGCTATGCTAAAAACGACATTCTTAGCCCAAAAATCTCCAAAATTGCATTCTTCCATCTATAAAACCTAAATCTCCTGCAAAGCATAAAACAACACATAAAACGCACCAATTTCCAGAAGATTATCTTAAAATTAAGCTCATACAAACCCCAAAATTTAGCACAATTAAGCATAAATCAGGGAGGCAACCCAGTGTTGTTCTTCGGTATGGTCTTTACCGGAGTTTCTTTTCTTTTAAGTTTGTCTTGTTTTGTTTGGATGTACTAACCCTGCAGGAAGTCGGGCCATGATAAGTTTAGGTTGGAGGCCCAGAGGAGAATCCGAGCCCACTTTGCGTTGCAAAGTGTGTAGGTGGAGAGTTGGGGTTTGAATATTCTGGCTGAGGGCTTACGAAGGAGGCCGACGTAGGTGTGTCAGCGGCAGGCGGCGATGTGACGGGAACCCTTCGGTTTCAGCAGAAAATTTGAAATTCAAATTTTTTGCCATGATTTCTTTCCTTAGAAACCAATTTACTGCCATAACCGCCACTCTTACCTTCTTTAAACCCCTCAACCCACGATTTTCACCCACAAACCCTAACCTTCAAAATTGCTACACCATGATCTCCACTCTCTCCAAACCCTAAATTTCCATAACTGCCGATCATCTTTTAAAAAGCCAACCTTGTTCCCAAAATTCCCACAAAACCCCCCAAAAAAAACTTCTGCGCAAAAAGAAAGAAAAAAAATACCTGACCTTTGATCTCTGCAAATCATCATGGCAAAAACCAAAGGGGGAACAGGATCCGGGAGCACCCAACCACCAAAAGGGAAGAACACCAAACCCCCACCTCCAAAGCGGGCTACGAGGCGAACCACCTCGGAAGAGACCTCTGCCAAGGTCACTGAAGACCCCGTGTTGACTATTCAGCCCGAGGACAGAGGACGTGCTGAAGTCTTACAGCAGGAGAAACAGGAGATCGGGAGGGCAACCGTTGAGTCAAAACAGTCGGAGAAGCCGGGAGAAGAGGAGCCTGAACTTACACCTCTTGTGAAGAAATCGAAGAAATCCCAGACGGGCAAGGCAACTCCGGCGCGGTCTATCGTCGCGCCACCACCACCTATTCAAGCCCAACCTCAACCGCAAATTCCTGAAACTTCCATGCAGGAAGGGAGGACCGCCTCCGAAGATACGGAGGAAGAAGAAAAAGAAGAACAAGAAAAGGCGGAAGCGGAGGAAGCTGAAGAAGGGGAGAGAGTTGAAGCCATTCCAGAGGATGCGGTGGAAGTTCTGACACCACAAAGCAAGAGGCCGGGAGTTAAAAGGAAGCTTGATGTTGCGAAGCCTCCACTGCCCGTCAAGGCCAAACCAGCACCAGTAGGGAGTAAGACTAGAACCAAAGGCGAACAGAGCAGGAGCAAGAAAAAGCCTACTGCAGCCGAGAAAGGAAAGGCCAAGGAGGTGGAAATACCAATAGAGGCAGAGCCAGAAAAGACTCAGACTGTGGAAAGCTCTAACTCCGAGGACATGGTTGCCCCTGCTAAGCCGGTAACAAGTACAATCACCTCGAAGCCGAAGGGTGTGAAGCGCAAAGGCTTGGTACGACCTAGCACTGCGGAGGTGGTCATACCGAAAGATAGCCAGAGGTATGCTATTCTGCTGAACCAGGAAATAACTCCATGGTATTTTCTGATTACTGAGGTGTTGGATGACTTTGGGATAAGAGAACGTGTGGAAGGGTACTTTAAGAATATGGTTGGGAGAAAGTTTTAGGATGGAGTGTGTTGGCGTTCAAGCAAATGTCGGAGGAATTTATGAGCACGGTGGAGTTCAAACCGAAGGGGAATTACACGGTCGAAACCCCGGGCACCCTGCGTTTCTAACTGCGGGTGAGGATGTTCCCGCTTTCCATTAATGATTTGAACATCCACCTGGGGGTAATTAAGGATAAGGAGGTGTTTGAAGATGAGTACAAGCAGACTAAGACCATGGCTCCACCCGAGTGGCGAAGTCAGATTGACCGTTACTGGTCTCAAATCTCGACAGGAGCCAAGTATGTGAAAAACAGCAGCAAGTCCAACGAAATCCGCGACCCCGCTCTACAGATATGCCATCGTTGGTTGGCCTACAATATCTACGGCCGAATCGAAGGGTCCAATGTGGTCACGCAACAAGAGCTTTTCCTGCTCTGGTGCATGGTGGAGAAGAAGAGGGTGAACTTCGGGTTCATCGCGGCAATGCAGTTTCAGTATGGGGTAACCCATACCAACAAATACCTCTCCCTATGCCCGTTGGTGACCATTCTGGCAAACAAACTCACGGATTTTGTCACGACCGAACTTAATTAAGAATAATTAAACCGAGAAATCGTGACTAAGGGAGGGAGGTTAGAAACGGGGATAGAAAGAGAACAACAAATATTAAATGATCAACTCAAATCACTAGTAAGTTTGAACGAATCCGACTTTGTTGAAATAACAAAGTACATAAGAGTATGCAGCGGAATATTATAATCTGATTACATGTATGAAGACATCTATCCAAGAGTTCATTCGTTCATCTAAAGACATTCGTTCATCTAAAGACAAAAGCTCCGCTCATCACTTCATCTTCATCAGCCACTGCTCAACCTACACATTTAGAAATATATGTAGGGCTGAGTACAAAAGTACTCAATGGGCACGTATGCCTAAGTATAAATATAAATATGCTTCTTGAAACTGTAAATTGTCATGCCATCATAAACAGTACAACAAGGGAGTTTTAGCTAAATAGGCCCAAGCTTACTAAATTCATTTATGATTCTTAAAGTTCGACTGTAATCTAAGTTCTCTCGTAATCTATCATGTCTGGAACTGTGTGCCGGAGAGGTGGCCACCTCTCACGGACACTTGACCGGCCAACCCGCTCGATGACTCACGATCACTGGTGTACACTAGTCCTGGCAGGATAGCTATCAACTGCTCAGGACCCGAATTCGATTGCATCATTGGCAAAGTCAAAGCAGATAGATATCATACTAAAATTTAAACATTTATGGCAAGACAACAGTTGAAATAATTTTCAATTCAAAGATTATGCAACGAAATAACTTGTTCAAGTATAACATTAAACTCATTTGATATATGAAAGTAAACCCACCTGCTAGCAAGACTTTACTACAGTGCAGTGACTCCTTGATTAGCTCTTACTCTTGTGCTTGACCCTTAATTCGAGAATATAAGGTAAGACTTTAACTTGAGTGAAGTCCTCAATTAAATGAGAATGCGTAAAATAAATATGCATGACTCATATTCCTTTAATTATTATACTGAGATAATAATTCTAAAAATTCTAATAATAAACCAAACTATAGGGTTAGAGCTCGTCTTATGAAATCGAATTATTAATCTTAATTAATCCACTCATCTGAGGGTATGCTAACTCGCTTACTAATTAAATAAACTCGTTCTAAATTAATTCATAATTAAAATTAACTAAATCCAATTAATAATTAATCTAAATTAGCCTTTAATCGGCTAAAAAAAACTAGTGCAATCTAATTATTAAATGGGAGCAACATAAGGCAGCCCATTCAATAAATACATAATTGGGAATCATTAAATCAGACAGCCCATACGAAAAACAATAAGGCAACCCAAAAAAAAAAGATCAATAATCAGCCCACCTAGAAAGGCCCTATTCCCTTCTTCTTCTCTATCACAATTCACACGGCTGCCTGTCAATCTCTCGTTCTCTAACTGAAGCAGCCGCCCTTTCTCCTTCCCCTAAATCTCGCTGCCGTAGCTTCTCGTCCGGCGACGTCGTGCCGCCTGAGTCCGACGCCTCTCTTCCTACTCTTCTATCTCAACACAGCATTAGCCCTAATTCTCTCTCTGTGTTTGCGATTTCTCTCTCTCTCTTTGAGAGAGTCGCCGCCTCTGAAATTCGTACCGCCGGCGAGGACGAGTGGCGTCCTCATCCCTGTCTCATTCTCTTCTCTAATCCTTTTCTCTCTATCCCTTCCACACCCTCGATTTCTCAACCCTCAATCGAGCCCTAGTTTTCCGTCTAAAATCGTCACTACTCTGCCATTTCCGGCGAAGTCAATGCTGCACCCTGACTACGGCGCCGTCCTCTCGGCGCTCCTCACTTTCAGGTACCACCAAAGGAGCCCTAATTTCTGCCTCTTAGGCTCATCGCGCCTGAAACTCACCGTTCCGTCGGGCCTCATTCTCCCCTTGGCTGGCCGGAGCTTGTGGGTTCTCGCCGTCTTCTACGACGGTCATCATTGCTGGAGTTTGTTCGCCATGGATGCCGCTGACGCTGCACCTCTTTGGCGAGGCCGTGCCCTACTGTTGGCGCTGCTCTGCTCGGTTCCTTCACCGCGTTTCCACGCCGTCTCGAGTCGTTGCCACTCTATCCATCGGGACAGAAATTCCCTTTGGTTCTAACTCTCCGAACCATCATTCTCGGCAGTCCACACCTCCCCCTCGTCGATCAGTCACTGGTCCTCAATTCAACACTCAAGCCTAAGCCGAGCTCTCCCAGCTCGGTTTCAAACTAAAGTAATAGGATGTAGTTAAACAAGATAAAGTTTTCTTGTTTTCTTTCTGGTTCGATGTAAATGTGATTATCTTGGTTTCTATATATCGATTATGCAAGAGGTTAAAACTAGGCAAAGGTTTCTTCTGTTGTCATATGAATTCTCATCGTTTATCTTGTGAAGAAGCATATATAAATTGTGGTTGAGCTAGTCATCTAGTTCTCTATCATTCTATAGTTGTAGTATTTGTATTTCTATACAACTGAAAACATATGCTTGATGGTATGAAGCATGGAATTGAACTGAACTGAGATGGTGTAAATACCTTGTGTATTTTGTGCTTGGTTGGCTGATGCATTTTTCTTTAGTTCAGTGGGGATTTGCTGAAATAAGTTGTGATGTGCTTTGTCACAATTGCAGGAGAAAAAATATGGTAGAAGATGAAAAATCAAGCTAAGGCTTACCTTAAGTTTAAGCAGAAGCTTGAATGAGCTCTCTCTCTCATTCTCTTGTTGTTGGCGTGTGAAGAAGTGGATGGGAATTGCTTGGCTGATGATTTAAAAGATGGAGTTGTTGGCTGATACTACAAGGAAGTGAATTGTGGCTGCCTTTAGAGGAGGTGGTGTAGTCATAGGTTGCGGCTGAGGTGATGGGCTGTAGGGTGGCTGAGTGACATGGTCTAAATTGCTGTAGCTGCAGAGGAAAGGGGAGAGTGAGCTGCTGTTGCAGCTGTTCTGCACTCTCCCGCACGTCCCATTTTTCCTCCTTTTGATGGAATAGGGTAGTCTTATTGTAGGAGTAGGAAAAATGGTGATTGTAAGTGTAAAAGCTTTGATGTGATGATACAAAAATCCCTCTACTTCGATCATTCTGTAACTGATTATTAGTATCTGTAATATCGCGCATCCATAGTCGAATACTAATTATTCTAATAAATCTCGTACTTCAATATCTGATTTCTTGCGTTGTAAATAATTCTAAATTAAATCCGTAGCTTTAATTAGCTTAACAAGTCGAAATTAATCCACGACTTCAAGAAGATAATAGAATAATATTTCTATCACTTGTAAAATAATAACATGACTTTACTAAGTTAGTTATTAGTTTGATAAATAAATTATTGTCTCCTTCAATAAATAAATCATGATCATCTCACGTCTCAGTGGAATTAACTGAATATTAATCACTAGATTAATATAACTGGAAGGTGCAATAATTAAATATCGTAATTACTGATCTAAATAATAAAATAAAAGAGTGGGCTATTACAGATTTCAATGCTGAGGCCCCAGATGAAGCAGCTGTAGCGGAGACCCAATTCCTTGATATCGGGCGCCTAGTACGTTGGAGGATTGTCGAGGCTGATGAGAAAGGTGGCCACCGTCTGGTCTACCCGGAGGGCAGCTCAGTTAGACCCGAACAAAAAGCAATGAAGGAACAGGGAGCATCTCGCTTGGTTAGTAGCGAGATTGCCACGCTGACGGTCGAGCTGAAGGAGATCAAGGATAAGCTGTTGATGTTGGGTGGAGAAGTGGCAACTCTGAGGGATACCGTGGAAGAAGGATTCAAGGCGATGGAGGCTGGTTTTAAGGCTATCAAGGAGAAGCTGAAAGGCGTCGGGTGAGCCCTCCGACCAAAATGACTAGGTTCTCTCCCCCCCTGAACTTTTAGATTAGGTTTTGTTTTATCTTTTGATTTTATGTTTTAGTGTCTTTAGAGTATTTTGTTTGAGTCGAGACTTGCTTGCACTGATTGATGGTGATGAGAGTATGCATGCTGATTTTGGTTATGGTATGATTTGGTGGATGAGTATGATGTGCATGATAGTAGTTGTGAGCTTACAGATAGTACCCCACCAGTGAGATCAGAGCCATACTTGTGAAAATTTGCATATCTCTGGTGAGACTTTGCTAGTACTAGTAGACTCTGGCTTTTGTTTGAAAACTTCTACTGCTAGTGATGACTTGCATGATTAGGGCATGTTTCTTTGATTAGGGCCCCAGAATTTTCTTTGTTGACAAATGTGATAAAATCCCTTGTTATGCCAATTTGAGCCGAACTTATTCTTTCTTGAGCCTTTTTTGTTGATAAGATTATATCTAAAAGGAAGAATTGTTATGGTGCATGAAATGGTGAACAAGGCATTGAAAAGAAGAAAGAAAATCTGGGCACAAAAAAAAAATTGATGATAATAGTTGCTAAAAATCGAAGAAAGGTTGACCCCTACTAAAACAGGGGAATAAAAAGATTGGTTGTGGTTTTACTGAATATACATGCTGGGTATGGGTGATATTGAATTAGCTACTTAACTATACATATCTCACCTTTGCTCCGTATGCCCCATTACAACCGAATGAAAGCCCTTCTGATGAGTCATGCTAGTGTGCTTTACTTGTAGTTTTCAATCAAACTCGTAGAAGAACTGGTACAGCAAAGTAAGAGTGTATACACTTAACTATGTACTTGAGTGAGAGAGAAGCTACTATCGCACTTTATGCATATTCATTACTCTCTGGTCTGTGGTTTAGACTAAACTGAATGACGCATGTTAGTACGATCTGAACCTAATGTTTGTGCAAGTTTCGTGTCTTGGAGTTTTTATTTCTTTCCTTTCATCTTTTCGTCCGTGTCTTCTGTGAATCCACCTATATACTTGAGGGACAAGTATGGTTTAAGTGTGTACGTGTGATGCGTCTTCGACTTTTCGGGCCGTTTGGCCCTGTTTTTCTCTTTTGTTTGTGTCAGTTTAGGTCCGTCCGGGGGAAAACCTTGTTGTCAAGGAAGGGAGATCCAGTGGAGCGGAAACAGAAGAAATGTGGTCGGAATGGGCATTACCACGCCCAGATTGCAATATTATGTTTGCCAGCATGGAGTCTAAGCGCAGTACCTCTCAAGTCTGACTTGGGGTATGGGAACCCGAAGCAACCCACCTGGTATGAGTCAAACCGAATGAAGTGATCCGTCTGACCATTACAAGGAGAAGCAGGTAGCCGAAGCCGAGAAAGGAAAGTGGATCCCGAAAGATTTGATGGAAGAATATGGAAGAACGGAAAAAGAGCTGGAAGAATCTGGAAAAGGGTGAAGGTTGACTACAGCATGCAGCTGGAAGATATCTCCAATCGGATCAATCAAGGATTGCGCTAAAGAAGGAAAGAAGATCTCGATGAAGATATGAAGCCGGCGCAGCTAGGGTTAGCCCTCCACCGTTTTGCAGTATAAAAGTGTCAAGACGATCTGCGTGAAGAAGCTTTTTGCCCCACTGAACTTTTGTTTTACTTAGTTTATTACTCTAAATTCCGCCGAGTTGTGGCATCCAAACAATTTGCATTTCCAGTAATTTATCATTTATGTTTTCAATTCGAGTAAGAACAAGATCGTAAGGCTCGTGGCCTTAGGTACTATTTCTTTTATTCAAGCATTTCTCTTTTGTTACATGTTGTGTTTAATTAATTTTGCATTTATGTTTACTGCAATGTGTGAGTAATTCCATTGGTGAGGTTTAAGGGGGTGAAAATAATTATTGTCAACATGTAAACATTCGTGAGGCATTTGTTCTTTCGGTTGAGTCTCGTGGTTCTGGAAGGATCTGTTCGAAACCATGGACAGTAGGGGCCTAACGGGTGATCTCCGTTCGGTAAAACGCTGTCCGTGTCAAGCAAAGGCCAGGGTATACCAGGGCGTGACAACCGGTATACCCACGACCGAGTAGCTGAGCAGCGTCAACAAAAGGCGTTGTAGATCCGGAAGGTGGGGAAAGGATTGATGGGATACACTGTCCTTCCCTAGTCTTGGGCTTCTCTAGAGACTATCCATCAACTGTGACTGAGGCATAAAGCCATGGTTATCAAACGAGGAAGGTAACTTCTGCGCCGTAAGCATGTCTATGACTGGTCGGCTGACAAGCCAGAAATAGTTGTGTCCAGGCAGGCATAGTGTCACTCAAAGTGCAGAGTTGGGGACCTCGGGAGAGAAGGTTGATGAGGATCATACTTGGTGAGTAACGGGTATGACTACCATCTAAGGAGGAGTGAAGCACTGCCTTGTGATCGGGGATTATGTGACCTTCGGACCAAGTGACTACAATGGGATCAACCATCCTAAGTGTGAAGTATAGTCTTTTGAAACGCCCCAATGTCTTTGGGCCACTCTTTGAGTCTATACAGATCATGGACGGATAATCAGTATGCCTATGACCGAAATAAATGTTGACAACAGTTATGACCTAACCGAACAACCTCACCCCTTGTTATTATTGATCTTTGTTTAATTTCTTGTGCAGAGTATACAAATTGAGACCGAGTGACACCTCAGTTTGTCATCAGGAGAACAAAGTGTTTCCTCACTCCCTGTGGGATTCGACCCTATACTTGCCACTAAGACTTGTTTCTGGTTGCGAGACGTAGGAGCGTGTATCATCCATCTAGGGTGAACACAAGTATTTTGATCGTACCGCACGACGGGTGCGTGTCACTCATTTGCCAAGAGATTATAGAAGAGCTTGTTTGTCGGGAGCTGACTGAATCCAGGCTTGTTCTGATGAGCGACTGAATAGATATGCCAGTCTCCTCGTGGCAGTGCTCGAAGAATCTTCATTTGATTTCTCGTTGAGTGTACTTGTCCTTCGAGATGGATTGAACTTCATTCAGGATCTGATTGAATCTGCATTCCATCTCGTCGACAGATTCATTCTTGAGCATGAGGAATGAGTCGAACTTCTGGCAAGCTATCGATAGATTATTCTCCTTGATTTTCCTCAGATTCCTACGCACATTCTTTCAAGAATGTCCCACATCTCCTTTGCACTTTTACACTTGATGATCTTGGTGACATGCTTGTCTGGAACTGTGCCGGAGATGATGCTTTTGGCGAGGTTGTCTAGCTCATCTTGCTTCCTTTCTTCTGTGGTGAAGTCAGCCTTCTGCTTGATCTGGACCTCATCGTATGGATCCCGATTTAGGGTCAACGGGAACTCTTTTGATGATTTCGGTGATGATGATTGGTCCATTGGTGATGACTTCCCACATTCGGTAGTGTTGGGCGGTGAGAAAGCTTTCAAGCCGAAACTTCCATATGTCGTATTTTTCAATACTAAACATAGGTAGAGAGGATAGTCTGCTATGGTTAGTCTCCATCAAAAAAGAGAGAACAGGGTAACAACAGATAGAGCAAGTAGCAAGTACTTTTTGAAAGAGAAAAGTTTTTCGAGACCTTTGAGAAAAATGATCTAGTTCAATTAGAACCCAATCAGAAACATAATGTTCTTGCGAACAATCTGCTCTGATACCAATTGTTAGGTCCGGAGGATCTCGAATAGGTGTATGGGGGGCGGGGGAATACACATATAGGCTATTTTTCACCTCTAAATCAGAGGGATCTCAAGATCGAGATCAAAATGAAACTTTTCATGCAAACTTAGACGCCTGTTGACTGAAAGGAGTTTTGACCAAACAGGGATGAACGACTGATACTGAAATACTCTTCAGTAAGGAGTTATCAGTTAAGTCACTGGAACTTAACTGATGCACGTTAAGGCTTCAGTCGAGTTTGCTAAAACAGAGATGTTACAAGTCTTCCTGACTATCAGAGGATAGATCAGTCAGACTGGTAGCATACGCAGCGGAAATAACATTGTTTCAGAATAGCCTCGGTTGAGCATGTTGTTAGTACTAGGTTTCTCTTTGCAGTTACTCAGAATTCAGTTTATCAAATGTAAGAACACAAGTATGAAAGTAAAACTGAAAGATGTAAACAACACAAAGAATTTTACGTGGTTCGGAAAACACTTCCTACATCCACGGTCGGTTGATTAGACCAACAATCCACTCTGCATGTGCTTAACTGGTGCACTGCAAACCTATCCGTGTGCTTAGACGGGTACACACAACCGAATCAACTGAAGATCCAATCTTCAGTACCAACACTTCACTCGCATTGGATTTCTCACTCCTAGCACGACCTTGCACTAGGATCTCACGGAGTCAGAGTACCTTCTTGAACTCCTTTTCTGCTCAAACACTCAATTCTGTAACTCGAAGGGAGGTTTGAAATCTTGCCAACTAAACTTCAAAGAACAAGTTCTTTGGAGTTAGTTTTGACCTAGGCTTTGGGTAAACAGAGGTTTGCCTAAGGTCTCTAAGAGAATGTGTGTAATCAGCAGTGACTGATTTTTGGCTTTGGTATTCTCTTCTTCGATTCAAGCTTTGGAGAGATTAAGCTTTTGGCTAAGAAACAATTTTGGCAGAGTTTCAGCTTATGTTGTTGAATCGATGAAGATTGAAGTGATCCTCGAGCGCCATTTATAGGAGAGGTCTTGAATAGATCTGTTGGCGGAGAACGTCTTCAAGATTTCATCCGTTGGAGAGCTTTTCGAATTTGGGCTGAGGCTTCAATCTTCGAGGTTCCTTGTTTGGTGAGAACGACTATGTTGAAGAGCAGGAGATGTGACGTCTCTGATAAAGTAGCCACCAAATAGGAATGACCTCTGCAGAGAGGGATGATCCTGAGATCTCTGCATTTAATGCGGTTGTACTTTTGGAGTCCGTGACTTCCTTTGAACGTTGGAGGTTCAGTCCGAGGAAGAATGTTTAGCTGATACTTGACTTTAGTATCAGTCCGCTGAATCCACGTGGCACGCATTAAGTAATCAATTCCGAACTGATTCTTCAATTGATACTTCAGTTGGTGTCTTCAGTCTTCAGTCTTCAGTCCTTCATTCTTCAGTCTTCAGTATTTAGAACCGCAAACTAATACTAGAAATTAACTCTAACACTTGAGTTCAGAAGGTTCTAGTCTATTACAATTAAGGCCTATGGATTTTGGTATCATCAAAACAAGGATTAGGATATTCCATAAAGTTCCCAACAGGTTGTGAGCCTGTAATCGACAGTAGCAGGAGCATTACGACGTGAGCCGAGCAGAAGCCTAGTGGGGGCAAAAATAGAGAAAATCGGCACGGGCAGACCGACGCCACCTAAATCCCGAACTCCAACGCACCAGAGCCCCGAAAACGGCTTTGGGCAACGCCAAAACGAAAGAGGCCACCAAAGAAGCTTCACGAGTAGTATTCAAATCCCGGATTCCAGTGCACCAAAATCCCACGAACATATTTAAACAACGTCGGAGCAAGAGGTGCCGCCTATGCTGTCAAATGTTTGATAAAAGACCCCAACTAACCTTGCGGAGAGAACAAGCCGTGGAAGGCCTAGCCACGTGAAACATCCTAGAGCGCACCCCCCAAATCCCACACCCCAGCACACCGATGACCTGAAAAGCTCATAAGAATAACCTAATAAACATAGCCACTTAACTCCACTCTTAAAACTCATAGTAATTAATTAAAGTATTGATATTTTGTTGTACTAATTTTTATAATTTAAAGTATATATATATATATATATATATGTATATAGTAACACTACTTCTATATATATATATAGACACACTTCACCATTTTGTACATAGTGCAGATTATAGTAGACATTTGAATCATTTTGTGTGATATACATGAGTTGAACTAAATTTTATATAGGGAGAAGTAGCAAATAACACTCTATCATACAATCCCCTAACACATTTATCCCCCTATCTCTTAATTGTGAGCAGTTAGACCCTCAACATCTAATAAAGAGTGCAAAGTCCCCTTTGTTCCTGACGAACACTTAACAGCGTTAAATATTTTTTTTTCTTCTTATTTCTTGTTTCACTATAATATTTTTTAAGCAAAATACACTCCTACGAATATTTCTACGCAAACCTCAACCCTAATTAATACTCCCTCCGTCCCATGAAGCATGACACAATTCTTTTCGGCACGGAAATTAAGAAATTGATATTTTGTGTGTTAAGTGTGGTATGTGAAAAAATAAAAATGTGAATAAAAGGTAAATTTTTTGCCATTTTTAGAAACGTGTCATGCTTCGTGGGACAGACCAAAAAGAAAACTGTGTCATGCTTCGTGGGACGGAGGGAGTAATTAACAACTATCATTAAATATAAATTTGTATTTTTTGGAATAATCAACGAATACCCAAAGATTAAAATATGCTCATTCAATTGCTTCTATTTATTTCTCAAAGAAGCATGATCTATTGACCATGACATCCAAGTGGTATGATAGAGAAAAATATGTGAAAGCTTACGAGCATCCAATTTTACATATTTTAATCTTTGCGTACTTGTCAATTGTTCCCAAAAAATGCGAATTTATATTTAATGATAGTTGTTTATTACTTATTAATTAAGGTTGAGGTTTGCGTAGAAATATTTGTAGCAATGTATCTTGCTTAACAATTATTATAATGAAATAAGAAATAAAAAAAAAATTTAAAATATTTAATGGTGTTAAGTGTCCCGTCAGGAACATGGAAGTTTTTGCACTGTTTATGAGATGTTGAGGGACTAACAATCCACAATTAAAAAATAGGGAGGTAAATGTGTTAGGGGGTTGTATGATAGTGGGCCATTTGCTACTTCTCCCTTTTGTATATAGAATTGATTATAGTAGACATTTGAATCATTTTGTACGGTATACTAAATAGCATGAGTTGAACTAATTTTTTATCTTTTGCTAAATATTAAAACACACACACACACACACATATATATATATATATATATATTGATAAATATATATATGGAAGTAATACTATATGTATAAACACATGCACCCACACACGTAAAAATATTGAATATAAATTATAATATCAATGAATATATTTATAGAAAATTGATAAATTTTATGACAAATTTACATAAATTATTTATATAATATGAACCCACATATATTAAAAAAAGAAAAATAAAAGTGAATAATTTTTCTTTTCAAAGTCATTTTTGCAAATTTCTTAAATATTTGATTTAAAAAATAGTCTATTTTCAACTTATCTATTTACTAAAACAAATATTTTTTTTCTATTATTTCAATTTGTTGATAATTGATAGGTCTAAATTTATTTTTTGCATACTATAACTTTTAATTATTAAATGAGCCATCTTATTTATTATTTGCTTGCAATTATGTTACACCTTAGTTTTTCGGGAGAATAAGAAATGGGATATGTGACAGGGGTGTTAGGCTTTACTTGAATTAAATGAGTAATGTGTCTTTAGAGTCGGGCATCATCTTATTAATTGAAAAATACGCTGTATTTAAAACATAACAAGCACAACATTATAATATATGGCAGGATCAAAAGTTTGAAGGTCTAAGACCAAAACAACATTCCAAACATAGCATAAAACAATCGTTGTGGAAAACGATGAAAAATGGAATTCACATAAAATAGTCCATGAAGTATCAACATAGTTAGGCATCATAAGATATTCACCAAGAGAATTTATTTCAGTAGAAGCATAACATAACATTTTTCAATTATCAACAACAACGCCTTCCTCAGCCTCGCACGTCACCACCAGCTGCTCAATCTGCAAAAGATTTTGAAATATTTGCATGGCTGAGTACTAATGTACTAAGTCGGTTGAACCATTTAAAAATATTTTGAAAGCTATCTTCTGAAAAGATAATTCACGCTTTGAATAGTATAATAACATGATTTTTTTTTTAAAGTCATTCCATGCAAACTAAAAATAATCTGAACTTTTGCCCTACAATTGGTTGTGATTGAATTTTTCAAGACAACAAGTTCTGGTGTACGTACACAATTCTTGTTGGCGAAGCCAACAATATTCTGGTAAAAGAATATAACCAATAGAGAGCAAAACATTTTAAGTATGAATAGTAAACTTTTAACTTTTCATAACATCGAACTTATTAGCTCAACACATACATTTTGAAAATAAATCCTCACGTGATTTGGAGATAATCCAAACAATTGAACTTGGTTAGTTAGGAACCTAAATCTTCGCCATTTTATACTTTCCATAGCAGTTGGGATCATCTGTCCCACTATTTTGTGTGTATCACCGTGTACCAATCTTAATTTATTATAATTTGTAATTATGTTTTCTTCAATTTTAATTTATTATGCTTCAATATTATAAAAAGATAATTAACAAGGGTTCACTCATCCAATTAGGATTTATAATTATTTTTTTTATATTTATTTGAATTAATAATTGATTATTTGGATTCATTAATTTAAAGTTAGGGTATATGATTTTTTAAAATTTTAATTTTTAGTGATAAATATTAATTAGAATTCATAATATAATAATATTTTTTATTTTTATAAAAAACAATTATAAAATAGATAAATTAAGAGTGGTATACAGTGGTGCACACTAAATTGTGGGACAGAGGATCCCATCTGCTTTCCATAGTGTATAAAGATATTTATTTCACTATGTATTTGTAATTATTTTAGATTATTATCCATTCTCATAGATACATTAATATTTATTGTAATTCATATTAAAACTATGTATAAAATATTATTAATTGATTGATTGATTTATATAAACATAAAGTGAGATGATTAATTAATTCATATTAATTATTTCATGATATACATCAATATATCGAATTATTATATATATTAAACCTTTTATATATTATATAGGCACATATATAATTTTATGTATATATACATAATCAAGTATATGTTTTATGTATTTTAATTCTAATATTTGATTAATATGTAAACAAATAAAAAGAAGTATTTATTTAAGTTACAAGACTCCAAAGCAATAAATAATTTTAGGCAGGGCACCCTCTCTCTCCCATTTTATTTGGTATTGCCGAGGAAGTCCTCAACTGTATGATTATTAAAAGTGTGGAAGCTGGTAGCTTGTCTCCGATGCGCATGAGCCGCAACACTCACTTATTGTATGCGGATGATATTCTCATATTCTTTACAGCCACCACGACTAATACTCGTACCATTCGTGATGTTAACCTATCTTCCTTTTCTTTTGTCGCATCTTTGTGTTTTTGGCTTAGACATGCACTCTTTTTCCTACTTAACGTTTTTCCCATTGAATTTTCGTTAAGTAGATTTTAACGAGGCATGACCCTTGATCGCGTCCTGTGCTTTCAAGGGTTGGTTTAGATTTTTTCTCTTCTTCTTTAATCTTCTTCCTTTTTTGGCTACATCAATAAAATTTGATATTAACTAGGGGTGTAATTGAGCCGAGTCGAGCCGAATAGTGTTTTGCTCAAGTTTGGCTTGTTTAGCTAAACGAGCTGTTTGCTTGATTATCGATCGAACTTTAATCGAGTCGAATATAATACCGAGCCTAATCGAGTTTTTTAAATTTTAAATTTTAATTATTTTTCTAATATATAAATTAATTTTCTAATATACTATAAGATATTTTATTCACAACAATGTAACATATTTACTATTTTCTTGTAAATAAATGATGTTAATTAGATACTTAATCCAAATATTACTAATTATAGTATAAAATATACGACATTCAATTAATAATTTTATGTTTTTAAGATAAATCATTTAACGAGCTCGTTCACGAGCTAACAAGTCGAGTATCGTCATGTTCAAGCTTGGCTTGTATAGTTAAACTAGCGTTTCACCCGTGCGATGCACGGGATACGTATTTTGTTGAAATTTCATATATTTAATTTATTTTTCAAAATATATACGAATATTATTAAAATTAAATACAAGTTATAAGACAATAAAAAAGTTCTTAATTTATTTTAAAATTTATCTATTTACATAAAAGTTCATAGTACGTTTATAAGTAGTTGAGTAAGACATGAAATAAAAGTTATGAAATTGTTATACAATTTATATTAATACTAAAGATATATTTTAAGATTAACATTTTAAATTTCTCAAAAAAAATATAAAAATAATACCTCCTCCGTCCATGAAAAAATATGGCAATTTTGTCATTTTTGTGTCAACCAAAAGTATGACACTCTACTTTTTAGAATATGATTCCACATATTTTCCTTATCTTTTACATTACAAATACCCCTCTTATTTACAAAAAAAGATCACCTTAATTCAATCACAACCACTCATTTCATATAATGGTGGGACCCTTTCTCAAGTGTATACAAATCACCATCAATTTTTGTGCCAATCAAAAGTGTCATACTTTTGGCAGACGGGGAGAGGGGGGTAACATATCAAAAGACAACTGCAACATCTTATTATTATAAATTTTGAAAGACTTCTTTATATACAACATTTGTAGTAGACGAATAACCTACCTTGTCTTTATTACATATCAAGATTTTAGACCTCTTCAGCTTGTAACTCTTAAAACACCTACATAAAATTGATCATGCCAAAAAATAGGCTTCTTAAAAAATAAACCCACGTGAGAAAATGATTGACCTTGACTTTTGTCTATAGTCATTGCATAAGAAACTATAATAACAAACTACCGCCGTTGAAACTTGAACGATAGTCTTGGATCAGCTGGTTCCGGTGTCATCTTTGGTATCACGACTTGATGTTCTGCATTATGGCTTGTGAGAATTTTCCATTCCAAAACATGTATACCACGTTTTGGGTGCAATGTATAAAGCTGTTGTTTTTGGCTACTGCTTCGGATCTCATTGTCAGTTCTCATCAAGTTTTAGAATCTATAAAACCCATACAATTGTATGACTACAAATATACCAAAAAGCAGATTTAGTCAAATTTTAAAAGGAAATTTTGGTTAAGGAACATCCATAAGTAAGTGACTTATCTACATCCTACACAAGCATGTCATAAAAATAATTGTATAGCAGTCTATAGAAACACAAAATCATAGTCTTTACAATGTCACAGACATTGCAATCATGAATTGAAGAAAAAAAAGCACCAGATAGTAATTGCATGAATTTCAACCAGAAAAAAAACACCAGATAGTAAATGCATGAGCTACAATACTATTGGAGTCAATCATCCAAAAGAATTAAAAACCAGAGAAATATTATAGATGGAAATATAAACTTCAGAAATCATAGATCAAATAATCAAAGGTGTGACATCGTTTAAACTCTTAGAGCCAAGTCAGATATAAATAAAAAAGAAGAGACTCGAACAATTTTAGTGAGCTGGATTGTTTAATGAAATATCTACATTTAACTATTTAGAGTGATTTTAGTACAAACTGAGATGCTAATTTCCACAATAAATTATTTAGTATTGATTATTATGCATAATTATGGTGGTAGCTTTTGTTAGATATATTGTAACCGCTCCGAAAATTGTAACTGCTCCATATATTAATCAACCTTCTAAATATATATTGAGTAAAAAGGCGGGAAAAATTTTTAGCCAACGGATCAGCTTTTATATATGTATAGATTAGTGAGCTGGATTGTTTAATGAAATATCTACATTTAACTATTTAGAGTGATTTTAGTACAAACTGAGATGTTAATTTCCACAATAAATTATTTAGTATTGATTATTATGCATAATTATGGTGGTAGCTTTTGTTAGATATATTGTAACCGCTCCGAAAATTGTAACTGCTCCATATATTAATCAACCTTCTAAATATATATTGAGTAAAAAGACGGAAAAAATTTTTAGCCAACGGATCAGCTTTTATATATGTATAGATAGATAGATGAGTTGTGCATTAAATTACCGAACGAGTTTTTATCGAATCGAACGTTGAATAGCTCACTAGTAGCTTGGCTTGTTTACATCCCTAATTTTAACTAATAAATTAAACCCTATATAAAAAATAAAAAAATAACAAAAAAAATCTTCCACGTAAGCACTAGTACGGGAAAATTAGATTATCCAAACAAACATGAGCAGCAGTTGTTATCCATCACCACTCATCAATGGCTGCTCTCAACTTCTCTCGGTCTTCCAATCTCTCTCCTCTTCCAAACCTCACCACCTCCGCATCTCTCTGTCGTCAATATCAATTCCGCTCCTTCATCAGCTGCAGTGCGTCGCAGGTACGTGCCGCCCCAACAACAATCAGCCTCTAATTTTCCTTCTCTCCAACAAAAATTGCATTTGCTATTTTTTAGGGCGCTCAAAATCGGAGTAATCTGTCTTCTTTATGTGACTCATTCTCTAAAGCGAGTGTTCTTGCACTAGTTTCTGCTTCACTTGTTTTTTCTGTCAACCCTGCTCTTGCATTTAAGGTAATTCTTGAATTTTAAAAATTGAACCTTGCTTAATTGTTCCTCGTTTAGTTTATTTTATGCTTATGGGTTTGTTGATGTTGATTGATCTTATATTGGGGGTAAATCAAAATATAAAAGGGGGGAGGCCCTTATGGTGCTGAAGTGACAAGGGGGCAGGATCTATCTGGGAAAGATTTTAGTGGCAAGACATTGATCAAGCAAGATTTCAAGACGGTACGCATTTTTTGCAATATGTTCATCTACGATTGTGTGTTTCGTTCTTACTCATTAATGAAATGAGGGATTTTCTTGTTAGCTTGATAATCCTAGTTTAGAATTTTCACATTTAGATCGAATTCAGATCCAAATGAATGGAGATTCTATAGTATATAAATGTCAATTTGGGATGCTTGTTAATGCCATTGTGCAGTCTACTCAATTCTCTACTAGGATCGTGAGGTAGTTGCTGGATTTTTTTTTCAGTCAATACTAAGGCAAGCAAACTTTAAAGGTGCCAAGTTATTGGGGGCCAGCTTCTTTGATGCTGATTTAACAGGTATATCCATAGTTTGGTGTTGTTCCTATGTCTAACTGATTCTTTTCTTCGATACCTTATTAGTACGTTTTTAATTTCCACGAATTTCTACTGTGTAAGAGGAAAGTTTTGATTTGCATAATAACTCGTTGTAGACTTTAAGTGGTCGTTTGGTTCGTGTAGAGGAATGGAAAGGGAATGGAATCAAATAAAAGGGTGGAATGACAATAATAAGCATTACTTTTATTGAGTGTTTGGTTTATCAATGAAAAGGAATCATTAGTAAGGGATTCTCTTTCTTTTGTTTCCCCTCTATTTTGAGGGGTAACAAATTGGGTGATTGAATTACCCCCAAGTAAGGGTAATGGTTACCTTATTATCCAAACCAAACAATAAGAAATGAATTCACTTAATTGATTCCCTTTCCAACCTCTAAAAACACCCAACCAAACATGGGCTAAACATCAAGGTAGGCTTAGCTTGATACATGAATAATCATATGAAAATGTGGTGTATTGGAGAAAAACTAGGTGTGTTGTACGTAAATAAATACTGAAGAAAGACGATAAATACTTCTGATGGAAGTGTATATTCTTATAGTCATTTTGGTAATTTCTTAGCCAACAAATAGTAGAGCTTGATTTTGTTCACCACTGACAATTATGTGGACTGTACTATGGTATTCATAATTTGTCTTGGATTGATTTAAATAACAGCCTGCATACTTGTTTTAGAGCAGATGAAACGAAGGCGACATACTAGAATCTGAACCTTGTGGTTGTAATTTAACTGTTGGAGTTATCTTTGGATCTGTGAGTGGTTTAAAAGTTTGATCCATATTTTGTAGGATGTGAAACAGATATATGCCAGATTAATATTTTTGATGCTCATTTTTCATGTGGTTGCTTCCCATGCAGCTTTGTATTTCCTTATGGGAGCTTGCTCATGCTAATAAGTAGACATATCAAGCTAGTAGATGGTGTTTTTATTTGTACCAATGAAATGTACGTTTATCTTTTTTTGCCTTTAAAAAAAAATACTTCTCGTGTTCAGGAGCTGATCTTTCTGATGCTGATCTTAGAGGAGCAGATTTCTCCTTGGCGAATGTAACAAAGGTGCTGTTGCTCTTTCTATTTTCATACTTGTGCCTTCGACATTTCTGACCCCAGCCGTTCCAGTATAGCGGGTGCTGAAATTCTAAAGATCTCTTTCACTCTTTTATCGTGTGTGTGATTCTCTATTGATGACTTTGCTCTTCTCATTCATCAACATCTATTAGGGCTATATAATCACGGGAAAACTGTTTGTTGTATTCAAACATTTACGTATATCAAAGGATTATGAATGCCAAATCATGCATCATCAGATTGGAGCAACATTTAGGAATTTGTTGTGATTAAATATCCACAGTTTTTTCTTTTTCTTTCGTTTCAGCTCAAATGTTCAATGGATTTATTTACTTACTAATATGTGCTGCATAGATTTATAACTGATTTGTGATGCTTATTTGAAAACTGTTTGTCCAAACCTCTCTTTTGATTAGGTAAATTTGAGCAATGCCAACCTCGAAGGAGCACTTACAACAGGCAATACATCTTTCAAGGGTTCAATAATAACCGGTGCAGGTACTATAAGATTATTTCTACTTCAGAAATAAGTGATCAGATTTCACGAAAACCAGAAACCAACAAAAATCTTGATGAGTTTTTTATTATCAAAAACTCTATTTTGTTGATGTTTGTTCTGTAGACTTCACGGATGTGCCATTGAGAGACGACCAACGGCAGTTACTATGTAAAGTTGCGGATGGGTAACCACTGACCACTAATCATTATCATCGTCATCATCATCTTCGCTACTGTGTTGCGTAGCTCTCAATGATACATGCTTCACTGACAGGACGAACCCGGTAACAGGCAACGAAACCAGAGAGACATTGCTTTGCAAGTAGCACATAATTTTTGGAGGTAAAATGGGCAACAAATTTGCTGTATGATTAACTTTAATTAGAAAACCTCATCTTCTTCTCCAAGCGCATTTCTTTCTGATGAATAGCTTTCCTAGATAAGCCTTGTGAGTGTGTATTATATTCTTTTCCATTTCTCATTTTACTATGTATACTGTGGAGAATTTCAGTTTGATATCTAAAGTTTTTATTATTGCCTTGCTCTAGATTGTCTGATAATAGGGCTGGCGAAACCCCTATCTAATGACACATTTGTATTTACACACAAACAAAAATAGTACTCAAAATGAAATATGGATTTGGATAATCGTTATAACAGCCTCAAATACAAGGTCTACATCAAAGATAATTAGTTAATATCGTTACTTCGCAACAAACAATAAACATATGGGGAATTTGTTACCTATCTTAGTTATGAGCTTAAATAAACAAATTAGACAATAACCAGCCTGGGCAGTAAGGATACTTTAAATTGTGTGTGTGGGTTGGTTTAATAGTAACATGGTTAATGTATGAAATGAAAGGTTTTAAATTTGAATTCATTGTCACACGATCTTTAAAATTACATGTTCTTTCAAGAAAAGAAAAGAAAAAAACTGTTACAAATTTGGAATTGTGTAAATATTAGGTTGCTACGTGGTTTTTTTTTTTTTTAGAGGAAGGTTGCTAGGTTTTCAATAAATCGTGATTAAATTACTCTAATGAACTTGTAGTTAGTAATTACTTGTATGCTCTGCCATGAGATGTACTGACCACAATATATTTTATTATTTTTAAAATTTAAAAATATGTAAAAATGTCATTATTTATGAGTTAAATTAATTGGTAATAAAAAAATATGTTAATTTAATATTAGTATTTTATTTAAAATAATGTATGATAATATTATTATTAACTAGCGTATAGCCAATGAGGCCTACATAAGTGGCAAAGTTGAAGCACACAAAAACTCTTCTTTATGAGAAGTCTTGGTTCAATCCCGCCTGTGTGCGGATAGCTTTCTCATCTTTGTGTGGTGTAGATGTTCCGCGTGCATGCACATAGCTTATTTGATTATATAATAAATACCTCTTGTAATTCTAAAAAAAAAACCAACTTAATGAATATAATATTAAATTTAATTAGTAGTGTATAATAATAATAATTAATGTTAGAGTTATTTTAACTCTAATAATTTAATTATTTCATTTTATGAATTAATCCTTTTGTTTTATCTTCTTCATTAATTATCAAATAAGAGAATTAAAATAACATTATACATTGAGTGGATTTTGAAAATAACCACTTTTATATAGTAAAAATAAATTTTACCCACTAATATAAAAACTTAAAAAAATACCCACATTTACCATTTTACCCTTACATATAAAAATTTTACAAATACCCACTGTTCACTGGTTGTGAATTCAACTCGAATTCAAGTATTGGTTGTGAATTCGCGTGAATTCACAACCAACATTATTTCGAGGTGTGAATTCACAACCGATAAAACTTGAATTCACAACCAACATTATTTCAAATTGTGAATTCACAACCAATAAAACTTGAATTCACAACCAACACTATTTCAATTGTGAATTCACAACCAACGCTGATAATTCAGTTGTGAATTCATAAACGTGGTTGTGAATTCAAGAACATTTGTACAAAATTGCGCGATTTTCATCAATTTCTTCGTTGCATATATGTTTTTTCGATTACGTTCAATTGAATTAAGGAGAAATTTATCCAATCTGCAGAAATTCATTCCAATCATTATCATCGGCAATCATTCTCATCGGCATCAAAATTCATCCCTAAATTCAAAATTCATTCTAGAACAAAGCTTCATCAAAATTCAAACATGAGGAGATTTGCAGTGATGGAGAGGAGCAGAGATTTACGAAGAGAGAGAGAGAGAGAGATGCGATGCAATTTTCAGAGAGGGAAGAGTGGGAATAGGGCAGCGGTACCCCAGCGAAACCAGCGGCGGAGGCATCGGACCTTCGCCGATCCAAGGCGGCAGCGACAGAACAGATCGAGAGGGAGAGAAGATCTGCGATGAGAGAGAGAGAGAGAGCGAGAGGAGAGAGAGAGAGAGCGGTGGCCGCGGGCGGAGGCTAAAATCGCGGCGGCGTTGGCTAAAATCGAAGGAATTGGTGGATGTTGCAGCAGATCTACCATTGCAGTTGAAAGAGGCGGCGCGACGACGATTCACAGCTAGAGGAGGCGACACGACGAAGAAGATGATGATGGAGAGAGAGATCTATGCCGCCGTTCCTCGACCGGAAGGCCGTCGACGCCGACCAGCTGCTGACCAGCTTCAACTTCGATCCGGCGGTGCTCCGCCGTCCGCCGACGCTGATCGGGGAGGAGGACAGCCTGGAGCAGCGGAGGAAGCCGATCGCCGCCGCAGTCCTCTGCCTCAGCAAGCTCCAGATCGAGAAGAGAGCGTGCAGAGAGAGAAGAGAGCTTGCAGAGAGAGAAGAGAGAGAGAAAAAAAATGAGAGAATGAGAGGAGGCTAGGGTTTGCCCATTTATATAGAAGGGCAATTTAGTCCTTTAACACAAAAAGTGGGTATTTTTTTATGTTTTTATTTGAGTGGGTAAAATTTATTTTTACTATATAAAAGTGGGTACTCTTATATATTAACACTTATACATTTTCGATTTTAAGTATTCTAAGGGAATTTGATCAAAATTAAAATATCTTTAAATAAATTCGATTTAATTCGATTTGTCTCAATTCGAGTGTCGAAAATTGATCAAGAACATATTTATAAGTATGGAACATTTGAGGGGTGAAGAACAAAGTCAAGACATGTAGAAGAGGAAAAATTTGGATGACATAAGAAATGAAGAAGAGAGAAGACTAGGTCTTCCTTAGTTTTAGGGGATGTTGGTTAATATTCTTAATCAATCCCTAAACTTGGGGAGTAAGGGCTAAACCCTAGCACGTTCGAAACCCTAAAGTATCAACCACGTTTTCTTGCGCATCAAGCTTATATTCTCATCTATAAATAGTGACATAGCTCATTGCATTTGGTACCAGTCCAAGCTACAAGATACACAAGTGCAGGAGCTCAGAAGCTAATGTTTGAACATCATTTACGACATCTAGTTCACATCTCACCTTGAGTGGGAGACTCGTGTGTTTAACAAATCTTGAGTGGGAGATTCGTTTGTTAGGTCTATTCGGTAGGTTTGATTGTTGGAGATTGTAGATTAGCTTCATTCAAAGTCTAGTTGTTGCTAGGATTAGAAGGGATTTCTTTTCTTTTCAACTCCATTCAATAAGATGAATTCTATTGAATGGTTCATGTATCTTCATTGTAAAAGGAATTTCTATAATGAACATATACAACTGCAATTAATTAACATTACAGTATAAAAACAATCCATTGTGCGTACTTTACAATTCCGCTGCATTTCTATTTTCATAGATTTGTTGAGTAAACTGTTTAATCATTCTACCCAACATATCTGGGTTTGCGAAAAGAACAAACTTTCAATTAAAATAGATAATAATAATAATGATAATAATAATTAAATTTATAAACTAGATAACAAATAATTTAAGTCAATCTCATTTTGAGCAAATGACACTAAACCATCAATACTGATTGAAATAGAAATTTTATTAAAAGACAAAAATAAAAAACCTAAACCCATGAGAGCACAAGCGCATCTGAGGGCCAAGCCTTATTAAAACCTCAAAAAGAGGGAAAAAAAAGAGCCTGTCTAAGAAAACAAAAAACAAAACAAGCAAGCAACTGGGCGTAAGCTGAAAAGAGACCACCTCAAAGGCTCCAGTCGGACCATAGCCCCTAGGAAGTCTGGCTCACACCAACCAGAAACAAGGAACGAAATCGGGGTAGCCCAGAGAAGAGCAAACCACAAAAAGGAAACCCAACAAAAGACAGTCAGGCCGTGCCCCACAGAAAACACAACGAAGACAACACGTAAAAACCACCAAGCAGGCAAACCACCAAAAAGACCCCACCAACCACCTGCAAAGAGAACAAACCGCCGAACAACAACAGGAAAGGAAAACAATAAAACCATCAATACAACAAAACTAATAGTCATCATTTACTATAACATTTTTTTTTGGTAAGTAAAGAATTTTATTACCATTTGCATGACAAAACAAGAACATTACAAACATTAATCTTATCAACTACTCTAGAGCTCAACTTCGTAGCATTCTCCTAAGTTTATCATTCCTATTACAAC
This sequence comes from Salvia miltiorrhiza, assembly GCF_028751815.1. Classification (NCBI taxonomy): domain Eukaryota; kingdom Viridiplantae; phylum Streptophyta; class Magnoliopsida; order Lamiales; family Lamiaceae; genus Salvia; species Salvia miltiorrhiza. The sequence goes on from NC_080390.1 coordinate 24,651,743, forward strand.
GAATAACAATTTAAACTTGGCAAATGCGCATCAATACCTCTTGCACTCTTGCTATTTGTTGGAATCTTCTTGCATTCCTTTCAAGCCAGATGTGATACACTGCAGTAGCAACACGATGCATCAATTGTTCTCCTGTCTTTCATTCACATTGCGTCTGCATGTACACTTTTTCATCTTCCCAGTTTCTAATGCTTCCGTTCAAACCACATGATGGGAAATAAAAAGAAATATCATCTCCTTAGTTTTGATAATACCAAAACCCTTAGATTTTTTTTCTAGACTAGAATTCTTTTGAACTCAAGTGTTAGAGTTAATTTTTCCTAAATTAGTCTGAAAAGGCAAAGACTGAAGATCGAAGGACTAAAAGACCGAAGACCGAAGGACTGAAGGATTAAAGACTGAAGTCCGAATTTACTGAAGATTCAAGTCCAACTGGTGTAAAGGCTGAATTAAATGAAGAACTCGTACTGAAGTACAAATGTTAGGGAAACACTTATGTACACCTCATCAATCGAAGCTTTTACTGAAACTGAAGTTAAGTTTCAGAAGGAAACCTCGAACTGATAGTGTATACAGACTGATACTGGAGTCTAAGTTCTAACGAAGGCCACGTGGAAAGTAAATTGCTAACTTCCAGTACAAGCCACATTTAATGCAAAAGATGAAGCATTTAATGCGGAGATATGGCGAATCGTCCTTCAACATACGGAGTTTCCCTTTCCGTGTTACTTTGGTCTGTAACACCATCTCCTATGAGAGCAAGAACATAACCTACTTTCAACTTTAGGAGAATGAAGACTGAGCACCTGAGCTAGATTTCAAATTTGAGTCAAACGATAGAAAATGTAAAAGGACCTCCTCTAACGGATCTATTCTTCATATGCTGCCTATAAATAGAGCTCAAGGATCAACCTCATTCTTCACCGATTCAAACGCATACGCTGAAGCTCTGTCAAAGTTTAGACTCAGCAATTACTTTGCTAAAAGCTTGAATCGAAGAAGAGAATAACCATCGTTGTAATTATCAGTCTACCTGATATACCTACATTCTCTTAGTGTGTCTAGGCAAATATTTCTACCATCCTTAACCTAGAAATCGATTACTTGAGAGCCTGTTCTCAGTAATCCTAGTTGGAGATTCGAACCCTTTTCTAAAGAATGAAAAAAGAGTTTGAGAGAGAGTTCGAGACAGGTGTCTGGGCTCTAGGTTGTTGAGCACCCGCAAGCTAAACAGTTTGTAATCTTAGCAGTTGGAAGCTAAGAAGGAGAAGTCCAACCCAGTGTGTTGGCACTGAAACGAGTGTTTCAGTCGCGAAGTTTTTTGTGCACTCGCAAGCACAAGCTAGGTTTGTTGTGCACCCATAAGCACGTGCCTAATCGATTGTCAGTGTGATCAACTGACCGTGGACATAGAAAAGTGTTTTCCGAAGCACGTGAAAATTCTCTGCGTTCTTTATTGCTTTCAGTATTTTCATTCTTTACTTGTGCACAAACACTATTCATACTGAAACTGATAAGATAAAGGATAAACCCTAAAACTGACAAAGTGATTCACTAAAGGCAGTGATTCACTAAAGGCTATTTAGTAAAATCGTTTCTGCTCAAGTGTAATCAGTCTAACTGATAAATTTTTGGATAATCAGTAAGATTACTTACACTTCTCTGATCTCGAAAATTGATAAGACTGAAACCCTATTTGGACTTCAGTATTATGACCAGTCTCAAATGCTGATGTTAATCTTACTGACTCATTATCAGTATCAGTCTTAACCTCCTTCACAAACTGATCTTATTTTTACACTGATCAACTCACTTCAGTATCAGTTTTGATATTGACTTCAGTTTTCAGAAGCTGTAAAAATAGTCTACTGGTGTATTCCCCCCCCCCATACACCAGTTCAATAGCACCCCGGGACCCAACAATTGGTATCAGAGCATGTGGTTCGCAAGAACAGGCTGCTTTGACCCGGTTCTACTGAACTAGATCATTTTCAAAAGTTTTTAGTTTCCTCTGTGCTACTTGCGCCTCTATATTATTTTATATATTGCTACCATGGAAACTAACTTTAGCAGGTCATCATCTTTACCGGCATTCTCCTTAGAAAACTATGAGATATGGAAGTTCAAAATCACAAGCTTCCTCATTGCTCAACATTGTCGAATGTGGGAGGTGATCTCCAATGGACCAATCATCATCAAAGAAAGAGAGCTAAAAATGTCCACAAAGCCAGGAAAAGATCCCTACTACGTAGAGAGGATCAACGATAAAGCAGAAATTTTCTTCTGAAGAAAGAAAGTAGGGCGAGCAGGATAATATCGCCATGAACATCATCTCAGACACTATCCCCGACAAGTATGTGATGAAGATCATAAAGTGCTCCACTGCCAAGGAGATGTAGGACGTCCTCGAAAGGCTGAGCATCGGATAAGAAGAAATCAAGGTGAACAAGCTATCTATTGTTTGTCAAAAGTTCGACAACTTCCAAATGCTGAAAGGAGAACCCATCGACGAGATGGAAGTAAGATTCAACAAAATACTGAATGAAGTTTAGTTCGTCTCAAAGGACAAATACAACCATTGAGAGATCAAGCTGAAGATTGTACAAAGTCTACCTCTTGGAGAATGACAGATGTATGCAGGTGCTCAGCAAACCAAACCCAACTTCAACACTCTGAGTATAGAGAAGTTATTCTCTAACCTCAAAGAAAATGAATTCGACGTTCATAGACTGAAGGATCCCAAGAAGATTGGAACTTCAGATAAAGAAGCTCCATCAACTTCCAAGGGAGAAGCACTGAAAGCAGTCTCAAAAGACTCCAAAAAGCAGTCAAAGGAAAAGATTGAAATGAAAATACTGAAGAACTGTTGAACCAATATGCACTTATGACTAAAAGGTTCAACAAAATGGAGTCAAGACTGAAGAAATTCAACAAGTTCCAAAAGAGGAACTTCAAGGAAAATGAGTACAAGCCAAAGTACTCCAAGGACAGAACGGAAGAGAAGAAGTCCTCAAAAGGACGTTGAATGCTTTGGCTGCGGAAAGAAGGGCCAGTACAAGACAGATTGCCCAGAAATATCATATTCCAAGAAGAAAGCCCTTCGCGCCAAGAGAGATAGAAAGCTCGAGAAGAAGAAGGCTATGATGGCCGAAGACGCTGAGGACTTCGGTTGCTCATCAGAATCTTCCTCGAGCAACTCCACCAGCTCGGATGATGAGAGTTAAGCACTGATGGCTCATGACGCTGAAAGCGTGGCTGACAACAACATCAATAGCTATGGCAACAACATCGACGAGCCTGAGGTAAACTCTCACTCTTAAACTTTTAATATTGATACACCTCATTTTTTATGACAAGAGGAACTTCTATCTCTGGAAACACATCAATGGAAGTAGACGGATATGATCAACTGATGTGTGATTATCAAACCTTAAGGTATCTCTTCGAGAACCTTGCAAGAGAAAACCAGAGATTGGAGAAGGAAATCAGAGGAGCTCAGTCAGAAAAAGAGAAGATCAATATTTACTTTTAGGATGAGACTAGTTTAGATGAGCTGATTTAAGTAAATACTGAATTGGAGAAGAAGATAAAGAGCAAACTTCAGTCTCTGCTGGAAGAGACTGAAGCTGATCTAAAGCGGTCTATAGCAGTACTAGAGGAAGCAACATTTGAAGCCTCTAAACTGAATGTTAAGATGGAACAATGGGTAAAAAACTACATGAAGAACTCCCCATTGATGAATCATTTTCCATTATCAACACTAGTGGAAAGTGTTGGAGGAAAATTGACGGCCGCTGAGAAAGCCAAAGAGAACGTGATCGAGGATACAACTGAAAAAACTGATGACAGTGCATCAACCAAATCAGACGATCCCACAGAAGAAGAAGATAGAAAAAGAAGGATGATGTCACACCGAAATATTCCTCCTCCTGATAACTACGGACGACCAATGAAAAAATATTGGAAAGAGCGAAAAGTGGTGGTCAACAACCGAAACCATCAACAGAAACTGAAGAATCAGTTTCAATCCAGGAAAGACGAAGGTCCATTCCAACTAAAACATCATCAGTCCAGACCACAAAAGAACCAGAACCCTCGTCACCAACCTAAGGGGAACACGAATGACAAGAAACTAAATCATATTTAGTTTAGACTTGAGCAACAACCGAAGAGACAAAACAACTTTTAGTCTAGACCAAATCAATCTCAACCGAGATAATTTCAGTCTAGACCAAATCAGTCTAGTATAGACAACATCAGTCTATGGCTCATCGGTCTCAACCAAGACATCATCAGCCCACACAAACTTCAGTATATCAGAAAAGATACAATACTTAAAGGAGAAGATATCCAGTCTACCCAAGACCAGAGAACAAGAAGAATGAAATGACCAAAAAGAAGGAAGATGCTTCGAGAAGAGCACTAGTGCAGACTGAAGAAGCATCAACTTCAGTCAGAAAGCCAAACCGCAATAAAGTAGCATTCTCTCCTCGTATCCTAAAGCAGATTTAGGTTCCTAAATGAATAAGAACTAACGTGGAAGAACCCAAACAATAATTGGGTACCTGAAACTCTTCTTTCTTCCAAGATAAATCCAGAATACACAACAAAAAGAAAGAAGAAGTAAAGGGAAACCAAATATAGGACTTTAGTATCCTGCTGATGATAGTTTAAAACTATCGGAATATTTAGCCTTTGATTTTGTAGGATGCAAACTTGATCGAAAGTCTACTTCTAACACTTACTTCAGTTACCACGTCGACAACTGAAGTGGAATATATTGCTCCTGGAAGCCATTGCTCTCCACTACTTTGGTGTAAGCACATGGAAGTTCGTCATCATTTCATAAGAGATCACGTGGAAAAAGACATTGTCGTCGACAAGATTCATATATCTATCCAACAAGCGGATATTTTGATGAAGGCCCTTCCTGAAGATAAATTCAACGACCTATGTGGAAGAATGGCATACTGAATCCAGAAGATTGATACTGATGAAGGACGACGCAAATCACTGAAGACGAATTTTAAAAATTGAAATTCAAATACTGGTGCGGTGTTAACTGAAGATAAGTTTATACTGAAAACCAGTGGCACTGATTGAGGGGGAAACTGATCCCATCAGTTTAACTGAACATGTGGTATCGACTGACTATAATGTTCAGTCGACTAGTAAGCTATCTCAATTATCAGCATTTTGTATTTCAGTATGTGATTATTATATGTATTTACTTTATTCAAAAATCAGATTTTGATTTTCTTCATAGCCTTACTCATTTTTTTTTCTTTCTAAAATAGCGTACAGTTATTGTTGGGAAACTGAAGAAATATCCCTTATTTGAAAAATGGCCTATCTTTTCAAATTTAAGAGGGTATTTAATGAACCCGCTATATTTTCAGTCTAAATTATATTTAGTTTTCTTCTTTGCTATATTTTTCTTGTATAACGTAGGCAGATCATTGCTAATTACGCCTTTTCAGGCACACGTAAGCTAGACTTTTAATGCGGACTTCAAATTTATTCATTCCAGTTAAGGCACTATTATCGAATCGTCCTTGTCACATCAAAAACCCACGATCAACCCTTCGTCTTCTACTTGATCAAAACTTTTTACGCTTACTATATATATTGATCATCTTCCATACTTAGCCATTTTCACAAAATTCTCTGCATCTTTTTACTCTATGTCTTTAACGTTTAAACTTCCACAACGATTTCTGTGAGAAAAGTCCATCCCTTTTCACATTCTTTTCACAGATCACTATTTCAATATGGTCAACTCAACTCCATGCAACATGAAGACCATGTGCTACGAATCCTCGGTTTGGATGGACGGATTCAACACTCAAGAAGGCCACGTCCGCGCGCTTGAGGCTCTGAACAGGCACGGGTGGTTGAACTTCATCACCAATGAGCCACCTTACCTCCTCTGAAATTCAGTGAACCAGTTCTATGATACGTGACTCAACCCAAAACACCTAAGGGATTGACTCGCAATCGTACGAGGTTGTCCAAGTGTAATAAGCTAACCCAAGTCATCTCTCAAGGAAGGCTAAACAGGGCTCTGATCATGCTACGCACAGAAAATAGGAAATAAACCTAAACACTCTAATCAGAAGTTTGGGTCTGACATTCACTCTCTAATTAACTAATGCGAAATTTAAATAAAAACATATGAAGTTAACTAGGCAAAAGATAAGAAGCAGATAAAGAACGCAAGAAGGCAAATAAAGCTAGGGTTCTAAACTAGCAATCTAGAAAGCAATAAATAAATTACAAACATGGACATCGATTATCTAGGCGAGATAAAAGAACAAACATCTAATCAAATTAATACTAAGCAGCAATAATCTACGCAAGGGAAATAAACGAGCATTCAATCCTATGCAAAACATTAACCGAGTTCTTATAATTAGTGCGATCCAAAACTTCAATCCAACGTAATGAAAACTAACATGATCTTCAATCCACAAATCCAAAAGATGTTTAATGATGTTTGAATTACTCTAAAACTAGGGAAACAAAGGTAAAAATCGCCTAGGAGGCTGCTGGAGTCGAGATATCCAAGAAAAACCCTAAAAATGGGTTTTAAACCTAAAAATACGTAACTACCGTTTTTCGTGGGCGGCGGCCGCCTCCCTACGGCGCCGCCGCCTACCCCTTTCGCGGTCCATCTCCAAACAACAGCAGGCGGGCGCCGCCAGGCGGCGGGCGCCGCCGAGGCGGCGGTGGCTGCTCCGAGAATCTTCAAAAAGGCCTCCAAAACTTCCACAAATCGCCTGAGAACCTGGCAACCTGCAAGTGACACCCAAGTGCACGAAAGACAAACGAGCAAGTAAAAGTGCCGATGGTGTGCTCCCCACAGATTTTTCAGAAGGAGAAGTCAATAAAATGCTCCTCCCCGCCATCAACGAAAAGACTGATGGCGTTCTCAAGGTGGAAGGCCCCCTCAGAATGAAAACCTTCCATCCTTGTCACAAAGTCCTGACCAAAATCATCAAGTACTGTTGGTTTGGGACATTGGGATCACCAGATCAGGTATCTCAACCACAGAAGGTTGTGTTGGTTGCCCTGATGCAACCAGGGTCATACAACTAGGAAGAGGCTTATCTTCACCTTCTTGCCGAGGAGAAAGGCTGACCCCGTTCGAAAAAGTTCCAGAAGTAGGGGAACCGGGTATCCTCCGTCATCCTTACAGGCACCAAAAATCTAACCTGCTTTTGGCAGGATACTGTGCCGGTCATGGATGACCACCGCTATTTCAAGCGGGTTGAAAGCTCCTCTCGTGCGACTGATGCACCACCCTCAACATCAGTAGCGGCTGATGTTCCATCGTCGTCTGCTGGTAACACTCGTTAATCGCTAATTTCTTAACAACAATAACTGCAACTAAACAGTATAATTGTAGCACAAAAACATCAAGCAGAGTATCGTATCCACAGGGACTATTATAACGAATCACCTTAAGTAATCCTAAATAAACTCTAGTAATATTCAGGCAAACTCAAATAAGAAGGAAGAATAAAACTTAATTCAAAACAAAACAAATAAAGTAGGATATAAACTCAAATAATTAAAGACTCTGACCCTAGGGATGTACTTTTACTAATCAATTATATGCATTTAATCTATTGATTCAATTACCACTTTAATCCAACCCTGATGAAAGATCACTATATTATTCACAAGCTTCTCTAACGAACACCTATGAACGTAGATTAATTTACCCCTTTTCACATTCAAGACTCCAAGGAATAAATTAACTCCAAATAGCACACAAAGAATAGCTTCCTATAGCTTCACCTGTCGCATTCAAGACTCAAGGCTAACACTATATCATGCATTCTTGAGTCGGCTGAACAATTATCGCATTCAAGACTCAAACTGAACAGCTAAACACGTAAATTATTGGCCAAATAATTCACAAGAAATTAAGCACCAGGAATCATGAATCACAAGTTGGAGGGCAAATTGATATCAAAAAATAATAAACACATAATTAATCAGCTATGTACAAACCCTAGGTTCAGATTAACGAACTAGCCAGACATCGTAAAATAAAACATAAACATAATAAATAAAAGAACAATTGCAAAAACTAAATTATATAAAACTGTAGAAATTGAGTGTAACAGCTCGAATCTTCACTCTCGCAGAGATCACAATCCAGTGCTCTAAGAATTGAAAAAGCAATGAAAACTAAAGCTATAAACTTCAAAAATAAAAGTTGGGAGCCCTAGATAGGTCAAAAGAGGACCTATTTATAGTCTTAGGGTAAAACAAGAGTTTAAAAATCGAAAATAACATAGAAAAACGTAAAAATGCGGAAGGCTTAAAAACATGCGACCAAAACGGCGGCCCGTTCGGCGGTCGCCGAACAGGTCGCCGAATTTGGTCTTAAAACCGCCCAAAAACGGCGGTTGCCGTTTTTCCTCCACAAAGCATATTTCCGATCCAGCCGAATTTGTTCTTCAAAACACCAAATTTCGGCGGTCAACTCCTTTGACCGCCGAATTGCCTCTTTTCATCCCGACTTCAGAATTTTCGTCTTTTCTCGATTTTTGGGCTCGATTATCTCAAAACTCTTCTCTTTAACATGTTCCGCCATAAATTGGGCAGTTTGCACTAACCCATCGTAGAAGAACTGCATCAACATAACATTAGTGAATTGATGTTGAGGGCATTGACGGATGAGTTCTTCATATCTCTCCCAAGCTTCATGCAAATGCTCATCCGCTCCTTAGGTGAACTTCATTATCCTCGTTCTCAGCTCCTGTGTTTTGTGGCTTGGGTAGTATTTCAGCATAAATTTTTCACAAGTATCTCCCCAAGTAGTGATAGAATTGGGCGGTAGAGCTAGCATCCACGTCCTCGCCCAGTCTTTAAGTGCATAAGGGAAGCACTTGAGCTTGAGTTGGTCCTCCGTGAGACTAAGCAAAGGAATTGTTTGCACTTGGGTGCAAAAATCCCGGATGAATTGCAGAGCATCCTCGCTTGGCATCCCGTGGAACACCGGCAGTAAACTCGAGTCATTGGGTTTGAGATTATAGTTTCTTACTGCAGTGGGGAGCACGATTGCCGACATGTTGGTATCTCCGATCACCGGCCTGGTGAAGTCTCCCATGTATTCCATGTTCTGCGCCATGACTTCTTTCTCCTCGTATGTATTCTGCTCTGCTTGGTCAGATTCAGAGCCGGCGGCTTCCTCCTTCTTTTCTACTTCGTGCTCTGCCGTGTCTATATTCTGCTCTGTATCGGCAGAGCTGGCGTCCTCCTTCGTTGGCTGCTCTGAAGACTCAGAGTTAGAGCTGGCTGGCGAATCTAGTTCATCCTCTCCTGCGCTCTGCTCTGGTAGTTCAGAATCAAAGTTGGACTTGGTAGAGCTGGCTTCCTCCTCTTCTACGGTCTGCTCTGGAACTTCAGGTTCAGAGTCAGAGCTGGAATTGGCAGAGCTGGCAGCGCTGTCCTCGGCGAACACTCCTTTGCAGCTATACTTCCTGAAAATCCCTTCGCTCGTACTATGCAACGGGGACACAAGTTTGCCTTTAAGACTACGGCGTCCCTGCATGCACAACACTAAACAAACGGATTAAATGCACCGAGTGGAAGAAACGTAAAAACAAAAATAACATGAATTTAAATAAAGCTAGTAAAAACGACACAACTAAAATGCCTAAAACCTTCCCCGGCAACGGCGCCAAAATTTGACTCAACCTAAACACTACTCTATATTGACTCGCAAGAGTACGAGATCTATTGTAACGTGTAAGCTAACCCAAGTGGATCTCACAAGGAAAGTCTTAAAGGGCTTCTAATTGTATCGCAGGAAAAACTGTAAAGAAAGCAGTAAAGAGATTGATTATTAAACTAAAACTTAGAATTAAAAACTTAAGTAAAAACCGAACTTAAAATTAAGCTAGGCGAATTAAACTATTAAACCCTAGGCAAGATTTTAAATAACTTAAATTAAACCTACTTATGAAATTAAATACTTGTAAATTTAAAGACTTCTAATCTAGGCGTAAAACTAAGTGCATAATTTAAATTGCATAATTAAAAAGGAAGCATGAACATGAATGAAAAACGTAAACATGATTAAACAAAATAAATTGAATTGAAATACGAAATACCGTAAACGTCTTGAACGTGTAATTGTGTCACGCAATCACAATCCAAGAATAAAAGCTAAACAAAACTAAATTAAAACCTAATTAAAAATCAACACTATGAAATCAATTAAATTCCTAAGCTTCGGATGCCAACAGATCTCAAAGATGGCATCTAAAACTAGGGCAAAGTATATTTTTACAAAGAAAAGTATGGCCCTATTTATAGACTTCAAATCCCTCTAGATCACCATGGAAGTTGCCATGCAAAGTAGAATTCTGAAGGCAATAGAATCGTGCAAGATAAGACAACTCTCCAGCTGTGACGCGCGCTCTGGAAACACTCCTACTCTGGCCGAATTCGCAGCTCTTGCCAGAGGAACGGATGTCGTCAGAGAAATGGCTTCCGTCAGAGAAACGGCTTCCGCTCTGGCGCATTTCTCTGCTCTGGCATTTCTCTGCTCTGTCTCACTTCTCTGCTCTGGCATTTCTTCTCTGCTCTGGCATTTCTCTGCTCTGTCTGACTTCTCTGCTCTGGTATTCGACTCCTCTGCTCTGACTATCGACTTCTCTGGCTATTGGTTTCTCTGCTCTGGAGATTGGTTCTTCTACTCTGACGAGTTGACTTCGCTGCTCTGGGCTTTGATTTCTCTAGCGAATATGATTCCTCTGACGCTTATGATTCCTCTGGCGCTTATGATTCCTCTGGCACTTATGATTCCTCTGCTCTTTCGGGTTTACTCTGGTGTGTATTTTAGCTCTGCTTTGGTACACTAATTCTGCTCTGGAGATTTCGGCTCTGCTCTGGAGATTTTAGCTCTGGCAGTGCATTTCTCTGCTCTGAAGACAGAGCTATGCTAAAAATGCCATTCTTAGCCAAAATTCTCCAAAATTGTATTCTTTCATCTATAAAACCTAAATCTCCTGCAAAGCATAAAACAACACATAACATGCACCAATTTCCAGAAGATTATCATTAAAATAAGCTCATACAAACCCCTAAAATTAGAACAATTAAGCATAAATCACTTACCATAGGCTTTCCAATCGTCTCAAGTCTCCATCGCTAAAAGTGTGCCAAGAGTAAGATCAAATAGGTCTTTATATCAGGTTCTAATGTAGGGACATTGGATTAGGTGGGGAAATTTGGCTAAGTGACTTAAATTAAATTGATTACACCAACCTTATGACTTCACCATTCAAGCATTGAATAAATTCCATATTCCACCTAACATCTCCATAATCACCACAAACCAAGGGATATAATCATCATAAATCAAAACTATACATTCTTTTATGCTCTCACTTTTCTAGTAACACACAAAGTCGATTATCTATGAGATTTTCAATTATACTCACGACTTTCTCAACCAACTTTCATCAATTTTTTTTAAGGCTTATAAGAATGACTAGTATCATGTTTCACCCCTTATTTCGATCAATCCACAGCCAATACCACACAACGATCCCCATAAACTCCATCACCCCCTATCATCCGGTTAAAGAATCAAAGCTTAAGAAGGCTCAAACACGGTTAACAAGGAAATAATGTTTTCAGGAAAGTGTTTGGGATATAACGTGGCTTATGAAAGATGGCCTAAAATCATCTCAAACTCTTGAACACAACAAGCAATCTCAAGCAAGACCCATGGCAAGTTCTAGAAGTGCACTACATGCATGACAACACTCAAAAACAAAGAACAAACTGCAAATATGACAGTTAAGGCTCAATTCCTCACAAGCTTGTTCAACGTCAAAAGTCAAGGTAAAATATACTCATCAATCACACACGTCAGTTCAAATCATGTCCAAATGTCGAGAAAAATTGGAAATTACCTTCTTTTTCGCAGAAATCCTCATAGACACCTTACCAACAACTAACTGGAGCACTAAACATTCAAAAAGCAAAGAAACTATGGAATACGTTTGAGAATATATCAATTTAGTTACAGGCCCACAAATAAAAGACTATGAATACGTCCTCAAAATAGCAAAAAGAGCAAAAATACACTAGGCTAAAAATGCAAATCATAACCAATCTCCATCCCCCTCCCCCAAACTTATTAAGGAGCGAATGCTCGAAAATAAGTTTGGAAGGAAAAATAGATAAAGGTTATGGTGAGCATACTTACAAAGCACTTAAGATGGCGGTCCTCCCTGTCTCCTCTGGAACTCTTGAAACTGTCGTAGGATTTCCTCCTGCATCGCCATCTGCCTAGCATACTCCTGCTGCTGCCTCTCCATCTCTGCTCGCTGCCAAGCCTCAAAAGTCGCCTGCCGCCCAAGCTCTGCCCGTGCATATGTCTCAAAAGCGCTAAAATGAGCAAACAGCTCATGCTGATAAGCATCCATAGCTTGCTGCTGCAGGCGAACCGCCGTGACGTCTGTGCGCATAACAGTGAACTGCGCCTCTTGTTGCTCGGCAAAGGCCTGCATCTGCTGCATCCTCTCGGTGAGCTCGGTAACATCAAAATGAGCTCCTTGTCCCCATTGTTCTCCTGCTGCTGCCGCTGCGGGCTCCTCTTGCTCTTCTTCCTCCTCATTCACATGCTGAGGGACCTGCTCGTCAGCCTGCTCACCCGCTATAGCCCTCACATGGGTGCCTGTATTCATCAGCCAATTCTGGGTCTCAAAGCGCCCGCCCACACGGGTGAGAGTCGGGTTCGGCAGCGGGAAGTGGTCACCTTCACTTTGCACCAACTTAAATGATGGTTGGGCTCTTGACAGAAATCTCATGCGAACCATTCGGTGACCATTGATGTCACGGCCGCGCTTGCTAAGGATAGCAAACTCGGGGAAACCCGCGACTAGGGGAGGGAATTTAGGAGCGGGATTAGAAAAGGGGCATACTTGACTTCTTGATGACTCGACTTTGTATAAGGGAAACACTTGAAATAACTAGATATTATCGAAGGCCACAAGGGGACCGTGCATAAAATATGATCCAAAATGGGTACCCAAGGAGTTCAAATACATTGTTGGAATAATACATATTGTTTGACAAATGACATAACATCTTAGCAAAATCAGTGTTCGCAGCGGAAAAGCAACAACTCGAGCATATGTATGAAGACATATACTCTGCTCTGAAGTTCTCGTCCTAGATTGACAAAAGCTCCGCTTGCACACCACATCCCCGATCACAGCTCAACCTGCACATTTAGAAATATATGCAGGGCTAAGTACGGGAGTACTTTGTGGACACTTGCCGAAATGTACATACATGCATAATATTTTATTGTCAAGCCTTTCATCGGTAGTAAGATACGAGGGTTTTCCTTTAAAGACTCGTATTTACTACAAAAATATCATTTCTTTCATAAATATCCCGCGCAGGCATTTTAACATCATTAATCACCATATCAGTAACTCGTGCCGAGAGGTAGGCCTCCCTCTACGGACACTATGATCGGCCAACCCGCTAGATGACTCACGATCACAAGGGGGCACACTAGCCCTGGCAGGATAGCTATCAACTGCTCAGGACCCGAATTCGATTAACATCAGATAGGCAATTAATAACAAAACATAAAGCATTTAGGCATTGACAATATCATTCAAAATCATAAGTATAAAGTTGTAACAATTCTATAATATGGTTTTAGTTTATACGTAAGAAAGCCCACCTGGTAGTGGAGACTCACGACTAAGCCTTAAACTCTTGCGTTCAACCTTGATTCAGAAAAGAAATAACGTAAGGTCTTAGTCCGAAGAAATTCTTAAATAAATGAGGATGCGTAATGTAATTATGCATAGCTCATATTCCTTTTTATTAGCCAATTAACCCAACTAGGTTCCGTCCCATGAAGTCAAGTAATTAACTACATTGATTCGTTCTCATTGGGGCGTTCTAAACTGTCAGTAAGACATAATAATCTCCCTTCATGTAAGCAAGGGAAAGGAAATAATAAAGGTTTAAACACCCTAAGTTCTCTTCTCTCTCTCTTCTCAGAGGTCCGCTCTGGCCTCTAAGTCCGCGCTGGCTGAGTTAGCTCTGTGGCGAGGTGATTCCTCTGGCGAGGAACGATTCCTCTGGCGAAGTGATTCATCTGGCCATTCCTTTGGCGAGGTGATTCCTCCGATGAGGTGATTCCTCTGGCCATTCCTCTGGCGAGGCGATTCCTCTGGCGAGGTGATTCCCCTGGCGAGGTGATTCCTCTGGCGATGCGATTCCTCTGGCGAGGCGATTCCTCTGGCGATGTGATTCCTCTGGCCATTCCTCTGGCGAGGCGATTCCTCTGGCGAGGTGATTCCTCTGGCCATTCCTCTGGCGAGGTGATTCCTCTGGCGAGGCGATTCCTCTGGCGAGGTGATTCCTCTGGCCATGCGATTCCTCTGGCGAGGCGATTCCTCTGGCGAGGTGATTCCTCTGGCCTCGTCCCCGCTGGACTCGTCCCCGCTGGACTTCTCCGTCCTTATCCCCCTCGATTCTCACTCGTATACAGACCTTAATCTCTACCTATGTGAGCATGCTGTGATTATTCACGTTCGTCTACGTCTAAAGTTCTCGTCGTTTATTCAAGGTTCAAGTTATAGGTTCCACTAAAACGTGACTTAACATGCTTTTTGTTCATTCGTTTATAGCCCATAAAACATGATTTCTGCGAGCGTGATGCATGTCGATTGGAGTAGCAACAGAGGTCTAAGGTTACCTTGATATATCGCGTGCTTTGGGTAAAGAACGATGGTTTCTCTCTCGCTTTTTCGAGCGTCGTGGTGCAAACTGGAAATGAAATGGCTGCTATTTTTAGGCCGAAAATAGGTGGAAAGAAACATGGCGAAGGGTGGAAAATTAAGACGAGTTGTTACCTTGTTCAAGTTGGCAGCAAGAATCTCGCTCTACTCCCCTTCGTGCAAGGCGTCGAGAGAGGTGAGGCTTCCTGTTGTTGCTGCTGAAAACTCTAAGTGCTGAAGTAGAAGGGGTGGCTCAAGGATTGAAGGGTGAATTTATACTTGGAGCTCGGCTGGTGTGCACTTGAGTGCCGAAGGGAGGGCATTGGTCGAAGTTCTGCATGGCGTGGGAGGGGGGGTGCAGCAGGTGACCTTTCAGTTGCCCAGCCAATGGGAAGAGCTGCTGCTGCAGCTTGTGTGGGAGGCTCTTCGGCTGCCCAGCCAATGGGAAGAGCTGCTGCTGCAGCTTGCGTGGGAGGCCTTTCGGCTGCCCAGCCAATGGCTGTTGCTGCAGCACCGTATCCACCTTTTCTTTTCTCCCTTTTTCCTTTTGTCCCTCAATCATGACGTTGGCAGGTGGCAGACGTAGAGAGGTGTAGGGTGGGCGTGTGATCTGGCCTAAATGAAAAAGATCTAAGTAAAATCCTTCAGTGTTGGTTTCTCAGTATTTGAAATACTGGTTTCACATTTCCTAAAGTCGATACATGCTAAATTAAATCCGTAGATTTAATTCGTTCGTCATCCTAATACTTAAATTAAATCCGTAGATTTAATTAGCTTCAAAGTCGGAAATAATTCACGACTTAAGTAACAACATGAAATAAACTCCATCTTGATAAATAACACAACTTTGCTAAGTTGGTTATAACTGAGTACTAATAATTATTCATCGACTCAAAGATTCTCGTCGCGGTCTTAACACGCGAAGATAAATAAATGCATACTGCTAGTGTAGTGACTCTGTTTTCCAAAATACGTAATTCAGAAACATAGCTGAAAACATAAGGTGCTTCATTTACTGGTAGATAGATAACTAAACACAAAATACTGGAATTATATACCACTAAAAGAGCGGGTTGTCAAAATTGAGCAGATTTTCACCCGCCAAAGCTTCCCATTGAGCAACTGCAGGACAAACGCGGCGTGCGAGGGGTGTAAGCATCCCTCCAATCGTGATCACTCCTGCATTGGCCTTTGATGCCTTGAACAACTGCTTGAGGAGGATTTGTGTTAAATCCATTGGTGTGCGTGTGAGCATCCCCTAAATGATAAACAGCTCGTGCTGCGTCACGTGGCTGTTTTTCGGCAATTTCAGGCATAAATTCGGCGGTCGCCGAATTTTAGAATCCATTTGTAAATCGCGTTTAGAGATTTCGGCGCCCAACTCGGCGATCGCCGAGTTGGTCGCCATTTTTGCCAGCCAAAATTCTGGAATCTGCGACCTACTAGAGCTTGGTCGCCGTTTTTCGATTTTCACCTCTTTTTTTTTAACTGCAAAAACAAAAAACACTAGGGAAAACATCAAAAACGAAAATAAATTAACAAGGCAAAACTAACAAAAACGAGAAGAAGACAACGACAAAAAGAAAACTAAGAAAAACAAGCAAAAACTAACAAAGCAATAAAAATTGGGTTACCTCCCAACAAGTGCTAAAATTAACGTCTATAGCTTGACGATACCTCCCAATCATGGATCAACAAAATTGACCACTTCCACGTCGTGGTCCAACTCTGCTTTGAAGTACGGTTTAAGACGATGGCCATTAACAGTGAAAGTGGAACCATTCGATGCAAGCAACTCATAAGTTCCATTCCGATTGCTCTTGTGAACCACATATGGACCTCTCCATCTAGACTGCAGCTTGCTAGGAAATAATCGAAGCTTAGAATCATACAAGAGTACCTCATGTCCCGACTTGAATTCCTTTGTGCGGATGCTCAAATCATGGAACTTCTTTGCTATTTCCTTGTAGATACAAGAACTCTCATAAGCTTCATTCCTCCACTCATCCAACTCCGTCAACAAATCTCACCTTGTATGACCGGCCTCCTTAAACTCCAAATTGATTCTCCTCGTCGCCCAATATGCCTTCTGCTCAATCTCAACAGGTAAATGACAAGATTTGCCAAAAACAAGTTGATAGGGAGACATACCAATTGGAGTCTTGTAAGTAGTGCGATACGCCCAAAGAGCATCATCCAAGTGTTTTGCCCAATCTTTCCTATTTGTGATGCTCTTCTACAAAATCTGCTTGATCTCTCGATTGGCCAACTCCGCCTGCCTATTAGCTTGAGGATGATATGGAGTCGTCACCTTGTGCTTTACTCCATACTTCGCCAAAAAGCTTGCTAGCAAATTGTTGTTGAAGTGCGACCCCACATCACTAAGCAACGCTCTCGGTGCTCCGAATCGAGTCAAAATATTCTTTTGCAAGAATTTAATGACTACCTTGGAATCATTGGTGACAGTTGGGATCGCCTCCACCCATCTAGACACATACTCCACAACAAGCAAAATATAGGAAAAACCACATGAAGGCGGGAAAGGACCCATGAAGTCAATTCTCCAAACATCAAATAGCTCCACCTCTACAATGATATTTTGTGGCATCTCATCCCGCTTTGTAATATTGCCCATGCGCTGGCATCGATCACAAGACTTCACAAAAGCATGGCAATCTTGGAAAATTGAAGGCCAATAAAAACTACTATGGTTTACCTTCATGGCAGTGCGGTTGGCAGCAAAGTGACCTCCACTAGGTGAGCTATGGCACTCCTCAATGATCTTTGGCCATTCATGATCTCTAACACATCGCCGAATAAAGCCATCGGCGCTCCTCCGGTACAAGTACGGATCCTCCCAATAATAAAACTTGACATCATGGAGGAACTTCTTCTTTTTATAGTGCGACATCCCCTCGGGAAGAACTCCAATCACCAAGTAGTTGACATAATCCGCAAACCAAGGATCCTTAAATAACACCGCCCAAATCTGCTCATCGGGAAAAGACTTATTGATGGCCATCTTCGGATCATCTCCCTCGATCGGATTCTCCAAACGAGACAAGTGGTCGGCTACCACATTCTCACATCCCTTTCGATCACGGATCTCCATATCAAACTCTTGAAGCAACAAGATCCAACGAATCAAGCGGGGCTTGGAGTCCTTCTTCGTGAACAAGTAGCGGATGGCGGCATGATCAGTGTAGACAATTGAATGAGTTCCAATCAAATAAGAACGAAACTTATCAAAAGCATACACCACAGCTAGCAGCTCATTTTCCGTGGTAGTGTAATTCATCTGAGCAGAATCCAAAGTTTTACTAGTTTAGTAAATTACCTTGAATAACTTATCTCTCTTTTGCCCCAACACAGCTCCCACGGCCCAATCACTAGGGTCGCACATCAACTCAAACGGGGCACTCCAATTCGGCGTAATCAACACTGGCGTATAAATCAGCGCTGCTTTCAACTTCTCAAAGGAGACGAGGAACTCATTGGTGAAGACAAACTTCACATCCTTCTCAAGCAAAGCACAGAGCGGCTTGGACAGCTTGGAGAAATCTTTGATGAAGCACCTATGAAATCCTGCATGCCCAAGAAAGCTCCGCACAGATTTCACAGAAGTAGGAGGCGGCAACTTTTCAATAGCCACGATCTTAGCACGATCCACCTCCAAACCTTGGGCAGAAATCTTATGCCCCAAAACAATGCCCTCATGAACCATGAAGTGGGACTTTTCCCTATTGAGCACGAGTGCCGTCTCCTTACAACGCTGCAACACTTGAGCAAGATTGTCCAAACAATTATCAAAGGAGGAGCCAAAAATAGAAAAGTCATCCATGAATACCTCCATAATGTTTTCAATCAAACCATGGAAAATCGCCATCATGCAGCGTTGGAAAGTGGCAGGAGAATTGCAAAGATCAAAAGAAATCCTCCTAAAAGCAAAGATGCCATTGGGACAAGTGAATGCCGTCTTATGCTGATCTTCTGGGGCTATCATTATTTGATTGTAGCCCGAGTACCCATCCAAGAAATAGTAGTACTCATACCCTGCCAAATTGTCAAGCATCTGATCAATAAATGGCAATGGAAAGTGATCCTTACGTGTGGCTGCATTCAAAGCTCGATAATCAATGCACACGCACCATCCTGTTACCAGCCTCGTAGCTATGAGCTCATCTCTCTCATCCTTAACCACAGTCATGCCTCCCTTCTTAGAGATAACTTGCGTCGGACTCACCCACTCACTATCAGAGATGGCATAAATGATACCTGCATCCAATCACTTGAGCACCTTCTTTCTCACCACCTCTTGCATAGCTGGATTTAAACGTCTTTGTGGCTGCACCTTAGGCTTGTATTCCTGCTCCAACAAAATACGATGCATTCAAATAGAAGGACTAATTCCTTTGATGTCAGAAATAGACCATCCTATAGCAGACTTGTACTTCCTCAAAACTCGCATCAACTTCTCCAACTCCAACGGAGATAAATAAGCTGACACAATAACAGGAAAGGTCTCATTCTCACCCAAAAATTGATACCTCAAGTGCTCGGGAAATGGCTTCAGCTCAAGTTTGGGTGCAGCTGCAGCTGCAGCTGGTGCAGGTAATTCAGCTCCCTTTTCCACCGACTTGCTTCCCCCATCAACAGGTTTGTGAATATCCATGTAAGGCACAAGATCGATGGGATGGCTCTCTACGGCCTCCAGCTCTGCAATATAATCCAAAATCTCATCACACGTCTCATCAAGCTCGGAGTAAGGATATAATGACTGTGTGATGCACTCCTCCAAATGATCCTCTACAGCTGCAGGAAAATCCACTATAGCCTCAATTAAATTGCAATCCTCAACTTGTGGCTCAGTTGGCTTCTTCATCGCATCATAAATGGACAACGTCATCTTTTCATCATTGAAGCGGAAAGTTAGATCTCCCTCTTTTCATCATTGAAGCGGACGCCCCAAGATCAATGGAGTATTTTTGTCCTCCGGCATGTCCAAAACTACGAAATCTGCAGGAAAAATAAACTGCTCCACCTGCACCAGAACATCCTCCACAATTCCCTTGGGATAAGTAAGAGAACGATCTGCCATCTGTAAAGCAATGGAAGTAGGCTTGATTTCTCCAATCTCCAATCGGTTGAAACTAGAGAGAGGCATTAAATTGATGCTTGCCCCTAAATCACAAAGAACGCGGGAGAAATTCTGCCCTCCAATCACACAAACAATAGTAAAGCTGCCAGGATCCTTCTGCTTCAATGGCAGCTTTCTTTGTAGCACAGCACTGCATTCCTCGGAAAGATTAATCGTCTCATACTTCCCCAACTTCTTCTTGTTGGAGACTGCTTCCTTGAGGAACTTGGCATAGCCTGGCATATCTCTCAAAGCATCAAGTAAAGGAATGTTAATATGCAGCTTTGAAAACATCTCCATAAACTTGGCTAACTTCTCATCCATCTTTGGCTTTGCCAGGCGACGCGGGAAAGACGCTACAGGCTTGTACTCTGGTCTGGGAAACGTAGGAGTAGGAATAGGCTCCTTAACAGCAGAAGTACTTGGCGATGCCTTAGAAGTAGGCGGCGAATCGCACACAGTTGTCTCCAAGTCATCCTCCTCCACAATCTCTACACCTTTTTCCTTGCCATCCTGCAGCTCTGGATGCTTCTGATACTGAGTCCCGCTCCTTAAATGAATCGCATTACACTAATTTTTTGGATTGACCTCAGTGTTGCTAGGGAATTTTCCTGGTGTGTGCTGCGCAGCTGCTTGGTTGGCCATATGACCAACTTGAGTCTCCAAAATTAGCACTTGCTTGGACAGTGCTGAAAAATTATTCCCAATATTACCCACTTGAGACTCCAAATTGGTCATCCTTATATTAACAGTTGTCTTCATGCTAGACACCTCTGTTAAAACCTGCTGCATCATATCCTCAAGCGATCCCTTTTTCGGTTCATTTATAACTCCTCCACTAGACACAGAAAACCCAGGTGGAGGCTGCAAAGCATTGTTGGGATTTAAATAGGAAAAATTTGGATGATTCCTATTATTGGGATGATATGGTGGATTTCTGCCCTGATGTCCCTGATAGTTTGGTCTATTGAATTGGTACTGCCGCTGGACATAATTTGAAGGAATATTAAACTGAATTAATGCTCCGTTTGCCCGATGATCGTTTCTTGGATTATTATTAATTCATCATACAACGATTAAATCCTAACATGCTCCTATGAATTTAACAACTGCACATAGGTGTTAGGAAAACTTACTTGAGAATCGGATGCACAAGCTGTTGATGATCGCGTCGAAAGAATCTGACTCCAGCTCTGATCTTCTCGACTGTATCCCGCTCAATTTCCAACGTTGGATGGACAACGAGCTATGGAAATTCCCAAGACAGAATGACCACTCACGTTTCCTGCGCCTCTCTCTGCTCTCAAAAACCCTAATTTTTATCAGTGTATTTTCCTGAGAGCTGACAGCTGTATTTAATAATACAGAAAACTGAGAGGGGGCGCCAGTTTCTAGGTGAGGGCCGAAAATCTGCCCTACTTGGGCTAGGAGACATTGGGCCAGCCCAGGGACCAGATACAAGGAAAAAAGATGGGCCTCAAATAAATTAATTTATCTATGGTCAGCCCAGACCATAATTAATTTATAAATATCAGTTCATTCCACTAGAGAACCGATACTGACTTACCCCTTTATTGCCGGTGATGAGTCGGGGCTTGTATTTAGACTTATTAAATCTCCGTATTTAAAATATCCGACATCCATTAATTAATTAGAGCTCTGACAGCTTAAATTAATTAAACTCTTAATAATTCCTTAAGCAGTACCACTCAAACTTTATTATTACGCCTGAACTTAATCAACCTGCAGGGTTTAGCGTAATAAACCTTATTGAGCTCCTTAAGGGGATGTCATTATCCTATACCGGATATGGGTACTAATACAGATAATCAAATATCATATATTAACCGCTATCACCCAAGATACAGAGTACTCGAGTTAGTAAATAACTTTCACCCATAGTAAGTCAAAGTGATATACGAATTAATATATATATCTGAATACTTATTAGTATTAAGATTTATAAGTCACCGAGATCTTGATTCTTCACTTAAGTCAGATAGAAGAATACATCTCAAACTGTGGTCCTATCAATACGTAATGACGTACCAGTATAGACAAGTAGCCAAGACAAACTACTTCCATCTATACTGCAGCCTAAACTAATAACTTGTCCTAGAGTTATTTCGGTTGTGATCATATTATATCTCTTAAGGTTATTCCAATTATATGGTCTTCTGTTATCTACAACACACCATATAATCTACTTATACAGAGATAAAGAACATACATATGCAATCATGAACACAATCAGATAGGAGATAAGAATAGTGAAAACAGGAATCATTGTATACAAGCATAAAGTTCTTGCTTTCAGTATACAAATCCAACATAATTAGCATCTTCAAACTGTGACACATCAGATAAAATCGGCTGCTGAGGAATTTTTGCTAGCAGTGCTTTTCTCTCCAACTCATACTGCTTTTGAAGAGCTTCATATTTCTCCTTAAAATCATCTATCTCCTCATGCACAGCTGCAATTCTTCTCGTAGAATTTCTGTCATTCGGCCATTGATAACTATTGGAAGCCATCTCTTCTATCACACGATAAGCATCCTTTGTATTTCTATGGAGAAGACATCCACCTGCAGTAGCATCCACCATACTTTTTGTTAGACCAGTCAAACCATTATAAAAGTGAATGATCTGCTGATCCTCCGTGAAACCATGTTGTGGACAGTTCCTGAGCAGCTCACGAAATCTTTCCCAGACATCATGAATGGTCTCATCTCCTAGCTGGGAAAAGTGAGAAATCTCCGCAATGATTTTTTGAGCTTTAGAAGCAGAAAAGTATTTTGCCAGGAAAGCTCTACACAAATCCTCCCATCCAGTAATAGCACCTCTGTCCAAACTCTTGAACCACTCCTTCGCTCTGTCCCTGAGAGAGAATCCAAACATCTTCATTTTGATGGCATCTGGTGGCACTCCATTATGCTTAATAGTGTCGCAGATATCTAGAAACTGAGTAATGTGAGCATGCGGGTTTTCAGAAGCCGTTCCACTAAACTGTTCAGCTTGCACCATGTTTATCAATCTCGGCTTCAGCTCGAACGTGGTAGCCTGCACAGTTGGTCCCCATCTGCCTCTTTGAAATTGATCAACCCGAGGCTGATACATGTGATTCAGCGGTGGCTCTGGTGGAGGAGCCCGGTTGCGCCT
Source organism: Salvia miltiorrhiza (assembly GCF_028751815.1). Taxonomy (NCBI): domain Eukaryota; kingdom Viridiplantae; phylum Streptophyta; class Magnoliopsida; order Lamiales; family Lamiaceae; genus Salvia; species Salvia miltiorrhiza. Next base: position 24,674,819 of record NC_080390.1, read on the forward strand.
GCTCTCATCTCTCTCTTCATCTAGCTGCCTCTGAAGGTCTATCACTGTTCGCATAAGGGTTTCAAGATCCAAGTTATTACGTTGCTTGCCATTGCTTGCTTCTTCTTTTCGCGGTTGTCTTTTTTATATTGCTTTTCGATTTCCAAATTCAAAGGTACAAGATGTTCCTTTCCTTTGGATCTCGTGATCATACACTCCTGAGACAACAAACAAAAATCAAAAACAGAAATTAAAAGCAAAAAATAAAATAAACTTAAAACTTATTACGCCTGAAATAATGCTTAAGTCTAGTTAGAAATATTAAAGTAAATTCTAAATAGTCCCCGGCAACGGCGCCAAAAAGTTCATCGCTAATTTCTTAACAAGAATAATTGCAACTAAACAGTATAATTGTAGCACAAAAAAGCAAGCAGAGTATCGTATCCACAGGGACTATTATAACGAATCACCTTAAGTAATCCTAAATAAACTCTAGTAATATTCAGGCAAACTCAAATAAGAAGGAAGAATAAAACTTAATTCAAAACAAAACAAATAAAGTAGGATATAAACACAAATAATTAAAGACTCTGACCCTAGGGATGTACTTTTACTAATCAATTATATGCATTTAATCTATTGATTCAATTAGCACTTTAATCCAACCCTGATGAAAGATCACTATATTATTCACAAGCTTCTCTAACGAACACCTATGAACGTAGATTAATTTACCCCTTTTCACATTCAAGATTCCAAGGAATAAATTAACTCCAAATAGCACACAAAGAATAGCTTCCTATAGCTTCACCTGTCGCATTCAAGACTCAAGGTTAACACTATATCATGCATTCCTAAATCGGCTGAACAATTATCGCATTCAAGACTCAAACTGAACAGCTAAACATGTAAATTATTGACCAAATAATTCACAATAAATTAAGCACCAGGAATCATGAATCACAAGTTGGAGGGCAAATTGATATAAAAAAATCATAAACACATAATTAATCAGCTATGTACAAACCCTAGGTTCAGATTAACGAACTAGACAGACATCGTAAAGTAAAACATAAACATAATAAATAAAAGAACAATTGCAAAAACTAAATTATATAAAACCGTAGAAATTGAATGTAACAGCTCGAATCTTCACTCTTGCAGAGATCACAATCCAGTGCTCTGAAGGTCTATCACTGTTCGCATAAGGGTTTCAAGATCCAAGTTATTACGTTGCTTGCCATTGCTTGCTTCTTCTTTTCGCGGTTGTCTTTTTTATATTGCTTTTCGATTTCCAAATTCAAAGGTACAAGATGTTCCTTTCCTTTGGATCTCGTGATCATACACTCCTGAGACAACAAACAAAAATCAAAAACAGAAATTAAAAGCAAAAAATAAAATAAACTTAAAACTTATTACGCCTGAAATAATGCTTAAGTCTAGTTAGAAATATTAAAGTAAATTCTAAATAGTCCCCGGCAACGGCGCCAAAAAGTTCATCGCTAATTTCTTAACAAGAATAATTGCAACTAAACAGTATAATTGTAGCACAAAAAAGCAAGCAGAGTATCGTATCCACAGGGACTATTATAACGAATCACCTTAAGTAATCCTAAATAAACTCTAGTAATATTCAGGCAAACTCAAATAAGAAGGAAGAATAAAACTTAATTCAAAACAAAACAAATAAAGTAGGATATAAACACAAATAATTAAAGACTCTGACCCTAGGGATGTACTTTTACTAATCAATTATATGCATTTAATCTATTGATTCAATTAGCACTTTAATCCAACCCTGATGAAAGATCACTATATTATTCACAAGCTTCTCTAACGAACACCTATGAACGTAGATTAATTTACCCCTTTTCACATTCAAGATTCCAAGGAATAAATTAACTCCAAATAGCACACAAAGAATAGCTTCCTATAGCTTCACCTGTCGCATTCAAGACTCAAGGTTAACACTATATCATGCATTCCTAAATCGGCTGAACAATTATCGCATTCAAGACTCAAACTGAACAGCTAAACATGTAAATTATTGACCAAATAATTCACAATAAATTAAGCACCAGGAATCATGAATCACAAGTTGGAGGGCAAATTGATATAAAAAAATCATAAACACATAATTAATCAGCTATGTACAAACCCTAGGTTCAGATTAACGAACTAGACAGACATCGTAAAGTAAAACATAAACATAATAAATAAAAGAACAATTGCAAAAACTAAATTATATAAAACCGTAGAAATTGAATGTAACAGCTCGAATCTTCACTCTTGCAGAGATCACAATCCAGTGCTCTAAGAATTGAAAAAGCAATGAAAACTAAAGCTATAAAACTCAAAAATAAAAGTTGGGAGCCCTAGATAGGTCAAAAGAGGACCTATTTATAGTCTTAGGGTAAAACAATAGTTTAAAAATCAAAAATAATATAGAAAAACGTAAAAACGCGGAAGGCTTAAAAACACGCGACCAAAACGGCGGCCCGTTCGGCGGTCGCCGAATTTGGTCTTAAAACTGCCCAAAAACGATGGTCGCCGCTTTTCCTCCACAAAGCATATTTCCGATCCAGGGATTTCGGCGGCCAACTCAGCCGAAAGTTGGTGTTTTGAAGAACAAATTCAGCGGCCAACTCGGCGATCGCCGAGTTGGTCGCTGAATTTGTTCTTCAAAACACCAAATTTCGGCTGTCAACTCATTTGACCGCCGAATTGTCTCTTTTCGTCCCGACTTCAGAATCTTCATCTTTTCTCGATTTTTGGGCTCGATTCTCTCAAAACTCTTCTCTTTAACATGTTCCTTACACTCCATGCTTCAATATCACTTATTTCTGCATCCAAACAGTCAAAACTACACCTGACCGTGAAATCATGAAATAATAGTAAATGAACTCCAAATGATAATAAAACGGGCGTAAAATTGACTTAAACCGCTGAATATAAACCATAAAAACCATGCAAAATGAGTGTTTATCACTCGCCAAGCACGCTTCTCCAGACCGAGACGTGGCTCCGGCAAATCTACAGTGTTTGTCCCTACGACGGTCACTGCTTCAGTAGCTCCTACTAAAATCCCCTCCACAATTCAAGTGTCTTCAGGACTTGAGCCTGAGACACTTCCCAACCAATCTACGGAACCACCTTATCATTTTGTTGCATGTCCTCAAATTCAACAGGTTCAATCCCCTCACACTCATCACCTTTCACCAATGCATCTTCTTCCTCTCCATCTTCCTCATCATCATCATCCTCAAGTTTTCAATCCTCCTCAAAGTCGCCTCTATCAATTCTACACTGAAACCTTCCTCACGAATGTTTCAGATACTGAGCCTACTATGCCATCATCTTCAGTGCCTAGTGAACCCCGCACTGAAGATCCCTTTAGCTCGTCAACCTCTGAGGTCTCTCACCAAACTTTTCAGAAAATCCACCAATCCTTCCTTGATCGTGCCCATCACTATATCGCAACCTACATTCCAAGCCTTAGTGATCAATTTGAGGCTTATTCTTATGTGGCACGACTCCTTTACATTTCCTATGTCCGAAATGCTCCTTGGTCACAGCTCAATGACCAACATGTCATTGGGGCTTTGACCAAATTAGACTCTGATAAGTCAAAGTTATACAGAAAATTCTTCATCACCAATATGTGGGATGGTTTACATGAACTTGAACGATAATCCGAGAATATCTTGTATCTCGTGGTTTGATATCTGTTGACCTTGCAGGAACACCTGAATTGCAGGTTCATGCTGATAAAGCTATGCCAACTGATGAAGTTCCTGCTAAATAGGATGTTGATGCCTCTACAACTGATCCACAAATAGTGGTAACTGAAGATGCTGAGTAGCACACTGAAGCTGCTGGTACTCAAGAGTTGGCCCCCAGGGGCCCCACGGACGAAGTTGTGGTTGTTGAGCCACAACTTGAAGAGCATGTGGCTTCCAAGTCACAAACTGAAGACTTCTTGGAGAAGGAGACCCCAACTGAAGAGACTCCATCTTCAGTCCAGAAGCCAAGATCCCCAACTCCTGATGGTCACATTGAAACTGATACTTCAGATGCTTCAGACAATCCGTCTCCTCCATCTCCACCACCAAAATCTCCTTCACCAACTCTAGAGCAAGTCGGCTCTGCTCTAGGCATTATAGCTGCATCTCCACTCCTACGGCCTTTATAGATCAAATGATAGAAATTGAACCAGTTTCTGATGCAAGGAAACCAGATTTTGCTGTAGCTGCTACTGATGAAGCTGTAAATACTGAACAGGTCACTGAAGTAGGAGCAACTGAAACCATCAAGGCCCCCATCCTTTGTTATGCTCCAATAGAAATACAAAAATCTGATGCTGAAAAGATGGAGATTGATAAACTGGCTTCCAAAGTCGAGAAACTGATTTTGGATACAATTGCTACTGATAAAGATGCCACTAATGATTCGGCCACTGCTGAAGTGGCCACCGAAATCGAAATGGGTTCAACTGAAGATTCCCAGCCAGATACTGATGTCACGGCCACTGAAACAAAAACATCTACTGAAAAGCCGGATACTGGAGTCCTGACTTCAGAAAAATCTGATGCTCTCAATGCAGATTCTGGAGCAGATAAAACAGATGTTGAACAAGAACAACTCGAGACTGGAGCTCATGTTGAAGGCGAGAAGCCGCACCCTGAAGCTTCCACATCCACTCCGGTTACTGAAAATGAACAACTAGAAGCAGAAGAAGAACCTACTGATGCTATTGTTTTGCCTAAGGTTGTTTGACTGAGATCAGAACTTGAATTGCTGGTTGAAGATCAACAGAAAGAGGTTGACAGTCTCAAAAGTCAGCTGGAGGAACGTACTCTCCTCGCCGTGACACAAGTGCAAAAGCTTTATGAGCTAAAAACTTTTGTAAAGGACATGCACCAGGATTACCTCAAAGGCAAAGAAATCACCACCAAGTATCTTTCTTCTCTGAAAGATGAATCTAACACTTTCAAAGAAACACTTCTAAGCCATGTCAACGAGGTCATTCCAGTTATTGCCGACTATCCGTCTCTTCAGGCGAAAGTGAAGGTTCTAGAAGTCATGCACACTGAGACAAATGACAAGTTCGACAAGAAACACGTCGAATTAACTTCTTAGATCAACCAACTTTGCATGGATATCCTTTCCAATCCGGATGTTAAGACCAAGATTGATACTGCTCTTCAACACTTTGCTATTCAAGAGACTCAACCTCTTCGCACAAAGATGGAGTCGCTAGAGATTACCGTGCAGGAACTCAAGCATTTGAACAGCTTCTCTGATGTTAGCAGATTCAGCAAAGAGTTCAACACCTTGCAGAACGTGGTAGCATCCCTTGGTGATGATGCCAAAAAGGGGAAAAGACTTACAAGAAAATGCAGTCCTCTAGTCTCTACTGCATCCACTAGCCATCTCCCGTTGCTATCCTCTAAAGAGCGAACTGATCAAGCTGTTGATTAAGCTGTGGAACAATTGAGAAAAGCAGCCTCTGCCGTTCTAGAGAAAGAGAAATTTATTGTTGCTGATCTACCGCCATATAAATCCTCTTCGCAGGATCTATCGAAGAAGTGGCCTCGGATTGAAGAAAATGATCCTGCATCAAGGAAGCGATTGTATCTCAGTGGAACTAATGCCCATCCTCCTCCTCCTTCACTGCATTTACAGCCACACCAATCCTTATCTGAAGGCCAAGATCCTGAAGTCTTACCTCACCGGATCAAATTTGAGGGTTATACTAAAAGAGATCTTCACCAAATGGTATTTGATCTGTGCTAACTTGAAGAAGGTCAAAGCACAGATTCAAAAGGAAGCATGTATATACATCCTCAAAAATTGGGAAGAACAGGGCATGATCAAGCATCTATCTGATGCCACGAAGAACAAGAAGATGAACTGGATCCCTCCTCCTCTGCTTAATCATATAACTTGACCCAAGCTGAATGGTCTCACAAACCAAGATGTTATCTATCGTAAAGTTAGGATCATCAGCGAGACTTGGAGCTTTACAGAGGAAAAGCAACCAAAATGCTTTGAAGATCTGAAGAATGCTCTGTTTCGGCTCTACGGTCAAAAACCATAGTTGTATCTTTTTAGCGTTATTCTTTTCAGTCGTGAGCAGTCTATGTACTTTTGAAACCGATGTCTTATCGTTTTTTCAAAGTTATAAAGATAAAGTTTCATCTTGTCAACCTAAAGACAATTACTCTTTGTCCAGGCTCTAATTTACATTATCTTTCTTTCCTGCTCTGATACTTGGTTTTCAAGCTTTTCATGTTTTATGTTGCATTATGTTGGTTTGAGTTTTCTGACTGCATGTGTTAGGATTATTCTGTTAAGGGGGAACTGTTGTTCCTTTGTTTTTAGAAACCGGCTTTCAGTTTTTCTTCGAACTCTGTTACTTCTTTGCCTTAGGATTTATTATGAGGTTTTGCCATTATCAAAAAGGGAGAAATTGTTGAAAAATAAAAAGAACTATCATCTCCTTAGTTTTGATGATCCCAAAATCCTTGGATTTTCTTTATAGACAAGAATTCTTTTGAACTCAAGTGTTAGAGTTCATTTTTCCTAGATTAGTCTGAAGAGGCAAAGACTGAAAATCGAAGAACTAAAAGACCGAAGACCGAAGGACTGAAGGATTAAAGACTGAAGTTCAAATTTACTGAAGATTCAAGTCTAACTGGAGTAAATATTGAATTAAATGAAGAACCCGTACTGAAGTACAAGTGTTAGGGAAACATTTATGTACACCTCATCAATCGAAGCTTTTTCTGAAACTGAAGTTAAGTTTCAGAAGGAAACCTCGGACTGATAGTGCAGATACGGGCTGATACTGGAGTCTAAGTTCTAACGAAGGCCACGTGGAAAGTAAGCTGCTAACTTCCAGTACAAGCCGCATTTAATGCAAAAGATGAAGCATTTAATGCGGAGATATAACAAAAGGTCCTTCAACATACGGAGTTTCCTTTTCCGTGTTACTTTGGTCTGTAACACCATCTCCTATTAGAGCAAGGATGTAACCTACTTTCAACTTTAGGAGAATGAAGACTGAGCACCTGAGCAAGATTTCAAATTTGAGTCAAACGGCAGAAAATGTAGAAGGACCTCCTCCAACGGATCTATTCTTCAGACGCTGCCTATAAATAGAGCTAAAAAATCAACCTCATTCTTCACCGATTTAAACGCATACCCTGAAGCTCTGTCAAAGTTTCGACTCAGCAATTACTTTGTTAAAAGCTTGAATCGAAGAAGAGAATAACCATCATTGTAGTTATCAGTCTACCTGATATACCTACATTCTCTTTGTGTGTCTAGGCAAATATTCCTACCATCCTTAGCTTAGAAATCGATTAGTTGAGAGCCTTTTCTCAGTAATCCTAGTTTGAGAGATTAGAACCCTTTTCTAAAGAGCGAAAAGAGAGTTTGAGAGAGAGTTCGAGACAGGTGTCTGGCCTCTAGGTTGTTTAGCACCCGCAATCTAAACAATTTCTCCATCTTAGCAGTTGAAAGCTAAGAAGGAGAAGTCCAACCTAGTGTGTTGGCACTGAAACGAGTGTTTCAGTCGCAAGGTTTGCTGTGCACCCGCAAGCACAAGCTAGGTTTGTAGTGCACCCGTAAGCACAAGCCTAATCAATTGTCAATGTGATCAGCTGACCGTGGACGAATGAAAGTGTTTTCTGAACCACATAAATATTCTGTGTGTTCTTTATTGCTTTCAGTATTTTTATTCTCTACTTGTGCACAAACATTGTTCATACTGAAACTGATAAGATAAAGGAGAACCCCTAAAACTGACAAAGTGATTCACTAATGACTATTTAGTAAAATCGTTTCCGCTCAAGTGTAATTAGGCTAACTGATAAATCTTCGGATAATCAGTAAGATTACTTACATTTCTCTGATCTAAAAAACTGATAAGACTGAAACCTTATTTGGACTTCAGTATTTTGACCAGTCTCCAATACTAAAGTGAATCTTACTGACTCATTATCAGTATCAGTCTTAACCCCTTTCACAAACTGATCTCGCTTTTACTCTGATCAACTCACTTTAGTTTATACTCTTCAGTATCAGTTTTGATATTGACTTCAGTTTTCAAAAAGTCGTAAAAATAGCCTACCGGTGTATTCCCCCCCTCCCCCCCAATACACCAGTTCAATAGCACCCGGGGACCCATCACCACACCATGTCATGATCTGACTCCAAAATCGAGCAAAATAGCAACACGTAAAGAACAGATGTGATAGAGTTTCATCTTCCTTTTGACAGAGATTACATCTTTTATCATAAAGAAGACCAATCTTGATCAAAGTATCTATTGTCGATAGCCTTCCTAGCACAGCTAACCATGTGATAAAGACACATTTTGGAGCAGTCATATTTTGAGTTATCATTTTGTACGAAGGAACCTTTGGGGTTGTTCCCATGATCTCCCCATACAACTTCTTCACAGAGAAATAGTCATTATCCATCATTCTTGCTCCCCTTTCACTGATTATAAATTAATGTCTAGCACACAATATTTCCTTCATAACCCAACTGGCTTGGTTATATAGAAGCCATGAATCAATCTTACCCAAAATTTGTCTTTCTTATGAGTAAGACACCAAAACAGCTTACCAATTGCAGCCTTGTTCCATTACATGAGGTTGATGAGATTCCAGCCTCCAGCTTCCTTTGGTAAGCAAATTTTGTCCCAGGCAACTAATGCTTTCCTTGTCAATCCTGTTTTACCTAACCAAAGAAAGCATCTACAAGCTACCTGAATTACTTTAATTACTTTCTTAGGCAACAGAAATATCTAACTCCAATAAGTCTGAATACCAAATAGCACAGACTTAATGAGTTGCAACCTACCTGCATAACAGAGGAGTTTTGCTGACCAGTACTCTATTCTTGCAAGTATCTTATTTCAATGGCTGACATTGAAGTATGGTCCAAAATAATATTATTATTAAACATTCATATTTAAATAGCCCAAAACTAATTAAAAATTAGAAAAATATGAATAATATAAAAGGAAAAAAAATCACAACAAATATCTTTATATAGATAAATAAATAATTCAACCACATAATTAAATAAATTTATATAATATTTTAAATTCTAATTTTCAGATATATAACTATTTTTTTATTTACAAATTCATATTAAAATTAATAAAAATTTCCTTACATTAAAAACTACTACTACAATTTAAAAATATTTAAATTTAAAATAATTATAATTAAATAATCATGTAAACATTTTTTGAAAGGGAAAAAATTGACATTTACTTATATTTTCACCAAAAAACAAAAACAAATAAAAAAGTATGATATTCAATATTAGAGATTATTGTGAGAGAACAAAAATTAATTTTGACGATTTAAACGATCATAATTTGTTCGTTTTAAATTCATTTTTTTCTTATTTTTACATCGAATTAACTTTTTTTCGTAATCTTTAATTTAATATTCGTATTGAATATTTTTTAATGAATCGAAGTTAATGAATTTTTTGAAAAGACTTAAAATATAAAAAGGAAAAAAAAAAGAACAGAAGAAAAATTGAAAAGCGAGGAAAAATTTGGCGATAGCAAAATTCCTCTTTATATATATTGTATATAGAATTATAGATGTGTAGGCCAAGTCTCATTTTCTGTTGTAACTTTGGATTAGATTAGACTATGTATATTTAATTTTAATTCGGTGGGAGATTAGTTTAATTGGTAAAAAGATTCATCTCCAACTAATAGATGGATGTTCAAATCACCTAATATTTATGAGTTAATAAGTACAAAATTAAACTAAAATACCCTCTCAAAAAAATTAAACTAAAATAATAATTTGAATTGAATAAAAAATAAATTTAAAAAAAGTATTGAAAGTGACACATAATTGTACACTAAAGCATTAATTCGAAGATAAGCGCATTTGAAGTCCCATAATAATGTTGGAAATTTAAAAAATATATATGAGAGAATATAAGCAAATCGATGTAGGAGTTTATTTTTGGAGAATGAGAATTTGTAGTGAAGAAGCTTTAATATATTAATGTGTATGTGTGTGGACGTGTAAAAAGAGCTTGACTTCTTAAACTTTTAATTCAACTTTTCTTCACACCTTATCTCACACTAAACAAGTATTACATATGTATATATAGTGGAAAAGGTCGGTTAATCCACTTAACCGACTTAAGTTGGTAAAAGCTTAGCTTATTCTAGATAATTCCTAATCTAGACAATTCCACACATGCTCATTTCCTATTTCTTTATTTTCTTTAATCCTTCTCTTATATTCTAGACATTTCTACACAAATATCTTCATTTAAAAATCAAGTTTATTTATATTTCAACACTCCCCCTTAAACTTGATTTGTCATTCCGAGCAAACTTCTCAGCTTGATAAAATCTTCATGCTTAAGTGGCTTTGTGAAGATGTCTGCAACTTGATCTTGTGATTTCACGTATTCCACTTGAACCTCCTTCTTTGCGATGCATTCTCTGATGTAGTGAAAGCGGGTGTCAATATGCTTGCTTCGATTATGAAACACCGGATTCTTTGAGAGCGCGATTGCCGACTTGTTATCCACACAAATAGTTGTTGGCTCCTTTTGTGGCCATCCGAGCTCTTCTAGTAAACTTCGTAGCCAAACTGCATGGCAAACACTGGATGTAGCAGCCACATATTCAGCTTCACATGTTGACAGTGTGACTATAGGTTGCTTCTTCGACATCCAGGTGAAAGCAGTATCTCCCATGAAAAATACGAATCCGCTTGTACTTTTCCGATCGTCATTGTCTCCGGCCCAGTCACTATCACTATACCCGACAAGATTATATTGATTAGTACTTGAGTAGAATAGGCCGTAGTTGAGCGTACCTTTGAGGTAGCGAAGAATTCTCTTTGCCGCCTTAAAATGCGTAGTGGTTGGATTCTCCATATAGCGACTCACGAGTCCTGTCGCATAAAGAATGTCCGGCCTTGTGCAAGTTAAGTACCGTAAACTTCCAACCAAGCTCTTGAACAATGTCGGGTCCACTTTTTCTCCTCCATCATTCTTGGATAATTTTATCCCGCATTCCACTGGCGTGTTGATTGCTTTGCAGCCCTCCATCTTGAATTTCTTGAGGATTTCCTTGGCGTATCCCTCTTGTGTGATGAAAATCCCATCTTCGAGTTGCTTGACTTCCACGCCGAGGTAGTACGCCATCAGCCCAATGTCTGTCATCTCGAACTCCTTTGACATGGCCTTCTTGAACTCCTCAATCATCTTTGGATTATTTCCTGTGAAGATCAAATCATCTACATACAAGCACACAATTAAGACATCTCCTCCATTGGCTTTCACGTAGAGAGCATGCTCGTGAGGGCATTTGGTGAAGCCATTCTCCTCCAAGTACTTATCGATCCTGCTATTCCATGCCCTTGGTGCTTGCTTTAGTCCGTATAGGGCCTTTTTCAACTTCAGGACTTTATCTTCGTGTCCTTTCACCTCGTAGCCCATTGGCTGCTTGATATAGACTTCTTTGTCTATATACCCATTCAAGAAGGCTGACTTGACATCCATTTGATAAATCTTCCATCTATTTTGGGCTGCAAGAGAGAGTATTAGTCTGATAGTTTCTAAGCGAGCGACAGGAGCAAATACCTCATCATAATCAATTCCAGCTCTTTGGCTATATCCTTTTGCAACCAGCCTTGCTTTATATCTTTCCACTTCACCCTTGGAATTCTTCTTAACTTTATACACCCACTTGACTCCAATAGCCTTGTGCCCTTTCGGTAGTGTTACGAGCTCCCACGTATCATTCTTCTTTATGGCCTTGATCTCTTCATCCATCGCGACTCGCCAATTTTCACTATCTGCTGCTTCTTCAAAGCTAACAGGCTCACAATCAGCAAATAGGCAAAATAAGGTAAGATCTTCTAACCTTTCAGTATCCTCATATATCTCGCCCAAACTCCTTGCTCGTGGTGTGGCTCTTTCATTTAAGAAAGATGGTGGCGAGTCTTCAGTGACTGGCACTGGTGAAGCTGGTGGAGTCACTGGCTCTTGTTGGACTTCTCCAATTTGCTTTTCTGCACTTTGTTCTTCTAACTGTGGGATGTAGGTGAAGTCACCGTTGGAGCTGAAATCCCATACTCCTTCTTCGTCGAACTTGACGTCTCGACTTATCACTGTTTTCTTGGTCTCTGGGTTATATAACTTATAGCCTTTGGAGCTAGAGTCGTACCCGATAAAGATGAATGCTTCACTTTTGTCATCGAGCTTCTTCCTTCTCTCATCTGGTACATGCATGTAGGCTTTGCTCCCAAATACCTTTAGGTGAGAAATTCCTGGCTTTCTCCCGCTCCAGGCTTCTTGTGGAGTCATTCCCCACACGCTCCTTGTCGGCGATCGGTTGGATAGATACACCGCGCACGCCACTGCTTCTGCCCAGAACTCCTTAGGCAAATTCTTCGTCTTTAGCATGCTCCTCGCCATCTCCATGATTGTTCTGTTCTTTCTTTCTGCCACTCCATTTTGTTGGGGGGATCTCGGAACTGTCAGCGGCCGTCGAATTCCATTTGCTTCGCAAAATTCTAGAAACTCCCTTGACGTGAATTCTCCGCCTCGATCGGACCTCATGGCCTTGATTTGTCGTCCGCTCTCCTTCTCCACGGCAGCTTTGAATTTCTTGAATGCATCAAATACTTCTGACTTCTGCTTCAAGAAATATACCCACGTTTTTCTAGAAAAATCATCAATGAATAGCAGAAAATAATTATTTTTACCGAGGGAGCTTGGATTTATTGGCCCACACACGTCAGCATGAATCAACTCCAGTGGCTTTTGAGCTCTTGAGCTTGACTCCTTTGGGAATGGCTTTCTGAACTGCTTCCCGAGTAGACAACCTTCGCAGAGTTGATCGGGATGCTTGATGGATGGTAGTCCTCTCACCATCTCCTTCTTTGACAACAACTCCAATCCACCAAAGTTCAAGTGCCCAAACCGAAGATGCCACAACCAAGACTTATCTTGGTAACACGCTTTCAGGCATTTTGCCACGTCATTTCGAATATTCAATAAGAACATTCTATTTTTAGACATTGGCACCTTGGCAATAAGATTATTTTTGTCATCTCTTATTGAAAGGTTATAATCTCTCATGTGAATATCATAACCTTTCTCTAAGAGTTGTCCCAAACTCAAGATATTATTTTTCATATTGGGCACGTAATAAACATTGGAAATAAATTCATGATTTCCATTTTTCAAGCGGATTAAAATTTTTCCTTTTCCTTTAACTGGAATTTTAGATTCATCACCAAAGGAGACATTGCCACTTACCGACTCATCGAGCTCCACAAACATATTTCTTTTCCCGCACATGTGATTGCTAGCACCAGTGTCGAGGTACCACGTGTCATCTTGTCTTCCAGCTTCTCCTTTATATGCCAGAAGCACACTACCAATATCTTGATTTGTACTTTCGGCGTAATTGGCCTTCTCTTCAATCCTTACTTTTTCACTTCTGCACTCGGAAGCATAGTGCCCAAATTTATGGCAATTATAACACTTTATCGAAGATTTATCGTACCTCGACTGCGGGTTGCTCCTCCCCCGACCATTTGTAAACTCCTTTCTTTCACTACTGTTGACGAAGCCTCCTCGTCCTCGTCCACGTCCACGACCTCTTCCTCGATCTTGACCTTGACCACGTCCTCTCCCGAATTGTCCATGGCCATTGCTCGGACCTTCTTCTTTCTCTTTCGGGCTTACTTGCAACTTTAAAAGTTGCTCTGAAATCTCTTGCTTCTTCTTTTGCTTCTCCTCATATGCTTGCAACGACCCCAACAAAAGATCGATTGTCATCTCCTCCAAATTTTTAGTTTCTTCGATCGTTACCACAATGTGCTCAAACTTTGGGGTTAGTGAGCGCAATATTTTCTCCATAATTCTTACATCCTCCAATTTTTCACCATTTCTTTTCATTTGATTAGACACCGCCAAGACTCTTGAAAAATAATCCGAAATTGATTCGGACTCTTTCATATGTAATGACTCAAACTCTCCTCTTAAAGTTTGAAGTCGTACCTTTTTTACTTGCTCCGCTCCTTTGCACGCGTTCTGGAGCTTCTCCCACGCTTCTTTGGCGGTACTTGCATTCGAGATTTTCTCGAAATCATCGTCCCCTAGCGCTTGATAAATGAGACAGAGAGCCTTCTTGTCTCTCTTTCTCGCGTCTCGCAATCTATCCTTTTGTTGTTGGGATAGTGCGGCCTCGTCCTGCGGCTCCTCGTAGCCATTCTCCACGATCTCCCAAACGTCGTGGGCTCCCAATAGCGCCTTCATCTTGATGCTCCAATTGTCAAAGTTGCTCTTGTTGAGCATGGGGACTTGAAACGATTGTAAATTCGCCATACCACAAGTAGAATCTTATGGCTCTGATACCACTTTGTTGGAAATTTAAAAAATATATATGAGAGAATATAAGCAAATCGATGTAGGAGTTTATTTTTGGAGAATGAGAATTTGTAGTGAAGAAGCTTTAATATATTAATGTGTATGTGTGTGGACGTGTAAAAAGAGCTTGACTTCTTAAACTTTTAATTCAACTTTTCTTCACACCTGATCTCACACTAAACAAGTATTACATATGTATATATAGTGGAAAAGGTCGGTTAATCCACTTAACCGACTTAAGTTGGTAAAAGCTTAGCTTATTCTAGATAATTCCTAATCTAGACAATTCCACACATGCTCATTTCCTATTTCTTTATTTTCTTTAATCCTTCTCTTATATTCTAGACATTTCTACACAAATATCTTCATTTAAAAATCAAGTTTATTTATATTTCAACAAATAACACACTGATAATTTAGAATCATCCATGCCTTGCTCATATTGCCCTTGATAGTGAATATCTCAAAATATATTATTGAATATTGAGTGATAAATAGCTAGTTTTTTCAAAATTGAAAGTTTTCTTATAATATGATTCATTCGCTGAAAATGCTGCATCAAAGATTGACAATCAGTGTTCTCGTTTTTCTTCAAAGTTTGCTTCTCTTTATACGCAATATTAAATTAGTCTAATAATATGAACATAGTATAGATTATAATAAATGAATACTTACATGGGGACACTAATTAATAGAAACCATTACATAATGTAAGTTAGTCAATGAAAGCGAAGGAAAAGTGTAAAATCCATGCCATCAAAATTAATTAATTAATTACTGTATGAATTGAAGAGATCTAAGCGTGTGCTGTGCGGATTATAAGTTCTTGATTATCATGTCACACTACGACGAAAATGCTAATAAATACTGATTTTTAATCGATGTCATAACCTATAAATCAGTGATTTCGTAGCTTATGGTATTATAGGTGTCCCAAAAAATACAAATAGACATCGATTAAACACCAGTTTCGTAGATATCTACGACTTCAGTTTTTAACCGACATTTATAGCCTTTTTTTAAGCGGTGTCATAGATACCTACAACACTGATTAAAAAAGGCGCAAATAGACACCGATAAAGATCACTATGAAACCGATTTTGTATGTATATATTGTTTTAAATGCGGTGTTGTAGGTACGTACCTACGAAACAAGTTAAAAATCAATTTTGTAGGTACATTTGACATCAATTTTTATTGCTATTTTGAGCCCCTTTGACAACAAGTTTTAATAAAATAAAATCTAATTAATAACATAAATAATACACAACTTATGTCAAAATTACGCCTTAGCATAGTCAATATTCATTACAATAATCTATGATATCGTGAAATAAGTTTCAAATATGAATCTAACAACTTCAAAATCTAACAAAGTTTCAAAATTCTGCTTCCAACAAGTTCTTGAACAACTATATAGGACATTTTTTCAATTTTTATCCAAGCTAGCATCTATCGTATTGCCTAGAAAATTAAAGCCAATAACAATTAAGACAACACTATCATCTTTTAAATCAAAATAACTCCATTCAAGATACACAATTAGCATATTAATTGTGTGTCTTTGCCTCGTAGTTAACCACACTCGTAGGTTCTTGCCTCAAATTTTACAGTTTGTTGTACAACTCCCTATAGTAATAGTTAGGCATAAAACGCTTCCTTATTACAGCCTCCCAAGACTGGATAGGCTGCTCTCGATTCCTCCTTTTGCTAGTCACTAATTAATCCCACCAGATAAGTGCATAATCAGATAACTCAATCGCGGTCAACTTCACATTTTTAAGCTTGGAATAGTTATGGCAATCAAGCATTAGCTCCACCTTTTTTTCCCACTCAAGATACAATTCATCATCATTCTTCCCTTGGAATAAGGGAATGTTCATCTTGATGTTTCCCAAATTGCCATCTTCTTGATTCCCACTTCTTGGTCTCCTCTCGTTAAATTTCGAGAACAGGATCTGGTATAAAATGCTCAACACCTGACTTATGTTGTATACGACGATCATATCATCGGGGGTTCTCTCTTGGCCTTATTTTCCTCCTCGTTCTCCTTTTCCTCCACCTCTTATATGTTCATTTACCTCAATGAGATCTCTCCATATGCGATTCATCAAGTCCATCAATTTGTTGATGTACCACGTCCATCTCTGATCGCAACAGCTTCCCTAACTCAGATTTCAAAGCCTCCATAATTTACTTTGTTTGTAATGGAACTGTTTAATCTTCCTGGTGACTTGACTAATCAAACATTGCTTGCAATAAACAAACGTTAAAAACAAAGATATAATATCAGGAACCTCACCACCTTACAAACTCTTATGTATCACTCAAAGATAAATTACTCAGCACTCGTGTATCACTAAATCAATTTGATTTTTTCAATACCCTCTAATAATCTCACACACTCATCCTATATCTCACTTCAGAAGTTTCAAATAGTCTCAATCGACCACCTAATTCAATACGAACAGATAAAATAGGAATAAAAGTTTTAGAAAAAAGCTCCACACAGAAATCGACTCAAGATGATATATATGACTCAAGTATCTTAAAGAACACTTCGGAAATGAACCAAATATTTGATGAAAAAATGGCCTAAAAAAAGTTGGCCAACTAAAAATATAGACTAAAATTTTTCAACCTTGTTTGAACCGCTCTAGGAACCTCAAGGAAAACCGAAAACAAGACTAAAATTGTAACACCCCGCATTTTTTTTCCTCATTTTAAATATTGTTAAGTTTTAAGGAGCACTGGTAGCATTGAGATATAAAAATAAGTTATTGATGAGATGAGATTTTTAATAGGTTGAGCTATTATATTTTCGATAAAGAGATAGAAAATGAAATACTTTGAGGGAATAAGGATGTATAGAGATGATGGTTGAACGTTGATGAAGTTAAAAATGTCTTTTCTTTCGATAGTGTGTAGCCGAGTTCTGGCCTTGGAGTTCTGCTTTGGCTTGGGAGTTTTGCTCTGGCTTGCGAGCTCTGCTCGGGATGCGGGCTCTGCTATGCCAGAGGCGAAGTCATTCCTCTGGAATGCCAGAGGCGAAGCCATTCCTCTGGAATGCCAGAGGCGAGGTCATTCATCTGCTATGCTAGAGGAGAAGCCATTTCCCTGACGTGCCAGAGAAATCACCGTTCCTCTGACGTGCCAGAGAAATCACTGATTCCGCTGCACTGGTGTCGACTCCGCTGCACTGGAAGTCATTCCTCTGCACTGACGCCGATTCCTCTGCTCGACAGAGAAATCACGATTCCTCTGACGTGCCAGAGAAATCACGATTTCTCTGACGTGCCAGAGAAATCACGATTCCTCTGACAAAGAGAATAGCATTCCGCTGTAATGTCGAGCATTCCGCTGTAATGGCAAGCATTCCTCTGCACTGGCGATCGTTTCTCGGCTTTGCCAGAGAATTCGTTTCTCGGCCCTGCCAGAGAATTCGTTTCTCGGCTTTGCCAGAGAATTCGTTTCTCGACCCTGCCAGAGAATTCATTTCTCCGCTCTGCCAGAGAATTCATTTCTCTGCTCGGGTGCGGAACTGACGTAAGAGATAGAGAAGTCAAAGCAAGTGGATAAACATAGTTACAAGATAAGATATTTTATGCAAGTGGATAATTAAGCATGTGCTATTTATCCGATACTTGATAGCTAAGTAAATGGGGGTTATATATATAACACCTTTCTCTTTCATCCCTCATAACAGACGTCCCTTTCCTCTCTCTCTTCTCTTTTCTCTCTCTCCTGTCTTGACTGTCATCACCCAACGCCATTGATGAGCTAGTAAAAAGCTTCGTAAGCTACTTGTATCCCATAACCACCGTTTTAATCAAGCTGAAAACACTCGTATATCCATAGAACAACAGCTGGACGAAGGTTTGAGCTAGGAAGCAAGAAAGTGGAGTTATACTTTTCGTTATACAGATCATAAGAGTAAGCTTCTAAACACATGAATCTACTTATATCTAAGCTTTATGAGCACGTAAATGGAAGATCAAAGCATGAAAACAACTTCTAATTCAAGCTGGTAATTTTCGAAGATTACTAGGGTTGGAAGTCTTCTAAAATTTTGTCGTCTTCTAACTTTAAGATGGAGAGTATATGCATGCTTTTATGATGTTATTTATTGGTCTTTAAATGAAAAGCATGATTTGATTTTGAGATATGGTATAAAGGTGTTACATTGCGAAATGTTGGAAAGTTGAAGTTCATGAAGAAAGTGAGGAGTTGAGTATGAAAATGAGCCTATGAGATTGTAGTTATGATAGTTGGTGGATTTAAATGATGATTAGAAATGATTGATAACGATTATGATGAATTGGTTTGACAAGAAAATAGAGTATGCTTGGCTATATGTTTAGGATGGACTAGTTGATGAGTTAATTGGCTAGCTTTTAAGCTACTGATTTGATTGTTTTCGACGGGGTTAATGATACCCAAACATCTTGAAACTTTTATGGTAAGTATATATAAGTGTTAGGAGAGTTCATGTAAAATTTGAGGTCATTTTAACATCGTATGATAACCTTTTAAATTATGAGTCTCCAACTGCAACTTTCTACCGAAAGTGTGGAAGAAACTGATATTAGAGTCACTTTTCCAGTAGCTTACCCTGAGTTTATGGTTTCCAAATTTTTATATGAACAAGATGAACATGTTAGATAGCTACCCATAAAAGTTTAAGTCTTTTTGACAAGATCTACTATTTTTCTAAAATCAAAACTTTCAGTTGCACAAAACTGTCGAATATGGTAGACTGTAGGAAAATGGTCATATTTCTTAAACCACTTAGAGTTTTGCAATCTAATTTTTTTTAAATAAAACTAGACTTCAGGAGGTTTCGAACTGTATGAGTCCCAAACCCAGGAGAGTTCCGAGGTAAAACAGTTTATTCCTTGAAGTTGGGACAGAGTATATGAAGTCAAGTATGGTCTTTCACAAATACACCTACCTTTGATTTAGTAAATTGCATGTGTTAATGGCAATAACTATACACCTTAGTAATTCATAAAAATGCTAATGGGATATATATATATGTTTATATATAGATGTAATACTTTTCCGAGAAAAATTTACTTAACCAAATTTGGTTCTCTTGAGATTTTTAACCACATGGTGAAGTCATTAAGCGTTATGTGAGTTATCTGATATATGTTAAAGAATGTGTTATAACCTCATAACTTTAGTATGTGATTGTTAGATGTTATCTAGGTTTGAAGTAGTTAAGAGTTGTTCTTTAATAAGCAGATTAGACTTAATATTTGGTGATGCGTTGGAAATAGAAACGATGAATATTTAGAAATTATTATAAGAGTGTTTTGTTACGAAAAGTGATTAGTTACAAGGAAGCAAAGGAAGACTAGTACTTAGATAAGAAATAGTAAACCTAGTGAGGATTTGTCTGATTGATGTTTATTTTCTTACATGAATCTTCTATGCCAATGATGATATCTAAAGACGCGAGTCAAGGGCATAAGTAGGATTTTTCCGAAGTACGAGGACCAAAGCTAAGATTTCCAGGTGGGCATTACTTTCTAATACTCCTATTACTGGCTTTCTAAATAATGAATATGATGATGTCTATAAGTTTTAAGATGTTTTGAGATAAATTGATGTTTGAACTAATTAACTTGCCGAGTTTTGATGACGACGAGCCTGTACGTTACCCTCTACTGATGAGATGAGACGATTTCGGGTCCTGCCAAAGGTGGGATTGTGTACACAGAGGTAACCGTGAGCTGTATACCGGGTTGGCCGGTCAGAAATGACTGTGAGCCGACTGTCAGGTCGGCCGGTTACGGTGCTTGAGAAGGAGGCCTACTTCTCAATACCATGATGATGATGATGAGTTGTAGAAGTGGTACTACATGCTAAGTATTTATGACTGCAGTCTATCTTTCATTACTTTATGATGCTTATAATTTATAAATTGCTTACACAGGTTCTTTTAAAGAAAAACCCCTGTGTGATGTATAAATGGCAAGTTAAATGTATAGCTCTAAGAGTGAGATTGTTTATTTTTGGCTTATGTCCACTGAGTATTTTATACTCAGCCCTGCATGTATTTCTAAATGTGCAGGATGAGCAAGGAGAGAGATTGGGGGATCGCTGGAGGGCTGTTGTTCATAGACGACCTTTTGAGTATCGTATTTTACTTCTATACAGTTGTGTGAATAGTTGAAGACTATGTTCTTGAAACTTAATTAGGATTGTTACTCTCAGCTATATGTCTTCATACATATAGTCTGATCACGTTTTGCTGTGCTACCCTGAACAATATGAATCATTGTAAATATTTAGCTATACTCCATTTGTTTTCGTTGACTAGAACCTTGATACATTTGAATGAATGAAGCCGATAATGTTTCTATTAAGTTTGATGATATTTTATTTGTTTTAACTTGAATTATTAGTAGCTTCCGCTTGACGAGTCTTTCAAATACCCTTGTTCTACCCTATCATTTTATTTAGTCGTATCGATACCCAATCTACGCTATCACTGGCTAGATGTCGGGTTGCGACAAAAATCAATGAAAATTTTCAAATGTTTTACCAATCCGAATTGGATATTGATGTTTTAGAACGAAAAAGAACTAATCTGGAATTATCAAAATAAATTCTGGATGTAAACTCACGTAAACAGATCACCAATCTCAAATAATTAACGAGGTGTGAATTCGTATTAGGCCTAATTCAACAAACTCAATTTGCTATGGGTAGTCCTAATTCTAAACGTATACAAAATATGGATTGTGTATTCAACAGACTCAATATGATATGGGTAGAACTCAGAAAATATGGACTGTATATGAAATTGAAAAGTGAAATAACGAAGAAGAAACCTGGCACATAAGGAAAAAAAAATCTGGCTCTGGTGCCAATTGATACGATCCTAGCCAACAATTCAATAACCTAACCTAAAATCGTACGATACTCGCATGCAGAAACAAGCAGAAAGATAAACGGGTGGACGGGTGGAAATCCAACACCTTTGAAATCGATCCTCCAAGTTCCGTAGGCAAGAATTAACCACTACGACCTAAAGAGAAACTCGTGTCTCAACAACGCAAGACAGATGAATGACGCCAAAAACGAAGATGAAAATTCATTTGATTCATAATATTACCATATTATGAACGTCAAATCTAATCATTTGTTTTAAAAAATCAACAGATGTGATGAGTTCTTAGATATCACAGATATTTGAAGTTATCGCCTGATCTTTTTTCACTCTCTCTCTCTCTCTCTCTCTATATATATATATATATATATATATATATAAGATCAATAGAGAAAGATAAATGCGGTCTGAATAAGTCAATAATTTTACTGAAGACGCTAACAATTTTACTGAACAGACATTCCGTCCGAGGTTCAAATCTTGAATGTGGCATGTTTTATTAATATATGTCTATTCATACGGTCTCTTGATTTATCCGGTAAAGTTATTGACTTATTAGAAAGAACAATAGAAAATTCTCCATTGATTATTGTTAGGTCCGGAGGATCTCGAATAGGTGTATGGGGGGGAATACACCTATGGGCTATTTTTCTCCTCTAAAACAGAGGGATCTCAAGATAGTGATCAAAACAAAACTTTACAAGCAAACTAAGACACCTATTAACAGAAAGGAGTTTTGACCAAACAGGGTTGACAATTGATGCTAAAATACTCTTCAGTAGGGAGTTATCAGTTAAGTCACTGAAACTTAACTGATGCACGTTAAAGCTTCAGTCGAGTTTGCTAAGACAGAGATGTTACAAGTCTTCCTGACTATCAGAGGATAGATCAGTCAGACTGATAACATACACATCAGAAATAACTTTGTTTCGTAATAGCCTCGGTTGAGCGCGTTGTTAATCTTAGGTTTCTCTTTGTAGTTAATCAGGATTCAGTTTATCAAATGTAAGAATACAAGTATGAATGTAAAACTGAAAGCTGTAAATAACACAGAGAATTTTACGTGGTTCGGAAAACAGTTCCTACATCCACGGTCAGTTGATCAGACCAACAATCCACTCTGCAAGTGCTTAACGGGTGCACTGCAAACCAATCCGTGTGCTTAGCCGGGTGCACACAACCGAAACAACTGAAGATCCACTCTTCAGTACCAACACTTCACTCGCGTTGGATTTCTCACTCCTAGCACGACCTGCACTAGGATCTCACGGAGTCAGGGTACCTTCCTGAACTCCTTTTCACTAAAACACTCGATTCAGTATCTCGAAGGGAGGTTTGAAATCCTGCCAACTAAACTTCAAAGAACAAGTTCCTTGGAGCTAGTTTGACCTAGGCTTCTGGGTGAACAGAGGTTTGCCTAAGGTCTAAGAGAATGTGTGTAATCAGCAGTGACTGATTTTTGGCTTTGGAATTCTCTTCTTCGATTCAAGCTTTGGTGAGGTTAAGCTTTGGCTGAGAAACTATTTTGGCAGAGTTTCAGCTTATGTCATTGAATCGGTGAAGATTGAAGTCCTCGAGTGCTATTTATAGGAGAGGTCTTGAATAGATCCGTTGGCAAAGAACGTCTTCAAGATTTCTTCCATTGGAGAGCTTTTCGAATTTGGGCTGAGGCTTCAATCTTCGAGGTTCCTTGTTTGGTGATAACGGCTATGTTGAAGAGCAGGAGATGTGACGTCTCTGATACAGTAGCCACCAAATAGGAATGACCTCTGCAGAGAGGGATGATCCTGAGATCTCTGCATTTAATGCGGCTGTACTTTTGGAGTACGTGGCTTCCTTTGAACGTTGGAGGTTCAGTCCGAGGAAGAATGTTTAACTGATACTTGACTTTAGTATCAGTCCGCTGAATCCACGCGGCACGCATTAAGTAATCAGTTCCGAACTGATTCTTCAACTGATACTTCAGTTGGTATCTTCAGTCTTCAGTTCTTCAATCCTTCGTCCTTCAGTCTTCAGTCTTCAGAACTGCTAACTAAACTAGAAACGAACTCTAACACTTGAGTTCAAAAGGTTCTAGTCTATTACAATAAAGTCCTATGGATTTTGGTATCATCAAAACAAGGATCAGGATATTCCATAAAATTTCCAATAATTATATATATATATATATATATATATATATATATATATATCCCCAGTTCTGCCACCCC
The DNA here is from genome assembly GCF_028751815.1 of Salvia miltiorrhiza. Lineage (NCBI taxonomy): Eukaryota > Viridiplantae > Streptophyta > Magnoliopsida > Lamiales > Lamiaceae > Salvia > Salvia miltiorrhiza. The sequence continues at coordinate 24,698,357 of NC_080390.1, forward strand.
CTTCCTCATCTCTGTGTCTCTCTCTCCCGTCCCCTTATATCCCCAATTCTGCCACCCCCTTCCTCATCTCTGGCGAATGTTCAAGGTACGTCCATGGTATTGAACTCCATAAAATTAAAATACATACATAAGTTCAATACCAGAAAACTAAAAGTTCATTGGACTATATCTACAAGTTCAATAAAATTAAATATGCGTTCATTGGCTTGGGGCGGTGACAGTGATAGTAAGGGGGCGGCAGAATTTACAGAGGGTGAAGAATCGGGAAGGCGGCAGAGGCTTCTGCCCGTTCCGATGAGAGAGCGAGGGAGATTGAGGAGGTGGAGGGCGGCGGTGACAGTGAGCCTGGGGGCGGTGACGGTGACAGTAAGGGGCGGCAGAATTTACAAAGGGAGAAGAAGAAGAAGAAAAACAGAGAGAGAAAGAGAGAGAGAGAGAGAGAGAAGAGAAGAGAAAGGGGACGGGAAAGAGGGAGAGATGAGGGAGAGAAAATGAGAAGTGAGTAATTTTAGGTATATTATGAATCTTACCAATTTTATTGTCACAAATGATCTCAACCCTTGATCAAGATTGATCTAACGAACTAGAATCTATCTCCTTTCTCTGCCTAACTTTGTGTTTCTATAAAACTTTTCCCTTTATATATATAACGTTTCAATGAGATCCCCTATATGTGGTGAGATCTTATATTAATTCGTAAGTGTTGATTTAATGTATCCTATGGCTGATATTTATCTGGAGGGGGATAAATTTACCTGGGTTCAAATCCTAAAGGGGGTGAAAATTTTACTAATTTTTTGAATATCGTTCAAAAATATATATTGCCTTATTCAACACTACATATTGTCTTATTCATTAGTCTCACGATCTCACGAAAAATAGCAATCTCATTTGAACTCTGCCCATATATATATATATATATGGAAGGGCTAAAATAAGAGCATTTCTTAAGATATAAAATAGGAATCATTTTCAGCCCTTAGATCATCAAGATCTACGGTTGATTCGTAATCCTTTAAGACTAAAGGATTATGAATCCCAAAGATAGCAAAAATTTATTTTTCAGAATTCATACCTTTATACAACGAATTCATATGTGTTCTACATAAAATTCATACATTAAAAATTGCTCTTATTTCTTATTTTAAGATGTGCTCTCACGGTAGCCCACCCCTATATATATATATATATATATATATATATATATATATATATATATATATAGGCCAAAGTTCAATGAAGAAGGCCTAAATGTAAGAAAGAAGAGAGAAGTAATCTAATCCGTTGATCTTATCTAATCTAACGGACATGATTTATTCACGCCATGTTCAACGGATTTTTTCGTTGAACATATGGGGGGTCGAAACCAAGAACCCCCAAAAATATTGTATATGTTCACGAATGTTGAACGAAAAAATCCGTTGAACATGGCGTGAATAAATCATGTCCGTTAGATTAGATAAGATCAACGAATGAGATTACTTCTCTCTTCTTTCTTACATTTAGGCCTTTTTCATTGAACCTAACCCTATATATATATATATATATATATATATATATATATATATATATATATATATGGGAGTGCTATTCAATGGACTTCCCTTAGTATACAATATAAGACTAAATCACAACCCTACAATCTAGATGATGGACGGCTGGATTTAAAATTTTAATGGGTTATAAAATTCATTTAACATATCTGATTATTCAACATCGAAAGCCAGAAAAGGGTAATATTGACATATCATTCTCAAAGCAATACATATCGGTTTGAACTTCCAAATCTTTTGTTCGACCTATTCCGAATATGAAGCATAATATATTAGGAAATTAAAGATTCACAATGATTACACATCTACGATTATGGGAGGGAGTGACGCCATTTGAGGAAATTAAAAATTCACAGATTTATTTCCTCTCTTCGCCGTCGCCGCCTCAGCTCTCGTCGCTGGTGCTTCTCACGAGGCTGGCGTCCACGTCAAGGGGTTTGAGCTCCTTCATGCCGTCGCCAGCGGATCCCTACCCGTCGTCGGGGCTGGGATTTCCAATGGCGGAGTTCAAGCCGTCGTCTCTCAACTTCTCGCTGGATGAGTTCGGGGACCGGCGGCGGCTATGGAAGCTTTCTAGTTGGTTTAAAAAATGAATGAGGATTTGAAGCAGCAGGTATCGTCCAACAATGCTGACCAATAGCGACGATGCTACTTGGCGTGGGAAGCTTCAGTTTCTGTTTGAGGATTTGAAGCAACAGGTATCGTCCAACAATGGACAATGCTGACCAATAGCGATGCTGCTGCTCGGCGTCCAGATTCGGTGAACAGAAGTGGTGCGCAGATGAACGACGACGGAACCTGGTGTGAGGAGTCGTGTCGGATATGCGCAGGGCGGCACTGACGACATCCGGCTGAACTGGAGTGGTGGGCGGAGCATGACGGTGCTGCTAGAAGAGGCTTGGAGAGCAGGCCGCGCACTGTCGAGCGTTCAACTGAGCTGAGGAGGCGGCGCACGATGATATATATTAAATGTAGCATTTATGAATTATTTTTGGTTAACGTGTGAATTATTTTGGTTTTCGTATGAATTATTTTAGCCTCAACTTTGATTGTATGAATTGTTTTTTATTTTCGTACGAATTATTTTAGCCTCAACTCTGATTGTATGAATTGTTTTGGTTTTAGTACGAATTATTTTATATGAATTATTTTTTATTTATATATGAATTTTTAATGAATCCAATATAAATAAAAAAAGTCTTTTAACGAATCCAATAACAAATTATCCTAAAATCTTTAACGAGTCAAATATCGAAAGTGGAATATGTCTAAAATATGATGAATTATAGATTATAATCGTATGGTATTATAGAGTGAATTATTTTTTAGAAGCGTATGAATCATTTATAGTGCCTGTGTGAATTGGATATGGTTTTAAAAATGTGAGAGTTTGGTACTGAATTCATTAATAGTAGTATGAATTATTGGCATACTTGAAATGAATTATTTTCGGTTTATGTATGAATTTTTACGGTTTGGAATAATCTGATTGCATGAATTATTTTTTATTTACGTATGAATTAATTTCATGTTCATATGAACTTAATATATATGGTTTCCGAATTTATTGAGTAGTAAAGTGGTTATGGAACGTTAATTACTATAAAAACGTGATCCCTTGAATTAGAGGAGGCAATATTTATTAAAATATTATAATTACCTTCTTATCCTCAATCATGATATGTCGTTAATTATCTAGCCTAAATCTGTCCAAAATCTAACCGTCCATATAAGTGAGATCAAGCGTTGAGATTGAGTCTTATTTTATAGGCTAAGATTGAGTCTTATTTTAGCGCAACCCTATATATATATAGGGTTAGGCTAAAATAAGAACTAGTTTTAGAATATAAATTAAGAACCAACACAAACCATTAGATCTTCAAATATGGACGGTTAGATCGTGCCCATATTTAGGTGATATATTTGATGTTGATTACACATATGAGGTTAAAGGTAATTTTAATTTTTGTGTAATTATCATATCCTTAATTGAAGAAATCGTGAGATTCAGTTACGAAGGCAGATTTGTTCTCAATTCATATCTATTATTCAAATAACAGGATTACAATTCACACAGCATTATATAAAATGCACGCATATAGAATTCATTACATATATAACATGCATATTGAAAAATGAATTATATATTTAACTTATTGTGACTGCAGAGGTACATGAAATTTTTTTGAATAAGCATGAATTAATGAAATATTCACACACAATACAATTACAATTCACACGACATTATGCAAAATACACGCTCAATGCGACACGAATTCATACCTCTACCTACAATATCCATATTGCAAAATATGTCACCAATATCGGCTACCACATTGTTGGGAATCTTGTGGAATATCCTAATCCTTGTTTTGATGATACCAAAATTCATAGGTCGTATTTGTAATAGACTAGAATTGTTTTGAACTCAAGTGTTAGAGTTCGGTTCTAGTTTAGCTTGCGGTGTCGAAGACTGAAGACTGAAGAATGGAGAACGAAGGACTGAAGACTGAAGACTGCAGATACCAACTGAAGTATCAGTTGAAGAATCAGTTCGGCGACTCCCTATTTCACACTCTCTATTTTACTCTCTGCCCAACTCTCTTTCACACTCTCTCTTTTACAGCTCTCTCGACGCACGCACGCACCGGTCGCCGTTGCGCCCGCACCATTTTGATTTTGTTAGATAAATTGTTGATTTCAGCCATTTTTGAGAGATTGAGTTTGTTAGATTCAGTCATTTCAGCCATAAATTTGTTGATTTCGGCCATTGATTTGGCAGCCATTTTGTTAGATTAGATTATGGTTTTTGATTGAGTTTGTTAGATTCAGCCATTTCAGATTGGATTTATCGAAATTTTATGGTTTTTGAATTGGATTTGGCAGCCATTTTGATTTATCATGTTGACAGATTGGTTTTGGCAGCCATGTATTTATCATGTTGACAAATTGATTTTTGATTTGGCAGCCATTTTGGCATATTGGATTATGGGAATTTAAAAACAGCAGATCCATGGATCTGGACCCGCGGATCCGCGGATCTGGCGGATCTGGATCTGGATCCAAAATTTTCAGATCCACGGATCTGGATCCGGATCTGGATCTCATAGATAAAAACGGATCTGGATCTCGTATTGATGAGATCCGGTCCAGATCCGGCCCGTTGCCATCCCTAGTTAGGAACTGATTACTTAATGCGCGCAATGGACTGATACTAAAGTCAAGTATTAGTTGAACATTCCTCCTAGGACTGATCTTCCAACGTTCAGAGGAAGCCACGTACTCACAAAGTACAGCCGCATTAAATGCAGAGATCTTAGGATCTTATCTCTGCAGAGGTCATTCCTATCTGGTGGTTACTTTTCAGAGACGTCACATCTCCTATCCATCAAGAGAGCCATTTCCACCCAGACAAGGAACCTCGAAGATTGAAGCCTCAGCCCAAATTCGAATTGCTCTCCAACGGAAGAAATCTTGATGACGTTCTTCACCAACGGATCTATTCAAGAGTTCTCCTACAAATAGCGCTCGAGGATCACTTCAACCTTCACCGATTCAACGACATAAGCTGAAGCTCTGCCGAAATTGCTACTCAGCCTAAAGCTTAACCGCCCCAAAGCTTGAATCGAAGAAGAGAATTCCAAAGCCAAAATCTGTCACTGTTGATTACATATATTCTCTTAGACCTTAGGCGAACCCCTGTTTACCCAGAAGCCAAAGGTCAAACTTGCTTCAAAGAACTTGTTCTTTGTAGCATAGTTGGCACTCGTTCAAACCTCTCCCCAAAAGAGTGTTTGAGTGATTCGGAGTTCAGGATGGTACTCTGACTCTGAGTGAGAAGCCTTAGCACGGGTTGTGCTGAGTAGAGAAATCCGACGCGAGTGAAGCGTGGGTACTGAAGAAGGATTTTCTTCAGTGGTACGGTTGTGTGCACCCGGCAAGCACACGGTTTGGTTTGCAATGCACCTGTTAAGCACTTGCGGAGTGGATTGTTGGTCTGATCAACCGACCGTGGATGTAGGAAAGGGTTTTTTCGAACCACGTAAAAGTCTCTGTGTTGTTTACAGCTTTCAGTTTTACTTTCTTACTTGTGTTATTTCAATTGATAAACTGAACACTGATTAACTGCAAAGAGAAACCTAAAGACCAACAACATGCTCTATTGAGGCTATTGCGAAACTAAATTTAATTTCCGCTGCGTATGATATCAGTCTGACTGATCTATCTTGTGATAGTCGGGAAGAGTGTTATCATCTCTGTTTTAGCAAACCCGACTGAAGCCTTTTATTTGCATCAGTTAAGTTCCAGTAACTTAACTTATAACTCTTTACTGAAGAGCTTTCAGTATCAGTCGTCAACCATGTTTGGTCAAAACTGTTTTCAGTAAAACAGGAGTATGTGTTTGAATGTAAAGTTTCGTTTTGATCTCTGACTGAGATCCCTCTGATTGAGGAAGTTGTAAAAATAGCCCATAGGTGTATTCCCCCTCCCCCCATACACCTATTCGAGACCATCAGGACCTAACAATTGGTATCAGAGCAGGTTGTTCGCAAGAACACTCTGTGTCTGACTAGGTTCTAATTGAACTAGATCCTTTTTCTTAAAGGTCTCGAAAAAGTTCTCTTTTTGTTTTGTGCCTGCTATCTGTTCTATCTGTTGTTATCTGTTCTCTCTTTTTTTATGGAGACTAACGACAGCAGATTATCTTCTCTACCTATGTTTAGTATTGAAAAATACGACATATGGAAGTTTCGGCTTGAAACCTTCCTCACCGCCCAACATTGTCGAATGTGGGAAGTCATCACCAGCGGACCAATCATCATCACCGAAACTGTCAAACGGATTCCTGTTGATCCACAACAAGATCCTTACGATGAGGTCCAGCCCAAGCAAAAGGCAGACTTCACCACCGAAGAAAGAAAGCAAGATGAGCTTGACAACCTCGCCAAAAGCATCATCTCCGGCACAGTTCCCGACAAGCATGTCATGAAGATCATCAAGTGCGGAACTGCAAAGGAGATGTGAGACATTCTGGAAAGAATGTGCGTAGGTTCCGAGAAAATCAAGGAGAATAAGCTATCCATAGCTTGCCAGAAGTTCGACTCCTTCCTCATGCTCAAGAATGAATCTGTCGAGGAAATGGAACTTAGATTCAATCAAATCTTGAATGAAGTTCAATCCATTTCTAAAGACAAATACACTCAACGAGAAATCAACCTGAAGATTCTTCGAGCACTGCCACGAGGAGAATGGCAGATCTACTCAGTCGCTCATCAGCATAAGCCAAGATTCAGTCAGCTCCCGACAAACAAGCTTTTCTCCGATCTCATGGCAAATGAGTTCGACCTTCTGAGAAATCTTGGAAACAAGAAGGCTGGAGGATTAGACGAAGATGGTCCATCAACCTCGAGAGGAGTTGCACTGAAAGCCTCAACAAGAGAAGGCAAGAAGCAGATCAAGGAACCAACGGAACTCAACCCTGAGGACTTCTTCAGTCAATATGCTTTGTTGACTGAAAGATTCAACAAAATGGAGTCCAAGTTCTGGAAGTACAGAAGGTTCCCCAAGCAGCGCTACAAAGGAAAAGAAAGAGAAAGCAACTCCAGACATTCCACAGATCGAAGCGGAGAAAGGAAGTCAGCCGCTTACGACATCAAAGACATGGAATGCTTTAGATGTAGAAAGAAAGGGCACTTTCGAAATGAATGCCCTGATCTGACTCAAGCTGAGCGCAGAGAGCTGAAAGCTAAGAAAGATCGTAGCTTTTCAAAGAAGAAAGCGATGGTTGCTGATGATGTTGATTCTTCCAAAGACACATCAGAATCATCCGACTTCGATAGTTCCAGCTCAGACGATGAGAGCCGAGCCCTGATGGGCAATGAATCTGAAAGCGTGGCTGACAACAGCTACGACAATGGAATGAATGGCTCAGAGGTAATCTCTCACTCAAAAACTCCTTATACTGATAACTTCCTGATGCTTTCAGGAGACCATTCAGAATTTGGAGAAAGCTCATCCGATGAAACTGACGAGTTTGATCAACTCATGACTGATCAGTGTCAGTTGAGAAAAATGTTCGAAGATCTCCTCAAGCAGAATCAGAAAATGGACAAGGAGATCAATGATGAACGAGCCTAGGAATCAGACAATCATCTACTTTTCGGATGAAACTTGTCTTGATCAGCTAATCATGGAGAATAGCCGACTGGAAGAAAAGCTCAGAATCTCCAACTTAGAATGTGAGAGAGCATCTCATGAGATCAAGAGGCTCAATCACAAGCTGGAAGAAACAGTCAAGAACTGCATGATGCAGTCTCCCATGATGAGCAACTTTCCATTGAAAGGTCTTGTTAAAAGCATTGGAGGAAAGGTTGCAGCTGACAGAGGAAAGAAGATCATGATCATTACAAAGGACGATCCTTCTGAAATCACAACATCAGAAGAATCAAGAGATCATGATATGGATGAAGTTCGCAAACGCAAACTGATGGCAAGATCAAATGTTCCACCTCCACAGAGCTACAGACGAGCAGAGGAGGTCCCTAACCATATCATCCTACTGAGAAGACTGGAAAGCAGATTTCAGTCAAAGATCGGGGAATGAACATCAGGAATCAAGAAGAATCTTCCTCACCAGTCCAGGGGAAAGAAAGGCCATATCAGTCAGAGACTGACATCAGTTCAGTTTCAGAAGGAACAACATCCATGGAGACCAAACAATGATAAGTCCAGTCGAGCCAAGTGACATCCACGACGACAAGCAACTGGACATCAAATGACTCATGTCACACGACATCAGTCAAGTCTCCATCAGTCTACAAAGACTCGAGTATCTCAAGGAAGATACTTCGCCGAACAAAGAAGACCTCAACCACTCATCAGACAGAATTGCTACAAGAGTGAGGCCTTCAAAGGAAATTCTCAACAGAAGAATGCTCGTGTGCCAACTGAAGCGCCAACAACGTCAATCAGAATATCAACAAAGCGCAAGAGATCAACCAGACCAATTCTGAAACAGATATGGGTTCCAAAGGGAACTCGAGCCAACATCGAAGGACCCAAATCTTGATTGGGTGCCTGAAGCAATTCTTCCTTGCAGGTCAATGTCAGGAAACACAAAAAGAAGGAAGAAGTTAAAGCTTCAATCAGAACATTGTATCTGGATAGTGGCTGCTCGAAGCACATGACGGCCTACAAAGAATATCTATCTCAGTATGTTGAGAAAGCTGGATCCAAAGTTGCATTCGGAGACAACTCAATCGGAGAAACAAAAGGCTACGGTGTGCTCAACATGGGTAACGCCAGTATCAGTAATGTTAGCTTTGTTTCTGGTCTTAAACATAATCTGTTGTCTGTGAGTCAATTTTGTGACAGCGGTTTCACAGTGAAGATCAAGAAGGATGAATTCACTGTTAGAAACAATCAAAAGAAGGTGGTTCTGAAAGGATTCAGATAAGGAAGTCTCTACGTCGTTTCATGGGAAGACAGCCCACCTAGGGATGGCAATCGGGTACGACGGGTACGGATAGTGACTATCCATACCCATACCCACGAACTAAATGGATAGTGATTTTTAACCACGAAACTATCCATGGATATCAAATGGTATCCAAACCCGCTACCCGCGGATACCCGCTATCCGTCGGGTATCCGCGAACCCACTATCGGGCGGGTATCTGTCACCCGCTATCCACCGAATACCCACTATCCGCCGGATACCCACAAAATAAAATTTAAATATAAATTTACAACAAATTTAATAGAAAAAAAAAATCAACACAAATAACATAGTTCAAATTCACATGTTGAAATCCATAAAGAACAATGTTTAAATTCAAATTCATCAACTAAAATATAAAATTCAACAAAATTCGAATTTAAATTAGACTATTAGAGTTTGGGCCTTGGTTCAGTTTCTGTCTTAGCCTATTTTAAAATATAATATGCTAGCCCACAATCTCAAAATATGTATATTCAAAGCCTATATTTTATGAAATTTTTTGTGGGTATTTGACGGGTAATTCACGAATAATTGATGGATAATTGGCGGTAGGGGTGAGCAAAAAATTCGAAACCGAATAACCGAACCGATCCAAACCGAAATTTAAAAATATGGTTCGGTTTTTTCGGTTTTTCGGTTCGGTTCGATTTTTTTTATACAAAATTTCGATTTTTCGGTTCGGTTCGGATTTTTTAAAATCGAACAAAACCGAATACTGAATTATATATATATATATATATATATATATAATATTTTAATTATATACTTAAAATATCTAAGCCTAATTCTAATTTCTGACTTCTAAGCCCTAAAGGCAGCGCCGCTGCCTTACTTTCAAATCTGAAAGAATTCATCTTCTTCGTCGTTCCTGCCTGCACCTGCGACCTAAGGAAGCGGCGCGGCATCTTGTTCGTCACGTCGTCGTCGGTCGCCACCCCACCACGCCTCACGCCCCACGCGGCCACGCCGGCCACTCCACGGCGCCTGGAGGCTGGAACTTCTGCTACTGCTTTCACTCCCACCCTCGCCACCCTGCTACTAATCAGCGCCGCCGCTGCCCGCCTGCTTTCACTCCACCACCGTCTAGCAGGTTAGTATTTCACCATTCTTTCATTTTTTTCGATTGTACTAGATAAATGGCGAAGAATCTGTTGTGAAGAATGTATCCATTTAGAATTTTAGCTTTGTGTAATTGTGTTAATGTAGGAATACTTCATCTGGCAGATTCGTTTTGGTATCCATCAAGCTTTGTGTTAGTGTAGGAAAATAGCTTTATGTTCTATTGTTTTTGAAATGATTAAATGAATGGTGGATAATGATAAAATATGTAAAAAAAATTGAGCAGATTTTTTTAATTTTACTATTTTTTTTCGGATTTTTCGGTTTTGTTTCAGAATTTTCGGTTTTTCAGTTTTTTCGGTTTTTTTCGGGTTTTTTCGGATTAATTCGGTTTTTCGGTTCGGTTCGGTTTTAATTATAAAAATTTCGGTTAATTCGGTTCGGGTTGTTCGGTTAATTCGGTTCGGTTCGGTTTTTTTTTCTAATCGAAAAAAATTATGGTTTGGTTTGGTTTTAGTAAAAACCGAACCATATAACCGAATGCTCACCCCTAATTGGCGGGTATTTTTCGCGGGTAAATGGGTTTCGCGGGTAAATGGGTTTCGCGGGTATGGATAGTAAGTATCCAAACCCATACCCACGAACTAAATGGATAGTGAATTACAACCACGAAACTATCTGTGGATATGAAATGGTATCCAAACCCACCCTAATAGGTTCGGGTTTTCGCGGATATCCATTACCCGTGGGTAGATTGCCATCCCTAAGCCCACCAGAAACATGCCTCATCATCAAAAGCAGCTCAGAGCTCAACTGGCTGTGGCACAAGAGACTCAACCATCTCAACTTCAAGACGATCAACATGCTTGCTAAACATCAACTGGTAGAAGGTCTGCCTTCTATTGTGTTCCAGAAGAAGCAAGAATGTGAAGCATGCCAAAGAGGAAAGCAGACGCGAATGTCATTCAAGTCAAAGTCAGGACACTCATCTGAAAGAATTCTGCATCTGCTTCACATGGATCTGTTTGGCCCTATCTCTCCAAGAAGCTACAACGGTAGGAAGTACACCTTAGTAGTTGTGGATGATTATTCACGATATACTTGGGTTATCTTTCTCTTCAAGAAGAATGAGACGCTGGAGGAACTGCCAAAGCTGCTGAGAAGACTGAGCGTTGAAAAGGAAGTCAACATCATCAGCATCAGATCAGATCGTGGGACTGAGTTCCTCAATACTGTCATTCGTGAGTATTGTGATGAACAAGGAATCAGTCATCAAACTTCTGCAGCAAGAACTCCACAGCAGAACGGAGTTGCAGAAAGAAGAAACCGGTCTTTGAAGAAAGCAGCAAGGACGATGCTAGCCGAGTCAAAACTCCCCTTGAAGTTTTGGGCCGAAGCAGTCAACAACTGCATGCTACACGCAGAATCGCTCCTTCCTCACTCAGAGACATGGAAAAACTCCATACGAACTATGGAATAACAGAAAGCCATCATGCTTTCGGTTCTAAGTGTTTCATCCACAACAATGAAAAGAAGAGGTTAAATACTTTTGATAGCAAGGCTGATCCAAGAGTATTTCTTGGATATTCTGGAACAGAACGAACGATCAAGCAAAGCCTATCGAGTGTTTAATTCTCAAACTCTTTGTGTTGAAGAAACACCTCATGTGGTCTTTGATGAGTCTACAGATGATTTTAGGGAACAAGAAGCTGAAAAGTGTGTCCAGAACACTAAAGGTTCCAAAGCTGAAATCCACAACATCGAGCCCTCTACTGTCTTGGTGTGGGGACCAGGCAAAGATGAAGATACTGAGAAGCTTCAGTATCAAAAGATCAGCCAAAGGTCTGAAGTTTAGACTGGAGCCAATGCAGACGACATTAGTCAAGGGGGAACTCCAATTGCTCAAGATCGAGTTGAACGTGCAGAAGCAGCTCCAGCTCAACTCTCCCCTGCTTCATAAGGTGCTCAACACTTTAGAACCATTCTAACCGAAGAAGCCCCACCATCTCCAGAAGAGATCAAGAAGTATCGAAGATGGTTTGAACTCCACTCAAAGGAGAACATCATTGGAGAACCATCAGATGACGTCAAGACTCGAAGATCAATGTGCATCCTCGTCTTTGACATCAATCAGAACTGCATCAACGAAGATAAGATTTTCAGCTGTTTCTTATCATCTACAGAGCCCAAGGATGTTGAAGAAGCTCTGAAGTCTACTCAATGGGTCATCGCAATGCAAGACGAACTCAATGAATTCAACCGGAATTCAGTTTGGGAGCTTGTGGATCGACCAGACGATGCAAAGGTAATTGGTTTGAAATGGATTTTCAAAAACAAGAAAGACGAAAAAGGAAACGTTGTGAGAAACAAAGCAAGGCTTGTAGCAAAAGGATACAGTCAAGAAGAAGGAATCGACTACGACGAGACGTTCGCTCCAGTTGTCAGATTGGAAGTAGTCAGACTCTTCTTAGCCTTCGCAGCTCACAAAGGTTTCAAGGTACACCAAATGGATGTCAAGTGTGCATTTCTCAATGGAGTGCTCACAGATGAAGTCTATGTGGAACAACCTCCAGGCTTTGAGGTTGCAGGACCCGAAAAGGTGTACAAGCTGAAGAAAGCGCTCTATGGATTGAAGCAAGCACCAAGAGCGTGGTATGATACTCTCTCGGAATATCTTGTTGAATAAGGTTTCAAGAAAGGATCCGTGGACAGAACTCTGTTCACTCTCAAATAAGGAGAAGATCTCTTGCTTGTTCAGATTTATGTCAATGACATAATTTTCGGATCCAAATTCGAACACATGTGCAAGAAGTTTGCTGACATCATGATCAACAAGTTCCAAATGTTCATGATGGGAGAAATGAATTTCTTTCTCGGATTGCAAGTCAAGCAGACCAACGAAGGAATACTGATCAGTCAGTCCAAGTATGCCAAGGAACTGATAGCCAAGTTCGGTATTCAGCACATGAAATCAGTCAAGATCCTAATGAACACAAACTGGAAAGTTGATCCAGGTTCAGAAGGAAAATCTGTCTCTTCGACGAAGTACAGAGAAATCATTGGATCTTTGCTGTATTTGACTGCGAGCAGACCAAACATCTCATTTGCAATCGGGGTATGTGCAAGATATCAATCAGATCCAAAGAAAGCTCATTTGGATGCAGCAAAGCGTATACTTCGATATCTCAAAGGCACACCAAATTTAGGATTGTGGTATCCAGCAGACGACGACATCAAGCTCACCGGATATTCAGACTCAGACTTCGGTGGATGCAAGCTAGATCGCAAATCAACCTCCGGAACATGTCAATTCCTAGGCAACAAGCTCATCTCATGGTTTTCAAAGAAGCAGACTTCAGTCGCCACCTCTACAACTGAAGCTGAATATATTGCTGCCGGTAGCTGCTGCTCACAAATCCTGTGGTTAGTCCATCAGTTGAAGGATTATGGGATCGACGAAAAGGAAGTCACAATCTATTGCGACAGCTCCAGTGCTATTGCAATCTCCCAGAATCCAGTTCATCACACCAGAGTCAAGCATATTGCTATTCGACATCACTTCATCCGTGATCATGTCGAAAAGAAGAATATCTCTGTGGAATGGATTCCCACTGCTGTTCAGAGAGCGGACCTGCTGACCAAGGCTCTTCCAGAAGAAAGGTTCAACGATCTGTGTGGAAAGATCGGCCTCATCAACCCTGAAGAGTGAAGTTGTGCGTGAAGACTCTCTCAAATAGTCATGCTGACTGGTGGTCAACCAACTGCTGAGTCTACGATCACCGATGAAGAAAGCAATGAAGTCAGAACGCTCATCTGAAGAAGAAGCTATCCTGATGATTCAACCAGGAACAAGTGGTATCGACTGACTGCAATGTTCAGTCGATCAGTAAGTATTTTATAAGCTTACTTTTAAAATCAGTTATTTCAGTTCAGAGTTTTGAGTTTCAGTTCAAAATCTTTCTCTAACTGATCAGTTTCTTTCAAAAACTTTAACTGATTGTTGGAAAATGGAATATCCGAGAAGGACAAGTATTTTAAAGGGAAAATCTGTTTTGATTGAACTTGACCTGATCTTTTGGCAAAAATCTTTCCAACCCCTTTTGCCTCTGTGATAAAATTTCTTGAGAACCTCATTGACATGACAGAATGCAATGATGCCTCTCACCTTTTTGAAGTCTCAGTTCCCTGCAGTGACGGCGGACGTGAAAATTTCCTTCAAAAATATTTTAGGCACAGTCTTCTAAAAACTTTTCATCTTCTTACGTGGTACACTTTTTATCTATTTATACCATGTTGTCTTCAATATTTTTCTGCATCAACTAACAAATCTCCACAGCCTTCACTGTGAGAAAATCTTTCAATATTTCCAAAGCTGCAGAGAAAAATTGTTCCGACTAAAGGAGAAATCTATGACTGCAAAGTCATGGAGTGGGAGAATGACACTCACATACCTGGTCTTCACCGGACCCTTCCATTGGATCTCAATGTCTCTCCGACGTCAAAGTTTGCTCTACCCTCACTTGTATCCAGCCAAGCGAGTGTCTTCCATCCTCATGCCTGGCGCCAAGAAGCTTCACAGCTTCTAGAGGACATTTTCCTTATCGCAGATATTGCACTCCTCCCTGGCTTGCAACAAACAACGAGACTCCTCTCGCTGTTGGCCGACATCTTCAGCCGCACCAGGTTTATTCTTCAAAGACCCTGTACCGGCGAATCGACGGTGTTAGTCTTCTCAGACTGCCACCGGTTCGATTCTTCCTTCTCACGTCCATATTTTCTTCTCTCTTTCTTTCTAATTCACCAACTCTTCTTTCTCCTCATAAGGCAGCCCTCTCCTCTTTCCAAGGCAGCCTTCTTCTATCTTCCATATTCTACGTTCTCTTGTCCTTGTCCACTGCTTCGTCTCTCTCATCTCCTCACCTCATCACTGGCGTTCCCCTCTTTTGTATTTCTGGACTCACCCTATTCTTGAATCTTCTCAAGAGCTTCTGAGACTAGGAGTTGGGTACCGTCTGATCATTGTCTTCATCATCAACTCTCTTTTTGATGTTTCCAAAAAGGGGGAAAAAGTTGGAAGACAGAGAAAAACCTTCTCAAAGGTTTTTCCTCACCTTCCTTCTTGACTGAAGATGAGACTATAAAGGATCACCAGAAGTTGTAAGGACGACGTTCCAGTGAAGACCTCAACTCAACGGAAAACAAGTGAGAGTGGAACAAGCTTAGGAATATGAAGACACGAAGACAGAAGATGAAGATCAAGAAGTTCAAGGCGCAGCCAAGCAGACTGCTGGAGTCCATGGGTTTCCCATGTTGTTTTTGTTTTTCTTCTTTACTCCAATGTAAGTCTTGGTCTGTACCTCGACTGATGGCCTATCAGTCTTTTATTAATGAAAAGAACTTATTTTTTATCTCAACCTGAAGACAATGACTCTTTGTCCAGGCTCTGATTATGTTTTTCTGTCTTCTCCTTGTTCTGTTTTAGAACTGTTTCCGTTCTTAACTCTAAGTACAAGTTTTTAGGTTCTATTGTTAAGGGGGAACTGTTTTCACCCCAGTTTTAGAACTTGTACTGTGAGTTCAGTCTTTTTGTTATCTAGAACTGTTGTGTGGTTTTGGCATCATCAAAAAGGGGGAAATTGTTGGGAATCTTGTGGAATATCCTAATCCTTATTTTGATGATACCAAAATTCATAGGTCGTATTTGTAATAGACTAGAATTGTTTTGAACTCAAGTGTTAGAGTTCGGTTCTAGTTTAGCTTGCGGTGTCGAAGACTGAAGACTGAAGAACGAAGGACTGAAGACTGAAGACTGCAGATACCAACTGAAGTATCAGTTGAAAAATCAGTTAGAAACTGATTACTTAATGCGCGCAATGGACTGATACTAAAGTTAAGTATCAGTTGAACATTCCTCCTAGGACTGATCTTCCAGCGTTCAGAGGAAGCCACGTACTCACAAAATATAGCCGCATTAAATACAGAGATCTTAGGATCTTATCTCTGCAGAGGTCATTCCTATCTGGTGGTTACTTTTCAGAGGCGTCACATCTCCTGTCCATCAAGAGAGCCGTTTCCACTCAGACAAGGAACCTCGAAGATTGAAGCCTCAGCCCAAATTCGATTTGCTTTCCAACGAAAGAAATCTTGATGACGTTCTACGCCAACGGATTTATTCAAGAGTTCTCCTATAAATAGCGTTCGATGATCACTTCAACCTTCACCGATTCAACGACATAAGCTGAAGCTCTGCCAAAATTGCTACTCAGCCTAAAGCTTAACCACCCCAAAGCTTGAATCGAAGAAGAGAATTCCAAAGCCAAAATCAGTCAGTGCTGATTACATATATTCTCTTAGACCTTAGGCGAACCCCTGTTTACCCAGAAGCCAAAGGTCAAACTTGCTTCAAAGAACTTGTTCTTTGTAGCATAGTTGGCACTCGTTCAAACTTCCCCCAAAAGAGTGTTTGAGTGATTCGGAGTTCAGGAAGGTACACTGACTCTGAGTGAGAAGTCTTAGTACGGGTTGTGCTGAGCAGAGAAATCCGACGCAAGTGAAGCGTGGGTACTGAAGAAGGGTTTTCTTCAGTGGTACGGTTGTGTGCACCCGGCAAGCACACGGTTTGGTTTGCAGTGCACCTGTTAAGCACTTGCGGAGTGGATTGTTGGTCTGATCAACCGACCGTGGATGCAGGAAAGGGTTTTTCCGAACCACGTAAAAGTCTCTGTGTTGTTTACAGCTTTCAGTTTTACTTTCTTACTTGTGTTATTTCAATTGATAAACTGAACACTGATTAACTGCAAAGAGAAACCTAAAGACCAACAACATGCTCTACTGAGGCTATTGCGAAACTAAGTTTAATTTCCGCTTGCGTATGATATCAGTCTGACTGATCTATCTTGTGATAGTCAGGAAGAGTGTTATCATCTCTGTTTTAGCAAACCCGACTGAAGCCTTTTATTTGCATCAGTTAAGTTCCAGTAACTTAACTTATAACTCTTTACTGAAGAGCTTTCAGTATCAGTCGTCAACCCTGTTTGGTCAAAACTGTTTTCAGTAAAACAGGAGTTTGTGTTTGCATGTAAAGTTTCGTTTTGATCTCTGACTGAGATCCCTCTGATTGAGGAAGTTGTAAAAATAGCCCATAGGTGTATTCCCCCCCCCCATACACCTATTCGAGACCCTCAGGACCTAAAACACATATGCCAATATTTTACCATATTTTATCTTATTCTTTCTTATTAATTCACGCAATACTCATCAATTGATATCCATAGGCTATAGTGCCAATCACATCAAACTCCCCTTCAAAATAAACTAGGCATCGATCTCAGAAGTATTCTGGTTGGCCATTTGAAAAGTCAACACACGATATTAGATATACCCTCCGGAGAAATTTGAGTGTGAATTATTTTGTAAAATAAAATGAATTTGTTGATATATTATAAACTTGATCTCAGCCGTTAATTAGATCAAGATCTAAGGTTCAAATAAGTTCTTAATTTATATTTTAAGGGAAGTTTGTGGAATAACCGCCCCTTATATATATATATATATATATATATATATATATATATATATATATGGTGTGGTTCTATTGAGAATGATAAATGTGTTGAGATTAAGAATAATGAACAACTCAATAAATTATTTGAATAAACCAATAAAACTGATGAACATGCATATTTATTCAAATATGATGAAAATCTTGATCCCTCTAGGATTCAAACCCATACCAAAATGCTTGTTCCTAAAAATTATTGACTTGTTCATCAAAATTGTTGACTTGTTTGACAGAGTTAAGACGCATTCTCAATTCTCAACATATTTGACATTCTCAACGGAACCTTTTCTTATATATATATATATATATATATATATATATATATATATATAGGGAGAGGTAAAAGAACCACTAAATAAAAGAAGAACGGAGAACCATTTTCAGCCATTCGATCATCAAGATCTATGGTGGATGCATCATCTTGTTGGATGAATGCAGATCCTGGGTTAGAATCCTAAAGGGAGCAATTTTTATTTTTTATTTTTTTGAGTGCGTTAATTTTAACAGCGAATGCATTAATTTTTACAGTGGATGCATTAGATTTGATGGTTCTCACGTTCTCACAAATAATGTAGTTCTCTCTAGAACCACACCTTATAGGGAAAAGTTCTATTGAGAAAGACAAATATTTAAAGAAGTGAGAAACAATCCCATCTGATGAGGACTGGAATACTCATCAGCGCTGTGCTTAGTAGTTTAAGTCTACTTTACCTGATTATTGTTATTATTATTATCACAGGAACTAATGAGCGCAGGTCTAACTAAAAAGACTTGCTAATAAATGAATATGAAGAGTCAATCAACCTTTACCAAAGTGCAGAGATGCTGCCTTGCTAAAGTGCAACACCACCAGCGCAGACCAGAGCAGCGCAGCAGAGCTGTGCAGCACAACAGCGTAGAAAAGCAGCACAGCCAGAGCAGCGTAGCAGAGCAGCGCAGAGCATTAGCGCAGCAGCGCAGCCAGAGCGCAGAGCTGGCCTTGCTAGAGCCGGAGTTACCCGCTTCACCAAAGAAGGACAGCGCAGATGGGTCAAATCAAGACTAAAGTTAAATGTATTAAGGCATCAAAGGGCCTAAATCCAATTATTTGAGTTCATGGGCCTAAGGCCTTTAGGGCTCACTCTCGAATCTATAAATAGAAGGTTAGCATTAGCATTAGGATCATAGTTTATTTGGGAGCAACACACTTGTAAAATGTAATTATCTCAAAGTATAGTGGAAGAACTCGAAGATCTCCCGTGGACGTAGGTCTTAACGACCGAACCACGTAAATCCTATCTTGATTACTACTTTTTAGATTAGGCATTGATTTCATGCTTCACCAACTTGCGCTGTCTGTGGGAAATGGGGGCCACGTCGTGAGTTCCGACGAGCCTCTAAAAAAAATGGGAAATTGGGGATGCTGGGTTACTGTTCATCGGAGGGATTTACTGTTTATCGAGAGGGTTACTGTTCATTGAAGCTAGATCACTGTTCATTTAATAAAGAAAAAATGGGGGTTATCGGGTGGGTTCTTCCCCGATTTGAAAAATCACTAAAAACTCATATTATCTTCCGTCTTGGAATCAAGGGCCAAGATTATCTCTCTCTGTCGTTCGATCTCTCACCCAGAAGTCTGCCGCCGCGACTCCAAGATTCGGCAAAATTCCACCATGCCGAGAAGAAAGAAAAAATGGGGAAGATAGGGATTCCGATTTCAGGGCTCATTTCGCGGCATCTTGCTAAAAATTCCTGACGACAGAGCCACCTTCCTGGCGAGCAACTTCCGGCAGCAATTGCTACCTCAGAATTTCGACGTACGTCGCCGCTAAGCATGGGGATGGCCTCCTTCTCTCAGAAACGGGGTTTGGTTCCATATCGGATCTAGTCCTCTCTCTGTTGTCGCTCTCTCTCTCTTGCACACAGACATAGATCGGGTCTTCTTCAATTCCAACTTTCACCTGGCCGAAGCCAACCACTGTGACTCATAGCTCATTGGTGCTCATGGCGTTCTCTCTCAGAGACGCAACTCAGTCAGGCAGCCCGCCTAATCGGCACGGTCATTGATTCACCGATCCAACGAACAATAATAGCTCGCAGACCATGGGCAGAGGGGAAAACCCCCCATTTTTCTCAATTAATATGTATTTTTCTATTGTTTTGTGCAAGTTTGGGTTAATCTTGTGTTTCGATTGTCTTAATTAGGGCTCAATCGATCACCATCACCGGTGAAGGCATCTAAGCTCAAATCCTCAGAAATGCAGCTCGACTTTGGCGAGTATAATTGGGGAATCGAGAAGGGAAAAATTCTCTGTTATGTTTTTCATTAAGTCACTGGTGGAGTATTCTGGCCAACGGTTGCTACTAAGTTACATTGTTGAAACTTCACGAATCGACCATGCTTTTGAATCGATTTGGCTTTGGTTCTTGCAAAAATTTTGGAACACATTTTGTTTTGGTTGGGGGATTAGCTGTTTTTGTTTCAGGACTAGCTTTGCTCTGATTCTGCTTTGAGGTTTCAACGTCACCAAGATAGGATTACAACCCTATGTGCCGCCTTGGTGGACACCCTGTGCTGCTCGTGGAGATCCTGCGCAGCCAGCTCGGCCATCATAATCAAATTCCCAGCAAAGAAATCGAGGCAGCGCAGCTGCACCGCCAGCTCTGTCGTCCTGACCAAGCTCCTGGTGAAGATACCGGGGCAGCGCAGCTAACCATTCAGCACTAAAGTGTCACTCAAGGATTGAGAATGACACTTTGCTTCCAGAGAAGCTTGCTCGAAAAGTCTATACTAATCAATACTTGCTATCAATAACGAATTGCGGGAAAAAGAATCAAGGCTAAGTCTTCGATTCCTTTGCTCTAACTCGAATATTACAAAATGAGATTAACTTTGATTGAGAGTCTTATAGGATTATCAACTATTGGGGCTGACGGCATTATGATTCTTGCTGTGGTTCATAATGCGATTATATGAAAGGCTAATAAACTTAGTTATTAGATATTGTGATTGCTTCATACTCAGCTATGAGAATTTCAGCTTTGATGTGGCCACTTTATTCATTTACTTATTTGTTCATTTATTATTTCTTTAAAATTGGGTCCTGAAAAGTGTAAATGCTGGATAACATGTGCCCTCCGTTGTTGTGATTTTTACTTTAGTTCCAGGGTTGATCTCATTGTGATTCTGCTCTAATTTGGGATGGATAAAGGGAATAATTTTGCCATTGTGGCTCTGTTTTCAAGTTAACGCATTACAACATTGATTCAATGTGTAGGGGACTCCAGCGCTGATATGGTTGCCAAGGATCTGGACTAAAGATAAAATCTGTGAGGGTCTAACATACCATGATATTATTCCAATTCCGCGAGATTTGCGATTCTTGGAGCAGTAGGACTTCCGAATCTATACAGGTGGGTAACCTTCGAGGGCAGCGCAGGAAGGTGATTGTCGGGGAGAAGGAAGATTCAGTATTGCTGCTCAGCCCGGGAAGAAACTCTCAATATTCAATGCAGGTTCATGGAGACGCACGAGAGGGTAACCTATGAAAAGCTGCGCTGCCAGCTCTAGCTCACCCTTCTCCTCTATTATTGCTCAGCTGCGCAGCCAGCTCTGGCCCGCCCTTCTCCTCTATTGTTGCTCAGCTGCGCAGCTAGCTCTGGCTCGCTCTTCTCCTCTATTGTTGTTCAGCTGCGTGGACCGCCCTGATCAAGTTCAAGCGATCTGCGCAGCCGCCTTGATTAAGTTCTCGGTGAAGACACCAAGGCAACGCAGGTACTTCATGCGGGTGGAGTACTCCTTCTCATCTTCAGGGTCGAAATAGAGGCTAATTAATTGGGAAAATAGTTGGTGGAAAAAGTAGACTCCGATGAAATATTGTCGGAGCACGATACCAGCAAATGGCTGCTCAGCCCGCTCTGCTATGCGATATGCGGTTCGTGGTTTGGGATTTGCTGTTGCGTTAACTCACAGCTCGGGCATGGACCGGGGCCCAGTACAGGCTGGATTCACGAGTCATGATGCTGAGTCTCATCGGCGAAGGAGGTCCTAACCCCATCGTGCAGGGGCACCATTTTCAAGTGGTTGCTTGCTATGATTTTATTATGATTTTGGGCATGTTTTTCTGCTGGAAATGAAGTCCATGCAACCATATGAAGAAGCTAAGTCATTTATCTTTTTTTATTGCGTTGAATTTGGGTAAATCAATTACCTTCTGCTGCTATTTCTAGTCGGTTGATGTATTTGGCTGAAATGAGCATAGTATGGTGCAAACTACATTTATGAAAACCTTTCACTGCACTCAATTTTCTTTGAAGCCGAGCTTGATTACATTACTCGAAGTCTACTTATTTGAGGTCTGATGTTGTGATATTAACTTGGGCTAGTATACATATTTTGCTTTGCTCTAGCATTTGATTTGAGAAATCTACGGGAAGGCATGATTATAACTATGCTAAATTACAGTGACTAGTTCTCGACTGGACAAATTGAAAACTGGCATAATACATTAAATTCTTTTATTCAAGCAGACTTGTTTCGACTTTATCTGTGAATATTAATTATCAAAATGCAGCAATTCTTGCGAAGAGGGATGCCCCACCATGTGGTCCAGATTAAACCAGCTATGGCAAGTGTGCACAGGGACAATGCTATCGAATATAATCCTTGTGGAGTTTCAATTTTTACAGCCATCCCAATGGGCGTAATATTTGAGTAAGAAAGCTAAGATAACAATCGAGTCACCATTGTTATTTTTTATCTTTTGGTTCAATATCCAATTGTCGATTTGATTCTCTAAAGTGAGGGTATGACGTAACATTGGACGAGAAATTGAGCCTTATGCGGCTGATCTGGGGACTGAAATTGAGACTGACATTGCTATGATTTTACCATGATTGTTAGCTTAACACTATTAGATTTTGCTCTGATGAGGGATCTTGATATAATTACCTTGACTTTTGATTTGCTTGGTGTGGGCTGTTGCTGTTGTTAAGCTCGGTGAGCTCAAGAGTTTATCATTTTCCTCAAAATTTCGGGGGTTTCCAGCTCTCTTCGGGTCTTTCCCCGCAATGATTATTCACTTTATTCAAGCAAAGAGGATAAATATCATAACATGAAAAACTAAACCACTAACTAGTGGCGGTCCAGGTACTTCGCATAACTAAAACTTGTCATTACATGATCTTAGTTATTTCATCGAAGCATGAAAGCATGACTGGGATTTAGGAAATGTTATACCTTAGTTTTTGGGCATAAGCACGACTTATATTATCTATGCTGGGATTTATGCAATAATAATTATGTTTTGGAAGCTGCACACCTTCTGCATATGTGCCTAGGGCTGGAATATGAATTGACTAAGTACACGAAGCTGCACACCTCCTGCATATGTGCTAGGGCTCGGAATATAATTTGAATAACATACTTTGGGACCATAGTAATATTAGCGCTGTCACTAGCATCACAAGTAGGAACACCAATCACAAGCATACACATAACATGTTTTGTTGACACATGCACATGTTACTAAGGGGGGAGTGGAGTATATACCACCATGTGTGTTTTCTCGATAAACTTAGCAGGATATTTGAGCCTTAACGGCAACTCAGCCGCGTAGCGGATATTAAAACCTTAAATGGTAACTTAGCCACGATCCAGAACTGTAAGCTTCAGAATATATCTGAACTTTCTCAGCGCAGTCAGGACGGGCTATCTCAGCCTGCGTAGCTATCAGCTTTAGAATATATCTGAGCTTTCTCAGCGCAGTCGGGACGGGCTATCTCAGCCTGCGTAGCTATCAGCTTCAGAATATATCTGAGCTTTCTCAGCGCAGTCAGGACGGGCTATCTCAGCCTGCGTAGCTATCAGCCTCAGAATGTATCTGAGCTTTCTCAGTGCAGTCAGGACAGGCTATCTCAGGTATTTCAGTTATCTCAGCCTGCACAGCCATCTCAGTTATTTCAGTTATCTTGGCTGGTGGAACTATCTTAGTTATCTCAGTACAATCAGCACTGAAATTATCAGCATAACTATCTTAGTCATCTCAGCACAGCACAATGTATCTATCCCAGCGCAGTCAGTGCCATTGTATCAGCGCAGTCAATGTGGCTATCCCAGCGCAGTCAGTGCCATTGTATCAGCGCAGTCAGTACAATTATCTTAGCGCAGTCAGTACGATTATATCAGCGCAGCCAGTGCGGATATCTTAGTGCAGTCAGTGTAATTGTCTCGTTTAAGCTACCACAGATTACCTAAGTCAGCTTCGGCGCAGATAGTCTAAAGTTATCTTAACTAAGGCATTAATTGCACGACAAGGGCATTAATTGCAAAAAACTAAGGCATTAATTGCACGACGAGGGCATTAATTGCAAAAACTAAGGCATTAATTGCACGACGAAGGCATTAATTGCAAAATCTAGCCCTTTGTGGCATCGCAGGCATTAATTGCACAACTTAGGCCTTCATGGCAGCGCAGACCTCAATGTCTATGCTCCGCGCAGAAACATCGTAAGCCGCGAAAATTAGACTGGGGATGAGCCTTAAGTGGCAACTCAGTCGCTCTGCGGATATTTGAGCCTTAAGTTAGTCATCATTGATGATATTCAAAGAATCAAAAGGAAAAATTACTATCTCTTTTATCTTAGTTCATTCGCAGCGCTGAAATACTTTGTCACCATTATTTTGTAAAGATTGATAAGTTTTTATCTAACAAGTGCAGGGAATCATGTATGCTTAATTGACACGGGAGAGCAACACAGCACTGATTTCACACCACACACCACTGGTCGAACAAAGACAACACTGTTCAACCAGACTAGGGGGAGTAGCTGATGAGGACTGGAATACTCATCAGCGCTGTGCTTAGTAGTTTAAGTCTACTTTACCTGATTATTGTTATTATTATTGTCACAGGAACTAATGAGCGCAGGTCTAACTAAAAAGACTAGCTAATAAATGAATATGAAGAGTCAATCAGCCTTGACCAAAGTGCAGAGATGCTGCCTTGCTAAAGTGCAACACCACCAGCGCAGACCAGAGCAGCGCAGCAGAGCTGTGCAGCACAGCAGCGCAGCCAGAGCAGCATAGTAGAGCAGCGCAGAGCATTAGCGTAGCAGCGCAGCCAGAGCGCAGAGCTGGCCTTGCTAGAGCCGGAGTTACCCGCTTCACCAAAGAAGGACAGCGCAGATGGGTCAAATCAAGACTAAAGTTAAATGTATTAAGGCATCAAAGGGCCTAAATCCAATTATTAGAGTTCATGGGCCTAAGGCCTTTAGGGCTCACTCTCGCATCTATAAATAGAAGGTTAGCATTAGCATTAGGATCATAGTTTATTTGGGAGCAACACACTTGTAAAATGTAATTATCTCGAAGTATAGTGGAAGAACTCGAAGATCTCCCGTGGACGTAGGTCTTAACGACCGAACCACGTAAATCATGTCTCGATTACTGTTTTCCATTGATCATGATTCATCAAACAGTCCAGAATTAAAAATAAATCTTGTGTCCAAATTTTGATGAACATATCAATAATTTTAATGAACATGTCAGTAATTTTTTATGAACAGACGGATTTATTGAAAATATGTATTTTTTTAAAAATTTCGCACTCCAGGATCCGATCCCCAAACGTTCAATAAAATTATTGCTATATTCATAAAAAAATATTGACATGTTCAATGTT
The DNA here is from genome assembly GCF_028751815.1 of Salvia miltiorrhiza. Lineage (NCBI taxonomy): Eukaryota > Viridiplantae > Streptophyta > Magnoliopsida > Lamiales > Lamiaceae > Salvia > Salvia miltiorrhiza. The sequence goes on from NC_080390.1 coordinate 24,723,692, forward strand.
CCTAACCTTCAGAAAAAAATTAATTTCTGCATAGAACCTAACCACACACACACACACACATATATATATATGTATGTATATATATATATATATATATATATATATATATAGAGAGAGAGAGAGAGAGAGAGAGAGAGAAAGGCATATATATGAAAACCCTTATATAAAATGATAACCGAAAATCATTCTCAACCCTTCGTTCGTGAAGATCTACGATGGATGTAACATCTAAGTTCAAATCTTGAAGAGTGCTAATATTTTATTTTTTCTGATACATTAAATTTAACAATGGATGAATTAATTTTATTGAAAAATACGTTATTCTCACGTTCTCACAAAACAATGTAGTTCTCACGATATATAATCACACAAACGTATGGTTAACGTGAAAATCATAATTTAAAATGAGAAAGGAGAACAGTACATTGACGTGTAAAGTTACTATATTCGGCGTAAAATTAACTGCACTCAGAAAAAATAGAAAAAGATGAAATTTTCGCTCCCTAGAATTTGAACCTAACTGTTGCGTTTATCCATCAAGATAGTGCATTCACCGTCTATCTTCATGATCGAAGGACTAAGAATGATTCTCCGTTCTTATTTTAAATAAAATTTCCATTAATATATATATATATATAGGGAGAGGTTATATATATATATATATATATATATATAGGGTGTGGTTCTAGAGAGAACTACATTATTTGTGAGAACGTGAGAATCATCAAATCAAATGCATTCACTGTAAAAATTAATGTATTCGCTGTTAAAATTAATGCACTCAAAAAAATAAAAAAAATTGCTCCCTTCAGGATTCGAACCCAGGATCTGCATTCATCCAACAAGATGATGCATCCACCGTAGATCTTGATGATCGAATGGCTGAAAATGGTTCTCCGGTCTTCTTTTATTTATGGTTCTTTCTTGAACCTAAATAAAAGAAGACCGGAGAACCATTTTCAGCCATTCGATCATCAAGATCTACGGTGGATGCATCATCTTGTTGGATGAATGCAGATCCTGGGTTCGAATCCTGAAGGGAGCAATTTTTTTTATTTTTTTGAGTGCATTAATTTTAACAGCGAATGCATTAATTTTTACAGTGAATGCATTAGATTTGATGATTCTCACGTTCTCACAAATAATGTAGTTCTCTCTAGAACCACACCCTATATATATATATATATATATATATATATATATATATATATATATATATGGAGAGGTTCAAGAAAGAACCATAAATAAAAGAAGACCGGAGAACCATTTTCAGCCATTCGATCATCAAGATCTACGGTGGAAGCAACATCTTGTTGGATTAATGCAGATCCTGGGTTCGAATCCTGAAGGGAGCATTTTTTTTTAATTTTTTTAGTGCATTAATTTTAACAGCGAATGCATTAATTTTTACAGTGGATGCATTAGATTTGATGATTCTCCCGTTCTCACAAATAATATAGTTCTCTCTAGAATCACACCCTATATATATATATATATATATATACATAATAAGACATTTCGACGTCTCATTGTGAAATCATTCCTTAAATCCTAAGTGGATGGAGACTGTCACAACTGAAACTACTGCTATTTTGTTACTTACCGGTTGTTGTGATGTTTCAAACAAACTCAACCCATTAAACCCTTGTTCACTATACCTTTTCTTCCGCAGCCAATAAATGTTACTTTTTGTATATCTACTTCAAACCTATTCTTGTCCAAATCTTGACAACATCTCTTTCAAACCCTCGTAGAAAATTGAGAACCCTTTCCAAGAATAGTCGGATTTGTCCATTACAAATGGTATTCTAGCTATTTCTTATTTCAGTACCATAGATATATACATACCACATGTATGTTAATGATGTCATCGATTTGTATGTTATTTCGTGATTTTTTATATATATAAGAAAAGGAGATAACCAATAGAGAATACATACAAAAAAATGTTCCTAGATATTGATATTAATTAATTCAATCCTTGAACAATATAACAAAAATGTTCAAAGTCGAACTTTTCGGACTCTGAATTCGACGTGTCACGTGGATTTCTAACCCTAAATTTACAAAGCTATATTCTAACCCTAATGCACAATTGCCACGTTTTCTAATTAACTTTCAAAAATTCGACCGAGTACATTTTTTTTTATACTGTTCAAAAATTGGGTACCAAAATGTTAAGTTTGAATGTTGGAATACTTTTCGAAAAAAATATTACACATTAGAGAATTTTTTGTATATCTTTCCATTAAAATATACAAACCGTGGTGAAAATGACACACAATCTAGTTGATAAGACGATTCACCTCCAACTATTGAATCATCACGGATAAAAAACTATTATTAATTCTCTTTAATTTAAATATAAAAAGAGTTAGAAGCAGTGGATTTCAACAACGGCCTTACCTAGTACATGAAATAGAAGCTAGCTGTTTTCAGTGAGAATCATACAGTGGCATAAAATCGTAGGTAACATTTTTTTTTTTTTACTATATATGTCTGTTTCTGATGAATAATATATAAGTCAATGATAATAGTCATGTTCCATCAAAATCCCATTTAAAGAATTAGCAAATTTTGCCGTGAATTCTGCAATAACCTTTGGGATCAAGTACCAACTTTGGACAAGAAATTAATTGCTGTGTTGCTAGGGTTTGAGAAGTTGTGTAATTTGTTTATCATATATAGCTAGCTAGGTTAGTAGACTTCTACGTTGGATGCATGTTTGTGTACATTTGTAGCTTAATGTAGCTTTCTGATATTGATTGTCATGTGATTAGTTGGACACAATCAATCCTAGATGTATATACTTGATTTTCATGTAGATAATTTTTATATAACACTAAGATAGACCAACACTTTAATTCAAAAAAAAGAGATAGACTGAGCGGGTATTTGGCTGAGCTTGTAAGCTCTTTAAAACAACGTATAAGCTCCTTCAAAGTGTTTGACAAAATAAACTCTTAAACAACTTATAAGCTATAAAATAAGCTCTAAGAGCTTATAAGCTCCCCAACTAATTAATAAGTTATCTATCCCCAACTTATTTTCTCATTATCTTATAAGCAACACTCATTTTACAAAAATAACTCAACTATGATTTTTTATTTTCATCATATATTATTCTAATTTCATTTTTCTTTGATTTTCTCTCTTTAACAAAGATTTTCTCTTACTAACTAAAAATGCTCTCTCTACCTTATAAGCTCAATTACCCAAACACTTTGACAACTTATGATTAAGCTCTTAAAAAACTATGTATTATAAACTTCAAAAACTTATAAACTCTTTAAAATAAGCTTAGCTAACACGCTCTACCACTTGGAATAGCGTACGGTTAATCCGTATTTCTATAATACTACTAGATTACTCATTTTAATTATTGGCCACTTCCCTTCTAAGAGAAAATCTGACGATCTATATAGCGTGTGAAAAGGTGTCAAATCCACATTTTGAAATTTGATTATTTGAATGCATCAAATGTCAAATTACTATCATTTATTGGAAGAATTTGTCCCACGCTTGCTGCAAATTAAGGGAGTTGACATTGTTAAAAAGAAAACACACGTCATTGATTGTTAAAAAGGTTAATTATCACAAGTAGCTGCAAGCAAAAAATTTTGGATTGTGACTTGCACATTCACCCTACTACTACTACTACTACTACTACTACTACTAATAATAATAATAATAATAATAATAATAATAATAATAATAATAATAATAATAATAACAATAACAATAATAATAATAATAATAATAATAATAAAATTTAATTACGATTATATATTATATACTACATAAATATATTTACATATTCTGGATTGTGAGAACAAATCTTTATTACATTCTTGCTATAGCTTGCTTATGGATTTTAATTCTTGCTATTGACTTTTAGTTTGATTAATATTTATCCTGAAGATCTATCACGGAGGCATTAATTGCCAATGTTAAACCATTAAAAAGAGTAGCATGTATTCTCCTAAGAATAAATCATAGCATCGTCACAAAATTGTGTTGCATCTTATGTTTAAAAAAAAAATCATCGATTTTTTTAACTTGTTTGCGTATATGCACACATTGCAACAATGAAGAAGAAGATACTGAGTTCATATCAATATTCTGAACATGAGCGAGGAAAATAAACCTAAAACGCACCTCTTATAATTAAGCTGTTAATTCTTATATCTAATCAAACCATATTTAAAGGAAGAAATAAAGAAAGAAAGAAAAGCTACGAATTAATGTGCCCTAGTTTGACTACCGGAGCTCCCAACCGGAGCTCGAGATCTATTTCCTCTATGGCAGGAAAACACATGAGTTTATGCCTTTTACATGAGACAACATCGCTTTCTCCGAAATTGTCTTCTCCGCCGGCGCCGCAGTTCATGAGCGGCGGAGGAGCGAGGGTGGTTCTTGGAGGCGGAGGAGATGATTGCTTGAGTTTGGCTCTGTCACGGCGGTGGACGTTCATGTGGCCGCCGAGAGCCTGCGCCGACCGGAATTCCCGCCGGCAGAAGCTGCAAGGGTAGGATCTCGGCGGCCACACCAGCGAGTCGTGGATAAACGGCGGCGGTTGGGAGGAATTCATGGCGGTGGGGAATTCGCTCTGCACTTTCCACATGAGGTAATGTGTGCTACTATTATGATGTTCCATTTTTTTGAATTTTTTTTGTTGAGAGATACAAGTATGTATGTATGGATTTGGAGGAGAAGTAAGGGAGGGTATTTATGAAATGGGAGACTGGAATGCATGGAAGGTACAAAAAGAATCTAGGAATATAGGAAAACATGCTGTTGAAAAAAAGGTTTTGCTGGTGGTTTTGTAGCTTGTCCCTTTGCTGTGTTTCTTTCTTTCTTGGATTTATTTAGGTTCTCTCAGCAAAGGGATTGCTATACCTCTATTTTGCTTAAAATATGGAGTAACATTTGAATGCCATTGTGGGGGGGAGGGGGTCAATAGCCGGAAAATACACGAACTATCACCGAATTTGCATATTGCACATGACCTTCAAATATAGCTCCACAATACATCACTTTTTAATTTAATCGTGATTTACTCACGGCGAAAGTTCCGATTACCCTTAAGTTTGACCGGCGATGATGTGGACAGTATTTAACATTACATGGCAGCCACGTGGGCAAAACGACGTCGTTTTGGGTAGAAATTAAATTTTCTTCTCTTCTCTCTCTTTCTTCCATCTTTTCTCAAATCTCTCTTCTCTCTCTTCTCTCAAATCTCACGCACACACTCACATACACGCACACCCTCTCACATCCTCACACCCACGCCGGAGTTCCTCCCCTCCACGCCATCTGCTTCCCTTCGTCGGCGATCGCCTTCCCTCTTTCGGCCGAAACAACAACCTAACAGCCACCGCCGCAACCGCTCTTCCATTTTCCAGATCTGGCTCATCTCTCCCCCCCCCTCCCCTCTCTTTCTCGGCCAGCTCAGCGCCGGCAGCAGCGGCACAGCTGCTGCTACCCGCAAATCTGTTCATCCCTCTCTCGGCTCTTCCCATCAGAGTCCGCCGCTGCAAAAGCTCCATCTTCCTCGGCCTATCTTCTGTTTCGGCGGCGACGAGGCCGCCGGTTACCTCTCCCTATCCCAGTGTCATCGACGTCCTCTTCTCTCTCTCTAATCTGTTTCTCCACATTCGAATCTCCAGTCTCTGAACTTTTGGGTGGATTCGATGTTTGTAGATTTGCATATCTAGGGTTTTTTGTGTGGCTGAGGATTTGGGGATTTTCATTTTGGTTTGCAGATCTGTGGTGGTGTTCCGGTGGTGGCCGGAGATTCGTGACCACCCTGCACACCTGCAGCCAGCGGCGGGGGCGGGGGCGTGAAGTAGCAACATTTTTTTCTTTTTAATTTTTTTATATTTAAAAAAGCTTGACAAAACGACGTCGTTTTACATGATTGCCGGTGCGTCCACGTCTGCAAATTCCGGAAGACACGTCATCTAAGATTTTAGAGATGGTCAACGCATGTGCAAAATTGCAATTTTGAATCAAAAGGTGGTGTATTGTGAAGCTATTTTTGAAGGTCATGTACAATATGCAAATTCGGTGATAGTTCGTATATTTTCCGGCTATTAACCCTTGTTGGGGCAATTCTCTTTTTTTAACCCAAAAGTCTTTAATTCATTGCTAATGTTTTAAAATCATATGTACACTCGAAGGGGCCCATTTTAAAATATAAATTATGAACTATGAATACATGATAGATTGTTTTGTAAAATATAATGAATTCATATTTTTTTATATGATTTTTTTTATAAAATTCATGATAAGGATCACAAATTAATTCAGTAAAATAATAATCCATCATTAATTTTTACGATTTAAGAATTGAAAGTAAGTTTGTAATTTATATTTAAAATAAACTTTTATTTTATCCCATTCATAACTATACGATTACAAAGCAGTTTGACAATAATTAAGTCATGCAATAACATCTTAGTACTCCACACATAAACAAACACGCGCGCGCACACATATATATATATATATATATATATATATATATATGATGAGACCTTGATTGAATATAATAATCAAATTTAGTTTCTTATCTCCAAGGCTCTTTGAACTTTTAGCTAGCTCTTCTTGTTTGTAATATACATACAGTCATTAATCATAACATCATGACATATATATTGTAATAGCTAGACACTTCTTTCAACTTCAAATATTAAGATACTATAAAAATACATTTGTCCAATTAATTTCAAATTAAGGTCATTGGGTCTTTGTCGAGCTAGCTGATGGTTCGTTGATTATTTTGACCAATTTGGAATGGGTAACTATAATTTGGTTTTGGATATATACCAGCCGATCCAATTTGAGACTTAAAAAAAATGAATTCGTGGTGATCTTGTTTTTGATCATTTTTTTTTTGAGGTCGATTTTTGGGAACTATAGATGTAAATATTATTTTAGTACCATAGGTATAGAATAACTATAGTCCTAATAGTCATAGAAATTAATGCACGACTTCAATTCTTTTATACTATTTTTTCAGTCGGAAATTGTAAAATTAATTAGGTGTTGTACATTGGGTTGACATCTCCATCAAATCTTCACACACAAAATAAAAGAAAATAAATTTTCAAATTCCCATGAAAATTCGTACGTACACACATACACACACATGGAGAAATATATTTTTCGAGAGAACGGAGAATAACGAACAAATCAATAAATTTTACGATCAAACAAACACAACTTAATTATGAACAAACGTATCTAGTAAATATGGTGAAAATCTCGCCTCCTCCAAGATTTGAACTTAGACCAAAATGCTTGTTCATACAGTACATTGATTTGTTCATAGAAATTATTGACTTGTTTGCTATTTTCTCAAGCAATCTTCGTGGAACCCCCTCCCCCCCCCCCTCTCTCTCTCTCTCTCTCTCTCTCTCTCTCTATATATATATATATATATATATATATAGGGAGTATATATAAGCTTTAAAAAAATAGATTTTTTTTAGAGTCATAGGGTTTTTAGGACAGTAACTTAGGTTGATTTTTGGAAATTAGGATAATAACTTTCGAACTTGTAAAAATAGGACACTAATTAATAAGCATTGCATCCGTAAAATTTCTCGGCTAATTATCAAATTTTCGGACTTTTTCGCACGGACCAAGCACATGACAACCTGCACGGAGGGATTGATTCTGTGGCAAGCACGTCATTTTTACGGCTCCGTGCGTGAAAATCCAAAAATTCGATAATTGGTAGAGATATATCCTGCGAGTGCAACGCTTATTAATTAGTGTCCTACTTTTATAAGTTCAAAAATTATTATCCTAATTTTCAAATTAACCTAAGTTATTGTCCTAAAAAAACCCGCAGGCTCTTTTTTTATGAAGAAAGTTGTTGGAAATTTGGAGTCATGCAGAGTCCACAGGAAAATCCTGGTTTTATGTTTTGCATGAGAATAATAAGTTAAGATATTTTTTTCTTAAATAAAAATAGATAAAATAATTTAAAAGCCTTCAGGATTTTAAAAAACTGCTACATTACACAGCCGCGTACGTTTATAAAAATTCATGATACCTCTAAAAGAATTTAGTGGTAATTAAATTTAATTTTTATTTGACTTAAATAAATTACACATAAAAACACAAAACAAAATTGGTAATGTGGCACCGGCAGTCCATGCAAATTTATGCATTTAGGCCGAAATATAATTACCGCGCGCCAATAACAAACGATAAAGTGGATTTCTAACTTTTTCTCTCATGCTTATTTTATTTTATTTTATTTTATTTTATTCGCAATTGTTAAATACGAAGTAAGTGTTCATTAAAGAGCTTGTGAATAAATTAGAAGGCGTGAGAGGGACTAGATAAGGCCAAGCAATCAACCGAAGAACTAATGATTGAGTTTATAGTGGAGGTTTCCATTTGCAGGCGAGACTTCATTACCTCAAAATGTTTGATAGAGATCTGTGTAAAAATATTAGTATTTTTTTGTTAGTGTAGTGAATGTCTCAGAATCTTTCAAATATTATTTTCCTCCGTCACATCATTTCGGACCTAAAATAAAAAACAATACATCTTATTACTCTCTCTCTCTCTCATAATAAATCATGTAATGTTTGTTAGATGCACATATATATAAGTAGAGTTCGCATATATACACATGAAAAAAAAGGTTCCGTCAAGAATATTAAATGCATTGAGAATTGAATGTAAATTCATATTAAAATATAAATTAAAAATATTTTCAACTCTTAATTTAGTCGTGAAGATTCACAATGAATTCATCACTTTACTGAACAAATTTGTGATTTTGAATTCAAATCTCATGAGAACAATTCATTTTTCACAAACAATTCTCATTTTTCATAGAACATTCACTATTTTCACAATAAATTTCATTATATTTTATAGTTTACACTGCAATCGAGGTTTATATATATATATATATATATATATATATATATAGGGTGTGGTTTTATAGAACGTGAGAACCATCAAATCTAATGCATCCACTGTAAAAATTAATGCATTCGCTGTTAAAATTAATTCACTCATAAAAAAAAAATTGCTCCCTTCAGGATTCGAACCCAGGATCTGCATTTATCCAACAAGATGATGCATCTACTGTAGATCTTGATGATCGAATGGCTGAAAATGGTTCTTCGTTTTTTTTTTTTTTTTTGAGAGAAAGATCGAAACTTCATTAAAACAAACCATGACAGTTGAAACCAACAGGAAAAGCAACAGAAGAAGCAGAAACTAAACGAAAAAGAAGCGCATGTTTCGCCAAACCATTGGCCAACCGATTGTTCTCGCGAGAAGTCCAGTTGAACTCAGTGTTTTGCATGCCATCGACCCGTTCAAAAATATCCTTAAGCGTGTCCCCGATGAAAGATAAATCACTCTCCCTTTTGTGTAATCTCCAATACAGACGCTGACAGTCCGTTTCCAGTATGGCATCTTCTCGATCATTTTCTTCGCAGAGGCGAAGGCCTTCACTGATGGCCAAAGCTTCCCCTTCCTCAACCGTGAACGCCCCAGCATAGAAACCATATCTGACTCCCAGAATAACCTCCTCCGCATCGAGCATGACTACCCCTAAACCAAACCCCACACCTTCATCCACCGCAGCATCACATTGCACCTTCACTTGCGCTTCTCTACTGCAAAAAACACGAGAGATATTCGGACCAGCTGAGGGAGAACAAATGAGCTTTTCAAAAACCGCCTTCTGGGCTATTGAGAAACAGTCCACATGTGAGATCTTTTTGTCTTGAAAGATGAGGAGATTCCTGGCGTACCATGCAGTCCAAGCAAGAGTGGCGAACGCATTGTGAGCTGCTTTCTCAGGAATGGAACGGATCCGTTCAAACCACTCTGATATGGGAACTAAAGTATCTCCATTCAACGGTGGCAAACGGAGCGGCGAAGTTTCCCACAGAAACACAACCCAAGGGCAATCCCGTAAAGCATGTTCAACAGATTCCTCAGCCATACCACATCTTCGACAACAGGGATCAACACCAATACCACGATTAAGAAGAGCACTACCTGTTGGGAGGGCTCCACTCAAACACTTCCATAAGAACAGTTTGACTTTGGGTATAACCTGTAAATTCCAAATCCAATTCCACAGAGAAGAGAGATCATGAGAAGATGAAGCTTCCCCACGTCCCCTAAGGGAGCAAGCAAACAGATATCCCGATTTAACTGAGTAATCACTCCCCTTTCCAAAAGGTCACAGAGGTCTATCAACAGCAGCCGGGTTCACCACTAACTTTCTAGAGAAAGTTTCGAAATCAAAGCTTGGAAGTATGCTAGCCAGTTTATCAAAGTCCCACGTTGCTTGATTGTCCAAAAAGAGTTCTTCGACTTTTTTGATTGCCCATTGCTCATGAACATTCGCCGAGAGAAAATTCCCCTTTTGAATCAGGGATTCACGCATCTTTACCAATTCTTATTCTTGCTCCATTTCCTACACGCCATGCAATTCCCTTTACTAAGAGGTCTCGTCCTGCTAGAAGGCTTTTCCATGCGAACGATGGATTATGGGCCGTACTAGCTAAAAGAATATCCGACCTCGGGAAGTAACGAGCTTTGAGAGAACGCGCAAGAAGAGTAGAGCCATTTTGTAGAATCCTCCATGTTTGTTTAGCCAACATTATTTGATTAAACAAGCTAATATCTCTGAAACCCAGCCCACCTTCATGTTTAGGGGTACAAAGTTTTCGCCAACTTCTCCAATGTATCTTCCTTTCATCGTTCTTCTGACCCCAAAAAAAACTAGCAGCGACACTGTTTAATCTCTAGCAAATTTGATTGGGAATAATGAAGCAACTCATGAGATAAGAAGGGATAGATTGCAGCACCGATTTAATGAGAACAAGTTTCCCCGCCCCAGAGAGAAAACGACGTTTCCAGTCCATCGTTTTTTTCCGAGTTCTGTCGACGAGCATCTGGAAAATCTCAGCTTTAGATCTTCCAACAGTACAGGGGATGCCCAAATATTTTCCTGTAAAGCTATCACGCCTAACTCCTAATTGATCAACCAACTCTTACCTTAGTGAATCCAGAACCCCCCGGCTGAAGGAGATTGCAGATTTCTCAAGATTAACTTTCTGTCCCGAGGCCGCCTCATACATGGATAAAATAGCTTTCACTTCCCCTATCTCCCCACCACACGCTCTTCCAAAAATGATGCAGTCGTCGGCGAATAAAAGATGGCTAATTCGAGGGGCTGAACTGCAAAGTCTAGCTCCATGGATAAGATTACCAGTTTCTACTTTGCGTAGTAGAGCCGATAGAGCCTCTGCACAAAAGAGGAACAAGAAAGGCGAAAGAGGATCACCTTGCCGTAGACCCCGGCTAGGCTCAAACTGCTCACCAGGAAAATCGTTAACAAGCACACGAAAAGTAACAGAAGTAACACACCGCATAACTAAATCCACAACCTCACCAGGAAAACCGTTAACAAGCACACGAAAAGTAACAGAAGTAACACACCGCATAACTAAATCCACAACAGCAGAATGAAAACCAAGTTTTCTCATCATCGCCTCTAAGAAACTCCATTCGACACGATCGTAAGCTTTAGCCATATCTAGTTTAAAAGCAAAGCACCCTTTGGTTTTAGCTTTATTTAATTTCATCATATGGAAAATTTCAAAAGCTAATAGGGCGTTATCTGTAATTTGGCGACCGGGGACAAAGGCCGACTGGCATTCATGAATAACATCAGGAAGGATAGACTTAAGCCTATTAGTAATGACCTTGGAGACAAGCTTGTAAATAACATTGCACAGACTTATGGGGCGAAAATCCGCGGGATGACAACAATTTTTTTTCTTTGGGATAAGGCAAATAAACGTGGAATTTAGAGGAGAAGGATCAGCACCGTTATTAAGAATATTCAGGACCATAGGGATGACATCTAATTTAGCATGGGACCAACATGAAGAGTAGAAGATAGCAGGCATACCATCCGGCCCCGGGGCCTTAAGGGGAGGCATTTGTTTCAAAGCACACGTGATCTCCTCCGCAGTGTAAGGGCTAGTGAGGAAGTTGTTCATTTCTTCTGTCATGGTGGGATCAACAGAACTGAGGATATCCGCAGGATTCTGATAAGGGCCAGCTGAGAAGTGATCCTGAAAATGATTTCTGAAAATGATATCCATCTCTTCAAAATTTCTCGTGGTAGTTCCATCAGGCCTTTGTATGTTCCGAATATGGTTCCGTTTCTTTCGCCCCTCCGCCATTCTGTGAAAGAAACCCGTGTTTCGATCTCTCTCTGCAAGCCAATCTTCCCGCGATCTTTGCTTCCACATGATTTCCTCTTTAGAGATAAGATCATCAAGCTCGTTTTCAATACGTCTCTGCTCATCTCTGGAAAAAGGATCTTTATCTGCCTTTTGTAACTTTCCCAAATCATCTCTGAGTTCCTTGCATCTTTTCCTAATATGACCAAATTCATTTCTTTCCCACATCTTTAATTCAGCACCTATCTCGAAAATTTTCTGTTTGAAATCATCAACCGAGCTCACCGTTTTGCCATTATCCCACATTTTGTAACAAAGGGGTTTGCATCTTTCATCCTTTAACCACATAGCTTCGAAGCGAAACGGGCGAGGCCGAGGCCGGGAGTCCTCCTCCGCTTGCTCCATGGTCAGGAAAAGGGGATTATGATCGCTAGATTTTCTTGTTAGGTGATGAACCTCATACCCCGGAAAAGAAGTAATCCAGAGATCACTTCCCAGAAAACAATCAAGCCTTTCGAGAATGTCGTCTTTTCCTTTTTGGTTGTTCGACCAAGTATACGGTTCCCCGATGAAGCCCAGGTCGGTTAAACCGCAGCTATCCAACATCGTTCTAAACTCACATAACCAAGAATCCGTCTTTGGATTACCACCTTTCTTCTCATAATGAAAGAGGGTTTCATTGAAATCCCCTCCGCACAACCAATTGTCACTAACAGTGGGAAGCAAAGAAAGCATAAGGTCCCACGTGAGATGATGATCCTCCGTTTTGCTCCACCCGTAAATACCGCAAAAATCCCACACCTTGCCAGACTGATCGTCAACCGTAACCAAAATATAATGTTGGGAGGAAGATTTAACAGTCACCAACAAATTTTCAGACCAAAGAAGGGCCAAACCACCTTTGCGCCATCCATCTTCATAATCGCAATCAACCACACAAGAATTTTCAAAACCAAGCGTACTAAAAATTGGTGTCCATTCAGCTGTCAAGATTTTCGATTCCATAATGAACACTAATCCGGGTTTCTTTTGTTGGATTAACCAAGCAAGTTGCCGAACTGTCGGTTGGTTCCCAAGCCCCCGACAGTTCCAAAGTAAGCAATTCATTGTGCCCGACGGGATTGCTCCGAAGCAATCTCCGCCGATGACGCATTAATAGGGGTAGATTCATCATCAAGAACAGTGACTTTGAATCTCTTTTGAACCAAATCAATCTCTGTCTCTCGTGGATGGGAAGCGGTCTTCTCCTCCTCTTTTAGATTTCGCTTTCTCTTGGTTATCGGAAAGGGAAAGGACTTTAGGGATTTTTGGGGTTGGTGAGCGATGGAAGCGGGACCAGGTTTTTTGTTTTGGTGGCTGAGCTTGTTTAGTAGGTGAGTTAGGGAGTTTCAGGTTCAGGAGATTTGCTATGTCATTGGTTGGAATGAGATCCTCGGTTGGATTGAAGGGGGCTTTATAAGGCTCTAGGGAGTGGTTGGTTATCTCTGGTTTTAAGGAGTTTAGATTTGGTGATCTTGGCATCTGGTTTTTTTTGTTGGTAGGGACAGTGGTTGTAAGAGCAGAAACAGGATGATTTATAGCTTGGTGTATGTGCGAACCATCAGGGTGTTGTGGTGTGGGGTTAGAGGAAAGAGGGGGTGGGCGCGGTCTGTTCTGGGGTATCGGAGGGTGGGTTGTAGCATGACAATGGAGGGCCTTTTGGGAGTTAGGCTTGGCTGTGGGGCTTGGCTTTGGATTCTGCATCCTTAGCCTTTTCAGAGGCGAAGCTTTGAGTGTAGGACCATATAAAATATCTTCAAACTGTTTCCCATCGTCAGTTTCTTCGGAATCTTTCTCACAGGCACGAGTATGGTGGTTCATAATTCCACATTTGTAGCAATAAATGGGAAGATTTTCATATTTCAGAGGAATCCAAAGTTGACGTGCTTCAAAGAAAATTGTGAGACCTCTCAAGAGAGGTATAGTGACATCAAAATTCACTTTGAATCTAGCAAAGCATCCTGCGTAGTTAGCTTGTTCATCCACTTCTTCAACTGTTCCGATTTGTTTCCCAATATTGCGGATAATGGTTGGATTCATGCACTTCATCGGGAGATTATACGCTCGAACCCAAAAACTTCCTCTGTTCACCCGAATATTTGAGGGTTGCACTGTCTCATCAAGCCCCATGACGGCGAAAAGGTGGCCATCAAAATGCCAAGGTTGTCGCCGTAGAACCCATTCCCTATCCTCCAAAGATTCGAAGAAGAAAAGGAATAGGTTTTTTCTCCATTCCCTTCCTTGAACACCCTTGGAAGTTTTCCAGGATTTGCGCATTATCTCCATTAGGTGAAAGCCATTTGGAGATTTAGAAGCAATCAAACTGCCAACGTGGCAGAAATTCTTCACCGACTGGCTCTCTTGCGGTAGAGAAGAAGAGATATCAATTAAAGTCGATTCACGCTCAGTACGCTCTTCCGGGCCGTTCACCAAATCAAAATTCCGAGACGAACCTCCTCGTTCCATACCTGCACCACCAAGACGAAACAAACGAAAACAAAACACACACAGACCAAACCAGCGTTAGAAAAACCACGAAAAGAAAGGGAGAACGGAGCCGCCCTACTGAGAGAAACGGCTGCAGAAACGGGAACCAAACGAAAGAGAAGAAGGACAGCAAGGGAATGAAAGGGAACGCGATGGAAGGCGGCTGCGCCGCCGACTGAATAGGCTAAAACCTAGACGAGACTCTACGGAGAACAAAACCCTAGGAGAAAACCAAGGGAACAAACCCTAGAGACCTAGGGAACAAAACCCTATATATATATATATATATATATATATATAGAGAGAGAGAGAGAGAGAGGGAGAGAGAGAGAGAGAGAGAGAGAAGAGATCATATAGAACCCTTCCCTTAGGTAGTATATAGATCTCAATCTCATCCATCTATTTCTTTGATCAAGTGGCTGAGATTCACCACGTCGTTTTTATCATTTTCAGTTAAGAATCTTATGGTAAGAGTATAATGGTCAGTGGATTTTGTTTCCTGAGTTCACGTGATTTCTTCTTCTTCTTTTTTCTTCTTCTTCTTCTCCTCTTCCTCCTCCTTCTCCTAAGTTGCATGATGCGTCGTGGCGTGGTGGTAGACGATGATGGTTTATGCACAGCAGCGGCGGCAGCAACCACCGACGATTTCTCACGTAATGACTCGAACATATATTGTGGTTATGGTATGGTGGATAATGAAATTTTGATACAATATATTGATGGATCGATAGATATGGAGGCTATGGTGGTGGTTTAAGGCGGAGTTTGCCAGAAATCGGAGAAGGCGGGGGTGGATTACAAAGAAGTTCGCTGGAAACACGAAGAAGAAGGTTGCAAAACTGGTGGAGGAAAATTGGAAAAGATTTTGCTATCAGAATTAAACCATGCATATTGTGTCAATAAATCCAACATATTGTGTCAATGAACCCTGCATCTCGTATCAATTAACCATGCGTCATTTTTTCTAAAATCTGCTATATTTAAATAGTATGAGAGATTTAGTTTTAAATGATTATTCAATCACTTTAATTTATATTGACAAAGTTGTTAATCACTTTCAAATAATGAAGACTCGTCGAAAATCGGAGAAGGAGGCGGTGGGTTACAAAGGAGTTTGCCAAAAACACGAAGAAGAATGTTGCGAAATTGGTGGAGGAAAATTTGAAATGGATTTTGCTGTCAAATTAAACCATGCATATTGTGTTAATAAACCTTACATATTGTGTCAACGAACCCTGCATCTCGTGTCAATGAACCATGCATTATTTTTCCTGAAATCTGTTATATTTAAATAATATGAGAGGTTTAGTTTTATATGATTATTCAGTCACTTTAATATTTAATGACAAATTTGTCGATCACTTTCAAATAATGAAGACTCAGTCGAAAAATAAATTAGATATTTATACATTTTTCTTTTGTATTTTTGAAATATATAACTTTAAAATTTAACAATGTTTCGAAATTTTTTGCTTTTAACATTAAATATTTTTTACGTTTATGGTTATGTAATTATTTGTCGTACCCCAAATTCAAAATCCTAGATCCGCTATTGGTCATGCGCATGGTTCTTACAATTAGTCATGCATTGTTCTATTTATATTTTCTTGCAATTAGTCGTGCATGGTTCTGTTTTATAATATGCATTATTTTGTTGTGCAATATGCAGTGTTCTGCTTCGTCATATTCATGATTTTCACGAGAAACAGAAAAATGACTGTTTTGCCCCTCAGTGTTTTTTTTAAGAATGAAATCTTTTAGTGTTAGTGCCACGTGTCGTTCATCTGTGCAGTCCGCCTTTTTCAATTAATGGTGTAGATTTGGATCTATATACTACCTAAGAGAAGGGTTCTACCGGAACCCAATCCTATATATATATATATATATATATATAGGGGGCCGCTCCAATAAGATCCCCTAATTTTAGTGAGATCTAGGGTATGATCTGGTGCATTTATTTTATCAATCCTATGGCTGATATTGTATCTGTAGGGTGATTTTTTTTCGCAGGGTTTGAATCCTGGAAGGAGCAGAATATTTTAAATTTTGTTATTCATCAGCATATATTGCATTGTTCATCAGTATATACTGCCTTGTTCATCAGTATATATGTCTTATTCATTACCAATTTTTTAAATTTTATTTTTCATCAGTATATACATCTTGTTCGTTAGAAATAAGTCTTGTTCATTAATATTATCCTATGTCTTATTCATTGTCCTCATATTACACGAAAAATAGGGGGTCTCACTGGAGCGCGCCCCTATATATATATATATATATATATATATATATATATATATATATATATGGGGCGCGCTCCAATGAGACCCCCTAATTTTAGTGAGATCTAGGGCACGATCTGGTGCGTTTATTTTATCAATCCTATGGCTGATATTGTATCTGGAGGGTTTTTTTTTTTGCAGGGTTCGAATCCTGGAGGGAGCAGAATATTTTTAATTTTGTTATTCATCCGTATATACTGCATTGGTCATCAGTATATACGGGCATGTTCATCAGTATATATGTCTTATTCATTACGAATTTTTTAAATTTTATTTTTCATCAGTATATACATCTTGTTCATTATATATATGTTTTGTTCATTAGTATTATATGTCTTATTCATTGTACTCATGTTACACGAAAAATAGGGGGTCTCACTGGAGCGCGCCCATATATATATATATATATATATATATAGAGAGAGAGAGAGAGAGGATATTTAAGGATTGTAAACCTCAATTGCAGTATTATAAACATAAACTATTGACCCAAACTAAAATTTAATTAATTAATATAGTAAACTATCTTTGTGAATTTAGAGGGCGTTATATAAATTACTTTGCATGATTGATAAGATACATGATTGAGTATTTTTATCCTTCATACTATGCATGATTGTTTCAATCTCACCCTTTCAATGATATTTGAATCAAATAAAATTAGTTTAAATTGATAGAAGTTATCAATGACTTTGAGATATTTTAACTCTATCTAAATAAATAAAAAATTAATTTTATTATTTTCTATCTATCAAAGTTAATCTTACAAAATAAACACAAGGTAGTATATACGTGTATAGATACACAAGTGTCAGATTAGTACAATACTTAATACCTTGTATATACGTGTATAGATACACAAGTGTCAGATTAGTACAATACTTAATTTTTATTTTTTTTTGGGCTGATAGTACAATATTTAATTACTACAAAAGAAACACGAACTAGAGAGTATTGATACTAGCAGTATGTAATCCAACATGTTAAAAAACTAACGTCAAGACAAAATGGTGGTATTTACCGGGTGCATGAGGGTAACCAGCAGCGCAGTTAATTACTTAAATCAAAGTAAAAATCACGAGACAAAAGAAAACCATGCACGCAGTAAAAAAGTGTGAGGTAATCATTAACCTTTTAATTTAAAGCTGTCACTTAAGTATAACCAACAATTAATTTGCAATGAATGGATCATTTTGACTGCTAAACAATCACATGATCGAGTAATTTACAACACGTCATAAATTGTACTAAAAATATACAATAGCTATTTTATTTAGTATTTATGTAGAATACATTGCATTTTTTTATTTTTTCCAAGATACAATCTCGCACACCTCTTATTATATTTTAATCTTATAAATATTTTTTTATTTATCAAAAATCCATCTAATGACCCACACTTATTCAACCACCGACAGATTCAAGGATCTAGAATGGCTGAAGCATCCTGCCAAATTTTGAGCTTATATTATATATATGATTGGATTTTGATAGTATCGTGTCTTTGGATAGTATATAGTAAATTTGAACCACACATTGTGCATTACAACTAGTTTATTCGTAGATTTATATTGACTTATTCGTTATTCTCATATATATATATATATATATATATAGAGAGAGAGAGAGAGAGAGAGATGACGTCTTAGTGTTCTGTATAGTTACTCCCAAGAATGTGTTGGGCATCTGGAATATTTTTGACTTCTACTGATCAATTTCGGGCCAGATTTGTAGTATTGAGAAGTCTCATGTTTATTTTGGGGAAGGTGTTCCTACGGTTACGCATAGGCGGCTCAAACGTCAGATGAGTTTCATTGTGGGCAGTATGTCGTTCGTTTATTTGGGTGTCCCACTCTTTGTGGGTAGGCCGCGGGTCTCATATTTTTGGGGAATTGTAGATCGTATTATTGTTATGTTTGCTCGCTGGAAATGCCTTCAACTCTCCATGGTCAGTTTTCTTTGTTTAGTAAGATATGTCATTCAGAGTTCCGTTATTCACTCCATGATGGTTTATAAATGGCCTTCCGCGCTCATTCGTGAGATTGATCGCACATGTCGAAACTTTATTTGGACAGGCAATATAGAGACGCAGCCTGCTCGGTGAACTGGGATAGAGCTTGTTCTCTAAAAGAAGAGGGTGGTCTGGGTATTCGCTCTTTCTATTTGGCTAATGATTTTGTCCTAATGAAGTTAGCTTGGACAATGATTGTGGAGAAAGATTTAGGGTTTCATATCATGAGACAGAGATATCTTAACTCTTTTTGTAGGGTGAGCTCGTCTATGTTCACTTCTTCTGTCTGGCTAGGCATCAAGAACGTGATTGTGAATGTTATTCCAGATACTTACTGTTATTTGGGAAACAAGCTCAATATTCCTCACGTCATGCATGACTTTTTATGCCAACCGATTTCAGATTTTTTTCTATAACACATTTGGCATTTCTTTGCTGATTTTGTGTGAGCGACGACAGTAGCTCCAATGAACATCAGTTTTTGCTCAAAGTTTGCCCGATGGCTCTGCCTAGTTTTTGCTCGAAATATGCTTCATGACTTTGCCCTTGAACACGTCTGAGTCCCACACAGGTACTTGGTCTAGGTAAAAGGTGCACGAGTATTGTGTCCATAAATGATCTCAAGTCCTTGCCTCTTCTACGGAATGCAGCCTATTTTGTCTAAGATCATGTCCACCTAAACTGTTGCCCAAAATGTGTCCTCTTAGACACAAAACACACAAAAAGAAGACTCGATCTAGACCTAAACGACGTACAAAAGGAGCACAAAAAATGAGCTCATCACCCACGAAACAAGTCCAGTAGGAACTAGTGAAACTCCCCCGATCAACTAGCAAATTCCACAATCCAAAAAGCTTGCACGCAAAACTGAAGCAACTTCAATAAAACCACCCTTTTCACCCTTTCCCTCGTCTATATAGGTAATTCGACCTTCAATCTCACTAAAACCACCCCTTCACACCCTTTCACCAAATTTGCATTTTGCACATGACCTCATAAAATAGCTCCATAATACACAAACTTTTGATCTAATTAAAATTTGCACACGGCGAAAACTCTGGTTATGATTAAAGTTGACTGGCAATGACGTGGCAATACGCGTGGCATTTTTAATGATCTGGCAATACGCGTGTCATAAAAATAAAAAGAGACAACGTTTTGTCCATCTTCCAGACACCTTTCTTTCTCTACGGATCAGCGGCGCCTTTGCCTTGACCGCCCTCTTCCAAAAACCTCTATCGTTCTCCGCCGCCTTGCCCCTCCCCCCCCCCCCCCACAAACCTAATCACACTCCACGGTCCAAAAATCAAGAATCTCCCAACCCTAAATCATCTCTTTCCAATGATTGGGAAAGAGAAAACCTTCAATTAGCAGGAAAAAACACTCAAACCTAACCCATAGATAAGAGGAAACAATAGGATCAGTAGATCAAGAACGCCAGTCAGATTAATTTTTTAAAGTCTGCATTTTTTCGCATGTGTGTTGAAGATTAGGCAAAAAGTAAGATAACAAAAGAGAAAACAAGAAGAAAATAGAAATGTGCTGATGGGGAATGGCGGCAGCGAGAAAGGGGCGGCGACCAATTTGTTGTCCTCGCCGGAGATCGAGGGGGCACAAATCTGGGCGGCGAAATCAAAGAACGAAAAGGGGCGGCGACCCATCTGCTATATGGCGATGGTGTGCAAGGTGCGGCGGGGTGAGGCAGCTGGGAGTGATAAGGGAATCTGGAGTTCTTCTTTCCACTTTGCTGACACTCGCGTCCCTAAATATGGTGACATCAACAAGGCTCTCGCTGACTTAGGGGCAAAGATACGAGCAACGACGGCCGGAATAAGAGGGAAATGGAGGGGCGGTTCAGCCATTGTGTTTTTTTTCCAGAGGAGATTCGGGAGAGAGAGTTCCGAGGGAGGCAGCGGCACTACCTCTCCCTTTTTTTAAATTATATTAACTCAAAACGACGTCGTTTTGAGTGTTAGAATATAGTCACAAAACAACGTCGTATTACTTAAACGTTGGTGCATCCACGTCTGCAAATTCTGGGAGCCACGTCACCTAGGATTCAGGTTATGGTCAACGCGTGTGCAAATTGCAATTAAATCAATAGTTCGTGTATTATGGTGCTAATTTTAAAGGTCATGTGCAAAATACAAATTTGGTGAAACTTCGTGTATTTCCCGACTATTAGCCCTTATATTATTTATTATAAATTATTAATCTTAAATGTTTGGATTATATTGACATAAATAATCAATTATTATAACAATTTATATTCAGTTATATAGGCATATTATGAATGAGTTTTGGTGACTAGCGGGTATTATTATACGAGTTCGGGAAGAGCACATATTGTAAAATCAATTTTTAAATCAAATTCAAGATATATAGGGGTATATAAATTGTAAATTGGTTATAATATTGATCGTTATTCTCACTTAGAATTTTCTCTATTTTTTAATCTTTTGTTATTTAGCCTATTAATACTAATGTTTACTTTTTAATGTCAGTTTTCTTATTGTGACGGATAATCAATTAATGTAACAAGATATATTCATAAATTCAAATAAATTAACGTAATTAGCGAGTGATAATAATAAGTAGTAAAATCACTTTTAGTGGTTTGTAATATATCTATTGTAAATTTAAAATTATGCTATTAATAAATATAACTTTTTTTAAAAAAAAATATTACCTCAATTAAATAAATAATGAAATGTGAAATTTTTGAAAATACTTATACACGCGCGATTGCAATTTTTTTTTTGGAGTTATAATGTATTAGTTAGATTATATCAAATACTAATACTTGTTTACTTCGAGCAAATTCAAAACTGAAGTTGTGTAGGAAGTACATGTTTCCATACAAATCTTTAGTGTGTCTGTTGCAAACAAATCTTCAACGTTGAACAACAAATATATATATAAAAAAAGAACATTATTACATGTTGTAATCTAATAGACGATGCATCGACTAATAAGCATGTACAGAAAAACTAAGTGAATCAGGAACAACAAAAATGAAAAATTTGTTTTGATTCACGTTCTATATATAGAGATGAATCTCCAACATTAATATTTGAGTTTTAAATATTGTTAAACTTTTTCGGATTCCCAACAAAATCAGAGCTTTTTTGAATACCTTAAAGAAAATCATTTAGTGCAAATTGTTATGTCAGTGTGAAGCTTTTTAAACAAAATGTGAAAATTGAATGGATGAACTTTTCGGATGCCTAAAAGGAAGATAAAAAGTGAAATTGCATGGCTGAGATGTCTTTTGGTGGAAAAGTTTTGGAAGACAACTTTCCTTTAGTATAATTGATAGATTGGTATGGTATACTAAAAATGAAATATTACTAAGTAATTTTTTTTTATCCCTTAAAAAAAAGTAATTTTTTATATGGACGGACTAAAATAAAAAAATGAGTATTTTTTTTATATATAAATGGAATGAGTATTAAGAATTTTTCAAAACAAATAACTAATTATTATAACAACTTATTTTATAAATTCAAACAAGTTCATGTAGTGAACGAATTATTAAGCGAACTTGAGATGAGAATGTGTAATTAGCGAGTATATATACTATGTATTATTAATGCTTACATTGGAGTAATGTTTACTTAAAAATATATGGATTGTTATTGCGACCAATATTTAATTATTTTAACAATTATATTTATACATTCAAATAGATTTTGTTAACTAGTAAGTATTGTTATATGAGTTTGAGACTAGCCATAGAGAGTATAAAGTTACTTTTATAATTTATATTTATAAATTATAGCGTAAAGTGATATCTCGTCGAGACAAAACTAATGTTTATTTATATGGTCATTATTTTTTATTCTCTTTGTCTCAGCTAAGTTGATCAACTTCTTTTCCACACGAGATTTAAAAAACTGATGTTTTAAGTATGTTTTGGCAATAAAGTGGATAAGTGATTAGATGTTTCTTTATTTATATTTATTCCATATAAGGAAATTACACTACAAGAAAACACGCGTTTAACGACCGAAAATTTCGGTCGTTAATTTAGCGGCCTTAACGACCAATTTATGACCAATTTTTTTTAATGTTTTTTTAAAATTTTTAACGACTGAAATTTCGGTCGTTAATTATATTTTTAACATGTTATTATTATTTTTTTTAACGACCGAAAATTCGGTCGTTAATATTTTTTATTTATTTTTATTTTTTAACGACTAGAAATTTGGTTATTAATTTTTATTAAATAATTTAATTTTTTTAAAATTTTTTTTAACTTTAAAAAAATTATTTTTTTAAAGATCAAATATCCAGTCGTTAATATTATTTATTCAATTTTTAAAATTTTTTAATTTCATTTTTTTGCTTTTATTTATTTATTTTATATATATATATAATTATTTAAATTAATTTTCTATTTAATTCTTATTTTAAAATTATTGAGAATATTTTAAAAAATGTTTTTTATTTTCATAATATTATTCTAAAAAATTTGATAATATTATTGTCTAATAAAAATATGATATTAATTATTTGCAAATAATATTTAAAATAATAAATCTTAATTTGAAGCATATAATTATTAGATTTATTATTTTGAAATAATAAATTATTAGATTTAATAGATTTATTAAATTATTAGATTCATTATTTTCAAAACAATAAATTATTTGATTTATGTTTCAAATTACATTTATTTGATTTATTTTCAACTATTTTATTATTTTAAAATAATATATCTAATAATTTATTAAATAATTTATTATTTTATATTGTTTTAAGTACCAAATACCCCCCAACGTTGGGGCCCCTATCGCGTATAGGACCCTATAGTTAGGGTAGGCACTGTTTACTACCTCAACGTGGCTAAACCTAAGCAAATCCCCCCTGCGTTTTAACACTGTTAAGTCACCGTTAAGGAAAAATATTTTTTTTAAATTTTTAAGTAAGATAGTCTCTCTCTCTCTCTCTCTCTCTCCCCCCCTCCCCCCATCGAGCATCCTTTCCCAGCGAGAGAACATCGCCGCTCCGCCGTGGTCTCCACCTTCCTAGACGACGCTAACCCCGTGGAGCCTGCCGCAGCCGGTCCAGCCTCCCCAACAACACGTAGCCCCGCACCCTAACCGGGGCCAACTCCAGCAATCCACAACGGAGCTCCACCGCCAGATGGTGGGCCAGGTTCCCGCCGGAGGAATCACCCACCACGAACACTCTCCCGAAATCAATTCCTTCCCGCAGCCACTCATCACCGCCGCCGTCAACCAGCAGAGCCTGCTGCTGCAGCCACTTGAGAGAGCTGAGCACATCCTCTACGGCTGCGGGGAGCCTGTGCTCCGGCGCTAGCCGGTAGTCAGGTGCCACCACCATGACCTGCAGGGCGGAGGCAGCAAGTGTAGTGGTGGGGCAACCACCCCCATGGAAGAAGTAGCGAACGGGGAGGGCGGCGACGGGGTGGAGCGGGGCTTGTAGAGGCGGAGGTGGAGGTTACGTTGGTTGTCATAAGCAATCTTTCCAGACAGCGGTGCCATCATCCTCCACTTTGGTGGGGAATTGAATATCGTGGGTGTGGGAAATGGCGCCGCCGGAGAGGCCAGACCAGCTGCGGCGGGCTCCACGGGATTAGCGTCGTCTAGGAAAGTGGAGACCACGGCGGAGGGGCGATGTTCTCTCGTCGAGAAAGGATGCTCGATGGGGGGAGGGGAGGGGGGGAAAGAGGGAGAGAGAGAGAGAGAGAGAGAGAGAGAGAGAGAGAGAGAGACCATCTTAATTAAAAAAATTTTAAAAATAATTCTTTTAACAGTGACTTAACGGTGTTAAAACGCAGGGGGGATTTGCTTAGGTTTAGCCACGTTGAGGTAGTAAACAGCGCCTACCCTGACTATAGGGTCCTATACGCGATAGGGGCCCCAATGTTGGGGGGGTATTTGGTACTTAACCCTTTTATATTATATCTAAAAAATAAATTATTTTAAACACTATACTCCGAATTATTTTAGAGATTCATTGTTAATTTTTATACCCATATTTTCTGTTTTTTTTTAAATTACGATAATATTAATTTTTTATTATTTTAAATTCGATCGTATATTTACCGTCACTCTTTCGCCGGAACGACAAGTCTTAGATAACACCTCGACATATTCTAAGGTCATGAATGAATGATATTATATTTTGAAATAGAGTTTAAATGAATTAATATGTGTTAGTTATATCAATAATACGCGTGTTCTATACTGGTGACTACTCGAAATGAACTTCCAAGTTAATCGTGTTTGAACTAGAGCACTACTAAGATGGGTGACCCACTGAAAAATTCGTCAAATCGTATGCAATTAAGGTCAAAATACCTTAGAAATACCAAATACTTGTGGAATACGGAGATAGATTGATAATATATATATATATATATATATATATATATTCATTTTTTTCTTTATATATATATATTTATTCATTTTTTTTTCTTTTTTTCATTTTAACGACTGAAAATTCGATCGGTTGTTAAAATAAAAATTATGTCGTTAAATTTAACGATTGTTGGGACCCGGAAAGACGAAGCAAACAGTGACCACCGAAAACGGTCGTTAACACGATTAACGACCATTTTTAGAGTTTTAATGACCAAAAAATTCGATCGTTAGAGCCATATTTTCTTATAGTGTTAATCAACTTAGGTCGAAAGATCCCCAAATTTTTTTGATAAAATTAGTTGGGAGAGAGAGCATTATTATATGTTAATGTCATTGGCTATTATAAGGTATCGTCCCTATTTTGAAAGTTCGTGTGATGCTGGATTAGAATTTAAAATATTTTACCTTAAAAATTAATCACCCTATTATTAAATCAACAGACAAATACACTAATTCTTCTTTTGTTTTATGACAGTATAGATCATACAACGAAAGATGTTAATCTAGATTAAATTATACATATATTCGACAAAAAAGAATTTATTTGATCATCTACACCTACATAAATTTATCAAATAATAAACGTACGCACAAAGAGAAATATAATATAATTTTAGTAATTTGAATCATATCCTTATTATTGCAGAATTAGTTTGTAAAGGAAACTATACAAATTAATGTACATAATAATATATCATATATGTGTGTGAGACTAACAAAAATCATGCAAGCTACTTCCAAAAATTCTCGATTAATTACTTAGTATATATTTTAGGTTGTTGCAGACAAGAGTCAACAAATTATATGCACATGTGAGTACTCATCATTCTTCTCTGTTATATACATTAATTCCAAATACACATAAAAAAAAAAACTATTCTTAGACGAAAACATAGCTTCCTTAAATAACTAATTAATTGACTCCCAACCACTACCTCTCTAATTCTTTATTAGCAAGAAACGGAATTCTCTTGAATTTTGATGTTTTCTTGTACTCTAGAATCTAGATTCTTTCTGTGTTGTCTTTATCATCGACTCGATCAAAGAATATTTAGATAATAGCTCGTTTGAATATTGGAACATTGATTGCTAGACAACAAATTATCATTAAAATCAGAAGTCACAAATGAGTTAATTTTTAGAAGCAAACACTAAAATATTCAATTTGCTTAAGCAAATACTAATAATAGTGACCACAAAAATAATTAATCATCAACATAATTTGTATAATTTTTAGTCAATTTCCATGATTTTGGACAAAAAAATGCCCATAGGATAATACACAGTCAATTTACCATGTTATCACATTGACTGCATTTTATCATTTCAAAGCACCTTTTAATTTATGAAAATTTTCTTTCTACAATTTTTCTCAGGATCGCTAATTTTTAGGTGCACAAGCACAACCATCTACTCTGATCAGTTTTCATCTTCTCCGAGATTAGTTTCTTCATCTTGCTACTACAATGGCTTATTCTACTAATTAATATTCTGACGAAATCGAGATCTTCACATAAATGACGTAGATCCGACGAAAGTACAATGTGAATAACAAGACGAAGAAGAAACTGCACAATCAAACTCTTTTCACAATTGCTAGTCATATAATATTATTATTTATATGGTTGATGCATAATTTCATGTTATTTTGCTCATTTGATTTGGATTTTATTCATCCATTGTAGTTAGATTTGTTATAAACTGTGCATTTTTCTCATTTGATTTAGTGATAATTCATACCATCTTGTCTAGAGATTTTTTTATTATTATTTTTTAAAAAAAATTGTAATTTTTCTCATTTCATTTGGATTTTGTTGGAACAAATTGCACGTCTATGGATTTTAATGTTGTTGAAACAAATTGTGCAATTTTTTTGGCACGAACAACATTAATTTGTACCATTTGTGCCAAATGTTGCGCGCCAAATCTTGGAACAAGTGGTGCGAATGGGTATATTCGTACCATTCGTTCCAAGTGTTGTCCGCCATCTCTTGGGACGAGTGTTGCAAATGGGTATATTTGTACCATTCATTCCAAGTGTTGTCTGCCACATTTTGGCATGGATGGTACAAAATTGAATGGAGATTATTTGTACCAGGTGTACCAGAATATAATTGACCTTATTTTCTAATTTTATTAAAGATACAATGGACAGCAAAACGATCACAATTGATTGGAGTTCCTCACGAAGTACATCTGATTGAGAATAAGGGTCTCACAGGTTATATTAGAATAACTCTGCGCGACTTAAGAGGAAACACGTTGCTCTAGATACAGACTTTCGTCTTTGGGGACTTCATGTAGCTTGTAGCAAGGGATTTCAATAATATTAAGGACCCGTCTAAGAGAGCACGTGGGTCAGTCCCTTTGGCTAGGGAATACCGAGAATTCGCGGACGCCAATTCTGCCAGAGAACTAGAAGATACCCCATCTACTGGATGTTTCTTCACATGGACCAATTTGAAGTGCTACTCAAAAATTCATAGAGTGATGATAATGCTTGGCTTGGTGCAAATCACTACTGTCGAACACAATTTTTGACAAGGGGATTATACTCCGATCACTCTGCAGCCATCGTTAATTTATTTAATACCGTGCAAAAATTTACACAGCCATTTAAATTTTTTTACTTTTGGTTGCAGCTTCCATAATTCCACAAGCTGGTAGAGGATAATTGGGAGGACCAGCATGGCGATAAAGCTCAATTAAAGATATGCCTCAAGCTCAAAATGATGCAAGGAGTACTCCGAAACTTTAACCACAAGGACTGCGCCCATCTCATGGAAAGGGAGCAAGCTGCCAGGCTGACACTGAACTCAGTTCAAGAAATGTTGGACCAAGACTCGACAAATTAGGACCTAAGAGATGAGGAAAAAGAGGCCAGAAAACATGCGCTACATCTAAACATGGCTGAAAAGGGCTTTTTGAAAACAGAAAGCCAAATGGCAACATTTAAATTATGCGGATAAAAATTCAAAATATTTTTTCTCATTGATTAAAAAGAGAATTACTATTAAATCCATCTCTTTTTTGTGCAAGAAGAATGGAAAAGAGACTAACGACATGTCTAAAATCATTGGCATCATCACATCCTTCTATGAGGAGCTCTTTAGAACTCAAGTACAATATGACCCTATTAAACCAAAAGTCTTTGAAGAAGGGCCGAAACTAGAAAGCTTGGACAGAGAGGCGATGATCACCCCAATTACAGAAAGGAAATTAAAGATGCCCTATGGGACATTGATAATGATAAAGCGTCGGGCCCTGACGGCTTCTCCTCGACTTTCCTTAAACAAGAATGGCAGATTGTTAAGGGAGACATTTGTTGGGAACCTTGTGGAATATCCTAATCCTTGTTTTGATGATACCAAAATCCATAAGTCTTAATTGTAATAGACTAGAACTGTTTGAACTCAAGTGTTAGAGTTCGTTTCTAGTTTAGTTTGCGGTTCTGAAGACTGAAGACTGAAGACTGAAGGACGAAGGACTGAAGACTGAAGATACCAACTGAAGTATCAGTTGAAGAATCAGTTCTGAACTGATTAATTAATGTGTGCCGCGTGGACTCAGCGGACTAATACTAAAGTCAAATATCAGTTAAACATTCTTCCTCGGACTGAACTTCCAACGTTCAAAGGAAGCCACGTACTCCAAAAGTACAGCCGCATTAAATGCAGAGATCTCAGGATCATTTCTCTCTGCAGAGGTCATTCCTATTTGGTGGCTACTTTATCAGAGACGTCACATCTCCTGCTCTTCAACATAGCCGTTCCCACCAAACAAGGAACCTCGAAGATTGAAGCCTCAGCCCAAATTCAAAAAGCTCTCCAACGGAAGAAATCTTGAAGACGTTCTCCGCTAACGGATCTATTCAAGACCTCTCCTATAAATAGCGCTCACTTCAATCTTCACCGATTCAACGACATAAGCTGAAACTCTGCCAAAATAGTTTCTCAGCCAAAAGCTTAACCTCCCCAAAGCTTGAATCGAATAAGAGAATTTCAAAGCCAAAAATCAGTCACTGCTGATTACACACATTCTCTTAGACCTTAGGCAAACCTCTGTTTACCCAGAAGCTTAGGTCAAACTTGCTCCAAAGAACTTATTATTTGAAGTATAGTTGGCAAGTTTTCAAAGCTCTTTTCGAGAGATAGAATCGAGTGTTTGAGTGGTAAAGGAGTTCAGGAAGGTACTCTGACTCCGTGAGATCCTAGCGTGGGTTGTGCTAGGAGTGAGAAATCCAACGCGAGTGAAGTGTTAGTACTGAAGAGTGGAATCTTCAGTGGTACGGTTGTGTGCACCCGGCAAGCACACGGTTCGGTTTGCAGTGCACCAGTTAAGCACTTGCGGAGTGGATTGTTGGTCTGATCAACCGACCGTGGATGTAGGAAGTGTTTTCCGAACCACGTAAAAGTCTCTGTGTTATTTACAGCTTTCAGTTTTACATTCTTACTTGTGTTCATTCATTTGATAAACTGAATTCTGATTAACTGCAAAGAGAAACCTAAGACTAACAACGTGCTCAACCGAAGCTATTACGAAACAAAGTTATTTTCGTTGCGTATGATATCAGTCTGACTAATCTATCCTCTGATAGTCAGGAAGAGTGATATCATCTCTGTTTTAGCAAACTCGACTGAAGCCTTTACGTGCATCAATTAAGTTCCAGTAACTTAACTGATAACTCCTTACTGAAGAGTTTTTCAGTATCAGTCGTCAACCCTGTTTGGTCAAAACTCTTTTCTGTTAACAGGTGTCTTAGTTTGCTTGTAAAGTTTCGTTTTGATCTCTATATTGAGATCCCTCTATTTTAGAGGAGAAAAATAGCCCATAGGTGTATTCCCCCCTCCCATACACCTATTCGAGACCCTCCGGACCTAACATCATTCTTGAGGCAATCCATGAGTTATTCATCCTTCTCAGTCCGCTTTTGTCAAGGGACGTGTTATTATTGACAACATTTTCTTGGCACAGAAACTCATCCCGAAGTATGAAAGGAAAAGGATTTCACCCCGTTGCATGCTAAAAATCAATCTCCAAAAGACGTATGACTCTATCTCATGGAGTTTTCTTGATAAAGTCTTACGAGGTTTAGGGTTCCACACAACGTTTATCCAACAAATAATGACGTGTATAACCTCGGCCACATTCACTTTAGCAATCAATGGTAGAATCATAACTTCATCTAAGGCAAACGAGGATTGAGACAAGGCGACCCTATGTCGCCTACTCTCTTTCTATTATGCATGGAGTACCTTTCACGGCTCCTTCAACCTCGAACTAGAGAAAGAAAGTTTAACTTTCACCCCCATTGTGAAAATTTCACAATTACTCATCTTGCATTCGTCAACGACCTCCTACTTTTTGGAAGAGGTGATCTTGGTTCTATGAGTATACTTTCTGACTCTCTAAATGAATTTGCAGGTTCCTCGGGATTAAAGATAAACAAAAACAAATCTCAAATCTTCCTAGGAGGCGTGAAGGAACCGGACAAATTAGATATCGTCGACTTGTTTGGTTTTACAATCGGTTCCCTCCCCATTAAATATTTGGAGATACCACTTGCATAAAAAAAAACTCACATCTTCCTAATATGAGCCTATTATTAGAAAAATTACGGATTCAATTTATAAATGGGTTAATATCAAGTTGTCAATGGCAGATTGTGTGGACCTTGTGAGATCGGTTGATAACCCTCATGTTTTCATGGTTTTTAATGTTCTTCTGATGTTAATTTTATAGGGAATTGAGTGTTGGATGATTGTTTTGTGCTTAATTTGCTTTATCTTGTGAAGCATGATTCTTACTCGAACTTTGAAGGAAATTGCAGGTTTATTGAGTTCGAATTTGGAAACTTTTTCTGAAATAGAAGTTGTAGATCGTCTCGATACGAGTTCGTGAGCGCAAATGGTTCATAAATCCGAGTTCGGATGAGAAATATATGGCCGAAACAAGAAAGTCGTGCGCAGCAGTAAATAGTGCCCGACGGGAATTTCCGAATTTTCGGGATTTTCGGATTTTATCAGTATTTTCGAGTCCTACACTGTATTTATCTCTTGTGCCTATATATAGGTCCTCTTTTGACCTATTTAGGGTTCCTAGCTTTTATTTTTCAAGTTCATAGCTTTAGAATTTATGTTCCAATTTTTACTGTTTGGATTGGATTTCCACAAGATTGAAGATTCAAGCTGCTACAATCGTTTTACTTTCGATTTTTATACAATTTAGTTTTTACAATTGTGTTCTTTTTAATTATGTTTATGTTTTATTTCATTATGTCTGGCTAGTTTCGTTTAGCTGATTCTAGGGTTTGTAAATAGTTGATTGAATTTATGTGATTTATTTGTTAATATCTTTGTGTCTTCCAGTTTATGATTCATAATTCCTGGTGCTTGTTTTCTTGTGAATTATCTGATCAATAGTTTGCATGTTTAGCTTTTCGGTTTGAGACCTAGCAGAGATAACTGTTTAGTGGATTCAAGAATGTATGATATGATTTTAACCTTGAGACCTAGTGAAGTAGGTGGATCATAGAGAGCTATTCTTATGAGCTATTGGGAGTTAGTAGATTTTCTTGAGACCTAGCGGAGATAGAGAATTTACTAATCTACGATCGTTGCTGCTCTAGCGAGAGTAATTGATTAATTAAGTGATCTCTCATCATAACCGGATTAAACTGGTACATAGGATTAATAGATTAATTGCGTAGATTTAGTTAATGAACTTACTACCCTATGATCAGTTGTTTTTCCTTATTTCATTCAGATATTTGCTTGGTTATTCTTTTATTTGCGTTTTAGTTTAAGTCAATCAATCTCTACTTTCTGTTGCCTGTCTACTGTTTTAGTTTGTTTAGGAGATAGCTAGAGTGATTTCGGTTTTTCAGTCCTTGTGGATACGATACTCGATTACTTGTTGCTTGCTACAATTACCTGTAGTTAGTTGCAGTCATTTTTGTTACTAAGAATTTAGTGATCATCGGTGCTACAGGGCGTCGAGTGCTACTGATTACAAATATCCCCCCTCCATTTGGGTGTTATTAACTATATCAATAGACTCGTTAAGAAGTTTGTTGGGGGATAAAAAAATAGCCACGTTGCATGGAAAAAGGTATGCCGACCCAAGGAAGAGGGTGGCTTAGCACTACGAAATCTTAGCGTGTGGAATCTTGCCCTACTAATAAAAAACCTTTGGAACATGTATGCAAAAGTTGAATCCCTTTGGATTCAGTGGATTCAAATGGATTACATCAAGCATCAAGACCTTTGGGACATATCCCTCATCATACTGACTCTCTACTGCTCAAAAACCTCTTCAAGGTGCGAGACCAACTATTGGAAAAACATGGTAATGCAGCTGACCAAGCCCAACAACAACTCTAGGAGTGGGCATAAGAGAATCTCACGTTGGAGGCGTATGAATATTTTAGACCAAAAGAAGACAAAGCTTTTTGGCATAGAGTGATCTAGAATAGCTATATTCCACCACGGTGTTCCATTACTTTATGGCTAGCGCTACAAAATAGACTCAAAATAGTGGACCGATTAGAGGGAGTCTTGAAACTTTGTGTTATATGTAATATTTTTGATGAAACATAATATCACATCTTCTTTAAATATGCAGGTACAAAAAAGATTTGGGATACCATTAGAGGTTGGCTTCGTCTTAAAGAACTAAAGAACAAATGACAACATCCCTAGTGCAATCAAACATCTTACACAAAAGAAGAAATAATCCACTATTCATCAAAAAGTAAAGGCTTTGGCCCTAGCAATGACGGTCAACCACTTATGGTTCGCACGCAACAAGTTAATTTTTGAAGATGAACTTTGATGTGAAAAATATCGTCTTTGAAATCAAGTTTGACACATACCGGTGCTTGAATGAACTCTTCCCACCAAAAGAAGTTCGAGCACATTTGGAATTGAATGGAGCAAATTTACCTATAAGAACCATACAAAGACCAGATTAAAAGAAGGTGAATCACTCCAATATTATATGGAATCATGTTCTTTTGCCTTTAGCAGACTGCTATTCACTGCCTTCCATTTATTTTTAGCATGTGACAAAGTTTTTCAAGCATAGAATTGCTGAGTCCAATAGGTAGTTGCTACTGAACTTAGGCTCGGCCTCACTCTGACCAAGCAAAGCTGCGAGCAGACCCACTGATTATGGACTCTATACTCTGGCGGAAGAGATGCAAATCTGGACATGCTGAATAGAGAGACTCAACTGCAAAAAGGTTGCACCACCGTGAACTACTAACTGAATGCAGCACAAGTCCCATGAAGTACTTGGCAGGCATGGCATATCCAGTGCGATATTAGGAAGCAAAGATTTGAACACCTAGAGGCAATGAAATTCATATTTAAATAGTTCTTGAGGGCATAATACCTGGGAAGGAGAAGAATGAAAGAAAACGAAGACAAAAGGGCCCTGAAAGTTACTTACTCAACTAACTCAAAATGAGAGGCCTTGCTACTATTCGGCCAATCTGATTTGAGCCGCCGGGCACCTGTAACTCTGATGGAATAATACTAACCAATTGAGTGCAACACTGAACCTACTATGGTAAGCTAAAGGCCAAAAGAAAGCACTAGCACACACCAGGTGTTGTTAATCCATGATTTAAGCTTCTATCTGCTTTTGATTTTGTGTTGCCCATGTTCTAGCTACAGAATTAAGGAAACTTCACAACTTAAAAGAGATAAAGTGCCACAAGGACTTTGCGGATTTGGATATGGTCGAGACGTCGACCGTTGAGGCTCTACGATGATCACATTTCCTAATGACTGCTTACAGGGAATGAACTGAGCAACATACCATGCCTCAACCTATCACTTGAGTGGTAGAAGGGCATTTAACCTCTTAGGTTGTCGGATGAAGGAGAACTGATATGGCCATGCTCGTGCTACACGGATTACATCTTACCTAGCTTGGCATTTACAGTTGTAATTTAAATTGAGTGTATTTTTCTTACACTGCCATGCCATGTAAAGGCTGGAAATAATATAATTTAGTGTGTGTGTTTTTTGAGGGCCTGTTCTAGGCCCAACCGAGGCAGGGCTTTTCTGGGAGGTAACAAATGAATCAACAACAAACAAATTGCCCGACAAAGTATAACAAATTGTAATGCATACTCAAAGTAAAACAAGTGAGACCCTAACTGCTACAATCTGAACAATGTATTCCAGCTTGGGGGTTAATATCACCCATAGTAAATGAAAGTGATAAACAATTATATATATATATATATATATATATAGGGTTGAGTTCAACAGAGAATTATCTTTTTCGAGAGAATGAACAAATCTATATATTTTACGAACAGATCAACATAAGTAATGAACAGACGTATTTAATAAAAATATAGAAAAACTCGCCACCAGCAGGATTCGGACCCGGGGCAAATTGTTGTTCATGCGGTACATTGATCTGTTCATTAAAAATATAGATCTGTTCGTTTTTATTTTGCGAATTCTCTATTCTCCACAATATTTAGCTTCTCTGTTGAACCCTTCTATATATATATATATATATATATATATAGGGAGAGGTTCAAATAAGAACCACTAATAAAATAAGAACGGAGAACTATTTTAAGCCATTCGATCATCAAGATCTACGGTGGATGCATCATCGTGGTGGATGGATGCAGGTGCTGGGTTCGTATCCTGAAGGGAGCAAAAAAATTATTTTTTTCGGATGCATTAAATTTAATAGCGGATGCATTAATTTGTATAGCAGATGCAGTAATTTTATTGGTTCTTATGTTCTCACGATAATTGTGGTTCTCACTATAACCGCACCCTATATATATATATATATATATATATATACCTGAAATCTTATTAGGATTTAGGTCTCATTAAGTCACCGAGATCTTGATTCTTCACTTAGGTAAGACAGTAGAATACATCTCACTGTGATCATATCAATACATTTACACGCACCAGTATAAACAAGTAGCCAAGACAAACTACTTCTATCTATACTGTAGCCTAAACCAACGACTCGTCCTAGAATCATCTCGGCACTGATCAATTTTATATCTCATAAGGTTATTCCAATTATATGGTCTTCTGTAATCCATAAAACACCATATAATCTACTTATATAGAGATAATAGAACAAACATATGCAATTATGAACAATTCAGATAGGATATAAACTGTGAACTTAGGAAACATTGTATACAAGCATAAAAAATTCTTGTTTTCAATATACAAATTCAACAGTCTGGGATCCAAGTCGTGGAGAACGAGGGCAAAGAGTTGGTCGCAAAAAAACTTCAAACTGGATGGCGAGTTTGTATTGACTACAGAAAACTCAACAAGACAACCCGCAAGGATCACTTCCCTTTGTCCTTCATCGATCAAATGTTTGAGAGATTGGCCGAAAACAAATTCTTTTGTTTCCTAGATGGATACTCGGGCTATATGCAAATATGGGTCGTATTGGAGGACCAAGACAATACCACTTGCACGTGCCCCTTTGGCACATTTGCTTTCAGAATGATGTCCTTTGGGCTATACAACGCTCCGAGCACATTCCAGCATTGTATGATGAGTATATTCACCGACCTCTTACAGAATTGTATAGTGGTATTCATGGATGACTTCACAGTCTATGGCAAGGATTTTGACCCATGCATAGGCAATCTTGAGCATGTATTGAGGCGATGCGTGGAAAAGAGTCTTGTGCTTAACTATAAAAAAATGTCATTTCATTGTGAATGTGGGCATAGTGTTCGGATACGTCATCTCAGAGCGAGGTATCGAGGTGGACAAGGCAAAGGTTAACATCATAACCAAGTTTCCACCCCCGACATCAGTTAAACAGCTCAGAGGATTCCTTGGACATGAAAGGTTCTATCGACGATTCGTGAGGACTTTGCTAAGATCGCTCAGCTTATGACCAGAATGCTACAGAACGATGTACCCTGGGACTTTGACAAAGATTTCCATGGAGCCTTCCAGACTCTGAAAAGGCATATTACCACAACGCCCATTATCAGGCCGCCTTATTAGGGCAATTATCTTTGAGCTCATGTGCGATGCAAGCATATATGCACTGGGAGCTGTACTAGGGCAAGGGATCGGTAAAGAGAGCTACGTGATTTACTATGCCTCAAAGACCCTGAATGCTTCCTAGAGCAACTACACCACTACTGAAAATGAGCGCTTTATCGTGGTATTCGTATTTGAGAAGTTCAGGTCCTACCTCTTTGGGAGGAAGACCGTGGTGTACACAGACCACTCTGCCATGTTATTAAATAAAGCGTGAATTTTGGGATTTGCTAAAGAAGGTGAAAGACCCGGAGAAGATGAATGACGTTTATGCCCTTATTCAACATAAAAAATAGAAAATCAATCTGTCAATATGGGCATAATTGACTAGGACTGAAAAATCTAAAAAAATTAGAGTAAAATTAGTAATCTATTATGTTGTCATTATGTAGACAAATGATAGTATTTGGCGATGTACTTACCTATATTAGTACAGTATCACTCATTGTACTTGCCAAGTCTGGAACAGTTAAAAGCTTATCCCTGCTGCAAATTTGAGAATTATGTTTATGCGATTCTTGTGGATATTCTCAACATCTAATCTTCAGATTTTATGAAGTATTATTGGATCGTAATACTCTATTATCTTCATAAGAGTTCTATTCAACTAGGGTCGTCTATCTAAAGAGACCATTGGAGACGTGATGTTTATATAAGAAACTCATATTTTGTTCTTAGAAGGCTGGGAAAATTCATGCTTAATTTATCTCGTCATTGACGAGTCCAGCTTTTATGCTCTTTTTCTTATCGTGTCTAGGTCTAGATAGAGTTTTTTTCTTATGTTTCTGTGTCTTGGAGGATACTTATCAAGGCAGGGGCTCGTGAAGACTAAATTAGGCACAATGCATCGAATTCTCTAGGGTGGTCTGGGAAGGCATCCTGATGATCAAGTCAATCCAAAGCTCACGGATTGAATGAACTTCAAAGATCGAGAGTTACTCTTGTCATCCGTTGGGCGTGACGTCGATCAAGAGGATAGTACCGCTTAGGGAAAGAGTTCTGTTGTTGCCAGGGCAAGAAAAGCTAAATTCTGGGAGAGCGTGTTCAAGACAAGGTTATTGTCGTCGACCAAGATGTCGGTCTGACTATTGACTCAACTCAAAACACCTATTAAATTGACTCGCAATTGTACGAGGTCATTCTAGTGGAATAAGCTAACCCATGTCGTACTCTCAAGGATGACTAATTTTGCTACGCACATAAAGCAGTAAAATTTTCTAACACTCTAAATAATAGATTGGGGCTGACATTACTCTTACACTCCCTAGGCATAAAATAAACCACATGAAAAGAACGAAACTCTAAGGGAAAACAAGATCAAGCAAGAAGACAAGTATGAATTACTAACGGATTCTAATAAGCAATCTAAGTTAAAGAACAAGAGCAAAGATAATGGAAGTAATAATGAATCCAATTCACCCTAAGATCAACTAACAATCCAACAAGTATTTATACCTCATTCAATACTTATAAGAAATTTACTAACATTATCCACCATTAGCTATAACCAAGCAATAATATAATAAGATTTTATTAAAAGAGAAAGAATAAAGGAACCTGAACCTTTGAAAGCACATGAAGCAGACTAAGGGCCGAGTCTCATTAAAACCTCTCAAAATGAGAGGAAAAAGAGTACTCGTCTAGAAAATCAAAAATGATAACAAAAGTAGGCAGCAAGAAAATGGGAATACTTCGGGAGCTCCGGCCTAACCATCGCCCCCCAAGTATACCTGGCATTTTCTGAGCCGATGAAATAATGGAAAGAATGAATAAACTTCCAGCTGGAGAACTCGGGATGAACCAAAACGACGCAACGGCATAACCTCAAAATCACGAACCAAAAATCCAGCCGCTTAGAACGCTCAACAAGGAGCAGATCCTGGCACTTCAATGACAAAAAGGCCCGACCATTCCGACCCCAGTTTTGAGCGCACCCAAGAACTGTAAAAGAGCTGGAACGATGCCCAAAACAACCACCTATTCTCCAAGACTCCAACCACGACAAGCAAGCTATAACCAAGCAATAACAAAAGAAATCAACTAATAGATAAGCTAGTGTAATATTCAATCATGAATCCACAACAACGTCAATGGATCGATGGATAGATCAAGTAAGGAATAAATCAATCACAAATCAACAATAGCATAAGCAGTAAGAACATCAATTGCAACTATAATCATTGACGAAATGGACACGATCGTCAAAGCGTAAAAACAATCCAAGAGAAAACCAATAAAACTTGTAACTAAAATCAACGAGAGTTCTTACAATAAATCCAAGCGAAACTTCAATCCAAGAAATCCAATAATGTTTAACACGTGTTTTTATCTCTCAAAACTGAAGAAAAATCAGTAAAATCGCCTATGGAGGTTGTAGGAGTCGGAAGATGCCAAAAAACCCTAAAGAAAGGGTTTAAATACTCATTCTTGTAACTGCCGAAAAAAGACGTGAGCGGCGGCCGCACCTATACCCTACGCAGAATGCATGTGGAGAGCGCCGTGGGGCAGCGGTGGCCGCGAATTCCCTTCAAAATGCGTCCAAAACTTCATGCTTCGCCCAATAATGCCTCGACTCCCTACAAAATAGGACAAACACGCACAAAGCATCCAACATGTGTAGAATAACACAAATATGTGCAAAGCATGCTCAAAAGTACGTCCCAAAACCCGCCAATATCAACCAAAAAATGAGGGTAACAACTACCGCTCAGATTCAAGCTTCCATCACGAGGGGCATCGGGGGCAAGGCAGGGCAAGATGGATGCATAGAAGTAAATAGAAAATAAGCGGGGATTGACCGACGTCCAGGGCAAGATGGATGGATAGAAGTAAATATTTATTTCTCTTTTGTACGGAACATAAATACTTAACCCCTTCAGGATATGCACGGATCTCGGGATCCAGATAGAATCCTGGAGCAAGAGGACTCAGTCCAAGGTGCAAACCTGGACACTCCAAGTCGAAGAGGACTCTCCAGCCCAGCCGCGTGTTGGCCTTCGACCTACGCCCCAAAAATTCCTATAAATAGCTTGTTTCATTTCATTTCTGATGTTCACGAATTTAGAAGAGAGTCAGGGTGAACAAAAAATAATCTTTTTATTTTTTACATTTACTGTCCTTAAGTCCCATTTAGGGCAAGACGATTTAGTTTATGTTTTTGCTGGCATATTAGCATCTTGCCTTATTTCAGTATAATACTCCCTTCGTTCACAATATATTTGTCACTTCTATTTATAGTAGTAGGGTCCACACATCTCCACTTACATTTAAAGTGGGACCCTCACTCCACTAACACTTCCTCACATTTTATTAAATCTCATGCCATCCAAAATGTGGCAAATATATTGTGGACGGAGAGAATAGTAAGTTTTATTTCTTTTATTTCAATGTCTTATTTATCTTTTCATTTTGTCATTTACTTTATGTCTAGCTAAGTTTATAAATCTGGGCAAGGTATAGATGAAGTGGATGTTATATAACAAATCGTGAGATATAATTGTGTGCTTAAGTAACTGCATGTGTGTTCCTGATGTGTTGGGCAAGATAACAAAATGTTTGATTCGACCTGATTAGTTAACATGCCATTAATTAATTGAGTATAGTTAGATCACCAATAAATTAAGATTATAGGGTATTTACGATCATTGTGTGTCTTGAGAATATTCGCAGGCACAAGAATTAATTGAAGTAGACTATGGCCTGCCTTTGTCAATATTAGGTTTATCTAGGGCTTATTGCTTCTTGGTTTAATTTTATGTACTAAGGTGTCCTAGTATGTGGTTGGTGAAGATGGTTTTCTTGCATAAGGTGTCTCTTGCCTTTTAGCGCAAGTAAGGATAGATTTTATTATGTAATGAAAAAGCATGTGACAAGTGAGAATGAGGGCAAAAGCCATTGATAATTTATAATTGGTAGACACATAATGTAGTGAAATATCTTAACCAATGAGAGATAGTAGTGAATATCCACGGATTCGACGTCTTGACCAGATTGCTTTTATTACTGATTTTATTTGTTTCGTATTCTCAATTTACTTTAGTTTATTCTAGTTAAGTTGAAGCACAATCACTTGAGATTTGTAAGGAGTCTCTCGTGACCAGGATGGAAGTACACGACTACACCAACTCCTTATGGGAACCACCCTAACTTATCATTGGTACTATGCCTGTCTTGGGCTAGGACAATATAATTTTATTTGCACGAAGTTGAAACGTTAGCTTCGTCAAATTGGCGTCATTGTCTGGGAGTTGCGGTTCTTGTAGTTAAGTGTCATTTGGCATTTGTTTTGTTATTTTATACATGTTCGTTCTTAACCCTGCAGGTCAAAACAGAGAATCGTACTTTGACCCAGAAATCGAGATATCCGTAATGCAAAGGAAGAACCTAACCAAAAGGCCAAGACATGTGTACCAAGCTATCCTGGATGGAAGAGTTCCCGAAGACGAAGGCCGACCGGCGAGCCCTATCCGCGGGGGCAATCCGCCTGAAAATGTGGTTATTCATCTTGATCTTGAGGAAGAAGAAATGGGTGACCAGGTAGCAGAGAGAACACTTCGAGAGATGGTATTTCCGGCGAATATCAGTCTGAGACCATTGGGCATCACTTTGCCCATGATAGAAAGAAATTGGGAGCTGAAACTTTCTTTCATCCAGATGTTGCCCTAGTTCAGTGACTTACCTGGAGAGGATCCTCAAAGACATTTTTAGAATTTTGAGATGGTATGTGGCACGGGCCAGAATGCAAGAGCTATTGGAGATTACGTTAGATTATTGTTATTCCCATTTTCACTGCATGATGGGGCAAGAGAGTGGTTGTATACATTGCCAACTGACAGTATCACAACTTGGGCACAACTGCAACAGAAGTTTCTTGAGAGTATTTCCCAGCCGCACGAGTCCAAACCACGAGGAAAAGAATCAGCAGCATAAAAATGGGCACGACAGAATCATTCCATGACTATTGGAAGTGTTTCAACAAACTCTTACTCAAATGCCCTTAACACCAGATTAAAGAGCATGATTTGTTCCAATAATAATAAGTAATTTAATTTTAATATTCTCAATGCATCGTATGGGGCGAATATACTAGAAATTTAATGGAAGTGTAGTTTTTTCCTCAAAAAGGGAAACGAATGTTGTTTATTTTTTTTAGGTGTTTATTTTGTATGATTGATATGATTCATGATTGACTATTTTTATCCTGAAAAAGTATAATTTCTCTAATCTTACATTTTTAATGGGATAAAAATCAAGTAAAATTAGTATAAATAATAAAATTAATCAAAATTTTTGAAATATTTCAAAATTTTAGCTCATCAAAATAAAGAACAAAAATAATTTTACTATTTTTATTTATGAATGTCATTATCCAAAGTAAATGCTCATTTGGGTATATTATACACGTGTAAAATAGTAATATACCAATCCAACTCACTGGAAAGGGCAAGCCTAAAATTTCGGGCAAGGAGAAAGAACGGAAGAAGACAACCCGATGGCCGGAAGCAGCAATTCGAGGTGGTCTTTGGCCGGCATGACTGCTCTTGTTACCGGCGGCACTCGTGGAATTGGGTAATCTTTTGTCTCTTCTTATGCTAAATTTATACTGGACTCTATCAATTTAAACGAAAAGTCTTTTGTTCGAATGCAACCTCAATTCCATTTATTCTGAATTTAAATACCAAATAAGCAGCCAACACTGTATGCTACGACTTAAGCTTTTTAAATGAGATGGTCTCGATCAGGTATGCTACTGTGGAAGAGCTGGCGGAATTGGGCGCTACTGTGTATACGTGTTCGAGAAATGAGGAGGAACTCAATCAGCATTTGCAGGAGTGGAGTTCTAAGGGGTTTAATGTCAGTGGTTCTGTGTGTGACGCGTCATCTAGGGAACAACGATTGCAGCTCATGGATAAGGTTTCCTCTCTGTTCAGCGGCAAGCTTAACATTCTTGTGAGTAATCGTAAAGCCTGTTTATTTATAACCATGCTTTTACATTCGACATTTCTTATGCTGGGAATCTTGTTTCAACTAGAAAATCAGGTTCTTGTCGTGCTATTGATTTGCCTCTTTTGAATCTGGAGATTATGCTACATTGGTTGTTGTCTGGATAGTTAATCTATTTGCGGAGATTTTTTTGTTTAAGGGGTGATGCAATTGCAAGGTCGTATGGCCGTTTCTGCTTTTGCACCAGCACAGCACTCATTCATGTTATGAGTGTCTATTTGCCCGAGGGAGTAGATGATTATACTATAAACTCCGAGGTCTTGCTATTTTTGGTGTAAACTGCTTACAGAAACAAATTGAAACTGTTTGGTTAAATCGTCCGCCTTGAGTTGAAAAGTCACAATGCTAAAACTATTGATTGTAATTTTAATACATGGATAAACTTTGTTGATGAATTTCAGTCAGATCCTTCGTGAAGGCTTAAAAGGTGTTGGCATGACACGCTTTATATCTGTTGTCAATTGCAGAAAACTAATCTCACAAATAGATAGGTATTGTTTCTCAATATTTATCCGTTGGTGAGTTAGTCTGGTGTGTATCGAAATAAAAACTCGTGTTGAAGTCTACTACAAGGAAGTGGATAAACTCAGTGACATCATTTCAAGATATTTTATTGCTTCTATTCAATTTGTAATACCAAAGGCTAATCATCTGCACCTGAAGATTTGTATATTTCCAAATATCTTCAAGATCTCAGTTGCACTTGTATACCTGAGCATGCATCAATTCGTGCAGTAACGACCATGCAGTACTTTGAACAATTTGGAAAGACTTGAGACTGACCTCTACAATTTTAATCCTGTAGGTAAATAATGTTGGGACTAATATAAGGAAGCGAACTGTTGATTACACCGCTGAAGAATATTCTAGCATCATGACTACAAACTTAGAATCTTCTTATCACCTATGTCAACTGGCTCAACCTCTACTTAAAGCCAGTGGAAAAGGCAGCATTGTGTTTATTTCTTCTGTTGCTGGTTTGGTGCACCTATTTTCTGGATCTATCTATGGAGCTACTAAGGGTACGTTATTTTGCAGAACTAAGACCGTTCCCTCTTATGAATTATGTGCAACAGATGGAGTTTTGAATCTGTAAGCTTTGTACTTACAGGAGCAATGAATCAACTTACAAAAAATTTGGCATGTGAGTGGGCAAAAGATGGCATTCGAGTGAACAGTGTTGCTCCGTGGTATATCAAGACCTCTCTTGTGAAGCCTGTAAGTTGCGCTTTTCCCTCATTTTTTTTTTTTTTTTTTGGGGGAAGCTTTTCCCTCATTTCTCAATTTTATATTGTTTGGTACACTAAGATTTAGGTGCTTGCATAAGAAGCTACTTACAGAATAACTTTACCTGGACACATTCTTTTGCATAAAAAACTGTTACATTGTAGTGTTCAACTGAAGTTTGCATAGAATATGTTTGTTGCATTAACGAATAAGTTAGACAATTTAAACTTTCCTACTGAAGTTTTTCAGGCTTCTCTTCACTAATGGATAGCATCACTCAAGTGCACTGATCTTATTGTGTGGCATAGGCTTGCTTGAATTGTTAACTTTGTGCAGATCATTTGTCTGGATGATAATTATGCTTCAGCTATCTTTTAAGTGATCATGTAAATAAAATTTGCAGGGATCGATCTGTTAATTTTTATTAGTTATTATTGCTTAGGCGTGGAAGTGATTCTGAATCTTTTAATTTTCTTCTCATACATTCTTGTATAAGCAGCCACTTAATACTGAATCACATAAATTTCACAAAACCAACACTTCCGGGGTATCATTTCCGTTACATTATAATAATGTAGGAAACAATATAATGGCACTTCAGCGGAAATTCAAGTGATTACAGGCTCTTGTTTCTTTAAACACGGCTTTAAGTTGTCTTTGCTAGCTGCTAACGGGAAACAATACTAGAATGCAAGAGTTTGTCTTTGCTAGTTACTAGCTTGGCTTACCAGTGTAACACAACGAAGTCTTTAAAGCCAGTAGTTTCCATTCAAAACTATATAGGTTGTCTATTGTCTAATCCATTCTCTCGTGGAACGCAAAAGCACTCTGTACTTTTTTTTGGCTCATTTCCTTAAATATAAGCAAAATGACCGGCTTAAATACTGCGTGTTTAATATTGAG
Source organism: Salvia miltiorrhiza (assembly GCF_028751815.1). Classification (NCBI taxonomy): domain Eukaryota; kingdom Viridiplantae; phylum Streptophyta; class Magnoliopsida; order Lamiales; family Lamiaceae; genus Salvia; species Salvia miltiorrhiza. The sequence continues at coordinate 24,768,356 of NC_080390.1, forward strand.
TCCAAGTGCGTGCTCGTGTTTGCAGTTGCTGGAGAATGAAGAGTTCGTGGATAATGTAGTATCTCGAACTCCTCTCAAGCGTCCAGGAGAACCGCAAGAAGTATCGTCGTTGGTTGCCTTCCTTTGTCTGCCTGCTGCTTCTTACATTACAGGTCAGATTGTATGTGTAGATGGAGGACTCACTGTCAATGCATTTCCTCACGGCAGCATGAACCTTTAATTAACTCTCTGTTCTTCAACTCAATGTTTATAAACTCAGATGCAGAGTGAATTTGAACCCAGATTCTTGGCCCATACTTCTCATAAATTTCATCTTTCTTATTTTTATTTTTTGTTTATTTGAATGATACACTTATTCTATCGAGTCAAGACATTAATTTCATTTCTATTTCAAAAAAGAGACATTAATTTTATTTCGTGCTTCGCTGTCATAGTTGTGATGTGATAGCCTTCTGTTATTTAAGACGTTGCTCTATCTACAATCTTTATGTTGAAAATGTGGTCTTGGGTACAATTGAATATACTATACAATTGAGTTAACTCGCACTCAAACTCTGATCCATATTTTAATTTGAACCCACATTCTAACTTAAATCGTGTAAATGACACTATTCGATTATATAAATGAAACTACCAGTAATTGACACTACTCTGTTATACAAATAACATTGCTTGTAAATGACACTGTGTATAATTAACACTATTCAGAAATATAAATGATACTTCTTGTAATTGACATTATAAAATTGTAAATAACACTATAATATTTTAAATGACACTATAAGATTGAAAAAGACACTATAATTTTAAAATATTATAGTGTCATTTATATAATTGAATAGTGTCAATTATAAGTGGTATTGTTTGTAAAATTGAATAGTATCATTTCGATCAGAATGCGGGTTAAGGTTTGGGTGCGGGTCTATTCGATTGTAGTCATGTTGAATTTTCATTTCACTATCTGAATTTGATGATTCTCACTCGAAATTGAAAGTTTTGATGATGTGTAAATAAATATTTTAAACGTAAAATTAATTTTGACATTTTTCTTCTCAAACTTTTACGTATTTTCAAACAAACTCGTGCGTCAGTATTTCCATCTAATTTGTTAATTTTTATTTGAAGTTTAGTTCCTCAAAATAACAGCTATGTGATTTCCTAAGCTATTGAATAGATGAAATAAAGATTTCAACCAATTAAAATTGGTGAGAAAATAAAGACTGACCCAATTACAAGAAACAAGGAAATTAAGGAGGAAGATGTTGGAGATTGCCGAGTTCATGGGCGAGAAATTGAAACCCTTGCCAAAAAGGGGAGGTAGGTCGATTGGCAGAGCACTTTAATAATTGAGAAACCCTTGCAAAAAAGGTTAGAAAATTAAGGAAAGTGAAAAAAATGTGAAGACAGACGAGCGGAACCTCACGCAAATTGTTCCCTCTCAAAAGAAACAGAGAGAAGAAAGAAGCCATTGTAGAAGAACAAACAGAGAAAATAAAAAAAAAATTAGAGAAAGGGAAAACAATTCGATGGATAATCGATTATAGAGATCAGATTTTGAAAGAAAAAGCAGATTGGAAGAAATTAGAGATTAATCAAGTCTTTTTTTTTTTTTCTCTCTCTCTTAATGCCATGTCATAATTGTGCAGAAACCAGAGAAAATGTAAATAAAGAAGAAAAAGAAGTTGCTGAGGAAGGAAGAAATATCTATGTTTCATTAATAAAAAATGATTTTTTCATTTTTCGAAAATAGATACTACTCTATTAACCATATCTTAGTATAATAAACACATTGCTAGAGTAAAATTAGTACTCTATTAGTTGTTATTACGTAGACAAATGTTAGTATCTACGAATATACGTTATAGAGTTAGTATAGTATCTCTCAGTGTACTAAGAGCATCTCCAGCGCTCGTGTCGAGCGCTGGGTCGACGCGGGACGAAGAGGGAGCTGCCGCACTGGAGACGCGGCGTCGAAGGCAAGACGCGGGTCGTTGGCAGATTTTGGCGAAATCGTGCGCTACACGCGCCGATTTAATAAAAAAAAAATGAAGAGTGCGAAAAAAAAAGAAAGAAAGGAAACGAAGCAGTGCAACTATGGGGGGAAAGATGAGAAAAAAAAAAGGGTGGGTTGGGGAAGAAGAGGGGATGTCGGCTGGGTGGGGTAGGGCTTTTAAAATTTTCTTTTTTGATTTTGATTTTAATTTTTGTTTTTTTTTTCTTTTAAAATCCTAATTTTATATTGAATATTTCAATTTTTAAAATCCTATATTTTCTTTATGTACTCCCTCCGTCCCAAACGAAATGTCTTGTTTTCCTTTTTTGGTTGTCTCAAACGAAATGTCCTGTTTCCTTTTTGGGAAAAAATAAGGGATAATAAAGTGTAATTAAGTGCTTTATTGTAGGACCCACTAAATTTTTAACTTTACACAACACCACTTATACTCTAATTAACTTGCTCCTTAATAACCGTGCCCAAAAGAAACAGGACATTTCGTTTGGGACGGAGGGAATATTTTTTTATTATTTAAATTATGTAATATTTTTTTATTGTAATGTTTGAATTTTATTTTTAATAAAAAATTGAAATTTTAAAATTAAAGTGTACAATTGGGGATTTTATTTTAAAATTGGACTTGAAGGAGCACATTTGGTCTCGTTTTGGTCCGATTGAGCCCTAGAAAATTATTGTAATTTTTTTTATTATTATTGTATTTAAATTATGTCTTTAAATTATTGTAATGTAGAATTTTAATTTTAATAAAATTTGAATTTTAAAAATAAAAGTGTAGAAATATGAATTTTGTGGAAATGAGGATCTAAGCACCCACCTAAGACACAATGCATTGGAGAGGGGTGTGTCTTAGGTGGGGCCCACTCCTAAGACACCCCTCTAAGACACAAGCATTGGAGTTGCTCTAATGAGGTGATTAGTACGGTGGAATGGAATGGTGATTCCTACCTCCATTCCATTCTTATGATTGGTATAGTTTTATTTTAAGAATCATCATTTTTAAGGGAATCACCATTCCTTTACATATAGGAATCATCATTTATTCCCTCTAACATGGTAATACACATTCCATTCCATTTCTAATTCACCTAAATTTAGGTTTTGACAAAATTATCCTTATATATTTTGCACCCCACCCCACCCCACACCCTCCTCCCAATAAAATATATTTTTAATTTTTCTCGCTACTCCACCCCCACCCCCCAAAAAAATTATTTTTCTCGCTACCCCCACACCCCACCCATCCCTCCCTCCCTCCCTCCCACCCACCCACCCCCACCCCCAACATTTTACTTTTTTTAATTTTTCTCGCCACCCCCCTCTAGCCCACCCCAAAAAAATTTAACTTTATTTTTAGTTTTTTTCGCCACCCCCACCCTCAATTTTTTATTTTTTATTTTTATTTTTCTTCCACCCCCCCCCCCCCCCTCTTCCCAATTTTTTTATTTATTTTACTCGCCACTCACACCCATCCATCATGATGCAGAAATTCCACAAAGACACATACCCTATTGGTATTGCAACTCAAGATTCGGTTCTTAGGGAAAAGTTTACTGATGAACCTGAACATGCAATAAAAAAAAGGTAAATTTGGTATAAAATCATAATAAATTTCTAAATTTTGTTTTTCCCCACAATATTTCATTCTTGTTTCAAAATTCATAATAAATCATTTTTTTGGAATTTCCCACGATGATAGATTTCGATCAAAAATTTAAATGACATGGCAATACAATGTAATTACATGGCAATTATGTGACATGACAATCTAATTGCCCTTTGCGTTTTAACGGTGATTGATCCCGTTAGAGTTGCGCTTGGGGCGGCCGTTAAAACGTGGAGGCATTTTGCATTATTTTTTGAAACGCTGAAGTAGTAAACAACGTCAACCCTGACGTTAGGGTGTTAAAGGCGATATGGGTGTCAACGTTGAGGGGGAAAGTAGTACTTAACCCTTAAATGTGCCACATCATTTAAGTTCGGCGCCACGTAATTTAAAAAATTCGCCGAAAAATCACTCTATGGAAAAATTCCAAAAAAAAGTGATTTATTATGTATTTTTGAAACAAGAATGAAAGTTTGTGGGAAAAACCAAAATTTAAAAATTTATTATTGTTTTAAACCAAATTTACCCTAAAAAAATTGGGAGGTAGGGGGGAGGGGGGTTAGTGGGAGGTGGGTGGGGGTGGCGAGAATTTATTTTTTTAGAAAAATAAAAAAACAAATTGAGGGGAGGGGGGGAGGTGTGGGGTGGCGAGTAAAATAAACAAAAATTTGGGGATGGGGGTGGCGAGAATTTTTTTTAAAAAAGATAGGGGGTAGGGTGGGGGGGTGAGGTTGTGGGTAGCAAGAAATTTTTATGTTTTTTGGGTGCATGTTTCTGTGTAGTAATATGCTTAAGTCAGTTTTTTTTTTTAATAATTTTATTAATATTCAATTTTTTATCTTTTCGATTTTACTCCGGTGCAGATTTTGGTTTGTCCCTACAAATATAACACAAAATAGTGATGGAAGAGAGATGCAAAATAATGCCAATTTGATAAATCTATACTATATTAAAAAGGGAGTTCTCAATTTCAAATTGATTTCGAATCAATTTCAAAATTGAGTGGCAGATTTGTCATTATAATAAAATTAAAAGTTTATTTATAAGCTATACATATTTTTTTTTCTTTTTCTTTAACTTTTTTACTTTTCTATTTTTTTCTAATATTGTGAAATTCGATCAATTATAAAATATTTGATATGCATATCAAATTAAAGATCATGACAAGAGCTTTAATTTGATACTATGTTATGTAAATATTAGATTTAAAATATAAAAATTATATTTATTTAAAGATTAAAACTTGAGAAAATTCTCTCTCCTCTCTCCTCTTTTTTTTGAATAAATCTATTTTTTTCAATTATCTTTTAACTTATAGTATTGTTTTCTTTTTTTCACAATACCAATTTTTATTAATGTGAAACATTCTTTATTTTTTATATTAAACTAAAATATTATCTTAAATTATAGTATTTTTTTATTATATTTAATTTTTTTTATATAAAAATTAAATTAATATAAATTTTATATATAATAAAATATAAAAATATTTTTCGTGCGTTGCACGAGTACAAATGCTAGTTATGATGTAAATGTTAATTTAGTAAAACAAAATAATTTCATTTCATTCCTAGAATTTATTTTTAGATATAAATCATAGGAATGGAATCAAACAAAGAATTACAATTCCATTCATTTTGTATTCCTTATGCATACCAAGCAAATGAATCACCAAGGTTTGTCATTCATTTCCTCTCTTCATTCCATTCCACTCCCATTCCATTCCATCATACCAATCACCTCATAAGTGATAACTAAGACATTCAAGAGCCTTCAAATTTGCGATTTTAGCAGATATCCTAAAGTTATTTTATGCGTGTTTTATGGATAAAACATGATTTCAAATCTACAGATTTAATGGAGTATTATTAAATCGTAATTACAGATAGACTCTGTCTGTATTGATTGAGTCCTCATCGAGCTAAAACTCTTCGTTTGCTTTCACGATGAGGAAATGATTAATTGCGCTTAAGATGACTGGGAAGATTCGTGCTTAATTGCTCTCGCCATGTAATCAAGAATTCCTGTTCCTGCTAGGTGTTTTCGGACTTGCTGTCTGTAAGTACAGTTACTAATACTGTACATTTCTTTGTCCTAGTAGAAGAGTGTTAGTAAGGAATACACTTGAGCGTCAATTGAAAAAGAGTTATAAACTCTTTTTTATTATGTTCTTGTTTTTCAAGCGATTAGATGCGCCTAGAAAGTTAACCGTTGTCTAGCTTTCGATTGTCCACCATTGATGAGGTTTTGAGAAGACATATAGACTAAGTAAAAGAAAGTCTTATTGTATAAGTCCTTGTATATCTTAACTTCATATAGTGGATAATTTTCTCTGAACGAGACTCTTAGACGTAGGTTGTTGTTTAATCAAATTGGATTATTATTTTATGTGTATTGTTCTTTTTTGTTGCATAATATATTCTAATGATATTATATTATCTTTCGTATATAAATAAGAAATAGAAAAAAAAAATATACCCAACCATCCATATTAATTGCTTGACATTGTACATTGATTTGTTACATTTATGTTATTTTTATCCTATTTTTTATTTAATTTTTAATGTTGAATTTGAGTCCATTCTAAAGTTAAAAGTAAAATTACTAATTATTAACAATGAAAATTAGTTTATTTGTTTAGAAAATGAAATACTTTTTTTTAAATGCATAAAAGTATGTTTTATATGCTTTCAATCTAGTTGATGTTACATTAATTGAATTGCAAACAATTATTTATTATATTAAGTGATTGTTAAAAAAATTCATAAAAATAAAGTGTACGAAATGCTTAAAAAAATTTGCTTCAGGGACTCCCGCCCCCGAACCTCCATGTAAATGTCTTTAAACGCCGTAAATCAACAAATTCAACCCCCTCTAACCTCAAATCCTGAATCCGTCCCTGATACTCCCATAACCTACTACAACACATCTCACCGTTTATAGATTAGTCATTCTTTCACACATTTTTTTGTATAGGTTTCTTTTTCTCCTCTGAATCGGGAGAGAAGATGAAACTTTAATAGAAGATTATTCTAAAGTTGCGTTATCTTTGGTTGTAAATTTATCATGGGAAAATGAAGGATAAACAAAATTTCATCCTTTAAATCCTTCATTTCTTTTTCCACATTTCCTATTTGACCCTTACTCATTCCTCATTTACACTACAAAGGAAGGATAATATTATCACGTGTAAATGAGGAATGAGTAATGATCAAGTAGAAAATGTGGAAAAAGAAATAAAGAATTTAAAGGGTGAAATTTTATTTATTCTTCATTTTCTCATGATAAATTTACAATAAAAAATAACGCACCTTAATAAAAGCAGATGAAGAAACGAAAGGGAGTGGCGTTGATTCAAATACTTTTCTCATTTAAGTTGAACTTACGTGATAAATAAATAAATCGGAATACAAATTTTGGTCGTAACGGTAGTGTGAATTTGTAATTTGTAATCGACCCCAAAAAAAGTTGACATCAGAAAATGTGGTATTTAAATATGCAGGATATCAATTGGCGTCCAGCTGCGAATTCAATTCATTTCAAAGTAAGACAAAAGTTTGAATAATAGAGAGTAGAAAGAGTTTGAGCGGTGGAGGTGAAAGAGGGACACGCGTCGGAGTGAAGGAAGAGAAGGTGATATTCGTTGGGTCGTCCATCAACTATGAGTTGAGATTTGGTCCCTTACGTGTCTCATATCTCTCTTCTTTTTCACCACGTCTTTCTTTTTCTATTTCTCTTTTCCCACTCTCACTCTCTACCGCGTCCCTCTCACTCTCTCCATTCCAAAACAATATCTTCTTCTATTTGACTAGTGTTCATCACGGAATTTATGATCAATAGGTTATAGGCTCTGGTCTACACACTCAACTAATTCACTTGCGCAAAATCTGTTATAATACGCTCTATCTATATATACACTATCGTAGTCGTAGAGAGGAATGTTATATATTGTATAATCTTTTTTTTTTAAGTTCAGTTCATGTTGGTATTTCATTTATTTTTTATTTTTTATTTTAATTTTAATACCTTAAATATTATTGTTGATATTATTAAAATTTTATAAATTAGATCAAAGTTTATTTTGATGTTATAAGGAAAATGAATAAAACAAATTTAAATTTTTATGTAATTAAATTAATGATATTAATAATAATTTTTTAGGTATTATAATCAAAATAAATGTATAAAAAATACTGCCCTCTACATTCCATAAGAGTGTGCACTTCTATTCATTTTGGAATGTCTCATAAGAGTGTGTATTTGTCATTTTTGAATACTACCTCACCATAACTCCTTATTTCTTACCCATACTTTAAATAAAGTGAATCGCTTTCTCCACTCTCAATACACTCACCTAACATTTATTAAAACTCGTGTCAACAACAATTATATACACTTTTATGGGATCGATGGAGTAATATAAATTAAACAAAAATAATGGTAATATAAGATATGAAGTAAGAGCATCTGCATCCAGCGAGCCCCAAAAAAGGGACTCTACAACAGTGGGACCTACTTAAGAGCCTCTCCTCCATATTGGAGACTCTAAAACGGGCTCTATAATTCATTTGTATTTATCGTACGTAGTCTCACCCAATTGGCTCGGCATTTTTTCATATGTGGCCTCTCAAAGTTTGACGTCTTTTTGGACACATTGGAAGTACGACTTGATTTATTTATTGTCGTGAGTCAGAATGTCAAAAGGACGACCTTTGTTGAATCTACAATGTGTGCAGTGCACTATAAAAAGAAAATATACATTTAATTAAAATTATTTTCTTAATTTTTTAAAAATTAAAAAAAATAATTTTTTTTTAAGAAGCACGTGTAAACAAGCGATTGCCTTTTTCCCCCAACTAACCTGCCTCACAAATTTGAGCCCGCCCTCAAGCCTCCTAGCTCGGTAATGCAGAGGAGCTCGTTGGCGCGCAATTCAAGCCCGTTCAACGACCCCATTATAAATGCTCTAACATTTGTCTTATTGGGAAATGCACATAATAAATAAATACTCCCTCCGTCCCGGCCAAGACGCTACATTTGCTTTTCGGCACGGAATTTAAGGAATTGTAGATTAATGTTTTAAGTGTGTAATAGTAATAAAGTGACAAAGTAGGAGAGAGAAAGTAATAAAGTGATAAAGTAAGAAAGAGAAGGTAATAAAGTGATAAAGTAGGAAAGAGAATGTAATAAAGAAATACTTAATTAGTGTTAATTAAGTGTTTAAAATTCCTTATTTTTACCAAATATAGAAATGTAGCATCTTTGTTGGGACGGCTCGAAAAGGAATATGTAGCATCTTGGGCGGGACAGAGGGAGTATAAAATACTACTCCCTCTGTCCTAATTTTTAGTATCCAACTTTCCTTTTTTGGCCGTCCCACATTTTGAAATTCATTTCTATTTTTAGTAAAAGTAGGTAGGGCCCTTACTCTACTTTAATTATTTTAATTCTCATATAAAATGTGAGACCTTTATTCCACTCACAATACATCAATCACTTTATTAAAACTCATGCCGTTCTCAACTGGATACCAAAAGCCAAGATGGAGGGAGTATTAACTATAATATACAAATCATATAGCCAAATACGAATTTTTAACTTCCTTGAAGCTCAAACAATACTAAAAATAAAGGGAGAAAGAAAATAGATTTTAATAATAAAATTAAAATATGTAGTCATTACAATTAATTATTTTTACAGTTATAGTTAGGAATTTCCATTGAGTCGGTCCATTCGATTTCGAGTCAGTTCATTCTGCTTCGAGTTATTTTTTATTCGGTTAATTGGTTTTTCTTTTTTCGGGTTAAAATATGTTGATCTTAATCATAAGTTCATAACCCACTCGATTTTAGGCTAGCCCATCAAGCCCGCAAGTTTACTATTTATTTTACATATATGATTTTTTTTTAATTGAAAAGTATATTCTTGTGAAAAACAAAAATAGGCAGTATTTTAAAGGATTAATTGCGTGTAATATCACAAACTTTGAAGAAAATTCATTTTCCCACAAACTTTAAAAAATCCACAAATTATCAAATACTTTCAAAACTGTTCAAACTCCCCATGTCAACTATTATGATTATTACAAATCTACCCTGCATTCATACAAATTATAGAAAGACCCGCACATATGTTCAATATTCGTACAAAATAAAAATAAAAAACCCCAACATGAAATTATTTTAGGCAAAATTACCCTCATGAGTTCTCTACAATTATAAAGCAATTTAATAAAATCACAAATATGGCCCAACATGCTCCCGTATCACTTCAAAATTAATCTAAACACAAACCAACTTTATACCTTAAGTTGAAAACCGCTTCTGGAGTCAGTTCATGTTGCGTTTTACGGACCGTCTGCCTCTCCGAGGCTCTATCCAACCACGCACTCGCAAGAGATGGTTGCAACCTTCTTCCTTCAGCAGTAACTTTCGAATTATCCAGAAGCTATCACCCTTGTTTTATGGATAAATCCAACCACGCACTCACAAGAGATGGTTAAGCGATGATTTCTTCTAGAAATTCTAAGTCTCGATGTATAATACTTTGTTGGAAAATGAAAGAAAAATATTTACTTAACCGGAAAGTTGAGCTAAAACTGAACGTTTATGGAGGAATTATAAAATACTTAATTTATTACGTAATATCTCCCTCATGGAGGAGACCAACTTGTCTAACTACTCATTAGTAGCAAATATTTGTTTACATAATATTAAAAGAACTAAAACTAAAACTGAAAATTTTGAAAACTAAAATTTCAAAAATACAAAGATATGTTTCTAGAGAGAGAGTGTATGTAATGTGAAGTTGGGTTGATTTTTCGGATCCCCTCTTTCCCTCCAGAGCTCGCCTTTTATAAAGGTCTGATGCCTTCTATAATTCTTGGTGGTTCGCTTCGGATTCCCTTTCTTCATGGCCAACTCATGGATGTGATTGCCACCTTATTTTGTCGGCCATTATTGCGGACACAGCTTAATGCCTTCAAATGGGACTTGATGGGCAGGACCCTTCTTTTATCTCTTTGTGATAATTGTTGGTAAGGGCCGACTGCTTTTTCCTCCACTCAACTTTGTCGTATGCTTTTGGTGAGTGGTTTTCCAGTTGTTTAACCCCACTTTTGTTGTTTTCTTCAAGTGTGGTGATCCGTCCTTTTCTTCCACCCACTCTTGTCATCTTCTTTTTGGTGAGGGGATCTCCTGTTGCGAGTCACATGACTCCCTTTTCTTTGTCGAACATCTTACTTTTTTGGTGCCCTCGGTGCTCGTCCATGCGGAGTCTTGTGCTCCTCGTACTCGTCGGACCAGAACTTTTTCTTATCGGGTTTCAGAAGAAAACCCTTGGCAAACTCCGGTTCTTTCTGCGTGGGACATTCCATGCAGACGTGCTCATTCCAATGGCCCAAGTGAGCCATATTGTAGAACTTGCGACGAACCTCTTTATTCCCCACGATTTTGTTTTGCCAAAGTGTTAGCCTTTTTTCTTCAAAGGCTTTCTCGGCATACTTGGTAGTAGTTCCTGTCATGGTGTTTAGCAGGAATGATCCCAAACTCGAATTCTGAGAGAACTTGAATCTGTACTTGACTTTGTCCATCTCTGTGAGACAGACCCATAATTCCCATGCTCGCCTTGTGGAAATCTGATCTTTCGTAAATGTGGCGACAATAGAAGACTGATGATCGGGAGCCTTGATCCGGTTCAAGGCTTGATTGTCGGGCCATCGAAGCTTTATGAAATGAAAAGCCTCGTGGTTGCCCTTTCCTGCAGGTTCTGGTGCTGCACTGAAGAAATACAGTTCCAAAACATCCCCTCATTTGAGAAACTCGTTATTTGCCTAAGCGTCATAGATTATTTCTTGGATCCACCTCGGTAGACCCTTGATTTCACTGAACGCCGGGGAAATAGTATAAACTGAGGCCAATGCCCCAAATTCATACCATTCCTTGACATCTTGTGGATTGGCTCCGGTGGTTATCCACACTCGAGGATATTTTTCTCCTACATCAACTCGGCTGTTTCCCGGATTAATGCCCTTTCTTGTGTTGAGTTTCTCCCATCTGGACTGATATACCTGCCAACTTGGAGATACTTCAAAAAAGTCAGTACCAGTCTTAGATTTGCCTGTCGTTGGTCTAAGGCTGATCTCTCACTCTTTTACCCCAGAGGTGGTGGGTTGACATGATAATTCAGGATGTGACCCCTTTTTCATCATCTTTTTCTTGAGTTTCCGACTTGGAAGCCATAGCCTCAGAACTTGTACTAGGGGTACTTGAATCCCCTGCTACAGGTAATCCGCCTTGTACGGTAACGCCATCTTTAATCAGAGGTTCTCTGATTGCACGAAGGAGCGGTCTGTGGATTGCATCATGAAGATCTATCATCTTCTTAAGGCAGACTTGTATTCGGTCAGATACCTTGGCTTCGTCAGCCGACTGTATCCTTCCTGCTTGTTTGGCATGGAGTACACACTCTTGCTATTCTTGTAGTAGCATTTTCATATTTTCACGAAGCTACCCCTGACTTGTTGTGATGGCTTCAACCTCAGTTGGCTCCATCTCTTTTTAGGAAATCTGCAAGAACATTATCATCAGATTTCAAAACGACAATATCAAAATATTGACATTCAGCTTGTCATCTTAATAATCTAGTCTTTTCAGGTTTAGATTCAATTTTCTTGGTTAAGAAAGTTTTAACGTTAGCATTATCAACTTTCAAAACAAATTTCTTAGCAAGTAGAAATATCGGTCATTTTTTAAATGTTTTTTTGACTGCATATAATTCTTTCTCATTGATGTGTCATCGCACAACTTCACTGTCGGAGAAGAGGCCACTGCAGTATCTGCACGGTTCTTCTCCATATGGGGTGATCTTGGTAAGGACGGCTGCCCACCAGAAATCACTCGCATCTGTGTAAAGGACCAGGTCGTCCCCATCTTGTGGTATTGAAAGCTTTGGGAGATTCTTGCAAATCTCTTTCAGCTTCTTCATACCCTCACGATGTTCTCCTTTCCAGATGAATGGGACATCTTTGTTTAGTAAGGGACTAAAGATTTTCCTGTGTTCTGCAAGATTTTTAATGAACAACCCATGCAAAGTTGACAACTCCTAGAAAGCTATGGAGCTGCTTCTTTTCTTTGAGATCCTCTGGGAAATTCTGGACCTTTTCCACAATATGTTCCTGTAGAATTATCTCTGTCTCATCGATCTCAATCCCCAGAAATTCCATCTTCTGAGTTGCCACGACCGCCTTCTTTTCAGACAACACTAATCCTTCCTGTTGTTAAAAAATTCTCCAAATGTTTGACATGTTCATGAATATCTTTTGATGCAATTAAAATGTCATCAATATAGACAAACATGAATGAGGAATAATCCTTGAATATGGTGAAGCATGAAATCAACATCTAAACTAGAAAGCGATAAACGAGATAAGATGTACGTGGTTCGATCATAAATGATCTACATCCACGGGAGTTCTTCGTTGTTTTCACTATACTTCGAGATAATTACACATTTTACAAGTGTGTTGCTCCCAAGTGAACTATCCTCTAATGCTAATGTTAACCTTCTATTTATAGATGTGAGAGTGAGCCCTAAAGGCCTTAGGCCCATGAACTTTAACGATTGGATTTAGGCCCAAAACTTAGTACAATGATCTTAATCCCCAAGCTGAACCATCATACGTGGCTGCGTGGAAAGGCACTTTGGTGGCGCTGCTCTACGCTGTTGTGCTGTGTAGCTCTGCTGCACTGCTCTGGCTGGCTGCGCAGCTTTGCTGCGCTGCTCTGCTTTGGCTGCGCAGCTTTGCTGCGCTACTCTAGTCTGCGCTGGTGGTGTTGCACTGTAGCAAGGCAGCATCTCTGCACTTTGGTCAAGGTTGATTGACTCTTCGTATTCATTTGTTAGCAAGTCTTTTTAGTTAGCCCTGCGTTCATTAGTTCCTATTATAATTAATAACAATAATAGTAATCAAGTAAGATGTTCTTGTATTGCCAAGCACAACGCTAATGAGTATTCTAGTCCTCATCAGCTACTCCCCCTAGTCTGGTTGAACCGTGTCTTCTTTGTTGTTCAACCAGTGGTGTGTGATATAGAGTCAGCGCTGTGCTGCTCTCCCGTGTCAAATTAGTATACCTGATTCCCTGCACTTGTTAGATAAGAACTTGTCAATCTTTACAAAACAATGGTGACAAAGTATTTCAGCGCTGCGAATGAACTAAGGTAAGAGAGATAGTAAAATTTCCTTTTGACTCTTTGAATATCATCAATGATGACTAACTTCAGGCTTGAATATCCGCAGAGCGGCTGAGTTGCCACTTAAGGCTCATCCTCAGTCTAACTTTCACGGCTTGCGATGTTTCTGCGCGGAGCATAGACATTGAGGCCTTCGTTGTGCAATTAATGCCTTGAATTTTGTAATTAATGCCTTGAATTGTGCAATTAATGCCTTGAATTATGCAATTAATGCCCTCGTCGTGCAATTAATGCCTTGAATTGTGCAATTAATGCCTTGAATTTTGCAATTAATGCCCCTGTCTAACTTTCGCGGCTTACAATATTTTTGCGCGGAGCATAGACAATCAAAGAACCCTGTCTAACTTTCGCGGCTTACAATATTTTTGCACGGAGCATAGACACTGTGAACTGACAACGACTCAGATATTCTGTGCCGACCGAGATAACTGTTTTCCCTGTACTTGAAATAGCTGCTCTGATTGCGCTGGGATAGTCACACTGGTTGCGCTGATACAATCACTCTGATTGCACTGAGATAGCCACACTGGCTGCGCTGATATGATCACTCTGACTGCACTGGGATAGCCACACTGGCTGCTCTTAATATAATCACTCTGACTGCACTGAGATAGCCATACTGGCTGCGCTGAGATGGTCACACTAGTTGCATTGGGATAGCCACACTGGCTGCTCTTGATATAATCACTCTGACTGTACTGAGATAACTATACTGGCTGCTCTTGATATAATCACTCTAACTGTACTGAAATAGCCATACTGGCTGCTCTTGATATAATCACTCTGACTGTACTGAGATAACCACACTGGCTGCGCTGAGATGGTCACACTGACTGCACTGGGATAGCCATACTGGCTGTGCTGAGATAATCACACTGGCTGTGCTGAGATGACTAAGATAGTTATGCTGATAATTTAAGCGTTGATTGTACTGAGATAGCCATACTGGCTGCGCTGAGATGGTCACACTGGTTGCGCTGATACAATCGCACTGACTGCACTGAGATGGTTGCACTGGCTGAGCTAAGATAGCCACACTGGCTGCGCTGAGATGATCGCACTGGCTGAGCTAAGATAGCCACACTGGCTGCGCTGAGATGATCGCACTGGCTGAGCTGAGATGAGATAGCCACACTGGCTGCGCTGAGATGAATGCAGAGCTGGCAGTCCCCAGAAATTCCGGTCAGCGCTGTCGCGTACCGCCCACTAATTCGAGAGTTCTCGTGAATAAATATAAGTGTGGAAATACCCATTTGATGGCCCTTGTAAAGAATAAAGTAAAAATAGAGCAAAATTAGTTCAAAGACAGATTCGAACCCAAAAATTATAACCAAAGCAAGTAGACGAAGATAAGGATGAGCCAGAGTTGGCTGCGCAGCTGAAGTGCTGCGCTGCTGAACCGCGACGAGAGAGAAAGGCAGCGCTGGCAGCGCTGCTGAACCGCGACGAGGGAGAGAGGCAGCGCTGGCGTTATACATTTCCGTGGCTCTCAGTCCCTCTGACCTAAGCGTCTCCATCTTCTTCTTCGCCATTTCCAGCTGCAACAGAGTTTTTCCAACGAGCGCCTGCGCCTCAGCTTTGGATTCTTTGCTATGCATTACCTGCTGTTTCATTTCTTCCACAATCAAGAGTGTTTTGGACAAGTTCTCTTTCAATTTAAGAAGATCGCTTTGCTCAGATTCCAAGTTCTTCGATTGAGTAGTCTCGGATTCAGCTACCGTCTCAATCTGAAGCTTAAGCTGCTCGATAAATATGGAAACGTAGCAATTATCCTCAAGAACAACATACAAACATAGATATCGAGTCTCTACAATGAGAGCATAAAAGCAAAAGAGCAATAACTAGATAGAACTCCCAAATACGAGGGAGAAAGGCAGCGCTGGCTACGCTGCTGAACCGCGGCAAGGGAGAGAAGCGCGCTGACGTGCTACTGAACCGCGGCGAGGGAGAGGGCAGCGCTGACGTGCTGTTGAACCGCGGCGAGGGATAGGGCAGCGCAGACGTGCTGCTGAACCACGGCGAGGGAGAGGGCAGCGCTGGCGTGCTTCAACAAGCGAGGGAGGCGGCGCTGCCGAGCAGCGACAAGCGAGAGAGCAAGCGAGAGGGGAAGCGCTGACTTCGCTCCCAAGCAGCACCAAGCGAGAGAACAAGTGAGAGAGGCAGCGCTGACGAGCTTCAACAAGCGAGGGAGGCGGCGCTGCCGAGCAGCGACAAGCGAGAGAGCAAGCGAGAGGGGCAGCGCTGACATCGCTCCCGAGCAGCACCAAGTGAGAGAACAAGTGAGAGAGGCAACGCTGACGAGCTTCAACAAGCGAGGGAGGCGGTGCTGCCGAGCAACGACAAGCGAGAGAGCAAGCGAGAGGGGCAGCGCTGACTTCGCTCCCGAGCAGCACCAAGCGAGAGAACAAGTGAGAGAGGCAGCGCTGACGAGCTTCAACAAGCGAGGGAGGTGGCGCTGCCGAGCAGCGACAAGAGAGAGAGCAAGCGAGAGGAGCAGCGCTGACTTCGCTTTCGAGCAGCACCAAGCGAGAGAACAAGTGAGAGAGGCAGCGCTGCCGAGCTTCAACAAGCGAGGGAGGCGTCGCTGCCGAGCAGCGACAAGCGAGAAAGCAAGTGAGAGGGGCAGCGCTGACTTCGCTACCGAGCAGCACCAAGCGAGAGAACAAGTGAGAGAGGCAGGCTGACGAGCTTCAACAAATAAGGAAGGCGGCGCTGCCGAGCAGCGACAAGCGAGAGAGCAAGCGAGAAGGGCAGCGCTGACTTCGCTCCCGAGCAGCACCAAGCGAGAGAACAAGTGAGAGAGGCAGCGCTGACGAGCTTCAACAAGCGAGGGAGGCGGCGCTGCCGAGCAGCGACAAGCGAGAGAGCAAGCGAGAGGGGCAGCGCTGACTTCGCTCCCGAGCAGCACCAAGCGAGAGAACAAGTGAGAGAGACAGCGCTGACGAGCTTCAACAAGCGAGGGAGGCGGCGCTGCCGAGCAGCGACAAGCGAGAAAGTAAGCGAGAGGGGCAGCGCTGACTTCGCTACCGAGCAGCACCAAGCGAGAGAACAAGTGAGAGAGGCAGGCTGACGAGCTTCAACAAACAAGGGAGGCGGCGCTGCCGAGCAGCGACAAGAGAGAGAGCAAGCGAGAGGGGCAGCGCTGACGAGCTTCTATGCTGGATTCCGATAGGAGGAATTTGAAATTTCTTGCGATGGAAACTCAAGAACGGCAGCGATGCTCGCCAGACTTCGATTGCAAAAAATTACCGGAGATCTGATTTGAAATACAAAGAAATACAAAGAGATATCAGGCTTTATCAAGATTTGTACGAAATTGTTGAAGAATACGCATGAATAAGAAAATTGGGGATTTTCCCCTCTTCCAAGCAAATCAAGAGATTCATCCCAGAATCAGAGGTGTTTATCGATCCCTAATTTGGGATTTTTGTTGCCGATTAAATCGACAAAACTCCGGCAAAAACGCTAGTAATCGTCGATTTGCTGTGAGAGACTTAGGATTCTCGATCTGGGCACGACGGTAATCGCCGATTTGAAGAGATTTGAAAAGATCTGGATATTGAGCAATTGGTGTATGACGATGAACAGTAACCCTCTCGATGAACAGGGATGAACAGTAACCCTCCGATGAACAATACTTCTTCGGTGAACAGTAACCCAGAATTTCCATTTTTAGAGGCTCGTCGGAACTCACGACGTAGCCTCCGTTTCCCATAGACGGCGCCAGTTGGTGAAGCATGAAATCAACAGCTAAACTAGAAAGCGATAAACGAGCTAAGATGTACGTGGTTCGATCATAAATGATCTACGTCCACGGGAGTTCTTCGTTGTTTTCACTATACTTCGAGATAATTACACATTTTACAAGTGTGTTGCTCCCAAGTGAACTATCCTCTAATGCTAATGCTAATTACCTTCTATTTATAGATGTGAGAGTGAGCCCTAAAGGCCTTAGGCCCATGAACTTTAATGATTGGATTTAGGCCCAAAACTTAGTACAATGATCTTAATCCCCAAGCTGAACCATCATACGTGGCTGCGTGGAAAGGCACTTTGGTGGCGCTGCTCTACGCTGCTGTGCTGCGTAGCTCTGCTGCACTGCTCTGGCTGGCTGCGCAGCTTTGCTGCCCTGCTCTGCTTTGGCTGCGCAGCTCTGCTGTGCTGCTCTGGCTGCGCAGCGCTGCCGCGCTGCTCTGCTCTGGCTGCGCAGCTTTGCTGCGCTGCTCTGGTCTGCGCTGGTGGTGTTGCACTGTAGCAAGGCAGCATCTCTGCACTTTGGTCAAGGTTGATTGACTCTTCGTATTCATTTGTTAGCAAGTCTTTTTAGTTAGCTTTGCGTTCATTAGTTCCTATTATAATTAATAACAATAATAGTAATCAAGTAAGATGTTCTTGTATTGCCAAGCACAGCGCTGATGAGTATTCTAGTCCTCATCAGAATAGATTATCCATCTTTCTTTGGAATAACTGGGGTGCATTGGCTAGCCCCATCGGCATGAAATTCCCGACGTAATGTCCTTGTGGAGTTGAGAAGGCTGTGAACTTCTTACACCCTTCCTCCATGTGAATCTGGTAAAAACCTGACTTGCAATCAAACTTTGAGAATACCTTAGCACTTCTTATGCAATTAATAAGGTGTTCTCGGCTTGGGATGAAATACCCATCAAACTCTAGAATGTCATTAATTCCTTTGTAATTAATAACCAATCTAGGTTTACCTCTTTTGATCTCACAATAATTTCTTACCAGAAATCCGGGACTACTGTAAGGCGAGTTTCCTAGCTCGATCAATCTCAAATTAAGATGTTCCTTGGTTATGCTTCTCATATCCTGCTGATCATGAGTGTTCATCAGGATTGGTCTGAATCGCACAAATTCATGCTCCTTGCCGGTTTTAACCTTCAAGGTTGCTTTGAGTTAGTTCTTGTCCCACCATGCCAAAGGATCCTCATGATAGCATTTTTGGATTCTCCTTTTGACGTCTGCTATGGACACATGTTCTTCTTCCCTAATATCTTTGTGTGATATTAAGAAAACTTTAAGGATCTGAGTTTCTTCTTCAGAAAGATCTGGAAACTCCTTGATTCTGCATTTGAGCAGAACATCTCCGAACCTTCGTTGATCCTTGATCTGTGGACGCCGAAGTTTGCCGTCGTCATTATCACCACGCTTGCTGCGAAAGCTGACTAGCATAGTTTGATTGAATGCTCATTCGAATCTTTGCACAATGATTTTATGGTCACAATTGGTTGTGAACACAAGCCTTCTGGCTTCATTGTCCTGTGTAAACCTCTTGAAGGTTTGCAGAAAATTATTTTCCAGCAATATATCTGCCCCCGTATCATGGAAATAGATTGGTGGAGTCTTGACCTTGTACCAAGGTGTTTGCCCTGCTCCTCCGATCAATATTTTTGTCTGTTTCACTCCTTTTGATAGAAGCAACATCTTCTTGGAAAAATCCCTTCCCACAATTTGAGGTAGTTCTTCTTCAACGTCTGTTAGAAAGACCCCTCGTTTTGTTGTGCAGATTCCTGCTCCTGAATCAATGAAGGCAGCAAAATATTCTGCCTTAAATTTCTCGTATAACATCCCAATAGAGATGTAAATTGAAAATGGACTTGTCATTCGACCAACAATTTTTTCCTGCCTATTGTTACTTTCATTCCTCCTTCTTTCCTTGACCATGGTAAATATTTGTCAAGGAAATTTCGTCCAAGTATTAGGACGTCAGCTTCTTGTCCGGCTTTGCCTTCGATTTCGATCTCAAAGCCTCCAACCTCCAAAGTCCTGAAATATCGGTTGCTTTCTGGATTTCTCAAGTAATACAACGTATTGCAGGGGAACTGATTCTCCCTCTCAGTTGTATTAAATCTTGTGGCAACACCTCTCCATCCTTCGGAGCATTTGAGTTTGATTTTTACTGTTATACGCTGGAATGGTGCTTCCTGGATTGCTTTTTGCTCGTATGAATGCGAGAAACTCCTTTCCAAAGGTCTAGACGTTAGACTTTCTCCTTGGAACGATAGCCTTCCTACTCCTATTCTGAGACTTTGTTCGTGCTCCAGCACCTGTTTGTCTCTGACATGGATATGAAGGCACTATATTTTGATATATGATTCACGTACCCGTGACCAATTCCGGATACCAAACGAATACATACAAAAATTGTTAAAACCATTTATTTTCTTTACAATTATATTTGTAAATTTTCTATTTTTTAGTTATGAAATTTTTGAAAAAAAATATATATATTTATCGAACTTAAATAATGATTTAGCTTTATAATTAAAGTTGTTTTTGTTTTTGTTTTGTTTTTTTTTTTTCAAACAGAATGTTATATACGGATATTTATATATTTATATAAATGTGTAGCTTTGAATTCTTAAAAATTAAGGAATCTATCAATACTATACATATATAAACGTATAAAAATATATGTAAGAGGTTATTTATTAAAATAGTAGTATTATATATGAGATAAGTTACATGTGTGTGGATTACATATATTGAAATGGATACGTGTAATGATTTTAAAAGCTAAGTATATATTAGAACTTAAGCATGACTCATGAAGCCTAAAGCAAAGACCTATTCTAATGACTCATCCAATTTTTATCTAGTATAAATAAGCTTATTGGCTATGAGCTACTCACACTCAACGTACACATATTCGAAACATTAATTTACCTTTATCTGATTACAAAATTTAAAGTCTTTGATTTTCATTGTGAGGAGCAAAACGACCATTATTTGATTTCAATTGTTGGAATCAATTTTCAAGCTCAAGTTTTAGGTTTGGAATTTATTTAAATGCATGTTATTGTTAATTATTGTCCATTTTAATATTATGCGTTTATCATAATGTGAGTTAAATTAAATATCGCTAGGGGCCAGCATAATTGGTCCAGGATGTAAAGATCATTGGTATGCCACCGTGCGACTTTCAGTTATTAATGTTTGATCATATGTGTTACCATTTAATTAACATGTGGACAATGATTGCATATTCCCACACTGAGTGTACTTTGTATGCTCATCCCATATTTATCATTTTTAGGTTTTTAAGGTGGGAGGCGCGTGGAAAGTCGAATGGCTAATCAAATATTTTGAATTTAAATTTTTACTTAAAGATATTATGTCGAGTAAAGTATTTTAAATAAAGATTTATTTTACGATTTTTCACATTAAATATTTGTTTATACACATAATTTTTCGCATGAATTTTCATTAAAATTTTAGTTAGATTTGGGTGTCACAAAAATCATGTGCCTATTACAAGAGAACGAATCTTACTTGCAAATCCGGTGATAAGCGACTCCAGAGTGAATCTTCCGACTTGTTTACCATGGCAAGACTTGATGTAGGGTGGCTACGAACTTCAAGTCCTTTCCACCTTCTAGGAATGGCGTCTCTCTTTCTCTCCTTCTGCTCTCACAGAACTCTCTCTTTTTTGCTCACACGTTAATGCTCAAGTAATTAGGTTTAGGGTTGTCTTATTATTTATACTAGGTATTAATCATAACTAAATAATAAACTCATAAACTTAATTAAAACAAATAGAGCCCAAGAGAGAATAATTGAGAAGGGACGCCCCCTTATGGAATTACGCCTTTATTGGGCCAAGCGGGGATCTACTAGCTCGAATAAAGTTTGGCCTCCCAGTGCTCGATTTTCTTATTCAGCCCAGAATAAAATCGATACACAAGTATTAATTTATTCCACTAGAAAATTAATACTGAATTACCTCTTTGTTCTTTAGGTGAGTGATGCGTCTTCGACTTTTGGCCCATTTGGCCCTATTTTTCTCTTTATTTGTGTCGGTACAGGTTTGTCCGGGGGAAAAACAAAGTTGTGAAGGAAGGAAGGTCAGTAGAGCGAAAACAGAGGAAATGCGTTCAGAATGGGCATTACCGAGCCCAAATTGCTAAGTCATGTTTACCAGCATGGAGCTTCGGCCAACAAGTACCTCTCCAATTTAACTTGGGGCATGGGAACCTGGAGCAACCCACCTGGTATGCACCACACCGAAGAGAGCAATCCATCTGATCGTTACCATGAGAAGCAGACAGCCAGAGCCATAAAAGGAAAGTCAATCTCGGAGATCTCGAAGAAGGACGTGGAAGATGGAAGAAGAAACTGGAAGGATCGAAAGAATGGGAAAGGTTGACTAAGCTTGCAGCTGGACGCCATCTTCAATCGGATCAATCAAAGATCGAGCTAATTAAGGAAAGAAGATCCCGGCGAAGATTTGGAGCCGGCACAGCTAGGGTTAGACCTTTACCATTCGGCAGTATAAAAGACTAATGGTGTGCAGCGTGCACAGACTCTTGGCACTTGAAACTCTTGTTTTTACTTTAGTTATCACTTTAATTCACCGTGTGTGGCATCCAAAGCAATTTACATTTCAGTACTTTTTCCTATTCCGCTGTGTTTCTGCTTTTGAACAAGATCGAAGGCTTGAAGCCTAGGTATTATTTATCTATTCCAGTATTTTCTTTCGTTCTATCATGTGTTTAATCTCTTTTGCATTTATGAATTCTGTTATGTGTGAGTAATTCTTTAGGTGAGGTTTTAGGGGTGGAAGTAATTGTTGTTAACATGTAAACATTCGTGAGGCATTTGTTCTTTCGGTTGAATCTCGTGGTTCCGGAAGGATATGTTCGGAACCATGGACAGTAAGGGCCTAACGGGTGATCTCCATTCGGTAAAACGCTGTCCGTGTCAAGCAAAGGTCAGGGTGTACCAAGGTACAACAACCGGTATGCCCAAGACCGAGTAGCTGAGCAGCGTCAACAAAAGGCGTTGTAGATCCAGAAGGTGGGGAAGGGATTGATGGGATACACTGTCCTCCCCCAGTCTTGGGCTTCTCTAGAGACTATCCATCAACTGTGACGAGGCATAAAGCCATGGTTATCAAACGAGGAAAGCAATCTCGGCGCCGTAGCATGTCTATGACTGGTCGGCTGACAAAGCCGGAAATGGTTGTGTCCAGGAGGCATGTGTCACTCAAAGCGCTGAGTTGGGGACCTCGGGAGAGAAGGTTGGTGAGGGCCATACTTGGTGAGTAACGGGTATGGCTACCATCTAAGGAGAAGTGAAGCACTGCCTTGTGACCGGGGATTGTGTGACCTTCGGACCAAGTGACCACAATGAGATCAACCATCCTATATGTGAAGTATAACCCTTGAAACGCCCCAATTTCTTTAGGCCACGCCTTGGGTTTGTATGGATCATAGACGGATCATCAGTGTGCCTATGACCAAATCGAATGTTAACAACAATTATGACCTAACCGAATAACCTCACCCCTTTGTTATTATTGATCTTGTTTATTTCTTGTGCAGAGTATACAGATTGAGAATTGTGACACCTCAGTTTGTCGTAGGAGAACAAAGTGGTTCCTCACTCCCTGTGGGATTCGACCCTACGCTTACCGCTAAGACTAAAGTTCTTGTTGTGAGAAGTAGGAGCGTGTACTGTCTGTACTGGGCATACACATGTATTTTGTCCACACCGCACGACGGGTGTGTGTCAGTGAGTCAGGGCTAGCATTAGACTTAATTAATCCCCGTGTTTAAGATATCTAATATCCATTAATTAATTAATTTCTCTGACGATCAATTAATTAATTAATCAGTCGTTTAATTTTAAACGACATCTCGAGTGCTACCACTTAAACTTATTATCGTATCAGAACTAATTCCACCTGCAGGGTTTAATACGATATTACTTGAGCATTAACGTGTGAACAGAAAAATAGAGAGTTCTGTGAGAGCAGAAGGACAGAAAGGGAGACGCCATTCCTAGAAGGTGGCAAGGACTTGATGTTCGTAGCCACCCTACGTCAAGTCTTGCTGTGGGAAATAAGTCGAAAGACTCACTCTGGAGTCGCACATCGCCGGATTTGCAAGTAAGATTCGTTCTCTTGTAATAGGCATGTGATTTTTGTATACATTCGTTTGGTATCCAGAATTGGTTATGGGTACGTGAATCATATATCAAAATATGGTTCCTTCAATTGGTATCAGAGCCGTGGTTCCAGAATTTTGGCTCTACCGGATAAATGAATAGTAAAATCAATAGGTTTACCGTTTATGTGCTTGGTTCGTCGTCTAATCGTGGTTTTTCTTTTATCGCTTTCGGTTTTGCAGGTTTGGCTGTTTGCACCACAACAAAATCTGTTGTTAGTGTAGTTTTCCGTTGTACTCGTACTTTCATTTTGTAATCTGTTTGTACGGGTCGTGGTTTTGCGGATGATGGAATGGCGTTGGCATGGAGATGGCGGTAGTTGAGTTGCGTTTTCTCCATCTACTAGGGTTCGACCATGGTGAGGATATGGGATGAACGGAATCTGATTCGCTGGAGTTTTGGCTCCAACGTCTATGGTGTTCAAACCTAACTCGTCATTGGTTGGAACAGCGTGTGGATGAGGCGCGGTGACTACGGTGGCAAAGGCAGCGTCCGCTTTAGGAATGTCAAAAGGGTGCTCTGAGGTTGGGGGCGCCGCCTTAGGCGGTTACAGAAACCCTAGCGCGGATGGGCTGCAGTGGCGGGTTTTTTTGGGTGGGCCAGGCGGTGCTTCATGGTCAAGACTCGCTGACCGGGCAGCGAGACCCTCGTCTATTTTGACCGAAGCGGGAGTTTGTCGAAGACGACGAGTATTACCAAAAGACGAAGAAAATCTTAATAGATTAGAATTTTTTGTTTTTTTTTCTAATAAAGTAGGCAGGGACGAACAGGTTCCAGTTTTCACGATAAGACGATACTTTTATGTTTTTTTTTTGTCGTTGATAGCATGTCGTGATTTTAATCACCGTTAAAGTGTTTTGAGCATGATTTTATTTGCATTATTTGCTTTAAATGCGCATAAAATATCATGTTAGGTGTTATCACGTTTTCACTAAGCACATTTTAGAATTCCAAGCAAGCATGTTTTACTACATGTGTTCTAGAATTGCATGCTTAGGTTTTCCGTGTCAACGTGATTTACCTTGCAAACCTTTTGAAGTAAAAGACTGAGCGGATAATTCAAATTTTTTTTAATTGATATAGACTTCCACGGTTGGTTTAAAACAAAGTAGATTGATAATTGGTGTAAACCTCCACACGAACATGGCTTGCACTCGTTCTCAATTTGCAGCTTTTGTCAGTTAAACTTCTAAATTTAAAAATGCTTTAATCTTGTGAATAAGTGGCAGTTTTGCATGTAAACGTTCACACTATCATGAATTGCATGTATTAATTCCTACGAGTTATTCTAGGAAAGATTAAAGTAATTATTTTAACCTTGTGAACAGTGGGAGCTTCTTGTGTAAACATCCACACGAACGTGGCTTGCACGAGTTAGTTTTCATGGATTATTCTAGGAGGGGTTAAAATGAAAGATAGTCATAAAATTGACTAAACTGTGGTCATAGCTTAGACGTTAATTTCAAGTACAACTCCCCAACGGATTCCCTTCTTGAAGTTGCGTGGTCTAGATAAGGTCCGTTTATTGGTCCTATTTTGTCATAAGGATAAGTTGACAATGGATTGAGACCAAAGACTGGGCGTCTGGTCAAACGAGGAGCACGTAAACATCCACACGAACGTGGCTTGCTTGTAACTTGATTGGGCTAACGGAGGTTTCAATAATATTGTTTTATCAAAAGGTTACAATATTATTGCTACGAGTCTTTATGCAATAACGTATTTTCTAATGTGCGCTTGTTTGTTCATTTCAGATATGTCTGTTACCCCGCTTTTGAATGTTTTGTCTGCTAAGCCGCTTACTGGTCTGAATTTTTCAGAATAGAAGCGCAATCTGGGATTTGTCCTAGACGCGAAGGAGTATAAATTTGTACTTACTACTCCTGCTCACGCGAACCTTACTACTCGGTCTTCCGAAGAGCAAAGGGAGGCCCACAACCGATGGCATAGGGTAAATAATATGGCGAAAGCATATATTATGACCACTATGTCTTCTGCGTTGCAGCTGCAACATCAGTCGATGGAGACTGCGGCTGCAATTATGAGGAACCTAGAGGAGCTCTTTGGGGAATCGGACCGATCAGTCCATTTTGAACTCATGAGGAAACTCATGTCTTCAGGGATGACAGAAGGTTCATCTGTGTGCGAGCACGTGCTTGGAATGATTAATCATTTCAATGAGCTGGACGTGCTCGGTGGAGGTATCGAGGATGATACTAAGGTTGACACGGTCCTCCACAGTCTGCCCAAATCCTATGAGAACTTCCGACTCAATGTCGTAATGGACAAGAAAAAGTTCACTCTAAATGAACTGCTTAATGAGTTGGTTGCGGCCAAGGAGGTTATGGGCAAGAGTCCACAGGCTCTGGCAACTACCGAAGGTCCTAGCTTTGCACCGAAAGGTGGAAAGAAGTAGAAAGGGCCCCATGGCAAGAAAGGCCAAGCAAAAAGTGGGAGCAAGAAGTTAGGCCCGACCGGAGGCGTTGGCAAGCCAAAGGGGAAAGAGAAATGCTTCAAGTGTCAGCAAGTAGGACATTGGAAGTCTGGCTATCCCATGATGAAGAAAGCTCAAGGTAATTCTACTGCTTTAGTAACTGAAACATACTCAGTTTCGAGATCTTTCCATCAATGGGTTGTTGACTCGGGTGCAACTGATCATGTTTGTTACACTTTGCAGGGGTTTCTGCGGACAAGGGAGCTGAATAGAGGGGAGCTCGCACTCTCCATGGGAAATGAAACAAGCTTGCCTGTTGTTTCAATTGGAGATGTGAATTTGTTTATTGATGGACATGTTTTAGCTTTGAGGGATGTACTTTATGTTCCGGGTTTTCGGAAAAACTTGATTTCTACCATTCAATTACGCAAGTATGGATATTTTGTTCTTTTGGAAGACAGTGCAGTATTCATTAAATATGGTCAAATTTTATTTAAAAGTGCAGCTGATTCTCTCTATACTTTTTCATATCCATTCGATTATTCTTCATCCGCCGCTTATACTTTGACTACAAACCAAAAGAAAAGAAAGGCTTCTTCTCTAGAGAACCAAACTCTTCTTTGGCACCTAAGATTGGGTCACATCAACCTAAGGAGGATCCAAAGACTGGTTTTCGATGGTATCTTGGAGTCTCTCCATGTAGAACCAATCTCAATCTACGAATCCTGCATAGAGGGAAAGATGACGACTCGGCTTTTCAAGGCCAAGGGGTATAGGGCCAAAGAAGTGTTAGAATTGGTTCACTCTGACTTGTGCGGACCTATGTCCACTCAAGCTCGTGGAGGGTACGAGTACTTTATCACTTTCATTGACGATTACTCAAGGGTACATTTACTTGTTACGCTACAAGTCTGAATGCTTTGATAAATTTTAAACATTCAAGGCGGAAGTAGAGAAACGACAAGGTAAAAGTATCAAGTTATTGCGATCTGACCGCGGTGGCGAATTCCTCAGTAACGAGTTTAGAGCATACTTGTTAGAATCTGGGATTATATCTCAGTTGACTACACCGGGTACACCCCAACAGAATGGTGTGGCAGAGAGAAGAAATAGAACTCTTCTAGAAATGGTTCATTCGATGATGAGTTTTGCAACTCAACCTATTTCATTTTGGGGATATGCTTTGGAAACGGTTGGTTACATTCTTAACTTAGTGTCTTCTAAGTTGGTTGCAAAGACCCCATCCGAGCTGTGGTCAAGGCGCAAGCCTTCTCTTAACCACATCCGGGTTTGGGGCAGTCCAACACACGTGCTGAACAAGGATGCCGATAAGTTGAGCTTTAGAGCTGAAGTAAAGCTATTTGTAGGATATCCTAGAGGAACGAAAGGTGGTTATTTTTATTGTCCCAAGGATCAGAAAGTCGTTATTAGCACTAATGCAAGATTCTTGGAAGAGGACTATGTAAATAACTACAAAAGTAAGAGCGAAATCGTCCTCAGTGAGGTCAAAGAGATTGGCACGACAAGTCAACCAACTCAGCCAATTGTGCAAGATGTAGTACCACAAGTCTCATCAGAAAATGTACAAGCTGTCGACACTGAATCTGTAATAGTGCCACGTCGTAGTGAGAGGGCAACAAAGGGTAAACCGCCCAATTGATATGCGTTTGTCAATGAATCTACGGATTTAGTTGATGATGGGCTTGTCGAAGAAGATCCCTGGACTTACTCAGAAGCACTAGCAGATCCAGATGCTCTTGAATGGGAAGCATGTATAGTTTCTGAATATGAATCCATAACTGCCATGTATGTATACGAGAAATGTTTGCTTCATGTGGGTCGAGAGGCCATTGGTTGCAAATGGGTATACAAACGCAAGAGAGGACCAGACGGAAAGGTTACGGCCTTCAAAGCAAGACTAGTGGCGAATGGTTATACTCAACGATCTGGTATCAATTATGCGAAAACTTTTTCGCCAGTAGCCATGCTTAAGTCTATTCGAGCTCTCTTGGACATGGCTGCCCATATGAACCTAGAGGTGTGGCAAATGGATGTCAAGACCACATTCTTGAATGAGTATCTTGAGAAAGATAAAGATATCTATATGCTACAACCAAAGGGGTTCATCAAGGAAGGTGAAGAGCATCTAGTGTGGAAGCTTAAGATGTCCATTTATGGACTTAAGCAAGCTTTACAATCCTGGAACAAACGTTTCGATGACGTGGTTAAAACTTATAGTTTTGAATAGTGTGTCAACGATAGTTGCGTTTATAGGGTCTGTATCGATGGGAGTTTGGTATTACTTATACTCTATGAGGATGACATACTTCTCATTAGGGATAATGTGAATGTATTGTCTGGCATTAAGGAGTGGTTATCCCAACAATTTCAAATGAAGGATCTGGGAGAGGCAGCATATATTCTCGGGATAAAGATTGGTCGTGACCGATCTAAGAGAATGTTGAGATTGTCTCAAACATCCTACATTGACACTGTTTTGGCGCGGTTCAGCATGCAGAATGCCAAGAAAGGTTTTCTGCCTTTCAGACATGGTGTTCCGCTATCTAAGGCAATGTGTCCCACAACGCCTGAGGAGATAACGAGCAAGAAGATAGTTCCCTATGCCTCCGCTGTGGGAAGTCTCATGTATGCGATGCAGTGTACCAGACCTGATATCTGTTTTGTCGTTGGCATTGTGGCTAGATATCAGGCGAATCCAAGTCAAGCTCATTGGACTGCTGTAAAGCACATACTCAAGTACCTTAAACGGACTAAGGAGTGTGCGCTAGTTTACCAGTCTGATGATCTAACACCGGTAGGGTATGTGGACGTCAATTATCAAGGTGATAAGGACAAGAGGCGGTTTACTACTGGTTATGTGTTTAAGTTTGGGGGTGGAGCCATTGTATGGAGAAGTGTAAAGTAGAAATGCAATTCACTATCGACCATGGAAGCCGAGACTGTAGTTGCTTGTGAAGCTTATAAAGAGGTTGTATGACTCAGGAACTTCCTAACTGAGATTGATGTGATTCCTAGTTTTCTGAAGTGCATCAAAATTTATTGTGATAACGAGGCGGCTATTGTGAATAGCAAGGATTCAAGATGTCATCAATACATGAAACACATTGATGGCAAGTATCATTACATTCGGTCTGTGGTCAAGCATGGTGATGTTGCACTGATGCATATTGCGGGAGTTGATAATCTGGCTGATCCCTGCACGAAGACTCTTCCTGGTGCGGTGTTCAACAAACATGTTGAAGGCCTTGGAGT
Organism: Salvia miltiorrhiza; assembly: GCF_028751815.1. Taxonomy (NCBI): domain Eukaryota; kingdom Viridiplantae; phylum Streptophyta; class Magnoliopsida; order Lamiales; family Lamiaceae; genus Salvia; species Salvia miltiorrhiza. The sequence continues at coordinate 24,797,900 of NC_080390.1, forward strand.
TCATGACCTCCCAATACTAAATTAAACTTTAGTATAAGTGGGAGATGTTGTAATAGCTAGAGGATATTATCAGTTTATCAGTCACATTGTATACTAAAAGTTTGCTTTAGTATAAGTGGGAGAATTGAAGGGTTGTATACTGAAAGCAAGACTTTATGCTTGTATACATTGATTCCTTAGTTCACTATGATTCTTCTATTTGAAATATTGTTATTGCATAATCCTATTATAGTCCAATTTATCTCATACTACAGATTATATGGTGTGTTGTAGATCACAGAAGATCATATAATTAGAAAAAATTGAGATATAAATTGAGTTCACAATCGATGCAACTATGGACAAGTTGCTGGTTTAGATTGTAGCATAAATGGATAAATAAATTGTCTTGGCTATTTATTTATGCTAGTACCTTCGTGTATTGAACAGAATCACAGTGAGATGAATTCTTATATTCTGACTTATTAAGAATCAAGATCTCGGTGACTTAAATAGTCTTAACCTTAATTGAAGTAATCGGTGTGAATAATTAATTGACTATTGCTTTGATTTATCATGGGTGAGAGTTCCTTTGAAGCTCAATATACTCGATATTTTGGGTAATGACAATTATTATTTGACATGCGATTATATTGCAATAAGGATCCGTGTCCTGCTAATAACAGGATGATAATATCCTCTCGAGGAACTTAATAAGTTTGTCGTATTAAACCCTGCAAGTGGAATTAGTTCCAATACGATAATAAGTTTAAGTGGTAGCACTCGAGATGTTGTTTATTATTAAACGACTGATTAATTAATTAATTGATCATCAGATGAATTAATTAATTAATGGATATTAGATATCTTAAACACGGAGATTAATTAAGTCTAATGCTAGCCCCGACTCACCTAAAGAATAAAGAGGTAATTCAGTATTAATTTTCTAGTGGAATAAATTAATACTTGTGTATCGATTTTATTCTGGGCTGAATAAGAAAATCGAGCACTGGGAGGCCAAACTTTATTCGAGCTAGTAGATCCCCACTTGGCCCAATAAAGGCATAGTTCCATAGGGGACGTCCCTTCTCAATTATTCTCTCTTGGGCTCTATTTAGTTTGATTAAGTTTATGGACTTATTATTTAGGTATGGCTAATACCTAGTATAAATAATAAGAAGGCCATAAACCTAATTACTTGATCATTAACGTGTGAGCAGAAAAAAAAAAAAGAGTTCTATGAAAGCAGAAGGAGAGAAAAGGAGACGCCATTCCTAGAAGGTGGAAAGGACTTGAAGTTCGTAGCCACCCTACGTCAAGCCTTGCAGTGGGAAACAAGTCGGAAGATTCACTCCAGAGTCGCTCATCGTCGGATTTGCAAGTAAGATTCGTTCTCTTGTAATAGGCACGTGATTTTTGTATGCATTCGTTTGGTATCTGGAATTGGTCACGGGTACGTGAATCATATATCAAAACATGGTTCCTTCATATTATGTCAACGGTATAATCGATTATATCGTCGGTATAATCCATTATATCGGTTATACATTTTTACCGCCGGTATAATCGGATTATACCGATGGTATAATAGATTGATATATATATATATATATATATATATATATATATATATATGCACCAAATGAGTTAAAGCAATTTGCTTTTTTTTTACTTGGGGAAGGTGGAGTGGCGGGGTTTGAAGCTAACCTAAGACCTCACTGTTTATACACAGAAGTTCGCACCACTTGGTGTCCCTTTGAAGACGAGTTAATTTGCTTTTTAAAACTGTAATTTGCATGAGTTAATTTGCTTTTAAAATGCACAAATTACAGTTGAAAAAATGCGGTCAATACATTCAAAATGCACAAACTATAGCTAAAAAAAATCATCGGCGGAATTATAAAATGTGTAAGGTTATGTGTCGGTGGCTGCAAAGTTTACTTCAATGTCAGATTTATTCCATGCGTGTAATTCAACAAATGTTTAAATAATAGAATGGATATGTGGTGTAGATGTTTGAAAAAGTGGGTATTTCTTGTAGATAGGTTGAAAAAAGTGGGTACTTTGATATATTACCACTGTTATATATGTTTGAGTCTAGAATGAGTAATAAAATTATTTTTAATTGTATTTTTTATGAGTACGAGTACATAGATTTTACACGGGTATAGATGGTTCATCTATATTAATCTCATTGTTTTGGTTCATCATCATGCTTCATCATAACCAATGATTTTAAATAACAGAACTCTACCCAAATATAAAGTTATTTTTATAATTTTACTTAACTTAGTAATTTATAACATAGACAGATATGTTGTTGAAACTCAGCAATTTACAAACTGATGTTATAATGAATTGAGTTGGTTGACTAGATTTTAACAGCTAAACTAATTTAAATTTGGCGTTCGTAGGATTAGTTTAACAAATTTTACTATTTAACTCTATCTGATATTCAATTTCAAGTTTGACGGATTAACCGATCCAATTGATCGATTGCGCTTATTTACATATACTAGATATGTAAATTCATTTTCATTATCATTTTTATTTATATATATTTTTTGAATTAAAGATATAAAAAAATATACAAACATTTTTCGTGCATTGCACGAGTGCAAATGCTAATATAAATATAAAATCTAGTTATTCAACTGGTTTTTTACAATCATACTCCATATAACTGAAATTCATAAAAAAGTGAATAATAGGTAAAAAAAAAAAAACAAGTCAATAAAATGGATTAATGTAACTTATTGTCCCATATTACGATACCCAATTTATCAAAAAAACAAATATAGTTTGTGACCTATTAAAATTTTGGGTGGAAATTTAAACTACCCACTTTGATAATGTATCTAACAAAACTACTCATCCATATAATATATCTTACAAAACTACCCAAAGCACAGTTGATGTTGATAGGTTTGCATGGTTTTTTATAAAAATTCTTACATTTTTCTTACACAAGTATAAGAGCATCCACAATGGGGTTACATGATAGCTTACATGATAGCTTATTTTATGATGGGGGGACCACATGGTGTAAAGATGCTGCAGTGGGGTTACATGATAGCTTACATGATAGAATTAGTTTTGATTTTTTCATTTTTCATTTAAGTTTAATTTCATAAATTTAAATTACACAATTTACTTCAAATTTAAATTGCATTAATTTTGAAATTCCTAAAAATTACATAAAATTTAATAAAATAAAAACAAATACTACAAATAACTATTCCGACCTTAGAGGTCCGAAACGTGCCCAAACATGCTCCATCAAATCATATTGGAGCGCGGCGTGCAACTGCCTATCTCGGAGAAGGGCATCTCTTTGGACATATTCCTCGAATGAAACGGGGGTTGCTCGACCACTCTCCGTCGAGTCACTGCTAGACGCCCCATGTCCCGCGTCGTCATCTCTCCAATTGGTTGCTCCTTCACCTTCGTGCTCCACAATCATGTTGTGGAGAATGATGCAACACAACATGATGTCCCGGAGGTGCTCCAAGTACCAATTCCGCGCGGGACTGCGAATTATTCCCCACCGTGCTTGAAGGACTCCAAAGGCACGTTCAACATCCTTTCGTGCCGATTCTTGCATCTTCTTGAACCTCGCCTCCTTCTGATTTGTCGCCATCGGTGGACTCTTAACGAAGCAACGCCACTCTGGATATATGCCGTCGCACAAGTAGTAGCCCATCTGGTAGTAGCAATGGTTCGCCTGAAAGAGCACAGGCGGGGCAGTTCCATCCAACACGTCGGCGAAGAGAGGCGACTGGTTGAGAACGTTGATGTCGTTGTTCGAACCAGCGACACCAAAAAAGGCATGCCAAATCCACAGATCGTGGAAAAATGTAGGTCCGTACGTCGGATTGTCGTTGAAGTAGTCTTGCATACACTACAAGAATTTAGCACATAGACAACACTAAATAGACAACATATATTTTTAAATATGTTGTCTATTATTATATAGACAACATACATGGCCAAATTTGTTGTCTATTACCTTAAAAAATAAGGTTATAGACAACAGATTTTGAAACTTTGTTGTATATAACTACTCTTAGACAACATATCTTGTATTCTATTGTTTATTATTATAATAGACAATGCATAATTTTAAATTGTTGTGTTATTAAATATATATAGACAACTAGTTCTAGAAAAGTGTTGTATAATTACACAACGAAAATTTGAACAATTATATATTTTAATTAAAACATAAAAAAGTAAACTAGCATTAACCACCAAATACGCTAGGTACGTAACTTAGTAAAAAGAAATTAACTCCCCCCTCCCACTCCTCCCACTGCCGCACGTCACTCTGCCGTCCGCCACCCCCCTCTGCCGGCCGCCACCCCCTCTGACGTGGCCTCCTTCACCAGCCCGACGTCGGCACCTTCTTGTTTCTTCAGTGATAATTCTCGCCTTCTCCACGACTGCTCGGCGAGAGTAACGCCGCCAGTTCCTCCGCCACCGTCGCAGCCCTTCCCAACCGTCGCCCTCTTCACAGATGTAATTCTCTTTTTCAGTGCTTCTTCTTGTTGTAGGGTACAAAAAATAAAAGAAAAAGAAACTTTGAGTGCTGGCAAGGAAGAGATGCATGTTTCTTATTTAGTTCTCGAATGTTATTTGTCTGATCCAGGTATAAGCCTGACTTAATTAAAATGTGTGTATATATATATATATCCGACTATATTGATATTTAATTAAATTTATGATGAGCATGTACCTAAATTTTGAGACAATGCATTCTACGTTGAGCTCAAGTTGGAAAAGACATGAGTTTGACTTGAGACAAGTCTGTCAAAAATTAGCTACTCCACTTGCAACAATGCATTCTATATATATTAAATGATTGCTTTGAGATTGCTCGCATAATGTGATAAATGATGAACTTAGGAGCTGGCTTTGAACTCCTAAAGAAAATATATTGAGTAATGAAATTGGAGGTGGAGCGAATGCTTGATAAAAAATTTCATTCTTTTCATTTAAAGTCATATGATCCTAATCACTTTTTGTGCTAAGAAAGGGTAGTATAATCCTGATGAACTATTGACATGTCCATTCGTTGTGGGTATGTATAAGTTGCTCATCAGTAATAACTGAACTAAAGAGAGATACGAAAATGAATAAGATAGCATGTGATCTGCCATTATAACGCCCATTGCATTTTATTTGAACTGCTTTATTTGGTTTCTTCCTCTGTTGTACTTGTACCTTTAGATTATAGGTACCTACTAATATGTGCTTAAATATAATTTGAGATTCTGATTTAGCATGTCCTAGTCGCTTATCTTTGTGGCCAGTGTGCCTTATATCTATTTATTCGTGGATTTGAAATAAATCATAATCTAAAGGTACATAGTATTTTAAATATGCTTCTGATTGATTAATATCATTTCCCATCCCCTGTTCTGCAGGATTTTTGCCCTGGCAACTGTAATGAGTTTCGTGCTTATATATAATCTACCCGAGACAGTACGTTACTCTTCCTGTACCTGTCATCCCTCTTGCAATTCCATACATGAAGTATTTTTATGCAGATGATTGGAACTTTTATGATTAAAAATTCTTGAAGCACCCTGCTTGATATGATATGAGGCTATAGAATAGGGTTGCTGCGGTTGATATAAAACTTTTCAAATTGAGAAGGGGCTGCGTGGCTTTTGCTTGAGTTCGGTTACCTATTTTTGTTCTTTCCATGGACTGGTACTGGTAATTATTTGCTAAGTATTAATGCACTTAATACCTGTAATAATATGATATTCTTTTAGATGTTAGACTTATATTTGGTGTAAGTTTTTCAATACATCCTCAGCTTTAGAAGGTTACGTCAATATAGCTGATGTTTTTTATAATTTTCAACTCATTTTACAAAGTAATGTATCTTAAAAATGAAATATGGAATAAGACTCCTGAATTCATTCTCTCATATGATGGGTTCTCAATTCTTGCTATTGCTATTTTAATATCTTTTCTGATTAGCATGTGTGAGCTAATTTTGAGTTTGGGAGTCCTTTTTAAACGTGACTTGCTTTTTTTCTTCTTGGATACGCGAGGCAAATATATCTAGATTATCATTTGCTGTGGAGCTTGCTGAAGAATTTTATGGAAGGTCTGTCATAGTATGTAAATTCAAAGTTGCTAGTTCTTCATAGTTCATATATTTTTTGTGGTTAATATTTGTTTGACACATTGCTTACTATCTTATTTTTCTTAGTTTGCCGAAGGATTTTACTCTAAACAAGAAATCAATGAAGTTCGAAAAGAGTGGGCTAAGTTTGCATATCGTTTTGTTGATAAAAATGACGATGAAGGTAAATTTGATATATATTTCTTTTGGTTTATTTATATTTAGAGATTTAGATGATTTTATATCTTAAAGTTGTCGTATTTTATTTTGTTCATATAGGTTCAAGCTAGTTGGATGGTTGATTTGTTGGATGATTGCTGGTGAATGAAGACGTAATTAGTTGGAGATTTTATTAGAAATTTTTTTAGTAGACAAATAAAGGCGTAACTAGAGACGATACAATTGTGGATGTAAATATTTGATTATGAGTTTTAGTGGTTTATAAGTATTGTTTGTTATTTACTAGTGGTTTATGAGTATTGTTTAATTATTTGATGTTTAAGTATTTTAATTTTGTTATATATATTAGTATTATAAAACAGGGATGCAAATATATTAGATATATTTTTTTTAATTTTATCATAGAATAGACAATAGTTTATATATGTTGTCTAGAACCGTTAGGTTTGTTGTCTATATCATTATAAACAACATATAATCTTTGTTGTCTATTAGCTTCAATGTGTTGTCTATATTTAAATAGACAACAGACAATACATGTTGTCTATTACCTTCCGTATGTTGTTTATCTTTAAATAGACAACAAATAATATTTGTTGTCTATGAGCACCCCAGAATAGACAACACCGGCCTCTACAACAGACATTTCCCACATAGACAACATTAAATATAAGTTGTCTATGTGCTAAATTCTTGTAGTGATAAGACGTAGGTGGGCTTCCTCTCTATCACGGTGGACGTAAGATCGGTGACGTTTCACACGTCCCGCCTCTGGAGCCGGTTGGCCATAGATGTGAGCAAGCAGTTGTTTCTGCAACTCTATCTCCTCCATGATCGCATGAGCTACACCGTCGGATGAATCAGACGAAGAACCGTGGTCGGATTCCACCATAGTCGGAAGAAATAAGATGAAAGCGCTTGAAAGAGGAACAAGAATGAAAGAAATTGAAAGAAGAAGGAGAATTGTAGAGTGAAAGTGAGGAAGAGGAAGGAGGAAGATGTAGTTATAAAGACAAGAAAAATTGAAAAAAAAAATTCAAACGGTCAAATTTTGGCACACAAACCGAGGAGTCAAAGCAGTCAAAGCTGCCAATTTTGATTTAAAATTCGAATTTCCATTTTTTTTAAAGAGGCGCGTGTATATATTACCGCGCCTATATATTACCGTTTAAAGGGCTACACGATAGAACGTGTAGCCCTCGTGTAAACCTCTCCCGCAACGGTTACACACGATAGCTCATTTACACGATAGCCCTATCGTGTAATGGCTATCGTGTAACCATTGTGGATGCTCTAATTGTGTAAGATAGGTAGTTAAAAAATATACAAAATCTAAGAAATATGTATTTATTGTAAAGTCACATCACTTTGTAACCCTAATAAAAACCCTAAGTTTGAAAAAATTATGGCACGTTTGTGGGTTATAAAACATTAATACAAAGGCTAAAAAATTCATATTTTATGTATATTGTGAACAAAAAAAATCTGAAGCCAACGGATAAACAAGCCGCTGAGAAACCCTAGCCGCCTGCACAAGCCACGCGGAAAAAGACCGCGCGACTTGTGCAGACGGCTAGGGTTTTTCGGCGGCTTGTTTATCCGTTGGCTTCATAATTTTTTTTGTTTCACAATATACATAAATATGAATTTTTTTGCCTTCATATTAATATTTTATAACACACAAACGTGCTCTATTTTTTTTTTATAATTTTCAAACCTACAGTACATATTAATGCATGAAAGTGACATGAGTTAACAACTTTACATTTATTGTCATTTTCTTAGATTTTGACGATTTTTAACACATATCTTACACAATTGTACTTGTGTAAGAACTTTTACAAAAAACCAAGCATTCCTATCACCATCACTTTTGCTTTTGGGTAGTTTTATAAGACATATTATATGAATGGGTATTTTTCATGGACATATTATGAAAGTGGGTACTTTCACCGATTAACACTAAAATTTTTTGATGTCCTGAAATTGGCGTGATGTGACATATATCCACCATTACTTTCCAACTTGGGTATATTAATCTATATTGAATTTAGGGTGTATTTTTAAAAAATCATAATGTTCCTAATATGATTGGAAATGACATCGATTCTCATTACATTTAGAATCACCCTAAACACTTAGAAAATACTCGTGGTGTAGAGCGCCATGTTTTATTTGGAGGGAAGAATTGAAGGTGTGCTAGAGGAATACAACTCTAATTCCAGATCCCTGGGATACTCGGATGATATCACCTCGAATCTAATGAGAATATCCAAGGCTATGCTGGTAAGGGGCTACAAAGACAAGTGTTATCATTTGTACTATGTGGTGAGAAGCTACGCGTTAAAGGAACACATCGTGCAGCTTGGATTGGAGAAACTCGGCATTGATGACATTCCCAAGAAGCCATGGGAATCGCTAGAAAGAGCGATGGAATTGTGGATTCTCAAACTCACCACCTTCGCTAAGATCTAGTTTTGTGAAATTGGGGAAACCTCTTCAAAACTTATAGGGATTTCAGAATAGAAATGGACGATTAATCGAAATTGGGGAAACTTCTCATCTCCTTGAAGAACTCCTTCTTCGAAATCGATAGGGATTTCACCTTTTAGGTTTGTGATGTTTGTCGCCTTTCTTCTTTTCTCGCAGAAACAAAAGAAATTTTCTAAGTGTTGCAGTGAAATTTTAAGTGTAACGAGAAACAATGTCGTTTCCAATCATATTAGGAATATTATGCTTTTTTTAAAGGTTAAGTACCACTCCCTCTCCCCTCTCACGCAACGTTGACACCCATATCGCCTTTAACACCCTAAAGTCATGGTAAGCATTGTTTACTATCTCAATGTGTCAACAAAAACTTGTTCGCTAATATTTTCACCACGCCGCAAGTGTACGGTGTAGTTGCAATATAAGGGAAGCAAGGTCGTATTCCACAAGGATTGGTGAATTTAAACTTCTAAATACTATTAATAAGTTGTTTTCAATCTATTTAGACAACCAAAGATGAAGAGATATTGAGAACTAAAACAAAGCTAAATAAGCAAATAAATAAAATAACAACAAGATAAACTTAGTTAATAAATTGGGGAATGACTCGAAGGAAAGTTATCCTAGGGACTAGATTTCGATGGATCGTAATGAACTTCAATCTAAATCAATATAAATCTTGATATGGCCTACTTATCTAGGGCGATCTCCCCACTAGTTTTAGCCCCCTCCCGGACGACTAAAACAGTAGATTACGGGTCATAATTGCCGTCCCCGGTCAATTTCTAACCTATAACTCCCAAGAGCACAAAGGATCAACAAGCCCTCACCCAACTCTCAACCTCCCGGTTTATTGAGATGATATGTATCAAACTCCTAATCTATTGTAATTATCCTCTCCCGATTCAAATCACAAATTAGAAATGCACAAAAGGTGGCCAACCAATCATACAAGAGATAAATCTAGGACTTGAAAAGATAACAATAAGCACAATCAAGATATATATTGAACAAAGAAATCAATCCATTACAAATCCATCTAATCTAATCCCTAAGATAAGAGATTTTAGCCAAGCATATTCATAATAAAAGCAAATCTCAAGTCATAAGAAAACATAAATAAAGATATAGAGAGATAGAGATTCATAGACAAATCCTATAATCTTGATCTTCAATCATGTAGTCTTGATGAGCTCCTTTCCAAGTCTTCCCCTTCTTTAGTTGATTTTGGTGTTGTTTTTGTGTGTGGAAGAGAGAAAAAATGGTAGAGAATGGAGGCTAGGGTTTGGGATTGGAGAGTTGGGGAAGATGAAGTGGGTGTGTGTGGTGAATGAATGGGGAAAAGAAGAGAAAAATGGAGTTTTGAGGCTAAAATCGCGTTTGGGGTCCATTTGGGGGAGCCCCGCCCTTTTCCCGCGGTCACGGCCCGCGTCCGCGGCCTTCAAACGTGGGGGATGCTCAGGGGACCCGCGGTCCCGCCCCGCGGCCGCGGGTGGTGACCGCGGGTGTCTCCTGAGTCGGGGGCAGCTGACCCGCGGTCCCACCCCGCGGCCGCGGGTGGTGACCGCGGGCTACTGGGCGTTATGCGCAGTCCGCTCGTTTTGCTCCGTTCTCCCTCGTCCGGACTCGGATTTGATCGCCGTTTGCGCTCACGGATTCCTCTCGAGACGTACTTCAATATAATATCTTCAAAATCCTCCAATTAATCCTTGAGTTTTCCTGAAATTACTCCAAAACTACACCAAGACATCAAATCTTCATAAAACTCAACATTATGGTACAAACACACATTGGCAAGCAAAATATGAAGGGAAATGACAACAAATCATGTGGAATTGAGGTACGAAAACCATGTTTGTCAAACGTAAGCAAATTAAATCCCCCCCACCTCCAGCGCTTTAACGGTGCGCTTAACTCGTTAGAGTTTTTTTTTTTTTTTTACTTATGAGTGCATTTTTGGAGGTGGTGAGTTATGTAGTGTCGGATAACCTTCTTAAAGAGAGAGGAAAGAAGAAATCGTATATTCATCGCGATCGTGAAGTCGGTGGTGAACGATTTGGTGCACAATTCATTTTATTTAATTAATATAATATTAAAATTTTAAATTTAATAAATTTTTTATTTTCAAATTAAAAAAATTATATTAAACATAATGTTTTTAAAATCTATTTTGAAGCCTCCGATAGAGAGAAAATGTTCTCAACGGGACCACACCCTAGAGCCTCAAAGGGCTCTTGCGCTGAAGTCAGTAAAATATCTTCATTAATGTTTGGGATCACGCGCGGGTGGGAGAGGCACGAAAGACGAATATCGTACATAGCGATGCCGCCACGTGTTGAAAATCGTGGGAAAAAGCATATTTAAATTATGGGTAGGCCTAAAAAAGCAGGCGGGCCCCAGCTACAAAACCGCTGCGTGTCGTGACAGAAGGCCCCCATCTTGTACGAACTTGTGTTCATTTTTCATTGGCCCCCAAATTCGTGTACGTTCCAGATCTCATCAACCCCACAAATCAACGGTCACGATCACCCTCCTCTCTCTCCTACCCAATATGGTGACGGGCAGCTGCCCGCAACCCTCCTCTCCGCATAGAAAAAGCAGATTTTCGATCGTATTCCATGCATTATTTTTCGTGCTTGATTCTTCCAACTTGTGGTGATATTATATGTGTACAGAAAAATCTGACAAGATTTCAGTAGATTTATAAGCCTGATTCAATTGTTGCAATGGCTGGTATAGTTGAGACGCAGACGGCTACCCCTATTGAGGCCAGTTCCAAATCCAGGAGCAGGATGGAAATTCATCGCCTTAATTTCGACCTCACCGATTCTGCCATGGCGCTCCCGCCGCTGCTCAGGAAGAGGCGGCGCAAGGTCGATGCGGTGGTTCAGAACTCCGATCTTGACCTGAATTTTTGTACGAAACGCTTGAAGGCTCACGAATGTCCGAGATTCGGCGTGACGTCTGTTTGCGGGAGGAGGAGGGATATGGAAGACGCGGTAGCGATTCGCCCTTCCTTTTGCGGTAAGGATACTGATGCTCCCGGCGGTTTGCACTTCTTCGGAGTGTTCGACGGCCATGGCTGCTCGCACGTGAGCAGGCGGTGCAAGGAGCGGATGCACGAGATCGTGAGGGACGAGTACGAGAATGGCGGCTATTCGTCGTGGGAGGATACGATGGCGCGGAGTTTCACGAAGATGGATGATGACGTGGCGGAGTGGTCGAGCGGCCGAGCCTCCACCTCCTCCGCCTCCAGCTGCCGCTGCGAGATGCACACTCCGCAGCGCGACTCGGTCGGCTCCACCGCAGTCGTGGCGGTGGTCTCCCCCGAGAAGATCGTCGTGTCCAATTGCGGTGATTCTCGCGCCGTTCTATGCCGGAACGGCGTCGCGATTCCTCTCTCCGTGGATCACAAGGTAGCTAGTGTTTTTGGCTTGTTAATGTCGTTTCGATTGCCCCAGCTATCGTGGAATTATGGTCTGATTTTTTCCTTCTGTGTGATTTGCAGCCGGACAGACCGGATGAGCTCCGCCGTATAGAGGAAGCCGGCGGCCGCGTCATTTACTGGGACGGTCCGAGAGTTCTCGGCGTCTTAGCCATGTCCCGCGCCATAGGTGAGCAAAATCCCACAAACAAAAAGCCACGATTAATTTAATCGCGATCTAGTTTGTTGATTTAAATAAAATTGTTTCAGGTGACAGTTATCTGAAACCGTACGTGATCCCGGAGCCGGAGGTGACGGTGACGGATCGGACGGCGGAGGACGAGTGCCTAATCCTGGCCAGCGATGGGCTGTGGGACGTGGTCTCCGACCAAACCGCTTGCGGCGTGGCGCGCATGTGCCTCCAGTCGCGGAAACCGGCTCCGCAATCTCCAGAAGGCGATGAGGCCGGAGATAGCTCGTATAAGGCTTGCTCCGACGCCTCCATTTTATTGACGAGGCTGGCTTTGGCGCGGAACTCAACGGATAATGTTAGTGTTGTGGTGGTGGATTTGAGGAGGAGACAATGAGTTTATTATATTTATATAGTATATATTTACGATGATAATTAGCTACCCTAAACTCATTATTTTTTGTTTTTTTATGCACTTAGTACTTTAACTAATGTATATATTTAGGTATAATAATTTCTTTATCCCACCTTGAAAAAGGACAAAAGTGGTGTTAATTGGGAGGTTAGCTTCCCCCTTCAATTTTTTTAGAGGCAAAATGGAAAGTACCCCTTTTCAAAGACAAAAACAAAAATGTACCCACCCTTTACCAAACATATAAAATCTACCCATCTAGGACAATAATACCCTTATGCCTATTTTAGTATTCTGCTCGCCAACAGTTTGTCGAGCATGTCGAGTATTTCATCGAGCATGTCGAGCGCGTCGAGCATTATACCAAATACCCTTAAGCAAACTATTCTCTATAATTCATTATAATCATTTATGTTTTAAACAGTAAACAGGCCCAACATGCTTCCGTAAACACTTCAAAATAATTCTTAAATTAAACCAACATTATACCTTCGTCGACTGGTCTTCTTCAGGAGTCGGTCTTGTTGCGTTTTACGGCTCGTCTGCCTCCCCGGCACGCACCAACCACACACTCGCAAGAGATGGTTGCAACCCTTCTCCTTCACTAAGTGCCGACTAAATAATATGTTGGAAAAATAAAGAAAATATTTTTACTCAACCCGGAATAGTTGGACAAAAACTCAGCGTTTATAGAGGATTTATATAATAATTAATTTTATTTCATAAAAACTCCCCAAAGGAGGAGACTAACTTGTCTAGCTACTCATAGTAGCCAGTACTTGTGTACATAAAAAAAATAAAAAGGGACAAAAACGAAAAACTTTGAAAACAAAATTAAAATTCTAAGATAATTTTCTAGAGAGAAGATGTGTGTTGTGTGAAATGGGTCTGATTTTCTGATACCCTTCTTCTCTCCAGCTCTTGTGTTTATATAGAGGTTTGAGCCCCTCTATAATTGCTTGGTTGGTGGCCTCGGATTCTTCCTTTGTGGCCAGCTTGCTTGATTGTGACATCCACCTTCTTTTGTTGGCCATTATTGCCGACGCTTGTTAGTGGCCTCACATGGTACTGGACCCCTTCTTTATCTTCTTGTAATAATGCTAGTAGGGGCCGGCTGCTTTCTTCTCCACTTACTTTTGTCCTGAAGCTTTTGGTAAGTGGTCCTCCTGTTCTTCCACCCACTTTTGTCGTTTCTTTTGTGGGTGCGATCCTGGCTGTGAATCACATGATTCAAAATATTCTGTCGGCCACCTTACTTTTTTGGTGCCCGAGGTGTCCTTCCCTTTGGGGTCTGATGCTTGTCATGTTCATCAGACCGGAATCTCCTTTTATCCGGCTTCGGAAAGAATCCTTTGCCGAATTCTGGCTCCTTCTGCGATGAGCATTGATCGCAGATCCTATCGATCCAATGGCTTACATGAGCCATATTGCAGAATTTGCGACGAGTCTCTTTGCTCCCCGCTATCCTGTTACTCCAGATTGTTTGCCTCTTGTCTTCAAAAGACTTTTCAGCAAACTGAGTGGTGGTTCCTGTCATTGTGTTGACCAGGAACGTTCCCAGATCCGAGCTTTGATTGAACTTGAACCTGGACTTCATTTTGTCCATCTCTGTGAGACAGACCCAAAGACCCCATGCTCGTCTCGTGGAGATTTGATCCTCCGGGATTGTTGAGACGATTGCGGCATTAAACTCAGGAACTTTGATTCGATTCAAAGCTCCTGTATCTGGCCTCCGAAGCTTGATGAAATGGAAGGCTTCGTAGACTCCCTTGCCAACTGGTTCTGGAGCTGCACTGAAGAAATACAGTTCCAGGACATCTCCCCTTTTGAGGGACTCGTTGTTCTCCCATGTGTCGAACACCGTTTTCTGGATCCATTTGGGTAGACCCTTGATTTCGGTGAAAGCCGGAGAAGTGGTATAAACTGAAGCTAATGCCCCAAATTCATACCATTCCTTTACATCGTTTGGATTGGCTCCTGGAGTGAACCAAACCCTTGGATATTTTCCTGCAACATCAACCCGGCAATTTCCCGGATTAATGCCTCTTCTCGTAAGAAGTTTCTCCCACCTGTCTTGATAATTCTGCCAAGAAGGAGAAGGAATAAAAAGATTAGTATCAACCTTAACTTGGCCTGTCATGGGCCTAAGGCTGATCTCTCCCTCTTTTACCCCAGAGGTGGAGGGTTGACATGTTGCTTCAGGGATTGACTCCTTAACAACATCTTTTCCTCGAGCGTCCGGCTGTGAAGCCATTCTCTCAGGACTTGGGCTAGGGGTACTTGAATCCCCTGCTACAGGTAATCCGCCCTGTACGGAAAGCATTGCTTTAGCCCGATTTTCACGGACTGCGCGCAAGAGCGGCTTTTCGGTTGCTTCCTGAAGATTGAACATCTTCATGAAACAGACATCAATTTGGCTAGATACTTTGGCTTCGTCAGCCGCTTGTATCTTTCCTGCTTGTTTAGTATGCAGCACACATCTGTGCCACTCTTGTTGTAGCAGCTCTAGGCTTTCAAAGAGCTGCGCCTGTATTGCCTCGATGGCCTCCACTTCAGGGAGCTCCATCCCTTGTAAGGAAATCTGCAAGAACATTCTGATCAGATTTCAAAACGACAATATCATAATCATAATATTGGCATTCTGCTTGCCATCTAATTAATCTAGCCCTTTCGGGTTTAGATTCAAACTTTTTTGTTAAGAAAGCTTTAACGTTAGTGTTATCAACTTTCAAAACGAATTTTTTAGCTAGTAAGAAAAGCGGCCATTTTTTAAACGCCTTTCGAACTGCAAAGAATTCTTTCTCGTTGATGTGCCATCGCACAGCTTCGTCGTCGGAGAAAAGACCGCTACAGTATCTGCAAGGTTCTTCTCCATATGGGGTGATCTTTGTAAGCACTGCTGCCCACCAGAAATCACTCGCATCCGTGTAGAGGACCAAATCATCCTCGTCTTGTGGTATTGAAAGTTTTGGGAGATTTTTGCAAATCTCTTTCAACTTCTTTATACCCTCTCGATGTTCTTCCTTCCAAATAAATGGAACATCTTTCTTTAGTAATGGACTAAAGATTTTCCTGTGTTCTGCAAGATTTTTGATGAACATTCCTGCAAAGTTAACAACTCCGAGAAAGCTTTGGAGCTGCTTCTTTTCCTTGAGATCTTCTGGAAAATTCCGGACCTTTTCCACAATATGATCTTGTAGAATGATCCCAGATTCATCAATCTCAATCCCCAGAAACTCCATCTTTTGGGTAGCTATAACTGCCTTCTTTTCTGACAGCACTAGTCCTTCTTGTTGGCAAACATCAGCAAAGATCTCCAGATGCCTGACATGTTCATGAATGTTTTTTGATGCAATAAGGATGTCATCAATATAAACAAACATAAACGAAGAATAATCCTTAAATAGATTATCCATCTTCCTTTGGAATATCTGAGGCGCGTTGGCTAACCCCATTGGCATGACATTCCATACATAATGTCCCTGTGGAGTTGAGAAGGCTGTGAACTTCTTACTCCCTTCCTCCATGCGAATCTGGTAAAAACCTGACTTGCAATCGAACTTTGAGAATACCCTTGCATTTCTAATGCAGTCGATAAGGTGTTCTCTGCTTGGGATGAAGTATCCATCAAACTCAAGAATATCATTAATCCCTTTATAATTAATGACTAATCTTGGTTTTCCTCGCTTGATCTCCCCATGGTTTCTTACCAGAAATCCCGGACTACTATAGGGTGATCTTCCATCTTCGATCAGTTTTAAATCAAGGTGTTCCTTGATTATACTCCCCATATCCTTTTTATCTTGAGGATTCATCAGGATAGGTCTGAACCTTACGAACTCATGCTCCTTTCCAGTTTTAACTTTTAAGGTTGCTCTGAGCTGGTTCTTGTTCCACCATGCCAAAGGATCCTCGTGGTAACACTTCTGGATTCTCCTTTTGACGTCGGCAATGGACACCTGTTCGTCTTCCTTGATATCTTTGTGTGATATCAGGGATACTTTGAGGATTTGAGTTTCTTCCTCAGAGAGATTTGGGAATCCCTCAGTTCTGCATTTGAGCAAAACTTCTCCGAATCTCCTTTGATCCTTCATTTGAGGTCTCCGGAGTCTGCCATCATCACCACGCTTGCTGCGAAATTTGATTGGCATTGATCTATGAAAAGCTCCACCGAGCCTTTGCACAATGATTTTGTGGTCACAATTGGTTGTGAACACTAGCCGTCTGGCTTCATTGTCTTGTATGTACCGCTTGAAGCTTTGCAGAAAATTATTTCCAAATAATATATCTGCTCCGGTATCATGGAAATAAATTGGTGGAGTTTTGACCTTGTACCAAGGTGTCTGTCCTGCCCCGCCGATCAATATTTCCGTCTGTTTTACTCCTTTTGATAAGAGCAAAATCTTTTTGGAGAAATCCCTTCCCGCAATTCGAGGTAGATCTTCTTCCACTTCTGCTGGAAAGACTCCTCGTTTTGCTGTACAGATTCCTGCTCCCGAATCCACATAAGCAGCAAAATATTCTGCTTTGTATTTCTCGTATAACATTCCCACCGAGATGTATATTGAGAATGGGCTGGTCATTGGATCATCACTCTTTGGCGTCCAATGGTGATCTCCATTCTTCCTGATTTCCATGACCATGGTTTATATTTGTCAAGGAAATCTCGTCCTAGGATCAGGACATCTGCTTCTTGTCCGGCTTGTCCTTCGGTTTGGATTTCAAAGTCTCCAACCTTTAGAGTTCCGATGTATCGGTTGTCTCCTGGATTCGCCAGATAATACAACGAACTGCAAGGAAACTGGTTTTCCTTGTTGGTTGTATCGATTCTCGTGGAAACCTGTCTCCATCCTTCAGGACATTTGAGTTTAATTCTCATGTCCGGGACTGGTGTTTCCTGGATTGCCCTTCTCTCGTATGACTGAGAGAAACTTCTTGTAATAGGCCCTGACGTCAGCCTATTTCCTTGGAATGATAGCCTTGGTTCACCCAGTCTGAGACTCTGGGTATGGCTAAGTATCGGCTTGTCTCCAACATCGATGTCGATTTCCCCAATCTGAGGAGTTCCTACTCGGTTTGGATTGACCGCCTTGGCAACTTCTTTGAATATTTCTGGAATTTCAATGAATTTCTTTCCCAGAAATAATTCCGTGTGATGGGAATTTGATAAGGCATACGAGACTTGATAAGTTAGTGAGTATGGCCTATTTCCATCCGTCATTAGCTCCTTCTTCTTGTAGTCCTGATAGAGTGTCAGGGCCCGGCTGAAGGATGAATCTTGCAGATTATAAGAGATCTGTGGGTAGAATTCTGTTATAATCCTCTTGGCATAGAGATTGCCTGAAAAAGCTCCAAGAACTGAAGCTCTAGTATCTCTGATTCTTTTGTCGCAAAGTGCGACATCAATTGGTTGATCTGTCCCTGGGGTAAGGGATGATTTGATCACCAACTGAATGGCTCCAATATGAATCCATTTTATCGTGCAAGCGACTTCTGGCTTCATTTTCTGGAGGTCCTGCATAATGTCCTCGGACGGAACCAGCTGGATTTCCACCTGATTACTTGTAATCTCGATTGGAAGCGCCGTTTCTTGGTTTGTAACACCAAAATAGACATGATGCTTCCTTTTTGATGGTATCAAGCTATTAAGAACTCGATTCAATCTTCCATTGGAGAACCCTTGGTGGGTTTGTACTTCTCCAATTTCCTTGTTGAGTTTCTTCACGAGTTTATTCACCACCTCTTCTTGTGGAATCAGAAAATGGCTAGTGAACCCATTCTGATCCTCCTTCTGGGTGTGGTGGATCTCGTGTTCCTCTTTAGTCTGACTCGTCTCCGGTTGATCCATCGGACATCTCCGAATCTTCAGAACTAAAGACCTCTTCTTGCTCATATATACTCTCATCAGAGGATATATCTTCAAATCGATACACGGGTATCAATTTCTGGTAGTAGATAGCTTCTTCGATATCTGGTGTGGATTCGAAGCTTCTCATCTCCCTTTTCTCGTTGTCTGGGCAATTGGTTGAAATATGCCCCTTTGCACCGCACGTCCAGCAGTTACAATCCTTGAAACTTTCATTTACTTTGGCCTGAGTGCGCCTGAAAGTTTTTCTCACCGGGATTCTCTTTTGATTTGAGAATTGGTTTCTTGATGGTCCGCTCCGTTGGCCTGACTTGTAGGAGCGTGCCTTCTGTCTGGTCCACCTAGTTCTTGGCTTCCAAGAACTTCTTCTGGACTTTCTTTCATAGGGTTGATACCTATGTTTCTTTCGGCTCCTCCTTTGATACAGCAACTCCGCACCAATCTCTGTTGGAAGATCAAGGTTGTCGCATATCAATGGGGCTCTTTTGTTGAGTCTTCTCAATCTTTTGAGATTCCTCTGGTCCGCTGCCTTCTGGCACCATTCAGACAGCTTCTTGTGAACATAAGACATCCTCCTTGAAGCGCTATCAAGTGGATATTCTCCTGGTGAAACATACTCGTTGATGAGCATTTCCCTCCATGGACTTGGAAACTTTGGAAAAAAGAGATCCATGGCCATCTTGTTGTCTACTTCCCCCATATGGACATATAGGGTGTATAGGCGCAGAAATTTATTAAGAGCTTTTGGCTCTAGCACTATCAACCTCAAATTGTGTAGTGCTTGTTGATATTTCTTGCGCTTTTCCTCTGCAGATCCTTCGAAAAAATCCATTCCCAAGAAATGAATTTTTATTTGTTTAGTAACTTCCTTGATGATATCATTCATGTCAGTGCTACTAAACATTTCATTCCTTACTGGAACTGAAAGTTTTTCCCAGTATTGTTTTGCCATCCCCGCCAAGCTGGCTTCGAAGACTCTGGCAAATTCCTTTTTGTCGTAATCAATTGTGGCAATCACGACCTTTAATGATGAAGCCCATTCGTCGATGAGATCCTCCCAATCTTTGAAACTGGCTTCGTCGAGGTTAAGAATCAATCCATATGGATGGATTGGTTCCAGTGTGACCTTTCCTACAGGAGTGTCCTGCATCTGAGGCCTCCGTCGCCTGGTTCGTTGGAACTCGCTCGTACTATCTTGAGCTGAACCTTTCAGTGGCGCTCCTTCTCGAGGCTCTTTTTTGGGAACCTCATCTTCTTGGTTCATCTTTAGATCAACCATGTTGAGGTCAGCAAAAGATTCTGCTAACTCCTGTAGATCTTCCAATCCGATTCTATCAAGGCTATTCATGATATTTGCCTTTCATGATTCGGATTATGTCCTCCGGCTGCAACTCTTTGGGTGTTGCATCAAATAGAGAGGTGGACGTCGGGTCTTTGGACCATTGATTCCGAATTTTTCCGGAACATGGTTTTCGCCTTTCGATCATCTCCATTTTTCTCTGGATATCACGCAAGAGGGTTAGAATTTCCTCTTGTTGGAGTGATATTCTGCTTAGCTCCATCGGTAGATCGTACAGCTTGACGCCATAATATTCCACCGTCTTTTGGATCTCCCGCAAGTTGACATTGTCGGAAGAACTTGGCTCGATCTTTTGATAGCCTGGAAAGGCTACGCTCGCCTTGTCTTTTGGTTCCATCAATCGTGGAACTGATGGGCCTCCTCCATTCTTTGTTCAATGGTTGCTCTGGATGCAGCCATTATCATCAGATGCCGATGATAGTCCTGGATACTCGCAATAATATTGCGAATAAGTTCGATATCTCCTCCTCTTCTTAGGTTGGTGATGAGGACTCGATTGTTCCATCTTAGGTCACTAAGAAAGTGACCGATTTCTATCTCCAAATTTTGGAGAGAGTTCCTGTAGTGTACACATCTCGGACACTCGTCCGGATCCATAAGTTTTAATGGAGTCTCCTCCCACATGGGTTAATCATAAAAATAAATTAAAAATTATATAATTCCTCTATAAAAACCCGCTCTGATACCATTTCTAACTAGGATCTTTTTTAACTGTTTTTGCTTAAAGGTACGTGGCGTTGTCTCACAGTCCAGACCCAGATTACCAGGTAATCTATCGGGCACGAGGAAAGTTTCCAGCCGATATACCCTTTAAGCCCAATTTTAATGCATATAATGAAGTATAGGGAAATTCTTGGAAATAGCAAGTCAAAGGGTGGAAATAGCTAGAGGGCAAAATTGTCCAAAATGGGTACATTTTGTATGTTTTAAAATAGGTGGGTACATTTTAGGTTTTATCTATGAAAAAGGGTATTTTCAACCATTAACCCATTTTTTTATCCCACCTTGAAAAAAGAAAAAGTGGTGTGGAGTTAATTGGGAGGGTAGCTTGCCTCTTTGTAATCTCTCGACTATATTATATTTATTTGAAGTGTATGCGAAAATAAGTTTCATTATCCTCGATTTTTATTTGTGTAACATGTCTCTGAGCCTAAGTTGAAACGGGCGTTTACTTTTTATCTCTCTAAATCAAAGAATAATATAATAAAATATAAATTTTAAATTTTAAAATATTTATTTATTAATTATACCTATTAATAATATAATACAAAAACTTAATAGACGATTAATATAATGTGAAATGATTAAATAAATAATTTGCTACGCTCCAATGACCTAGATCTTCAATCCTTTCCATTGACATTCCGTCAATACAAAATAAATCTTTACAAATTGGTTGTACAAGACTACTCTGTCAAAGTAATACTTGAAGAATTGGTGTCACGTTGTGGTGAATGTTAACTCAATGAAATCACACTTCTAAGACGTAAGCACTATAGGGCCATCTTGTTGCTTTTATATACTGTCATGTTGTGGTCAATTTCATCCACTTCTCACTTCCAGAAATTTCCTATAACCGTTGCAATGTCTTTCAGAAAATTGATAGTCAGTCAGCCGTGGATGTTGGTTGAAACTTGAGAGCTCATGCTTTCTGAAAAATAGGAATTGTTGTCCCACTAACTTGCACCATGATTTATCCACCTCTCCCCTAATTGAAATGTGACCAGCTGCACAAAATCCATTATTCCACAACCAAAAAATGTAAAAACATAAAAGAAATGTAAACATTAAATATATACAGTTTACCAATGGAGAGTCAAAGTTCAGCTTCAAGGCTGACTCCGGAATATTGGCTGAAAACCTAGAAATGCTGACAACAGAATGTTATCAACATTCAAGCTAACATTGTTGTAGTCAACATTGATTCTAACAATCTCCCACTTAATCTTTTCCTTCATGCAATAAAAATAAAAATAAAAAAACTATTTACAAAAAAGAATTCTATGTTACAAGTACAAATTAAGGAGAAATTAAGAAATTCCTACTTAATTAAACAAGATGTAAAACCTCAAAAATATACCAAAATGAATGTTTACTCAACACTCCCCCTAAAACAAACAAGAATGAATAAATTACCCCCCCCCCCCATAAATATCACGAACATTGAAACCTGCAAAATAAATATCAGTGTAACACATCAAGCATTGATCTTCGAAACTACCCCCCAATCTATGAAGGTCGGCCGAAGGCCAAGACCTTTATTTTCAATATTAGGACCTGAGATTTCGGAAGATCAACACAAAACAAAATATACAAACATATGTATATCAAAACAAGGTAATGTTGGACTAACAACAAAATCAAAATAAGATGACATTCATAATGTTACCAAAATAAAATGCTCATCCACCACAAAAATTATCAAAATGATCATAAACCTCAAACACCAAACTTAAAAATAATGTCCATACATCAAAAACAACTTCCCAACAAAACATAACCATTGTTTTTGTAAATAAAAATAAACAAATAAAATAAAAACAAAAACTGTCATCATCAGCATCAAACTTCTATCTTCAACAATCAACATTTCCATATCCAGCATCCAACATCAGCATCAGTGCTCATAATCTACTCCCATTTTTTGTTGAAGCAAGAAAATGTGGGAGTTGCTGAAACACTTTTTCAGTGTGTTCGATCCTTGAAATCATGGTCAGACCCACTATGTTGGTTCTTCCATCATGGTGCACACTTTGTGTTTGAGATTGACAAATTCTTCCTTAGCCCTTTTACAGCTCATCAATGTTAATCGCAACATCAATCTCTTCTTGCTTGGGATCAGCTTCAGCAAGCTCTTTTTCATTCTTAGATAAAATGGAGGATCATGCAATTAAATGTGCTTTACATGTGGAATGTTACTAACATAGGGAACAGTATCTTTGCCTTTGGGAGTGGAAATGGTAGCATCTTTGTCATCAGCCTCTGGAACACCATACTTGTCAAACTCAGCAATAAAAGAATCCTCTTCATTGTCAAGTTCAAATTCAATTGCTCCAGTGTTGCCAACTTTATGTGGGTTGTATGAAAGGTCTTTCACACGATCTGGTATTAGTAGAGTTTTAGAAAACTTAAGAACATTTCGTTCTTCAACTAACACAACATTTGTATGTTCTTGAAGACCTTGTTGTACCAACAAGTGGTATATGAGGCTGGGGTAGGGGATCATGCTCGACCCTGCTAACTTAAATGATGCGCAAGATATGTTAGATAATACAAGCTCACCAAAATTGAAAGCAAGAGACTTACCAATTTCGAACAGTGTTTCAGCCTTAGGGGTGTCAATTCGGAAAACGGGTAGCAGGTATACCCGCCGGATCTGCCACTCAAGCGGATATTAGGTATCTGTTACCTGACAAAATTAGGAGAGCCGGATGAGGTCGGGTATTACCTTTGTGAAAATATCGGGTATCGGGTATACCCGTCATGTATGTAGGTATACCCAAATACCCGTTGTTTTAATAATTTATTAGTTTGATATTATTTATATTTAAATTTACTAAGTATTCCCTCCGTCTCACAAAAACATGAACAAAGAGAAATGCACGGGTTTTAAGAAATGTTAGTTGAAAGTTAAAGTAAGTGGAAAATGGGTCCCACTTTAAAAGGTGTTGTGAGAGTAATGAATTAATTAAGGAAAAGAAGTGGTGGGCCATGATGTACTAAAATGGAAAGGTTCATATTTTGTGAGACACCCCAAAATGAAAAAACGTTCATGTTTTTGTGAGACAGATGGAGTATTAAAAATTAAAAATTCATCCCCAATTTCGATCTCCCACAAGCCCGCCAAAATTCAAAGTCTCAAGTTCAATCTGTGAACCCTACGGACCTACCGGAAACCTCCAACTCGCCGCCACCGGGTCTCGTCACCCTAACACCCAGCGCCACCGAACCAACTGACCAGTAACCCCAGACTATCGTGGCACCAGTCTTGTCGCCCAACCCCATCCCATCCTGAGTCCCCAACTGCCAGACACACCCTTGCTTTATGATAAGTGTAAGGGCTTCTTGTTTGCTAGATAATTTCTTCTTGGTAATCGAACTAACTTACTGCTTTACACTTTGGAAAAAATATTTTGTAGCTTCTCTCATGTTAATTTCATCTATCTTGAAATTTCATTAATGCTTCAGTGATGTTTTCTATGCTACAGTAACGATGTTCTGTAATTTGGGACAAGAGTAGTTGTTGTTGAGCTTAATTGATTGTGGTTGATGTTGAATGTGGTTGTGTTGATTATGATTGCCGAGTTGTTGTTAACTGTTGAGATTGATTGCTTTTGAGCTTATTTAGTTGCTTATTTATTCTCAATTTGTTTGAATTTTTTTGCGATTTGTGTGTCGATTGCTTGATAGGTGGAATTGTTGAGATAATTTTTTTACATAAGTAAGATTAGAGATGGTTTTTGGGATGACTTTTTCAACTGGGTTGTGGCTGGATATTTCTTGTTAATCTAATTTGAAGTTATCAATGTATAAATTTAGTTTCTTGATTAAATGTGAATTGGAATAGTACCTTTTATGATTTATCTATATTTATGTGAGTGTGATGCATTGATGGTGATTATATTTTTTTAGATATATATTTGTATTTTGGTGACTTTAGTGTATTTCTAGATGACATTTTTCCAAGAAACACATCAAGATATTAATAGAGTTTTGCTAGATGAAGAAGAAGATGAAGATATTAATATGGACATGTTAGAAGAAGTTCAAATACAATATGAGACTCTACAGACAGGAACATGAAGAAAAAGAAAAGCAAATGAAAAGAGAAGAGAAGAATAAAGAACCAGGAAAAAAAAAGGGTCAACCAAAATCCACGCACTGGAAATGATTTACCGTTGAGTGGGTCGAAGAAGGTAATCCTCATTGAATGATGCGCAAAGAAAAATGTATCCGATGTGGTACATTAATTGTAGTAGATTCACACGCCCATGGTACTAATGGTTTGAAAAACCAAACCACTTCTTCTTTGAGAAAGAATGTAAATGTTGGTGGTCAAACGGTTTTGAACTGCACCCCTAGTGGAACTGCAACAGGATCATTGATGAGTTAGAAATTTGACCAAAAGGCGGCGAGGTTAGCATTGTGTGAAATGATAATACTCAATGAGTTACCGTTCATATTTGTTGAGTGTGAGGATGTTAGAAGATTTATGGATCGTATATGCCATTAGTTCCAAATTCCTTCAAGACAGACGATCCGAACTGATTGTGTGAAGCTTTTTTGGAGTGCAAGGATGTAATAAAATCCTTTTACTAAAAAAAAGGTATGTGTAGAGTATCCATAATCACAAATTGTTGGACATCAGTGAATAACACAAATTTTAATTGTGTTATTGCACACTATATCAACATGGGTTGCATTCTGCATAAGAAAATCATCACTTTTTGCCCCATCGTTAGTCATAAGGGGACTGACATTGATCAAGCAATTGTCATTCCATTTAAGGATTGGGATTGCCGAAAATGTTATGTTGCACTACTGACAGTGCAACTTCAAATCATGGGGAAATTAGACATGTCTGTGCATACCTTAACAGAATTCATACTAATGTTATGGGCGGTAATTACATCCACATGTGGTGTGCAACACACGTCCTTAGCATGGTGATCAAATATGGGCTAAAGAAAATAAGAATGTTTGTGAGAAGAGTTAGAGAGGCGGTCAAGTAGGTTAATGCATCACCAACAAGATATACACAGCTTCAACTGTGTTACAGTACTACGAGATAAGATTACTTGTACGAAGGCCTTATCCTTGGATGTCCTGACTCGGTGGAACTCTACATATCTGATGAATCTGATAAGACCGAGCTTACCCTCTATCTCACTGAGAAGAAACACAAATTAGCAAAGGATGAGGTCGATAAGTTTGATATTTTGCGGTGGTGGTTGAAGAATAGTCCAAGCTATCCCGTTTTTTCTGAGATGGCAAAGGATATATTAGTTATAGCCATTTCTAATGTTGTTTATGAGTCTGCATATAGCATAGGAGGTCGCATTCTATCCCCATATAGGAGCTCGTTGGCATCCAATACGCTTGAGGCGTTAATTTTCTTGGTTGTGTTTTTTCCTTCTTCCTTTGTTTTTTGGTGATTGGTTTTCAGGCTTGTTGCTGGGCTTCGACGGTTTCGTGGCGTCTCGTGTTGTTGGCTCCCGGTGACCTGGTGTTGGGTGTTGGGTTTGTTGTTTGTCCTGCTTCCCTTGGTCTTTTGGTTTTGGGTTGTTTGTTGTTTTGGCGGGTGTCCCTCTACAGTTTTTTTTCGGTTTCTTTGTGATTGTTTCTTCTGGACGGTCTATCTTTTTGCTCTTTTTTTTGAGGGCCGGCCCTTAGTCTGCGCATGTGCTCTCAAGGGTTTAGGTTTTGTACGCTGTTTTTCCGTTTTTTAATAAAATTTCTATTTCAGCAAAAAAAAATAAAAAAAAATGAAGAATTCCTCAAAAAAAAAAGATGAAGAAAATGTGCCTTATGAAGAGTTATAAATGGAATTTCAAATGGGTAAGTACACTACATTCCATTGTGTTAATATTTGTTCGTTGTTTGTTAATTATTTTCATGTTTTATTTTTCCATAGTGTTAATCAACATGCGAGATTAAGAGGCAAGGACGATATAAAAGACTCAAAGTGAGAGTAGGGGTGATAAGCGGGTTGATCATCACTATTTCTCTATTGCTTGTTTCATGCATTGATCATTGATGCATACTATTATAGAATATGTTAAACTTTGATTTTCATTTTTCTCTATGTTGAATTTGAAGATTTAAAGTTTGAGCACTATGTTTCATTTTTATGTCTTATTAGTCTCATTGTCTTTAGTTATGACTTTATTAACTATTGTCGGTTTCATCTTTAATGGTTTTTTTAAACACACGAAGGGTGAGGGGTTAGGCAGACTCCCAAACTTCAATCCAATAAATTGCCATCTGCCTATTTTTCGAAAATCAACCCCCAATTAATACCTATCTTTCGAAAATCAGCCTCTTCATTCATCACCCACTGCCAAATTCGACTAAACCTTAACTCCTTAAGTTAATTTAAACATCAAAAATAGAATCGTACCTGGCTGTGGGAGTAGTCGACGGCTCCAAGCATGCAGGGCGGCGCGACAACGAGCAGGGTGGCGCAGGGTCGCACCTCAGAGGAGAAGATGGGCGAAAGTTTGGGCGGTGTGGAGGTGCGCTAGATCATTAGGGTTTTAGGTTTGAATTTTAGTAAAAAATATTTTTTTAATTGGTCAAATACGTATTTGACCGTATTTTTCACGTATTGTTTTATTTAAAACAATAATTTAAAAATCGGACAATAAAATACATCCCCGGGGATGTATTTTACACTTATTTTATGCGTACCGTCCCCGGGACGTATACGTCCAGAGATTAGACGTCCCCATGCTTCATAGACACTAAGGGCTCGTTTGGTTTTCAGTAAAGGATTATGTAGGATAATTTGTAACTATGATATTTAGCGTGGATAATGACAGATTATTAATACTGAGTTGGTGTTTGCTATCTTGGCTAAATGCAGAATATCCTGGTTTAAGTTAATCCTAGGGGGATGTGGTATTATTAATCCTAAGAAATCTGGATTAATAATACTGGGTCGTGGGATTAAACCGGGTCATCCGCATTATTATTAAATAATACCAAACACTAGACTAATCTGTACTAAATTAGCTAATACAATGTATTAGTCAATATCAAACACGCCCTAAGAGTACTCCATATCAGGGCCAGGCGCCCACCAAAAGAGAGATGTTGAGGAGACCAACCGTGAATCATGTCCGTCAACTTCTTTCTAATACTGAGGTTGTTAGGTCCTGAGGGTCTCGAATAGGTGTATGGGGGGGGGAATACACCTATGGGCTATTTTTCAATCAATCCTCAATCAGAGGGATCTCAGTCAGAGATCAAAACGAAACTTTGCATGCAAACAAAGACGCCTGTTTTACTGAAATCAGTTTTGACCAAACAGGGTTGACGACTGATACTGAAAGCTCTTCAGTAAAGAGTTATCAGTTAAGTTGTTGGAACTTAACTGATGCAAGTAAGGGCTTCAGTCGAGTTTCTTAAAACAGAGACGATAACACTCTTTCTGACTATCAGAAGATAGATCAGTCAGACTGATATCGTACGCAGCGGAAATTAAACTTAGTTTCGAAATAGCCTCGGTGGAGCAAGTTGTTGGTTATGGTTTCTCTTTGCAGTTAGTCAGTGTTCAGTTTTATCAATTGAAATAACACAAGTAAGAACGTAAAACTGAAAGCTGTAAACAACACAGAGACTTTTACGTGGTTTGGAAAAACCCTTTCCTATATCCACGGTTGGTTGATCAGACCAACAATCCACTCCGCAAGTGCTTAACAGGTGCACTGCAAATCGAACCGTGTGCTTGCCGGGTGCACACAACCGTACACTGAAGAAAACCCTTCTCCAGTACCCACGCTTCACTCGCGTCGGATTTTCGTTGCTTAACACAACCCGTGCTAAGACTCTCAGAGTCAGAAAACCCTTCTGACCTCCGAATCACTCAAAACACTCTTATAGGGGGAGGTTTGAACGAGTGCCAACTATACTTACAAAGAACAAGTTCTTTGAAGCAAGTTTGACCTTTGGCTTCTGGGTAAACAGATATATGCCTAGGGTCTAAGAGAATGTGTGTAATCAGCAGTGACTGATTTTGGCTTTGGAATTCTCTTCTTCGATTCAAGCTTTGGGGAGTTTAAGCTTAAGGCTGAGTAGCAATTTCGGCAGAGCTTCAGCTTATGTTGTTGAATTAGTGAAGGTTGTAGTGATCCTCGAGCGCTATTTGTAGGAGAACTCTTGAATAGATCCGTTGGCGTAAATCGTCCTCAAGATTTCTTCCGTTGGAGAGCAATTCGAATTTGGGCTGAGGCTTCAATCTTCGAGGTTCCTTGTCTGGGTGGAAACGGCTCTCTTTGATGGACAGGAGATGTGACGTCTCTGAAAGTAACCACCAGATAGGAATGACCTCTGCAGAGATAAGATCCTGAGATCTCTGCATTTAATGCGGCTGTACTTTGTGAGTACGTGGCTTCCTCTGAACGTTGGAAGATCAGTCCTAGGAGGAATGTTCAACTGATACTTGACTTTAGTATCAGTCCATTGCGCGCATTAAGTAATCAGTCTTCAACTGATTCTTCAACTGATACTTCAGTTGGTATCTGCAGTCTTCAGTCTTCAGTCTTTCGTTCTTCAGTCTTCAGTCTTCGACACCGCAAGCTAAACTAGAAACGAACTCTAACACTTGAGTTCAAAACAATTCTAGTCTATTACAATTAAGTCCTATGATTTTTGGTATCATCAAAACAAGGGTTAGGATATTCCACAGGGTTCCCAACAGAGGTAGTAAGAAGCACGATGATAACCACGAAAAATTGAAACACCAAGATAAGTGAAATGCAAGGTACCTCTCTGAAAGCCACCAATCTTGCTGATGCTCTGCACCCACTGCCCATGACGATCACCAATATAGAAGCAGCTCTTGCCATTGTTCACTTTCTGCCCAAAAATAATCGAGTAGTGATCAAGACACTCAACAAAGCGCTGCATAGACTCAGTCTTCGCATGCGTGAAGATGATGATGTCATTAGCATCAGAGAGATGAAATATGAGGATTCCCTGTAAGCCGTCCTATACATCATGTGACTCTGCCCAATAATCAACCGTCTAAGACCCTAGAAAGATAGTCCGCAGCCATAACAAAAAAACGACGAGGAAAGCAAATCAACCTGTCTGAGCCCTCGAGTCGATTGAAAAAAATCGATTATGGTTCCATTCACAATAATAAAAAACCAACAACGACTGATACACCGCTCGATATATAAGACTCAACCAACCTGGAGCGAAACCCAACTTCTAAAGAACCTGAAGTAGAAACGGCCACTGAACTTGGTCACGCCTTAGCCATGTCCAACTTTACGCAACATTTGGGGTTGGGAAGCTCTTGTTTAAGTCCTGAATCATCTCTTGGGCTAGCAGAACATTATTACACAACAATGTACCCTTCATGAAACCACTATGATTTGGGGCCAACACCAAAGGAAGGACATATGCCAAACGCGAGGTCAAGATCTTGGAGATTATCTTGTTGGTCACGTTGCAAAGGCTAATAGGACGATAATCAGCCCAAGAGTCCGTATTCGTCTTCATGGTTCGGTGGTTTAATTATTTATAGGTGGATTATTGATATGAATAAAAAGGATATTTCGATTTTTTTTTAAATTTAGTGAATAATGTAAGGTATAAATAATAAATAGCATATTGATATTTTAATATTTTTTTAATTGATCAAATATTTACCCCCTCCGTCCCACTATAAGTGAGACCTTTTTTTTTACACGAAAATTAAGAAAAATGTATTTTTTGTGTGTAGGTGAAAAAGTGAAAAGGTGTTTAAAGGATAAAATTATTACCCAAAAAGGAAGAGTCTCATTTATGGTGGGACACCCAAAATAGAAATAGTCTCACTTATAGTGGACGGAGGGAATACTTATCACAGGACAAAAAAAATATATATAAATGCAATAAATTTATTTTAAATTTAGAGGCTTACTAGTTGCTACAAAAATAATAACATAAAAATAAAAATTAAACAACTAGAAAGGAAAAAAATTGCGAAAATAAAAAAAAGAACAAAATTTTGAGTATGCGAGTACCCTAATACCCACGTCGGGAACCCGCGTCGGGTATTAGGGTACTTGATTGCACAACTGCAGGTCGGGTTCGGGTAGTACTTCGGTAGAAAATTCAGGGTTGAGTACCCACAAAATTCGAGTAGGGTACCCGACCCGCCCCGAATAGATCTATATTCAGCCTGTTCACGGGTGAGAATGATGGTGGTCTTACTAAGCATCCAGTTAAATACGATAATCTTGTACAACACAACAAATTTCCACGTCAGAGTAGATGTAACAAACTTAGATATCTACTCATACAGCTTACTCCCAATCAACATTCCCATCATTTCATTCTTATCAATGTTGTCAACACTGCCATCAACATTTTCTCAAACTTAGTTGATTCATGATTGAAGGCATCAAGTAAAAGGTTGACATAAAATTCACGAACAATATCTTCATCATAACCAAGCACATTCACCATTGTTCCTCATAGACTCCTATCTTTCAAAAATATATCAAGCTTATATTTTTCAAAGAATTTTGGATCTGCCTTACCCTCGTTCAGAATTTTTTGAACAAACAACGATTTGAACAACATCTTTGCCTCACGAATATAGAATTTTGATGAGTATGACTTACTAACCTCCACATCAGAGTCTGAGCTGCTAGCGACTCAATCTTCTTGGGGGAAGATATTGGAGAAGAAGTTTAGGAAGATGTTGTTTCTTTGCTTGTTTTGTGGGAGGAGAGTGAGGAACCTTCACCTTCAACATTGGTCGCTTGGATGTTGGTGCAGCATCCAATTCAGCTTGTCTTAGGAGATTGATGTTTGGTGGTATTGTACGAGTAGATGTTGATTTGGTGGATCTCCTGTAAGTGTGAGTCTCACTAAAGGACTCAATCTTCCCTTTCTTACCTCATTTGGAAGGAGTTCAATATCAATTATATCCATTGAAGCATGGGTATCAACATTAAAAACTTCAACATCGGGAGCATCAACATCTTGAGGAACATCGCGATCAACATGGGTATCAATATCCATAAGGTCTTTGATAGTAACATCTTCTTGACGAGTTTTGGCGGCAACAGCCGTCTTTTCAACATCATCGCTATCAACATCCTTCTGTGAGGATCCAAATGCAACATCCATTTTGCTCGGCTCAACTTCAACATTCGTCTCCTTGGAGGGAAACTATGGATCATATCTTGCTCAAGGTTATGTGGAATTATTCTCATCTCGGCCTCCTCGTGCAACAGCTTATCCTCGGTGTCGCTCAACAACATGAACTTGGGTGGCAACAAGAAGCACATGCGGTCTCGCTCTGCCTCCGAGAGCAAGTCAAAGACTAGGTTGATCCCGTGGTGGCTGTAGCAATCCAAAGAGGCCGAAGATGGAGATGGAGATGGCAATGGCTAAGGAAATGGATGGCATTGACGACGTCGCTCAAGCTTCTTATTTTGGACTCCTTTCTCGATCTCCCATCTTTTGATAATTCTACATCTCCCTTACTCTCCTCTTTGAATTTGAAGAGGAAATTTGGTGGCCGCAGAGATTGTGCGTCCTCACCAATTCTACCAAATATTCTTTCCAATTTCAGCCCTATTTCATTCTCAATTTCTAAATCTTTCATTTCTTGGTGGTTTCTTGATTAATTTTTGAGTTCTTAGCTGCTGTTGTTGTTGTTGGGATGGGGAGGGTGGGGTCGGAGGGAGACGGCGAGGGAGGGTTCTCGGTGGGAGAGGGGGAGGGGGAGGTCGAAGTGGCGACGGTGATGACCTGTTTCGATCACCGCCTCTCCCCCCTTTCTCTGCTCTGTTTTACTATGCTCTACTCTGCTCTACTCTGCTCTGTTCAACCAGCTCTGGTATCTCAGCTCGGGTATCCCAGCTCTGCTCTCTAGCTCTGGCATTCAGCTCTGATCTTTTAGCTCTGGCATCCCAGCTCTGCTAGTCAGCTCTGATCTTCAGCTCTGCTATTCAGCTCTGCCGGTCAGCTCTGATCTTCAGCTCTGCCGGTTAGCTCTGCTCTTCAGCTCTGCCGGTCAGCTCTACTATTCAGCTTTGCCAGTCAGCTCTACTCTTCAGCTCTGCTATTCAGCTCTACCGGTAAGCTCTGATCTTCAGCTCTGCTCTTCAGCTCTGCCGGTTAGCTCTGCTCTTCAACTCTGCCGGTTAGCTCTGCCGGTCAGCTCTGCTCTTCAGCTCTGCCGGTCAGCTCTGCTAGTCAGCTCTGCTCTTCAATCTAGCTATGCTCTGCCCCTCCAGCTCTACTCATCTCTGCTCTGCTATCTCATCTCTGTACTCCTGAACACCCGCCGACTCTCTCTTTCTCAGCCCATCAGAACAGCTCACGCCGATCACCTCCTTGGCAACGGCGAAGCGCCGTCACCTCCCTCTGTTTCCGGTGACCGCAGCAAGCCACGGCCGCTACCCTCACTCTCCTCTCCTCCAGATCTGACGGAAACGCGACCCACAGGCCACGCCTCCGCCGAGCCTTAGATCCCAAATAAGCCACGGATCTCCCTCCCTTTCTCTACCCCTGATTCTCTCTCACTCCGGCGACAAACGATGAGGTCGCCGCCGATAGCAACAACCCCTCCAACTCAGCACCTCAAACCCAACATAGCCAAAACTCCACAAAACAACCACGCTCAAGGCTCGACTTAAAGCAACACAATTCAGATATACATGTATGCGTGTGATTCTTGTTTGTGAAGTTTGAAAAAAACATTTGTTCGATCATGATATGAACTGGACTCGGAATGAAAGGAGAAATCTCAAAGTTGAGAAGATCTTACCTATGGTTGCTGCGTTCTACTCAGGGACGCAGAAGTTTGGAACAAGAATTTCCAGGATGAAATCGGCTGAATTGTTGAGAATGAACTTGCTGCTCTTGCCGAGAAGGGTGAAATATCAAGAGGAATGAGGCTACTTCTTAAAAGAAGACATGGGAAAAGTGGAGGATACGTGGATGCACTCCATCCACAAGCTTACCAAAATATCATGAGGATTAAAGAGGGATTGGGCTCAATGGATGTGTGATTGTGAATGGGCCGGTTCTTATTAAAAAAAATCAAAGCCCAACTCATATAAATGCTTGAATGCTTAATTAAATAAATATGCAATGCATATAAATTTAATAACTAAATTTACAAATGCTTTTGTAAATCATTTTTGTTGGAATTAAAATAAATTCTTTTTCTCAATCCGGCGTGAATCATCTTAAATCTAAGTTCAAAATTATTCTAAACTTAGCTCGAGGATACGGGGTATTACACTCATAATAGCCTGTTTTGTGATAAACAATTTCATTAGATCGCAAATGGCCGTTGACCCAATCGAGCAAGTATTTGATACTTTGCCCACTGATAATGAATTTGAGGAGGTTGGACATGATGATCACGTTGACGCCATTGAACCTAGCGCTGAATGGACAACACATAGGGATGCCATAGCTGATAGCATGTGGCAGCAATACATCCTGCAAAACTAAGGTCCGATTTGAATTTTTAGCTCACCCATTTTTTTTACAGTTTTTAACCATTCTTCGTACCTCTATTTTCAGATAGTTTTTGTGTGTTTTGATTCAATTGAAATGTCGCATGCGAACATATTTCAAAATGTGTATGTGATTTGTGTTTAATCATGAGTATATTGCACTTACAACTGCATTTGGCTACTTCTTTGTAGCTGGGGTGGATCCATATGACCAAGATTGGTGCTCGAACCCGGATTGTAGTTATGGACGTGGAAGGATGTCATTATTACGCGTCGGATACAAAGCCTGAAATGTAGGTCGATATTACTACAAGTGTTCTGCTCTTGAGAACCATCTATATGGGTTTTTTTGGTACGACGAATACCAGCTGCGCGCACGTGGCGATATGTGCTCCGATTTGCCTCAAAGGCACACACACCATCAAGCAACTCAAATGGAGCAATCTGCGACTTCATCCTCTAGCCGATATATGAAACCCATTGTCGATGGCATGCCCGGTAGTGCAGCTCTATCCACTGTCAACGAAAGGCCCAATCACATTGCTACCAAGTTTATTTGCGTGTTTTTAATTGGTTGGTTTGTTGCGAAGTTTGTCTGAGACATTATACTTTGGAGTAACCTAGTTGTAAGTTAATTCTGTTTTCTTTTGTCGATGGCCATGTGGATCATTTTTGTCATTTTATTAGTCTAGTATGCACACTTCGCACCATGGGATTCTGTTGGATGCTTTCTCTTTTATTTGGTTTACATATTATTAGCTCCTCGATTTTTATTGGTGCTTGATGGATTTTCAAAAGATATAGCTGTAATAAATAAGCATGTACTGCATTGATAACAGGCAACTAATAATTTTTCTTTTGTACACGCTAAGAGTCCAAAATGGCGGTGCCAGATGCCATTAATCTCATTTGGGAATACAACGTCTTACGTATGCACACAAATTTAGATTTCCCAAGCATAAATGATCATCATATGCAGATAGCAATGGCTGCAATATAATTTATCATAATCCCTGCACTTTCACTTCCATTTCCACTTCTTTCAACAAATCACTATATTTACTTGGTGCATTAAATTGTTATTTGATGGATCAACTACCACCAACTGATGTAAATTGACCATGGAATCTATAAATCTATCGCATAGAGTAAAACTCACAAGTGTGAAAAACTTTAAAATTTCAATACACATAAGATGGTGAACACCGACGAAATATCGGAGCAGGCACGCTTCCTTTACAATAACAAGTGGAACAAGGAAAAAAGATTCAATGCTCCTTCGAAGCATTCTTGTCATCGAAAAAACATGCGGCATCACCGGTAATAAATCGTGATAAGCGGCGCCTTCATATTCCATGTTTCCACTGTTTTTCTTTCTTTTGTGCTAATTGGTATTCATAGCATATTTTTGTAGAGGGAACAGGTTATCAATCACCACATGCACGTCTAATGGCACTCGGGGACATCAACGCTAAATTTGGCATCAACCTCCGGCTGTTTGACATCAATAATCACCTTGATGTCTTGCACACTCGGTATAAAACATTCAGGGACCTCATGAAGATGCCGAAAACAAATTGGTGTCGCGAGACCAATGTACTCACAGCTGCCGATGAAGTCTGGGAGCGTGTTTTCGAGGTTAGTATTCTTGAATCAGATCTCATAAAAATGCTGGTATGAACACTTGTCCTCACCACGAGCAATTCTTCGTGGCTCGACAAGAAAAATGTCATGACGAAGGCTTATTACCACCAAGGGGAACCGGAGTACTACAAGATGTGCGCGGTGTTTGGGCTAGACGACATCAAGCACGAGCCAATGAAGGAGATTATCGACATAAGTGAATCTGTGTATGCTGAACAGCTCTCTTCCGACGAAGAGGTTACGTCACTGGCGGTCATCGGAGATGGCACAGAGGTTGTCAATGATTCGGTGCCCACCCGACGATTTCACGTGCACGTGAAATGGCTACCGTGTACACCTCGAGCTGGGTTTCCGCCATGTAATGCATTCCCTCCAAGGCCACGTGATCCTACTGCCAACCCAAGGGCCATCGAGGAGAGCTCATGTGCCTCATGGAGCCCGAGCAAGTAGCTATACCAACAGTGACCACTTTTGACTTGATAGCATCGACGACCTCAAACATTTTATCTTTTCTATCACATGGACGACGTGCTATTTATCTTTTGTGTATCGTGTTTATAAGTAGTAGACACATATGTGCAGTAGCTTTTGAATGAACAATGCAATACATAAGCCACTTTGATATAAAAAAAATGAAGTGAAGTAGCCCTTTTCATGCTCTATATTTGGCTGTCATCTCTCAATGCATTCTTGCATATAGTAACCCATAAAAAAAAAAGAGCATTATATACATAGCTAGCTGGCATATAAGGATCTCAAAGACCATTAAAATACCACAAGATCATTTAAGAACTAGGAAAACATATTAATATATTATATACATCATGTACAGAGTACACCATGAACAAACATCAACAGTTTGTAATGCCAAATTCTACAAACCAAAAGCTATATGGACAATACCCAGCATACCAGCTAATAACATTATATATATTCATCATCTAGACCCCATAGCAACGACATCACCCATCGAAGTTATATATAAAATAGAATGGTCCATACACAAACATGGGTAACTTGGCACATTTTCACTTATTCTTCCCTTGCAAGAGGCGCATCGCATATGCTATGCGAGCTTCGGGAGACAGACCCATGAAAATCTCCAATCGCTCCACCTTGTAAGCAAGGAGCTCGGTCACGTCAAATATTTCTTCTAGAGTTAGTCCCGGGATGAGACTGACATGCTCAAAAACCGTCTTCCTTGCCTGCCCTATATCAAATTCGTACCCAACATGAGTGGTCAATTCCTTCATCCTTTCAATAGCGTTCCTGCTGATCTCCCCTAAGAGCCCATACACGTTCTCTAACTCATCCCTTTGCTTACGCTTCTTCTTGGCATTGGTTGTAGTTGCTTCACTCCTTTTGCATTGACTAGCACTCTCCTCGATAACCTCGTTTTCCATCACGTCTTCAAGGTTAACGTGGTAATCCCCATCAGGAATGTTCTGACGCGTTGTGTCGCAGTGATACATATTGGTAACAACGTCCATCAGATCCTCGACGTTATCACTTGTTGCACGGTCTTTGCCGAACACCTCCTTCCGTGTCTCAAGCATAGACCATGACTTGTACCTCATATTCTTTGCATTCGAGTCACGCTGCACATATATCAACAACAAGATACAATTTTACAGCAATAAATGGACGTATTAAAAGCATAAACGCTAACCTTCGTGATTTGCTCCAACTGTTCGTTAGTAACATCAACCATGTGGTCCCCATGCACGTTGAACCCAGTCCCGCTGAATTTTAGGATTAACAAAAGGTTGTTGTAGTTTTTCTTCCAGGTGCATATCTTTGAATTGATGTGTGGAACGCCTTTCAAGTCCGTTCCCGAGAATGCACCCTTCATCGCATCCTCTAGCTTATTCAAATAACCCCCTCTGAAGCCATTATCAGACTTCCAGCCTTGAGCAACCAATTCCTTCAACGCGCTAATGAGGGTCTCCTTCTCTTTGACGGTCCAACTCCGGTGAGTCTTATCGTTTTTGTTCCCACAGGTACAGCATGCCTCGCTGCTCCCTGTTTCACAAAGAAACGACAATAGAGGGATACATTCAATCATCCCAAAACAGCAAGTTCATTTGAAAGGTATACAACATAATCAAATTCCACAATGACCCATCGATTTCACGGTTTAACCAACAAGATAACAACGCAGATTCCAGCAAGTACACATATTTCACATAAGTTACATCG
This sequence comes from Salvia miltiorrhiza, assembly GCF_028751815.1. Taxonomy (NCBI): domain Eukaryota; kingdom Viridiplantae; phylum Streptophyta; class Magnoliopsida; order Lamiales; family Lamiaceae; genus Salvia; species Salvia miltiorrhiza. Next base: position 24,835,978 of record NC_080390.1, read on the forward strand.
TCATATATTCAGATGGCTTCTTGTAACATAATATACATATAAAAACTATGAGATAAAACACATCGATTGGCAGAGGTTAATAATATGATTGGCGAACCCTGTTGTGCCGAATTCATTTTCGCACACAGCTATGAGCAAAAGACTGATAATGGATGCCAATCGTCGCTGGTGAATAGATATTATATAGAGTCCAACCTTTTTTTCCGTCCTAAAATCACGCAGCGGCGGGAGAGATTCAAGGACGTGTGTGGAATTAACAAAAAACTTGGGGGTTATTATAGTCATTTTACATGCTATAAAATGGTCTGAATATGTAAAATCAAACACGCCGTCCATGATATGTTGGATCTTACAATGTATTTCAAACAAGTATTAAGAAACCCTTAACAGGCCAACCGGCCTTAATGTTTCCTTGGGTTATACTAAATGGGCTTAACCTATAAAGAAAATCAAACAAGCCTTAAGATTATATTGTCCCAAGATTAGTCAAGATTAAGTGGGTCAAAATTATACAATATAAATTTTGTCAGGCCAAAACTCATAAATTATGATCGTACTTGGCATTATCCCGAAATCAAGTCGTAGACTGAGTCCATCTAACCAAACAATCTATCTATATCTATATCTATATATATATATGAAACACTAGTTTTGAGCAGTTATTTTTTGCGCCAAATTTGACAGTTATATTTAAAAAAACGTGTGACATGATCAATTATTTCACATACTTTTTGTTTATCTCAATTTCTCTAAGAAAATAAATAACTCAGTCCGAAGAGCACGTATTTCACACACTATTTCTTTCTCTCAAATTCTCTAAAAAAACAATTCTGTTCTGATAGTTTATTAGAAGAGCACCAACTAAGAGCATACTGTGATATTTCTTTAATACCTTTGGCATACCTTAAATTTAATAATGAAAACAGAGTGGAATGAAGTGATCATAGATCTTCACCCAAAAAGAGACGGCGAGAAGCAAGAGATTAAGAAGAAAACTCGCAAAAAACCGAGAAAACGATGCATAAAAGAGGGAATAAATATCAATGTTTTGAGACAAAAAATAATCGAAAGTATAAAAATTGATATTCATTTACTCACTATTGCTAAACAATCCCAAAAAGCATCAAACATTTTTAATGAGATCCATAGACCAGCTCTTATATAGCTAGCATTAGCTCTCGATGCAACTTCAAATTAGGCAATCAAAGATGAAATCGAAAAATTACAAGTACAAAGATGAAACAGACGATAAGTGAAGAAGAAGAGTGTAAGAAGAAGCAGGAGTGTAGAAGACGAGAAGTAGCTGCGCTTATGACTTATGAGAATGAAATTTAGGGCTCCTATTATTTTTTCATTTATATTATTTTGCCTTATTTTTATTTTATAATTTACAAATTTGTATGCTTCTCTCTCTGTTTCTTTTTTAAACATGTACTTAACTACTAATCTCGTTTTGTGTATTAAACTCAACCCATTCTTAAATTACTAGGATGATTTCTTTGGGTTTGGGCTATTTATTTAATTTTATTTAATATACATCCAAAATTATTATATGTTGTATGGCTTATTAATTTGTTCTGTTAAATTTATTTATTTCATATATTATAGCTAGAAAATTAGAAATGAAACTATTAATTTGATTTATAGATAGGACGGACTCCGAGAGTATACGCTACAAATACAAAAATTTGATTGTAAATTTTTAATGTACACAAATAAATCTTTAAAAAAATATGACATGCTAAAAATTATATATATATATATATATATATATATATAGGGGTGGGCTACCATGAGAGCACATCTTAAAATAAGAAATAAAAGCAATTTTTAATGTATGAATATTATGTAGAACACATATGAATTCGCTGTATAAATGTATGAATTGTGAAAAATAATTTTTTGTTACCTTTGGAATTCGAACTCAGGACCATAAATCTATCTAACAGGATTACGAATCAACCGTAGATCTTGATGATCTAAGGACTGAAAATGATTCTTATTTTATATATTAAGAAATGCTCTTATTTTAGTCCTTCCATATATATATATATATATATATATATATATATGTGAGAACATAAGAACCATTAAAATCAATGCATCTACTATATAAATTAATGCATTCGCTATTAAATTTAATGCATCCGAAAATAATAAATTTTTTGCTCCCTTCAGGATTCGAACCCAGGATCTGCATTCATCCACCAAGATGATGCATCCACCGTAGATCTTGATGATCGAATGGTTTAAAATGGTTCTCTGTTCTAATTTTATTTAGTGGTTCTTATTTGAACCTCTCCCTATATATATATATACATATATATATATATACATATATATATATATATATATAGGGTGTGGTTCTAGAGAGAACTACATTATTTGTGAGAACGTGAGAACCATCAAATCTAATGCATCCACTGTAAAAATTAATGCACTAAAAAATTGTTTACTTCAGGATTCAAACCTAGATTCTGCGTTCATCCAACAAGATGATGCATCCACCGTAGATCTTGATGATCGAATGGCTGAAAATGGTTCTCCGTTCTTTTTTTATTTAGTGGTTCTTTCTTGAACCTCTCCCAATATATATATATAGGAATGAGATCATATAGATCCCAATGCTTATAATAGATCCCTAGATCCAAATCTTGACCACACATTTATGACATGTGGCGCATCAAGATGGTGACACGTGGCAAGGAGCTTCCAAGCATTCCAAGGCAAAATCTGGAGGGGTAAAATTGGAATGTAATTTTCGAATTTAATAATTAAAAAAAATATATATTTTTTTAGATTTTCTCAAAATAGATATATTTTAGATGCATATAGTTTCACACAAAGATGCTTAAAGTTTTCACATGAAATGCATAACTTTGAACAGAAAAATGCATTTAATTTTTCCAGTTTTGGTATTTTCACCACCCCACCCCATACCACCCCCCAATCCAGCCCACACCACCCCCCAACCCTCCCCATTACCATCCCCCAAAAATAGGCATGTTTCACATGCATATAAAATCAAACAAAAATGCATAAAGTTTTCACATAAAAATGCATTAAATTATACAAAAAATGCATTTCATTTTAATAAATCTGGTAGTTTCGCCACCCCACCCCCACCCCCCCACCCCCCACCCACCCCCCAATTTTTTTTTTTAAAAAAAAACTGATTTTCAAAAAAAAAAAATTTGGGGGGGGGGGGGGGGGTGGGGTGGGGTGGGGGGGGTCAGTGGTCAGAAAATCAGTTTTTGAGAAAATAAAAAAATAAAATAAAAAAAAATTGGTGGGGGTGGGTGGGTGCGTGGGTGGGGGGTGGGGGGTAGGGGTGGGTCAGTGGTCAGAAAATCAGTTTTTAAAAAAATAAAATAAAAAAAATTTGGGGGGGGTTGGGGGGTGGGTGGGGGTGGGGTTCTGGGGTGGGGTTCAGGGGTGTAGGTGTGGGTGTGGGGGTGGGGTTGGGGTGGGGTGAAATCTTATGCATTTTTATATGAAACTTTATGCATTTTTATATGAAAGTTCATGCATTCTTGTATGAAACTTTATGCATCTAAAATATACCTATTTTGAGAAAATCTATTTTTTTTTTTTTTTAATTTCGAAAATTACATTCCAATTTTACCCCTCTCCAAATTTTGCCTTGAAATGCCTTGCCACGTGTCACCATCTTGATGCGCCACATGTCATAAATGTGTGGTCTAGATTTGGATCTACGGATCTATTATAAGCATAGGGATCCAACGGAACCCAACCCTATATATATATATATATATATATATATATATATGCTGATGTTACATACACTTTTTAGCACAATTTTTTTTTAATTCTTAAGCAACTAAATTTGTATTATACACTCCATTCGGCTACAATATTTATATTTAAATTAACACTCCATTCGGCTACAATATCGTTTCCATTTTGTGGACGATACAAATTATAAAAAGTGGAGAATATAGTTCATAATAGTGGGTATTGTTGTTAATGGAGTTTAAGTCTCACTATTGTTGTGAGTAGAGTTTATGAACCCTACTGCTATAAATGAAAATGTCAAAAGTGGAAGCGACATCGTGGACAGACTAAAATGTCAAAATTAAAATCGATATCGTGGACGGAGGGAGTGTAATTTTTTTTGTTACTAATTAATCTAATTCATAAATAATGACACGTTGATAAAATTTTAAAAATAAACAAATATATCGTGGTCCGTGCATCGCACGGGGATATGTACTAGTATACATGATACTAAAGTTATCTAATTCATTCAACCAAACACCACCTAAAAATGTCGTGTAGTTTGAAGACACGAGTTTTAATAAAAGGTTGAGGTATGAATAAGAAATGAATAATAAATATCTATTAAACTTAATTTATAAGGTAAGTTTTAAATAATTTGTTAGGTGAATGTTTTATAAATATTAAGTATAAATGAGATTAAAAATATACTCTAAAAGATTTGTACTAAAGTAAAAATATCAAATTTATTATAAATAAATACAAATAGAAAATAATTGAGAATACACTCCCCCGGCCCGGCGGCGTCTTGTCTTTCCACACAGAAAACAAACCCTTGCCCTTAAGCAAACCCCAGTTGCTGCCTACCAGTCCCATGGATTCCGTTCATTCCAATCAAATGCTAATTCAGCCCTAATTTTAAAGGTCCATATTTCCTGGCCCGTCAAACAAGTTTCCTTGCTTTAGAAGCTTCTTGCGAACATTTGGAGTTTTATCCTTTCCCTTTTTTTTTTTCTCCATATTTTAGGGTCAAGTGCCCGGTTCGCTAATGTGATTGTGGGTTTCTAATTCGATTTCGTTTTCGTTGAGCGACCAAATATTAATTTATATGCGAGAAAGGAAAAAAAAAGAATGTCTTTGTTGCTGTGTTCAATTCTTTGGCTTTGTGTTCCCTGTTAATGCGGATGTGCTTGCTGACATTGAAGCAAAGTTTATATGGAACGCAATTGAGATTTAGCTCTTGACACTGAGTTATATATAGTTCTGGAATTGTTTCTTTCTTGTTAATTACAATCTTGTAGCTCTATCCACAGTATGTAGTATGTTGGATTCTTGCAATAGGTTATGTAATTTGCGAGGGGAGTGATTTACAGCTGCAAATATGGTTCCTTTTTTAGTTATATTAATGCGGTTAAAGTAAATTCATTCTAAGAAATCTCACTTAAATGGCACTTGAAAGAGTTTATATAGTGCTGGAATTATTTCTTTGTTGGTAGTTACAAAATTTAGCTTCATCCACAGGATATACTGTGTTGGATTCTTGCAATTAGGTTATGCAAATTGAAAGGGGAATTATTTACAGCTGCAATAACGGTTCCTTTTGTAGTTATATTAATGCGGGTCAAGTTAATTCACGCTAAGAAGTTGCACTATCCCTCGGCTACTTTTTCATTTCATAATGGAGTGTTTAACGTGTTATGTTTGGATCCCATTGTTATGATGAAGAGAAGAGCAGCAATTTCTTCACCCCTCATAAGTTGTACTATTAATATACGTGCAGGGGATGTCAGCTTACAGCCACAATCAAAATGAATGGGTATAATCAGGTAGAGCAAACTCTGAATGATATTCTTCGTGCAATTAATCCCTCAAAAGAAGATTGGACAATCAGATTTCATATTATAAATGAGGTCCGGGATGTTATTCGATCCATAGAAAGTTTGAGAGGTATGTAATGCTTCACCGCCGTTATACTCGATGTTATGCGCCAATTGTGGAGTATTATTACACTTACTTGCGTAAAACAAATTAAGGAAAGGGATCCCTAGTCATGAAGTTTGTATCTGCAAAGAGGATATATTTTAGTTTACATCAGGAAGAGTATAATTTGAGGTCAATAGGAGCAACAACCACACTAGTTCTTTTACAAATCTCCGGCATTGGTTAAGGAGCTTGGCTGTTTACTGTATTCCTTCTGTCTGTACTCTTTCGCAGCTCCCCTAATAGTTGAATTATGAACTCCTGTGATGTTTTTGATGTAGGAAAATAAACTTTTATCCATGTTTACATGCTTAAATCACTAAGAGAACTTGGAAGGGATGCTATACACTAACACAACACATTAACTCTCTTTCTTGTTTCAAATCTATTTTAGCATGATCTTATAGGACGGGGGATGTTGTTTAGGCTGATTTTGTTGTAATCTCTTCAATTAATGGACAAAAGAGAAAGCTTAACCTTTGGGAATCATTCTTTGATGGAAGCTGTAGACTAATAGAGATAGGTGATCTTTTCAGAAGTATCTTGATGTGCATCATATCCTACCCAGAGTAAATATATTTATCCTCTATTGTATCTGATCTTTCTGTCTTAAGAACTTTCATCTTGTAAAAGCAAAAAATTGTTTTACTTATTTGGCCAGGAAGCTATAATTTTTTCCACGTCTAAACACTGCTAAAGACTAAAAATTGTGGAAGGCAGTGGGGAGTAGACCTTGGTCCTGATTACAGATGTTGTGATCCTTAGCTTAGTTTTTTCAAAGCTGTAACTTGATTTTCTTCGTATTTTATTCATCTCCTAAAATGCTGTTTAAAAATAAAAGGACTTCATGTCCTTGAGGAAGCTTTCCAAATTCCAAGTAAAGAGTAAAAAATACTCAGGTGCTTCATGGTTGTGTCACTGTCATGTGTGGGTCATCCTTGAATGACTACATTGTTTAATCAGTCACACTGCTCGGAGATGAATTTATAAAAGGTCATAATAAAAGAAAAAAGAAACTACTAATGCATAGCATAAACTGCATTTGTTACTTATCAGTGAGAGAGTTGGAATTATAAATTATAAGTAAAGGCATCTGGATGACATTTCCTCACAGAAACTAATTATGAACACCATTAATCATCAACTGCTACTCCTAAGTGTTATAACTTAGAACTGCAAAAAGTATAACTTGCAGCTCTGCTATCCCTTAAAACTATATCACATTATATTAGAGCTTTCACGGTTCATAGATATAATGAATAAATTTGTTTATGAATTGTGTAAATGTCTGAGGTATGTTCAAAATTGTTGGAGCAGGTGGAACTGTAGAACCATATGGATCTTTTGTGTCCAACCTCTTTACAAAATGGGGAGATTTAGATATATCCATTGAGTTACCAAATGGTTCATATATTTCTTCTCCTGGAAAGAAGCACAAGCAAACCTTACTGGCGGATGTCATAAAAGCTTTGAGAAAAAAAGGTTGGTGCCAACTGAAACTTCACTCTTCTTAAATATGTGCCTTATTGTACTGTGAGCATTTTAACACACTCTTTTATGCAAAATATGCAAATCATTCCACTAATTATGCTTAGTTATTTAATTTGCTTTGGTACTTCTGATATTTGAAGTTTAATGCTACCCTTGGCTATAGATATTGGACTGTTGGCTGAGCTTAATACTTAAAGAGGGTGTTTGTTTGAAATTATTGAAGAATTGTGATTGTTAAAGCTGGTGATTGTATTAGATTTTGGGGGAGAAAGTACTGACCATTGATGTCAAATCATGTCTAAGAAAGTTGTTGGGTGAGAAATTGCGTGATTGAAAATTAGTGTTGTCTAGAAAAGCATGAGGTCAAAGATTTATAAGTTGGGAGAATAGGTTTCCAGAATCTCCATATAAACAGATCCTGATACTAGGTTTAATAGCCATGACCCATCAATTATTGCTTTTTTTAGGTGGATTTCGTAGGCTGCAGTTTATCTCCAATGCAAGGGTACCAATTGTGAAGTTTGAGGGGAACTTCAACATCTCTTGTGACCTCTCAGTCAACAACTTAAGTGGGCAAATGAAGTCAAAAATATTATTCTGGATTAGTGGGATTGATAACCGCTTCCGTGATCTGGTTCTGCTGGCAAGTTTCTACGACATAGTGATGAATCTTAATCAGGGCCTCAATGTCAACACATTATTAAATATCTCTCTTTGTGCAGGTCAAGGAATGGGCCAAAACTCACCATATCAATGATTCGAAATCTGGAACTTTGAACTCGTATTGTCTAAGTCTGCTGGTGCTTTTTCATTTTCAGGTAACTTCTTAAGTCTTAACCAAAGTTGAGTTGAGTTTAGTATGGGTTCAGGAATCGTTTAAGATTTCTTGGAGGTTGGCAGCCATTAATATAAAAAGAAACTATAGAAACCCATGAACGTTAAATTAATTATAATGTCATTTTCATCTTTTTATCTTATCCATTTTCTAATTGTCTTACAGACTTTGGAGCCTGCTATATTACCTCCACTTATAGAAATATACCCAGGGAATATGACTGACGACCTTACAGGTAGCACTCAATAGATTAGGGTTTTGTGTATGAAATGTTGAACACCTGATGCACATTTACTCTTTGATAATAGCAACTTCGTTGCTGTTGGGCAGTAGAATGCTCAGCTAAATATGATATCTACAGCGACTGATTTAAACTTGTTACTTGTCATTAATTTTATTCAGTATGTATAAATGACACTCTTGTTCTTAAATTACTCTCTCCTGAAGGTGTGCGAGCTGTTGCAGAAAAAAATATTGAAGATACTTGTGCCGTAAACATTAAAAAAATTAGGTCAGATAGGTCAAGATCGATCAACTGGAGCTCTTTGTCTGAGCTCTTCCTTTCCTTCCTTGCAAAGGTTGTTTAAGTACTTGCTTTTTTTATAAATCAATATTTGATAAAACTTCCAATTTCTATTTTAACATCTTAAAGATAAGAAACATGAAGTGCCCACTTTTTGTATCATAAAAGTTAGTCCAATTGTATTGACAGGGTTTTCATCCCTTTGCACCTTCAGTTTTCTGATATTTGTTCAAGAGCTTCTACACAAGGTATCAACCCATATATGGGACATGTGGAGGATATTAACACCAACATGAGGTGGCTGCCTAGAACCTATGCATTATTTGTAAGCTCTCTCTCCCTGTCTCTCTCTCTCTCTCTCACACACACACGCGCGCGCGCGCACTCACCTTGGTAGTGGGGCGTGTGACACATCCAGAAGTTAATACATTATCATGCTCAACCCCGCCTTTTCCTCTTTGCTTTTAGGTTGAAGATCCCTTTGAGCAGCCAGCTAATACAGCTAGGACAGTCAGCAGCAATCAATTAATAAAGATAGCAGAAGCAATTCAGGTGACTCATCAAATGCTCGCTTCGCCAAATCAAAATCAAGCTTCTCTTTTTTCAGTTTTGGTGGGGCCACATCTATCATGGTTAGGAAGGAGAACATCTGTATCAACTTCAACAATACAATCTATGTCAACAACACCTATTAGCAGGAATATACCTATTATAAGGAATGGCATTAAGACTCGACCGGAGAGGAAGCAGCCGCCCTTGCAAACACTGCACAAGTCTCAGAACAAAGTAATGGATAAACCTCAAAATGGAGAAAGTAACGGATCTAAGCATGCATCTACAAGTCAGAAACAGCAAGTTTGGAGGCCACGATCCGAGCCCAAAGCAGAAAAAAACAGTTCAGGTGAATGAATGAGTCTATTTGCTTACGAAGACCACTATTTTTTGAGAGCGCAGATTGAGTTGGCTCTTTTGGTGGGTGGAAAGTAATATTGCGGTAAAGCCTATACTTATGATGATCTAGTTTGATGTGTGTCATCTTTAACGAGAAATGGTGGCAGGCATGGTCATTTGTTTGTATAACATGCAGAAAGCTAATAATTTGAATTTGATGCATGCAAAGCTCAGTTCCAACTTCCAATGGCTATGAAAAGCTGATGTTTTGTTGCTGCTGAAAGCAATCTGAAACGTCAAAACTTTTGTTGAGCAAGAAAACTTTTTCTACTTTTTTGGGGAGATTTATCAGTAATCAAACTGTAAACTTACTTTCCGATGCTTGTCCTTTCAGGGTGCGTTTATTTTTGTTGTAAAATTTTCATTGGAAAATGATGGATAAGAAATTATGAGAAAATATGATTTTTTTTTTCTCCTTATTTTATCATATATTTACTAGAGATGAAAAGATGAGAAGATGTTGAATAATATTTTCACACCCCTATTATAGGATACATTGGATAAAAAATGAGCTGAGAAAATATTTCATTATGTCTGAATTTTTTTTTTCATTATAATAAACATGAGAAAATGATAGAAAATGAGTGCATATATAATTTCTCTCCTTTTCCACTAAAGTAAATTCACCTTTATAAGATGTATTTATCCAAATGTGTCTTATTATTATCATCATCATTAATGCGCGTAAAATATTTTTATATTTATTTAAAATTGATACTAATTCAATTATTATATTTATAAATATAATAAAAATAAATAAATTTTACTGAAAATATTTGAGATGAATAGTTAAAAAATAAAAAAACAAAGAAGAATTCATAATAATAAAAATTGATTTTATGAAAAGACAAAAAAAAGTTAAAAAATGAAAATAAAAAATAATTAATAAATAGATTTATTTAGAAAAAGATGAGAGGAGATAATTTTTTTCAAATTTTAATCTTTAAATTAATATAACCTTTATATTTTAAATCAAATATTTACATAAAATATATTGAATTAAAGTTCTTATCATGATCTTTAATTTGATAAACATATTAAATATTTTATAATTAGTCAAATTTCATAATTTTAGAAAGAAATGAAACAAAAAAAGAAGATAAAACAAGGAAATAGAAAGAAAATATAGTTTACAAATAAACCTTCAATTTTATTATGACTATAAAATTGTCACTCAATTTTGAAATTGATTTTAATTGAGATATAAGTTTTTAATATATTATAGATTAAATATAATTATGGGTATATATGAATACTGTACTTGAAGCTTGAAGCTAGTAATGCTTTTTTTTTTTTTTTTTTTTTGAGGAATCAGTGAATCTTCTTTACAATAGGAAAATCATGTAGCTTATGTGGCATATCTAAAATTTCTTAATTTTTATTTTTCTCAATTCTCTTTAATTTTTATTTTTCTCCTTTATTCTTATTTTCCTCACAACTTCTATATAACATTGCTTTTAATCACACTTCACCTTGAATAAAGTCTATATAAATTGTTATATGTAGTATCTCATCCTACATGTTTTGCACCTTAATTGTAAATTTTATTTTCAATATTTTGTTCTTATTTTTTTAATTCTCCATTTTATATCTTCTTAATTGTAAATTTTATTTTCAATATTTATTAATCAATTGATGCAGACGATAACATAATTTATTACAATTAATTAAAATAAAGATATGATTATATTAAGTTTTATTCTTAAAAATAAATATATAGTTCATGGAAATTAGTTACAATAAAATATATAAATATATTATTCTTTTTAATTTAAAATAAAAATACAAAAATATACTAGTATATTTTTTTTCTTATTTGCAAATATATAAATATATTAGGTGCATTCTTCATATTTAGATACATTTTCGATTTTGTAAAATAGAACCATCTATTTACGCTTGTATATTTTATTTTAAATTTTTCTAGCAATGAACTTTATAAATATAGATATGAGTATATGACCGACCCTAAAACTTGTGGTGCAATGGAGATGACATGAATTTAAAAAAAAGTGTGATAGTTGCGTTTTAAGTGGAGATTGTGTCCCACACATTTTGTAAATACTGAGTGGGGAAAGATTTTTTTATTAGTATAAATTTGTGGGATTATTTTTAAATAAGAAAATACCTTAATTTTCAGGGACATGCCAATATGATAATAAGACCACAATTTTCAAGGATGAAGGGAGTAGTATGATTTATAGATTTTGGAATTCATAATGTTTAAATCTAGCAATATACTACTTTCATAAAATATAAATTTATAAATGTACTTCTTAGCCATATATAATATATAATTCATAAAGTTTTTATATAAGTATTTCAATATTTATGGCAATCTTTATTATATGTAGTTTATTTAATTTTATTATTTTAGTTAAAGTCTTACATTATAAATTGACATATATATTTGTTATGTTTTAAAGTAATTCTCACACCACACATTGCGTGGGTGGTATATTAGTTAATGGGATTATTATATGTGATTTAGATAAAAATCGATAGTTAAATCACTTTTTAATCGAATTCTGAATGGATACGGTATTTACATTCTAAACAAGTTTAGATGGTCGAATTTTAACCCTATTATATAGATTCTTCATTGTGCTCCACCACAAACAACAATTCTAAAATTTTAAAACCCTAACCTCATTATATTTATTTAATTATCACAAAATAATATTCCGTCAAAATTCTGATGGATTACACAAATGGAAAGATTATAAGCGGCGGTTATTGATATGAAGAAGGTACGTAAAGCGCACACAGTCGTACATAACTAATGGTTATTGCGTACACGTATATAACGAAATAAAAGATAGAGAGAGATAAACACACAATTCATGTAAGTGATAACAGAAAACAGAAGAAGGTAAATCATCAGGTTGTCATGACATACAATGATGCATTTCAGAAGATGGTAGATATAAAAGGGCAACCTTATTACATAAAAAATCTCATCATCTACTATTATACTAGTAACAAAAATGAGTGGAGGAAGGGAGATTAACGAGTTCAAAATGCCGGTGCATTATCCAAGATACAGCAAAACGGAGTACCAACACATGCCGGAGTGGATGGTCGACCGCCTTCTAGCAGAGTACGGCCTGCCCGCCCTCGGAGATCTCATGCAGAAACGACAGTTTGCTATGGGGGCTTTCCTCTGGCCTAACCCCAATGCCAACACCCCTTCTCTTCACAAGAAAAATGTCTGAGGATTTCTTATTCTTTTTTTCGTTTTCACAACATTTGCTATTTAATGTGCCATAATAAGAGATGTGTGACATGTGAAACATATTCAAGTTTTATCATTCGTTTTTAAGAGCAGACTAAACAAGCACACTAATATTAAGGACTGTGTTTCATTGTCAATCATCAGAGTATATTGACTAATGCAAACAAAGAAATAGCCTACTATAGACATGAGCCTTACTTAGTTCCCATTATATCTTCAATTTGCATCCACAGCACTAGCCCCTTCTCCGCATCCGACGGCCATTAGGGTTCACAGATTCTGCAACGGCATCTGCTGCCAAATCCAGTGCAAAGATGCTGCTGCCGCTCCTTTTCTTACCTGATACGAGATTCGGCTTCTCATCCGCCAATGCCACTGTTTCCAGCAGCTCCGACAACAGTGAGGGACAGCTCTGTTCCAAGTGCTTGAATCCTTCTGATTTCATCACTACTGCAACAGTACACCAAGCCATTAATACTCTGCTAAATCAAATACGAAACCACCACTCTTGGGATTTAGGGGGAGGATCTAGGGGTAACATAGTACACTGTAATTTCGACATCTCCTCAATGAGGTCTGGAGATGCTGCCCCTGAACAAGCAGATATTAAATAATGAGGTTTCTGCAAAATGGGTCGATTCTCATATTTTCACTAATTTGGTCCCACTTATAATAATTGTCCTGTTATCCACACATCAAGAATACTACCCCAGAAAAGCATCAAGCACTTTGGATCAAGTCCAAACATATATACACCTTAAATGACCTGCATCAACCCAAAAACCCGCAAATGAATCATGCAATGATAAAGCTACTATATGCTAGAAAGTCTGGAATTGGCCAGCCGGTTCTTTTAGGAAGTATCATAGAGAACGCCCTTGAAAGACTTTAAAGATTTTTCGTTCGAGTGTCTTTATTATTATAATGAAACACATATCAATTCAATATAAATTAATGAAGCATCCTGCCTCCTATAAAAAATACCAGGCCAAATATTCTCTTGCTTCTGTGAAGTCTTTACCTGGTTCTTTTCTCAAACAGCTCAACCTAAACGTATCTACTAACTTACTGCATGACACGGCATTTGGAGTCATCTAAGAGCACTGATGATAAGTATGTGATGATGTATAGGGGAACTGAGACATACGAAAAAATGATAATTGCTGCTCTTATGAAAATATATCACTGAATAAAATGGTTACATCAATTCATTATTGTAAACGTAACTTAGTTGCATCATGAAATGGTCTTGAAGTTCGTTTGGTCAGAACTATCATGAATGAATGCCGAATAGCATCTAGCTGGATATGCGTGACAGAAAATAGCACAATCGGGATTCATGTTCACATACTGGTTTTATTGAACCTAAGTCGCATTTCAAAGTATTCTTATGTGCAACAACATCAACTTTACTTATCAATTTCCTTTTTATATTTCTTTTTCACTTTCTTTGAACAGAAAAACAAAGATAAGCCTCACAGAAGCGTGATTAAAGCACAGAAGAACAAAAATTCCCTCCACAGAAGGAGAAGACCTAATTTCATCAAGAACATGCCTACATAACAGTCTGGAAAAATTATAATTGACATAACCTGAAAGCTTGTACTGTTCAGATCTACGGACTACACGCACCTCCCAAGTTTGTTGCAGCAAATTTTAAACATATGGACTTGAGCTGTGGGCAGTGATGCTGCTCTGCCAGGGAAAGAGTTGTTGCCACTGTATCAGTGCTGAACTCTTCACATAATTTTGCTTCACATAATAATTTCAACCTATCTAAACCAAAGCGGTCAGCAGCAGCCAATAGATGTTGCATCATGATCGCAGAAGAAGCAGGCGTTGAATCAACGATTTCAGTGAAATCAGGAAGTTCGTCAGAGTAAATAAAATGAAGCAAAGCCTGCAGATAAATAACCACATAAATTTACTAAGTTGATTTATAAAGAAGTAAAGAGCCACAAGAAGACTTGCATGTCATTTGCAATTCTTCACTAAAAACCCCCCAGTCAAGATCCATAAAGATTGTAAACAGCAGCCTTGGTTATCAAAATCGAGATTCCAGGTAGCTGAGAAATATTGATACTATGATCTTAGAAAAAGCTCAAGGTAGAGACTAAGGATTTAATCTACCTAATGTGTCAAAAAAAAATACTTCACAACCAGCTCCTAAGGCACAGGAAAGACATTGCTTTCCATTTCATGATCCAGCCAGCTTAAGTCTTGGAACAAATTCAATAATAATCTATTACAGCATCCTGCAAATGACCATTTACAGAAACTGCAGAGAGAATAAAAACATACTTTTATATCTAACATCAAACTATATGTTATTTTCATTAAACCAGAGATTGCCACAGGAACTGTCTAAGAACAATGTGGAGAATATGGTAAGGTAGTCTTAAACAACAAAGTTCCATTACAGCACACAAGAAGATTACTTTTTTCCGAGAAAGTGAAGCTCAAAAGGTCAATGAGATCAGATCATTCAACATGGATCATCAACATACAACTATTTACTGACAAGGATTAATTTGGAACAAAAATTCGGAAATAAAACCACAGTCGTATTTTTGTGTGATACACTGCTACTTTGACATTTTGTTAAGTCAAGAATCTCTACATTTGCCCCCTATTTTTCAAAACCAGGACAAAGTGGTTAATGTTACAAGACGAGGAAACAAACCTTGAAAATGGATGGTTCAACATCTTCCAGTTCCACCTTGTCACTATTAGGATTTCCAACAAGTCCGAAGAATTGAGCTCTAAATACTGGAGAACGGGCAGCCAGTACTAACTTATGGGCCTTGAATGACTCCTTTTCAACTTTGAAAACTACATCACAACCAAGTTCAGCATCCAGCAAATGCTTGAGACTCTGACCCATATCTGATGGGGGGACGTGAACACTGTACAATTTTGGTCCCTCAACGCGAGTTCGAACGACTCCCACAGTGCAATGCATGGAGAGACAATCATCCTTCAGAAAATCAGAAGTTTCTAAGGCAGTCCTTCTGAAAAACCGCTTATAACCCCTGCAAAAACAAGTAGAATGGTAATACAAGAAATGTAATCAAAATTTTGCTTTTTGATTCCCTGAAGCTCAAAGGCATCCAAAATGAGCACAAGTCATCGGCAACAAAAAACTTAAAAAGTACCACTTCCACTTTCTAGAATCAAACCCGTTTTTAAAACCCTAATTATATCAAGGATGGCAAAAGGGACGCCTAATTGTCCAGAAGTCATAAATAACAGCCATATTCTAGCATTCTCGTTTCACTCAGCCACCACAATTTCGAAAGGGAAGCAATGACAAAACATAAAATAAAATAATTGCTGATCAAAATACATCAAATTAAACAGCAGACCACATTACCACATGCTTCCTCTGTACTTGAGCGTATAAGGCCCGCTCTCGAGCGCCCGATCGAAATGACTATGCACCTTATGCTTCCCCTTCCCACTCTGATCCAAAAGAGCAAGCTCAAACAGCGCCCTCACATCGGTGCCCTCGCTCGCTAACGCGATGAAAACCGACACGTATGCGGACGAATCATCGGGGTTTTTCCCATCGGGATAGAAGTAAATTGCCCAATCGTAGCCTCCGATGTTGAAGGTGTCAGAAGAAACGTACTTTCCGGGGCCCATGCCTTTCGCCAGAGAGTAGCCGCGGATGGTAAAGTGGTGCGTCCCATTCACCGTCTCGTTGATCGACCTCGAGCTGGAGTCGATCACGATGTAGGGTTCGCCGGTGACCGATACGGAACTCGAGGCGAGCGCGATGTAGGGTTCGCCGGGGTTGACGATCATTTCATTGGAATGTGAAAATCAGACGGAAAAACCCTAGAGAAACTGGCGGGTTTAGGTTTGGGATGGGTTTTGATAGGTGGAATTGGTAATTGGAGTGAGAATTTGGTGGATCGATCCACAATTAGGGTGCATTTGTAGACATGATTTTGGTCTCAGTCGGGAAATAACTGAAAAGGGGGGCCACACCACTTCTTCCCTCAAAATCATCAAATTTTTGGTTTTTGTACACAAATTTTAAGGAAATCTACCAATTTGTGGAGCTCCCTATATACTCTAGTATCTCCTTTTATTTTCATACTAGGAATCTTCTTAACTTTTTTGTAGTTGTAACATTATTTTTGTAATTTACGCTATAAGATATGAGATTTTATAATTTCACAACTTATTGTAACATTATTTTGTAATTTTGACCGTAATATATGAGATTTATAGTTTTTCAATTATGATTTTATGCTAAAATAATTGCTACCATGTCAACAAAATATTTATGCACTACCCCTCCAAAAAAAAAAAAAAAATACACCATCCGTCCTAATGAAGACGAGTTATATTCCTTTTCGGGCTGTCCAAATGAAGATGATTCGTTCCTTTTTTTTTTTGGCAAAAAATAGTCAATTTAAAGCACTACTTAACAAAACTAATTACATCTCTTATTTTTCCTTAATTAACTCAAAATATTTTTCACTCTCTTTTCCAAACACATTACTTTCTCTATCTCTTCTCTCTCTCTGATGGAAAGGAAGGTCGATGGTGGTGGTGGTTGCTTGAGGCGCCGCCAAGAGAATCGAGAGGGCGGTGGCATTGAGGGAAGGCTAGCGTTGTAGGATTTCGTGAGGTTAAGAGATAGAGTGAAGAAAGATCGAGATCAAGAAAGGGATGTAGAGAGAGGGGAAGATGGAGGGAAAGCGAGAGAGAGAGAGAGATATGAGGTTTTTGATGCAGGCAGTGGGTTCCTTCCTGATGTGTGTATTTTAGTTGTTGACATTCTTGGATTATTTTGTGCATTAATCGAATTTGATATACACAATTAAGCGATTTTTAGTGTAGGAATTGAAGAGTTTAATGTTGATGGAGTCGAATAGAAGCAAGTCGAAAAGAGGCAATTTTGATGGAATTATTTGAAAGATTTCAGAAGATGCATGCCGATGAAGGAATTTATTTGGACAAGAAAGATAGTCATTATTCTAAATTGATAGAATTACTTCTTTAATTTAATTAGCCACGAATGTCATTAGTTTGTGGGCTAAGAGCACCCGCAACGCGCCTACTCGAACGCTTACTCGAGTAGGGCGTTGCGGGGGGCCTTACTCGAGGCCTGCTCGAGCCTTCGAGTATGCACGAGTGAGAGAGAGATATGGCGCGTGCATTGCACACGCCTTAATTAAAAATAAATAAAAAAAATATAAACTTTAAATTTCAAAAATTGCAACGGCTATTTTGTTTTTTTGTTTTTTTTAGCCAGCGGCTAAAATAGACGTTTGGCCTTTTTTTCTTTTTTTTTGTGTTTTTTTCTCTCTTTTCTCTCTATAAATACTACCTCCTTCCCTCATTCATCACAATCCACTCCTTCTACCTCCTTCTTCCTCCTTCAATTTTCGTTAAAAAATCTCATCTTTGTTCTTCCAAAAATGGCGGAACCCCAGCATGATTCTTCGCCTGATTCCGACGATGTAGCTGAAAGGTTCATGGAGTGGGTAGAGTTGCAGAAACAAGTGCTTGCTCCATACTCCTCCCAACCGGCGCCAGAGCCTGCGCGTGGCAAACGTCCCCGATCATACGTACATCGTGATCGTGAGGAGTCCCATGTACGTCTTTGTAATACCCCGCCCATTAATATTAAGTTTAGAATTATTTTTTTTAAACTTAGATTTAAGATGATTCATTCCATGAGAGGTTATATCGAATGGGTCTTATGAAATAAGAAAAATCTTGCGAGGAAGATTTCGAGAATGCTCATCGACAAGTTTATGGCACCAACAACAACAGCAATCTTGATATTTTCGTCCACAACCACCGCCTCACTGTTCTCTCCCTCTTCAATATATATATCTCCTTCGCTGCACTCCGATCTTTCTCTTCTCATTCACTCACTTCTCTCTCGTTTCCTCCCGGACTGAGCTTCAAACGCTGGACTCCAAGTACAGCAACCAACGATTCACCCAGCAAATCTAAGCCAAGGTTTCACCTTTAACTCCCCTGCTTTTTTACTTCACTTTTCGTCCAAGAATCTAAATTCATGTTCATGTTTTTGTGTGTTTATATGTCTATATTTTGCTGCATAACTGTTAAGAATAGATAAAGATGAAGTCTTATTTTTTTTATGTTGCTGTAAATCGAGCATTGAGCGTGTTGTTTTGTGGAGTTGGCTGTGTGGGCGGATAAGTCGAGAGTAGAGGAGAGTGCGGGTGGCGGCCGTGGCTTGCTGCGGTTGCCGGAAACAGAGGGAGGTGACGAAGCTTCGCCGTTGCCAAGGAGGTGATCGGCGCGAACTGTACTAGTGAGCTGAGAAAGAGAGTCGTGAGGTGTTCAGAGGTCGGGGGTGAAGAGCAGAGCAAGGAGATGAGTGCAGAGCAGGGAGATGAGAGCAGAGCAGAGCAGAGCAGGGGCGCAGAGCAGAGCTGGAAGCGCAGAGCAGAGCTGGGGTGCAGAGCAGAGCTGGAGGGCAGAGCAGAGCTGGAGGGCAGAGCAGAGTTGGGGTGCAGAGCAGAGGTGGAGGGCAGAGCAGAGCTGGAAGGCAGAGCAGAGCTGGATTTGCAGAGCTGACCGGCAGAGCTGAATGCCAGAGCTTAATGCCAGAGCTGAATAGCAGAGCTGATTACCAGAGCTGGAGAGCAGAGCTGGTTGAAGCAGAGCAGAGTAGAGTATAGTAGTGCAGAGCAAAGAAATGGGGCAGAGTAGAGCTGGTTTGTAGTCCGTTCTTCTTCACCCCTGAATCAGAACCTTGCTGCAAAACGTGCAGACTAATCTATCTATCTTTGTCAAACCACATTCCCATGTGATTGTCTTCCTCAAGATAATCAAGCCACCTTTTTTTCCCTTGTCCCTTTCAGAACAAGTTTGTTGTTACCAAGAACCTGTAGTACCCACCTTTGAAACTTCAGTTCTTGTAACAATCATCCATCAGACTCACTGGAACGAACCTCCAGAATCAAGAACCCACTGCAAACCCCTTTCTAGCACATTCAGTGCCTCCGCGGAATCCCATGGCTCTTTTCTCTTCTGACTCCACCCTCTTAGTGGCATTTGACTCATCTTGGCTTTTCTTCCAAGCAATGCAGTCCCTCTTCTAGTGCCCCAGCTTCCCGCAGTAGAAACACCTCTGAGCCTCATCATCTGAGCCCATGTTTCCTTGCCTTCCTTTCTTGCCCTTCTTGAAAACCCTTTAGGGTTTCTTAGCCTTGCCAGTCTTCCCCGATCGCTGTCGAACAGCCCTGATCGTCATTTTCGATTTCGCAACAGCGCTGATTTCTCAACATCGAGCGAAACCGACGAAGAGCGATATGCATTCGCTCCTCGTGAGATTGCCATAATTGATCTGTTAGATCGACCTTCTTCCGCCTTCCCTGCGAATCTCACTATTCTTCCGCCTTCCCTGTGCCTCTCCGATCGGATTTCCCCAATCGGTCTCTTCGATTGATCTTCTTTGCTGTGATTCAATCAGTCGCAATCTTTGCAGTCGACATCCTTGAATCTACTGCGTCGATCTTCATCTTCCCACAGACGGTGCCACTTGTTGAGCAAGTGATCAGCGCTCACGCAATAAACCAAACAAACCAGCGATTAATCGAAGAAAACAAGAACAAAGAAAATAAACGGAGAATATAACACGGCGATTAACGTGGTTTGATCCACAAAGGATCTACGTCCACGTCCACGGGTGAAAGTGTATGTATTATTGATAAGAGAGAACGAGATACAAAAGAAGAATCACATATGTTACAGCAACCAACTTTGAATCTGTAACTACTCTCTCTATTCTTCTTTCTCTCCCGAATCTCCATCTCACCAACTCATCTAATTATAGACTTTTCAGCTTTCTTAACCAGCTGATCCATCGATCCAACATGGACGGCTGAGATCTTATTCACAAAAGCAAACTTAAGTAATTGCCATTCAATCCCTCCGTATTTCTGAATTAGCAATTAAGTCCCTAAAGTTTCCTGTGTAAATAATTGATGCATAGATGTGAAGACACATATGCAACATCTTGAATTTCTCCAATTGAGTTTGTTTTGATTATTGTAAATTGTAATAGTGATCGTTGTTTGACATGGTTCTGCTTGTGGTATTAGGGTTCCATCAGTTGTGTTTTGGTAGTTTTGTTATTCAAGGAATTTCGTAAAAATATAATGAATTAGATAATTTATATATTCATTGTAATGAAAGTATAAAATTGAAAGTCAAGTAAGTATTAAAATAGTTTTATATTTGGGTTAATAGCCGAAAAATACACGAACTTTCACCGAATTTGCAAATTGCACATGATCTTTAAAAATGGCCTCAGAATACATGACCTTTTAATTTAATCGTGATTTTCACCCGACGAGTTTTCCAATCAGGGCTAAGTTTGACCGGTGATTATGTGGACATTACATGGCATATTGCGTGGCATTTTATACACGCTGTCAAGACACGTGTCCAAAACGACGTCGTTTTGAACGTCTTCTCCAATTTTAATTAAAATAATATCCAATTATGCACGCTGCCCACACTAACCTCCGCCACACCCAGCAGTCCCCTCCTCCGGCGAACCCGTCGCTGCGACGGTCGTTGCTCAGTTTTCCAACGCTGCCTGGAGCTCACTCGTCGCGCCGTCGCCGTTGTATTCCGCCCATTATATCAACCTCCTTCCCATTCCCACACCACACACAGCTTTCCATCAAAATTCACCATTGTTAACTGCACAAGAACTTTCCCGCAGAGCTTCCCATCCCAAATTCACCAAATTCGGTAGCCCCTCCACCCCAAATCTAACCTCTTAGGCACATTCCTCTTCGACCTCCGCGCCTTGTGCCACATGTCGTCAGCTTCAATGATGATTCGGTATTCACTCAAATCAAAAATCGATTTTGGGATGAACCCTAGTATTCTGTAATTTGGATGGAGGGGGTGAGCAATTGTTTTGCTTGACCTTGAAAATTGGTGTAGGGACGAGAGATTTGCAGATTGAGGGATTTCCCCTTATGCAAGAGGATCTAGGGTTTGTGGGCGGCGCTGATGTTGTGGTGGCTGGCAGCGGCGAGTCGGAGATGGAGGATGGAGATTCAGGGAAAGGGCGGAGATGGAAGATGGCAGTGAGGCGACATTCATATGAGCGAAGAAAAGGCGAGCGATGGAGGATGGAGGACGGCGATGAGGCCGCGGAAAGAAAGCGAGCGATGGCCTGTGACGGAGAAGAAGACCGCGCTGTGCTCGGCGGTGGCGGTGGTGCTCGACGTTTGGAAATGACGGTGGATCTGGAAAAGGCGACGGTCGTGCTCGACGTCTGGTAAAGACGGAGAAGAAGACCGAGATTTTCCTCTTTTTTTTCTTTTTTCTTTTTAAAATTATACTCACCCAAGAAACGACGTCGTATTACTTGCCCGACGGTTAGTCCACGTCTGCAATTTCCTGCAGCCACGTCAACTAGGCTTAAAGTTATGGTTAACGCATGTGCAATTCACGATTAAATTAATAGGTCATGTATTCTGAGGCCAATTTTGAAGGTCATATGCAATTTGCAAATTCAGTGAAAGTTCGCGTATTTTTCGGCTATTAACCCTTTATATTTAGCTCATAAACATATTAAGGAGCTTACTTACAAACTAACAACACATATTTTTGAATAACTATTTTCAAATTATAACAAAATTCTAAATAACTCATGAGAAGGTCGACTCATCTACAACATTTACAACTTATATTAATAAAACTTTGCATGTAAACAATTTGTAAATATATAGTCAACGGCAAATATACCAACTTCACATTTAGCAGAAGCGCTATCACTTCTCAGCGATTTTATTTTAAATATAGTGAGCCATCGACACTTATATTCAGAATCAGCAATCGCAACCATTGATATCCCAACGCAGATGAATCAACGGCGCACAAAATGTTTTCACGTCGAAAGCGAAAATTACCGTAGGCGGGTGTCGCAGAGGATAAATCTTATATAGATAGATACAGCAGAGATGTACGTATCTTACAGAGTCGACTGAAGCCGAGCTCTTAAACAATGGAGGAAAAACGAAGGGACTTGATGCAGTTCAGAGTAGAGGTCAGGATGCGGAGCAAAGCCGAATTTCAGAGGCTGCACAGAGTGAAGATCCGGTGCACGTGCCCGTTGGTCCAGTGACGAGAGCTAGGGCCAGGACGTTCAAGGCCAATTTAATGACATTGGTGGAGGAAATCTGGAGGCAGGAGCTGAAAAGGCCAATTGGAGAAGGACCGACGGATCAGAGTTCAAAGGTGGTAAACCTTATTGCTTACCGAGTTGAACCACCAGAGAAGTCTCGATTCCTCTGGCTTTGCCAGAACAGCGAAATCATGCCGCCCAGAGAAGACTCGATCCCTCTGGCCTTGCCAGAGCAGCGGAATCGTTACCCCCGGGAAGAAGCGACTGGGCAGAGAACTCACGTTGAGTCTGCCCGAGCAGAGAACTCAAGTGGAGTCTGCCCGAGCAGAGAACTCAAGTGGAATCTGCCCGAGCAGAGAACTCACGTTGAGTCTGCCCGAGCAGAGAACTCAAGTGGAGTCTGCCCGAGCAGAGAACTCAAGTGGAGTCTGCCCGAGCAGAGAAACCCGCCAGAGAAGACTTGATTCCTCTGGCCTTGCCAGAGCAGACTCGTTTCCAATGCGTTTTTCAGAGGAGTCCTCGCTGGGGTTTCTTTTGACTTGTTGAACAAGTTCCGTTATTTCTTTAATTTCTGTTTATTTCCTTGTTACGTAGGGTTTCCCGTTCCCTATAAATAGGGTTGTTATGTGTTTGAAAAAAGTTAGACAATTTTGATAAAAATATAACAGTGAGTTTAATTCTCTCTCAAGTTTCGAATTCTTCTTGATAAACAAGGATTCACCTATCGACGAATCGACGAGTTTCTTCATCCCTCGCCGTGTGTCATTCAGCGTCTCCGAGTTCTTGCGTCAAATGCACGTTGGGGTTTAGGGAATTATTCGCCTAGATCATTTCGTGGTTTAGACTCAGGGGTTTTGAGGCAATCCACCTTTATCCGTTCTTTTCTGTTTGTTCCGTTTAATTTCAGTCTTCCGCGTATAAATCAAATAGATCGGAGTTTTCCTTATCTGTTACGTTATTACTGTGTTTTCCGGTGAAACTCCATAATTCTCGGCAAGATCTTAACATCTTCCGGCCAAGGTTATATCATCTGGTATCAGTTTCCAGGTTTCGTAAGGGTTACGCTATCCATATTTTTACAAAAAAAAAAAAAAAAAACAGAGCATACTCACAACGATCTGTTGAAAACATCAAAAAAAAAAGAAGAAAGCAGTCCGTATTCAATTTGTGTTACCCATCTCGGATTTTTTTTTTGTCTCTTATCCCGTTGTGTTTTCCTTAATTCGTTGGTTTCCATCGCTCATTGTGGTGTTGTTTTCTGCGTAGTACTGATTTTTTGGGTTCCAGTCTGCGTTTAGGCGTCTATCTTTTCTTTGTCGAGTCCTATCTTATCTGTGTATTTTGTTGTGGGTCTTGTGAGGCGTGACATCGAGTGCTCTCCTCGAGTGCGCTTGTTGATCTCGTTGTGCCGTTGGTTGGTGATTTCCCGTGGTAGATTGAGGGATTTGATTCTTTGACAGAGAATTTGAGCGGAAAAAGGCAAGAGTGGTGCGATTCGTAGAGGGTAAAAGCCTTGAATTGTGTGGATACACGAGAGCTGAGTGATTTCACCTTGAGTAATACACGAGTGTTGGTGAGGTGGTGAGGTCCTTTCTTTCTTTTTGTTGTTTCACTAACGTTTCTTGTTTTCTGTCCGTGTTGTTATGTCTAAGCAAGCTATAGACTTGAGTGATAGCCCTGTTATGGATCCTCAGTTCAAACTAGTGATGGAGGCTCTCCGCTCCGAGTTTGGCAGGATGCTACATTCCGAACTCGAGGGCGTGTATGACAAGATCGACTTGCTGGAACAGTCTCATTCGCGTGCGCCCACTTTCACACGAGGAGGCAGACGCGGGCGAGGAGGCCGTGGTGGTGGAGGCGGCCGATTCCACCATCAGTATGAGGAGCATGTTGATGATACCGAATTTGAGGATGAGGACGACGATGGACGAGCATGGCAGGACAACAATCTGGGCAACATCAAGATGAACATTCCTCCTTTCCAAGGGAAGAATGATCCCGAATTGTATCTTGATTGGGAGAGAAAGGTGGAGCTTATGTTCGATTGCCACTCCTATTCAGAGCTCAAGAAGGTGAAGTTGGCAGCGGTTGAGTTCTCAGATTATGCACTTGTTTAGTGGGATCAACTGGTAACGAGTAGGAGAAGAAACAATGAGCCATCTATTCAATCTTGGCAGGAGATGAAGGCTGTGATGCGGAAACGTTTTGTGCCAGCTCATTACTATCGAGAGCTTTTCAACAAGTTGCAGACCTTGAGGCAGGGCAGTCGGAGTGTGGATGAGTATTATAAGGAGATGGAGGTTGCCATGATTAGAGCCAATGTGGAGGAGGAGCGAGAGGCGACCATGGCACGATTCTTGGCTGGTTTGCATTGGGATATTCGTGATAAGGTGGAGTTGCAGCACTACGTTGAGTTGGAGGATATGGTCCACATGGCCATCAAGATCGAGACTCAACTCAAGCGGCGGAACAACACCAGCAGCAACCAGCGCCAGAGTCCGGGCAAGTGGAGGTCTTCGCAACCCGCTACTAATGGTTCTTCGTCCAGAGGGACCACCTGGCAGAAGGATGCCCCGCCGAGAGAGGAGAAGAGGCAGTTCGTTCGGTCCCGACCAGAGGGATCCGGTGTAGCGAATCAGGGCAGTCCAGCCGTTGCCGATGGTCGAAATCAAGATAAGAAGTGTTTCAAGTGCCAAGGCTTCGGGCATATTATGAGTGACTGTCCGAACAGGAGAATCATGATCATGCGAGATGACGGCGAAGTGGTGACGGATGGTGATGACACCGATCCTGACATGCCGAAATTGGAGGATGTAGATGAGGCCGCTGATGAGGAGGAGTGTGAGGAGATTTTCGCACCCAATGGACAACTTTTTGTTGCTCGGCGTGCTTTGAGTGTACAAACCCCACCCTCGGAGCGCGAGCAGAGGGAGAACCTTTTTCACACGAGATGTCTTGTTCAAGACAAGGTATGTAGTGTGATCATTGATGGTGGGAGTTGCACGAATGTGGCTAGTAGAGCCATGGTGGACAGATTGGGGCTGACCACGGAGAAGCACCCCAAGCCGTATCGTTTGCAGTGGCTAAATGAGACTGGCATTATCAGAGTAACCAAGCAAGTGAAGGTCCCTTTTCGCATTGGGACGTATGAGGATACGGTGGTGTGTGATGTGATCCCTATGCAAGCGAGCCACATCCTGTTGGGGCGCCCGTGGCAATTTGATCGCCGTGCAATTCATGATGGTTACACCAACAAATACTCATTTACCTACAAGCAGAAGAAGGTGTCGCTTGTTCCTCTTACTCCTACCCAAGTTTATGAGGATCAAGTGCAATTGCAAAGGGAGGCGGACAATCTGAAGTCCACGGAGCAGCCTGTGGAGAAGAAGGAGCAGGGGCTGAACCATAAGTCCTTTCTTGCTACGGCTAGTGATTTGAAGTGGTGTGTTCAGGAGGAGAAGCCGATCTTGCTATTGCGATATCAGGAGACTTTGCTTATGACTAACGATCTCTCTTCTCTACCCCCTTCTATTCGTGATGTGTTACAGGAATTTGATGATGTTTTCCCCGACGATACACCTACCGGCTTACCACCACTCCGAGGGATTGAGCATCAGATTGACTTTGTGCCCGGTGCTACTTTGCCGAACAGACCAGCCTACCGCACCAACCCGGAGGAGACGAAGGAGTTGGAGAGACAAATTGGCGAGTTGTTGGCCAAAGGACATGTGAGGGAAAGTCTCAGCCCTTGTGCGGTACCAGTTCTCCTTGTACCAAAGAAAGACTCGTCGTGGATGATGTGCTGTGATTGCCGAGCTATCAATAACATCACGGTAAAATATCGCCATCCCATTCCTCGTTTAGATGATATGCTCGATGAGTTACATGGTTCTTGTGTCTTTTCTAAGATCGATTTGCGTAGTGGATATCATCAGATTAGGATTAAGGAAGGTGATGAATGGAAAACTGCTTTTAAGACAAAACTTGGTTTGTATGAGTGGTTAGTTATGCCTTTTGGTTTGACTAATGCGCCTAGTACTTTCATGCGTCTTATGAATCATGTTTTGCGTGCTTTCATTGGCAGATTTGTGGTTGTTTACTTTGATGATATCCTCATTTATAGCCAGCATTTTGATGAACATATTGATCATTTGCGGTCTGTTATGGACGTACTTCGAAAGGAGAAGTTGTTTGCTCACCTTAAGAAGTGCATTTTTGCTACGGACAAGCTTGTGTTCCTTGGTTTTGTTGTTAGTACACAAGGTGTACAGGTTGATGAGGAGAAGATCCGAGCAATCCAAGAGTGGCCAACACCGAGGAACATTGCAGCAGTTCGAAGCTTTCATGGCCTTGCTGGCTTCTATAGGCGATTCGTGCCTCACTTCAGCAGTATTGCCGCACCTTTGACGGAAGTCATCAAGAAGAATGTGGAGTTTAAATGGGGCAAGGCGCAAGAGGATGCATTTCAGCAGTTAAAATACAAATTGACCCACGCCCCGGTATTATCTCTTCCAAATTTCTCCAAATCTTTTGAGATTGAATGTGATGCTTCTGGTGTTGGTATTGGTGCAGTGTTGATGCAAGAGAGACGACCCATTGCGTATTTCAGCGAGAAGTTAAATGGGGCAACGTTGAGTTATCCAACGTATGATAAGGAATTGTACGCATTGGTGAGAGCTTTGCAAACATGGCAGCACTACTTGTGGCCCAACGAGTTTGTCATTCACACGGACCATGAGTCGTTGAAACACTTGAAAGGCCAACACAAGTTGAACAAGCGACATGCGAGGTGGATGGAGTTCATTGAGACGTTTCCCTACGTCATCAAATACAAGCAAGGTAAGGAGAATGTTGTGGCTGATGCACTTTCTCGAAGGTATGCCTTGATTTCTACCTTAGATGCTAAGTTACTTGGCTTTGAGCGCATCAAGAGTTTGTATGCGAGTGATGCTGATTTTGGTGAGATTTATATAGCATGTGCGAGAGCTGCTAGTGGGGAGTATTTTAGGCATGATGATTTTCTTTTTAGGAAGACTAAGTTATGTGTGCCTCAATGTTCTTTACGAGAGTTGTTATTGCTTGAGTCTCATGGTGGGGGTTTGATGGGACACTTTGGCATTGCTAAGACTTTGGCTGTTCTGCATGAACATTTCTTTTGGCCTCATATGAAACGTGATGTTGAGAGAATTTGTGGTCGATGTGTTACATGTAAACAAGCTAAGTCTAGGGTGAGTCCTCATGGTTTGTATACACCATTGCCTATTCCTAACGCACCTTGGATTGATATTTCTATGGATTTTGTGTTAGGTTTGCCTAGGACTAAGCGTGGCCGAGATTCCATCTTTGTGGTTGTTGATCGATTTTCTAAGATGGCACATTTTATTCCTTGTCATAAATCCGATGATGCATCTCATGTGGCTGATCTATTCTTTAAAGAGATTGTTAGATTGCATGGTATGCCTAGGACTATTGTTTCTGATCGCGATTCTAAGTTCTTGAGTTATTTTTGGAAGACTTTGTGGTGTAAGTTGGGTACCAAACTTTTGTTTTCTACTACTTGTCATCCACAAACTGATGGTCAAACAGAGGTAGTGAATAGAACTTTATCTACTTTACTTCGAGCTATTATTCAAAAGAACATTAAGTCGTGGGAAGAGTGTCTTCCTCATGTGGAATTCGCTTATAACCGTGCTGTTCATTCTGCCACTAAGTTTTCTCCATTTGAAATCGCGTATGGATTTAACCCTTTGACACCTTTGGATTTGACTCCGTTACCCGAGATTGAGCAGGTTAACATGGATGGCCAGAACAGAGCTGACTTTGTGAAGAAGATCCATGAACGTGCCAGAGCCAACATTGAGCGCCGCACGCGGCAGTATGCTGAGCAAGCTAATCGGGGTCGTCGCAAAGTAGTGTTTGAGCCCGGTGATTGGGTTTGGCTACACATGCGCAAGGAAAGATTTCCAGAGCAGAGGCGCTCCAAGTTACTCCCTAGGGGCGATGGTCCATTCCAAGTATTGGAACGGATCAATGATAATGCCTACAAACTCGATTTACCCGGTGAGTATAATGTGAGCGCTACATTCAATGTTACTGACTTAAGTCCCTTTGATGTAGGCGACGCTGTGGATTTGAGGACAAATCCTTTTCAAGAGAGGGGGAATGATGCAGTTCAGAGTAGAGGTCAGGATGCGGAGCAAAGCCGAATTTCAGAGGCTGCACAGAGTGAAGATCCGGTGCACGTGCCCGTTGGTCCAGTGACGAGAGCTAGGGCCAGGACGTTCAAGGCCAATTTAATGACATTGGTGGAGAAAATCTGGAGGCAGGAGCTGAAAAGGCCAATTGGAGAAGGACCGACGGATCAGAGTTCAAAGGTGGTAAACCTTATTGCTTACCGAGTTGAACCACCAGAGAAGTCTCGATTCCTCTGGCTTTGCCAGAACAGCGAAATCATGCCGCCCAGAGAAGACTCGATCCCTCTGGCCTTGCCAGAGCAGCGGAATCGTTACCCCCGGGAAGAAGCGACTGGGCAGAGAACTCACGTTGAGTCTGCCCGAGCAGAGAACTCAAGTGGAGTCTGCCCGAGCAGAGAACTCAAGTGGAATCTGCCCGAGCAGAGAACTCACGTTGAGTCTGCCCGAGCAGAGAACTCAAGTGGAGTCTGCCCGAGCAGAGAACTCAAGTGGAGTCTGCCCGAGCAGAGAAACCCGCCAGAGAAGACTTGATTCCTCTGGCCTTGCCAGAGCAGACTCGTTTCCAATGCGTTTTTCAGAGGAGTCCTCGCTGGGGTTTCTTTTGACTTGTTGAACAAGTTCCGTTATTTCTTTAATTTCTGTTTATTTCCTTGTTACATAGGGTTTCCCGTTCCCTATAAATAGGGTTGTTATGTGTTTGAAAAAAGTTAGACAATTTTGATAAAATATAACAGTGAGTTTAATTTTCTCTCAAGTTTCGAATTCTTCTTGATAAACAAGGATTCACCTATCGACGAATCGACGAGTTTCTTCATCCCTCGTCGTGTGTCATTCAGCGTCTCCGAGTTCTTGCGTCAAATGCACGTTGGGGTTTAGGGAATTATTCGCCTAGATCATTTCGTGGTTTAGACTCAGGGGTTTTGAGGCAATCCACCTTTATCCGTTCTTTAATGTTTGTTCCGTTCAATTTCAGTCTTCCGCGTATAAATCAAATAGATCGGAGTTTTCCTTATCTGTTACGTTATTACTGTGCCACATTTTTTAATATTCTTTTATTTATTCTATTTATTATTAATATCTATTTTTTTATATTTGATTTTTATTTAGATGAAAAATGAACTATTGTAACAATTTACATTTATTTAAATGGTTTCGAACAGATTTAGAATGAATATGATACAAACATTTTAGAAGAGGTTTGGTGTGATATAAATTTTTTGATTTATTTCGTATTCCTCCGTTATCAACAATTACGAGCGGCTGCCAATGAGACATTGTGCTAGTGGCAAAGCTGAGACACTTAAAAACTCTCCTTTATGAGAGATTTTGGGTTCAATTCCACCTGCGTCCGATGATGTTTTCTCATTTTAGGTGGTGTTGTATTCCCGCATGCGTACAGTATTGTATTGTATTGTATTGTTTGGGGCTGAGGTTCCACACACAGAACGTTTCTCGCATGCGTGCGGTGATATTTTCCCATTGTTGAAGTCCCGCCTGCGTGCGAGTTGCATAATTGATTGTATTCTGATACCTTTTATAACAAATTAAAAAAAAAAGATTACGACCTGCTAAACTCAAGTCATGAGTTTACGAGCGACTAAATTTAGAAATTGCTATATTATAACGTAAAGTGATTTTTGGTCGAAATTCAAAGGACTACACAAAATTTAATATTTTTCTTAAAAATTTAATAATTGTTGGAACTAATGGTAATGGATGCCCATCCGTGGTTGTCTTTGTCGTAGTATGTGAAGCTTGTGTGGAGTTGATGACTTGTGAGCATGCATCATGATATGCAATTCTTGTTGTGTTGTCCAGAAATAAATTGTGGTGCTTGTTTTATGCAATATAGGGCAATGGTGTTGGTAAATTGGGTTGATAATCCCAAAGAAATTTCTGGAATTGGGGAGTTGATGGTATAGGTTTTGTTTGCCTCTCTCTTTCTTGAGGAAATTGTGGACAAGGCTAGAAAGTGATGGTATAGGATGCGGTCAAAGAATTGTTTTAAAAGTATAAAATACAAACTATTTTTAGCCTTGTCAACCCCTACAAATCTACAATTATGTATTTGTGTAAACTCATCATTTTTCATAACTTGTTCATCATTCATCAGCATGTTAATCTAAGCAAAAAGACTCTCTTGACTTTGTGGTCATGGGTTCTAGCGCAATGGGTGTTGGATTTGTATACTGAAAGCAAGAACGTTTTATGTTTGTATACAATGATTCATGTGTCCACTATTTTATCTCCTATCTGATTGTGTTCATGATTGTATATGTATGTCCTTTATCGCTATATAAGTTGATTATATGGTGATTAACGGATCACAGAAGGTCATATAATTGGAATAAACTTAAGAGATATAAATAGATCACAGCCGAGATGACTCTAGGACGAGTCGTTGGTCTAGGCTGCAGTTTAGATGGAAATAGTTTGTCTTGACTATTTGTCTATACTGGTACGTCATAACGTATTGATAGGATCACAGTGAGATGTATTCTTCTATTTGACATAAGTGAAGAATCAAGATCTCGGTGACTTAATAGAATCTTAATACTAATAAGATTTCATATATATATATATATATATATATATATATGTTGATTCGTGTATCACTTTGATTTACTATGGGTGAAAGTTATATATTAACTTGAGTACTGTGTATCTTGGGTGATAGCGGTCAATATATGATATTTGGTTATATGTATTAGTACCCGTATCCGGTATAGGATAATGACATCCCCTCAAGGAGCTCAATAAGGATTATTGCGTTAAACCTTGCAGGTTGATTAAGTTCAGGCGCAATAATAATGTTTGAGCGGTACTGCTTAAGGATTACAAAGAGATTAATTAATTTAAGCTGTCAAAGCTTTAATTAATTAATGGATGTCGGATATTTTAAATACGGAGATTTAATAAGTCTAAATACAAGCCCCAACTCATCACCGTCAATAAAGAGGTAAGTCGGTATTGATTCTCTAGTGGAATGAATTAATACTTATGAATTAATTATGATATGGGCTGATCATAAGAATTAATTCATTAGAGGCCCATCTTTATTCGTTGTATCTGATCCCTGGACTGGCCTAGAGGCCCATCTTTATTCTTTGTATCTGATCCCTGGACTGGCCCAAAGTCTCATGAGCCCAGGAAACAGTAGGGGACGCCCATAGCAGTTTAAGGGCCCTTGGTCTGTATTTTGTCTATAAATACAGCTATCTGCTTTCAGAATAACATACACAAAAATTAGGGTTTTGAGAAAGCAGAGTGGGGCGACAATACTGAGTGGGCGGCTACTGTCTCTAGGAGTTCTCATAGTTCGTTGTCCATCCAAGGTTGGGTCTCTGGGAGTTCTCATAGTTCGTTGTCCATCCAAGGTTGGGAACTGAGCGGGATAAGATCTGGCAGTTTCCGAAGAACGGCCATAACTTCCTCTACAGAACTGAGCTAGAGTCAGTTTTTCGCAGGAAATCAAGTTCTGGCAGTTTCCGAAGAACGGCCATAACTTCCTCTACAGAACTAGGATATGGACGAAACAGGCGGCCACGGAAAGCTCTTTCAAAAAGGAAGAAGTCGTATTTCTGGACAAAATACGATTGAAAGACGTTTGAGGCTTCAAACGAAGGATTGAAGTTGGCTGACCTGTTCAGCGACGAATTGATGAATTCTTAGGAATTCTTCAAGTATTTCTAACTCCAAGGTGCAACATTTTTTTTAATAGGAGCATGTTAGGTTTAATCTTAATCGATGTATGGTGAATTAAGATAATCCAAGAAACGGTCTTTGGGCAAATCGAATATTAATTAAGTTTGATATTCCTACAATGGGACCATCAAGACAATTAATATGACACCATTTTTCGAAATTAATTCACTTATAATACTTTGTATTTTATACTTAAAGGGGTGTTTGATTGACACCGATTCTCTTATGATGAAAAAGGTTACGTATAATACAATTAGGACCCAACGAAATTATACAGAAATTATAAAGATTTGTGTAATTTTCTATACCACTTCTCAATCTCATGCAGTATACACGTAATACAAATTCAAATTATACTTAATTTATTATTGATTAAATTGCTTTAATTTAATTAAAATCAGCTCAAAAATAGTTTAATTATGAAGTTATTTTATGAATTAAAATTATATATATATATATATATATATATATATAATTTTAATAATCGAATCGAACTGAATTAAGTTTGATTATCCGATAACCAATTTTTTGACTTTGTGGATCGATATTTAATTAGTGAATTTGTAAAAAATTTGGGTATCGATTAATCCAATAATTGAATCGTGTTAACCAAATAATCGAATATATATATATATATATATAGTTTTAAATTCTCGTTTATAATTCTAGAATCTAAACTAATTAACTCCTACAATATCCGGCATCATTAATTTAGGTTAGCTGGCAGACTGACTTCACTGTTGTATACTTGTATTGCTAATTTATTTTTTTAAATTTCAATGTTATGTAAAGTAATGCTTTATTGTGTACAAAAATCATAGCTGAGGCTCTGTTATTGACCACAGTTCAAAATTGAGTGGCTGCACTTATTTTTTTCCGGTTATTTGATTATTCGAATACCCGAGTCGATTATTTAATAATCGAGTCCTAATTCAGTTCGAACTCGATTATTAAAATTGGGTGAATTTCGGATTGGGATAATCAAAAGTTTCGATACCCGAATCCAAACCTTTCGACGGCCATAAAAACGTACAGGGCTACGATCAGTAATAAAATTAGGGCCCGGCCCGTTATTGTCATAGCCCAAAACCATTTAATTTCTTTGCAATATTTATTTAGGAATTTTTAAATTTTCAAGTTATGAATTGATCGATTTTGTAATAAATTTAGTTGCGCCCCTAGTTAGATGTATGACTTTGAACTATAGGTTATACCTATAGAAATAGAATTTTATATTCTTAAATATTCTTTTAATATAAATTTGGGCCTAAATAATACTATTTGCAGCCTATTTTGGGCTTTATTTATTTATTTATTTATTTATTTATTGTTGTCATTGGGCTAGAGCTAAATAAAAAGCTCATGATTTTCATGTAAATTGTGAATATTAATTTTAATTGATTTTAAATATGAGATGATGGATATGTGTTCCTTCTCATCACCCATATTTCAGCCATTTATTTCATTTAACCGTGAGTCTTTTTATTCATTTAGTAATCCAAATTATTTTCTTGGATTTCATTATTTATCATCAGTTGCATTCTAAAATAAAAATCTGCAACAAATCCCAATTATTCAACCACAACCGCCATGCTCATCTCCGCCATACATTGTTATATATATATATATATATATATATATATATATATATATATATATATCAGATTCATCATCACTTTCCTATCCTGCTTCTCTAATTTTCAAAACTCAGATTCATCATTTATCAAGCAAGAATTATATCTTCGTCTTTCACTGCACATCTTCAAAATGGTAAAAACTCTTATTCTGTAGAAACTTCATGTGTCTTATACATAATTATTTCCTTTTACCTTCTCTTTATGCAGAAACAAACCAACAAGTTTTCCACAGAAATTAGCATAACGAAAATCCAAATATCAGATTTGATATATAGTATATATTTATCCAAACTAAAATAATTAAACTGAAATTGAAAATATGGAAGTAGAGTGGTGATGAGGGAGAATTGGGTGAAGGGATGCTGGATAACCGGTGAAGCGAGGGAGGTAACTGGACGACGCTGCCGGCGCCGGCGAATAGGGAGCAGGAGGCGGCGGCGGTGGCAGGGGAGCTGTGAACGGCGCCGCTCCTCGCGCTGTCCGGCCGTGAAAACGAGGGAGGAGATGGAGGGGCCGGTGCCGGACTGGGGAAGAAGGCGGCAGGTGAAAACGAGGGTGATGTTCTTTTAGGGATCTGATTTAATTTGGGGAAACAGTGTTCTTTTCTAAAAATTGAGGTAGAGGTTGAGAGAGAGACGTTGTGGCTGGTGGCTGATTCGCCGGAGGTGGCGGCGGCGGCGGAATCAGAGAGGGAGAGGAGGAGGGCGAGAGGTTGAGAGAGAAGGGATTCAAGGGGGAGATAAGGAATTTGGGCTCAACTGTGGGCTAAAGCTTTAATTTATTATGGGCTTAAGTTTAAATTCATTAATTAATTATTTTTCAAGTACATTTAGGCCCTTATATGTTATTATTTGAATTGATTTAATTAGGTGCGGCGCGACTAGGACGTAACTTTGATTGAATTTCTCAAGTTAGCCTTCAAACTCAAGTGTCAGGTGTGAAATTTATTTAAATACATACTGTGGTTAATTGTTGTCCATTTTAATATTATGTGTGATTTATTTAAATACATGATGTGGTTAATTGTTGTCTATTTTAATATTATGTGTTTATCATATGTGAGTTAAATTATATATCGCTAGGGGCCCGTTGAATGGGTCCAGGACGGTAAAGGTCCTTAGTATGCCACAATGCGATATATATTTTAAAGTTATGGTTGCAACCAGTCGTCAGGGGCCAACATTATTGGTCCAGGATGGTAAAGATCTTTGGCATGCCACCGTGCGAATAATGTTATGATCATATGTGTTGACCATTTTATGAACGTGGACAATGATTGCATGATCCCACACTGAATATATCCACGTGGACAATGATTGCATGATCCCACACTGAATATACCTTGTATGCTCATCGCATATTTAATATTTTCAAGTTTCTAAATTGGAGGCGCGTGGAAGGTCGAATGGCGGCTCAAATATTTTGAAATTAGTTTACTTAAAAATATTATTTTGAGTAAAGTATTTTAAATAAAAATTTATTTCATAATTTTCTCGTTAAATATTTATTTATATTCATAATTTTTCCGCATAAATATACATTTAAATTCTACTTAGATTTGGGTGTCACAGTAATTCTGGCTCGAAATCGGTAATAAATTTCATCGCAGCAAAACACGTGCGTAGTAAGGAACAAACATTCTCAACGGGTAAAAGAAGTCTCTCTCTCTCTACTCTTTTTCTCTCACACTCATACTCACAGTCTCACACCTGCAAAGCAAGTCATGCAGAGCAAGTGTTGCTGAAGCAGGCACAATTTACGTGTAACTCCATTCCCATTGTTTTCTTCCAGTTTTTCCACAACTAACCTCCCCAACTCTCTCTTCTTACTTTTTATTGCCTTTTCACTTTCCGTGATTCAATTTTCGCAATTTTTTCTCTCTAATTTTGGCAATATCTTGCATTAGTAACTAGCGTTCTGTTGTCCTCATTTTATGCTCGCAGCTCCGAGATGCTGGAGATGGATTTCTTTCATCTGGCCACTTTCCTTCGCACGATCGAATCAAAGTTAACAGCTCTTGAATTTCTCCAATTGAGTTTGTTTTGATTATTGTAAATTGTAATAGTGATCGTTGTTTGACATGGTTCTGCTTGTGGTATTAGGGTTCCATCAGTTGTGTTTTGGAAGTTTTGTTATTCAAGGAATTTCGTGTAGATTATCTTTTGGTTGTGGGTGTTTGCAGAGCTTTGGAATTAGGGGATCGGATGCAGAAGGGGTACAAAAGGATATGGTCGGTAAGTGAGTGCAGATTTCTCTTAATTGATTGTTGAAGATATAGTACTATATTTTTCTGTTATTGTAATGTGAACTTCAACTGATAATTCACATGTCATAGAGTATAGGTGTGAGATTATGTTAGAGAATGTCTTTGGGGTTTTTCCCCACATGTTCGAGGTTTAAATGCTAATTTTCTGTATGTTTGACTATGATAGACAAAAATTGTAAACGAAGTTCATTGGAGGGCAGGGCACCTTTTGCTTATCTCCGTTACCCTTTTGTGTCGTGTGCGTGTGTGTGGGTGGGCGGTGTGGGGTGGAGTGGGTGTTAGGTTGTGGAAGTAAGCAAACAGCCATCATGTGATGCTGGGAAACTCTTGCTTTGCACTTTTAGTCTTTAGTATCTATATGTGATATTGCTCCTGGCTGAATATTCTCGAAACTTTAGGTGATATTTTGTCTGAACATATTGCAGAGTGGCAGCCTTGGCCTTGGCCTTTACTTACTCTGGCTTATCATGCATCTGATTGTGAGCGCATGGTACTTTGCCGTGGATTTGATGAACTCGCTTGAGAGCTACCTTATCTCCAGTGGTTTCCTGAAGCAGTATAAAGATCTTGACATCAGTAAAGTTAAGTACATGGCTGTTGTTCTGGACAGTGAAGAAGCTCTTGACACTCGCAATGTTCTTGAGCTACTGCGGTGGCTGGCGGCTATGGGTTTGAGAAATGTATGCCTCTATGATCCAGAAGGTACGGGGGCTAAAAGATACTTATCCTGATGGTGAATTGGTGACCCCATGTTAAATATTTGTTTTTACATCTTTTAACGCATAATGGTGATTGACTGTTTCTTTGTGCTGTAGGAGTGCTAAAGAGATCCAAAGATGCTCTCTCTCTATGGTTGAGAAGTGAATTAAAGTCGAATGTACTGATCTTCATCTACATTTTCTAAATTCTAGGTCCCTGAACTCTATTCAGCAGTTGTTTATTGGGCCATCAACTAAGATGTCTTTATCAATAAATTATAGTTCATGTCTGTTTATAATTGATTGGATATGGACCAATCAGATTTCTATCAACAAACTATAGTTCATCGCCCCTATTATGAATGATGGCCTCTAATACAAAAGTGAATGTTCTTTGTGCAGGGAACTAACAGGGATGCACTTGTTGAGCAGAAACACATGAACTTGGAAGTTATTTCTTTTACTGATGGGAAACATGCAGTTGCAAGAGCAGCAAATTTTCTTCTGAAGAAACATTATTTGAATGCCGATGGTGAGAAACCAGAGTTGACGGAGTCTGATATGGCAGATGCTCTTGCAGCAATAGGTGTGTTTTCTTTCGATGTTGTTTGTTTGTTATTTAATTGCTTTTCTATACCAGTGTAAATACAGAGAAATCGATATATTTCCCCCTGGTTTATGATGGTGTTGTAATTTTGGTGAGATCAGGATATGCGGCACCCGAACCCGACTTGATGTTGATTTATGGACCTGTGAGATGCCACCTGGGTTTCCCGGCATGGAGACTTCGTTATACTGAGATTGTGTGAGTGTTTTCATTCCACTTCTTGAAAATCCACTCAGTTAATTTTATCACTTTTTTGGGAATCATTACAAGGGGCAAATCCACTTGAGCAATGCATTCTCCTGTATTGAAGAACTTATCATACTTGAGTTGCATCAATCCAAAACTGAACAGATTCACATATACCATCCTAATTTATATACTATTGTATATTGGAAGAACCTATGATAACAACACATTGATGGACAAAGAGCAAGTATTGCTCCTATCAGTAGCATTATGTCTCCTATTGCAGCAAAAAAAAAAAAGGCAGCTTAAACTTTCATGTATTTTTTTTATTATTGCAGGCACATGGGACCCCTTAAGTCCATGAAATTTGGTGCCTTCATAAAAGCCATTCGTAGGTACACTATGGTGCGTCAGAACTACGGTATGTATATTCGCTTCAATCTCCAGTATGACAGATGAATCAGCTTCTGATGATTTTTGTTCTATATGCCAGTATAAAACTGAATATAAAAATTTCAACAGTCGAACTCTCCAAGTTCATTTGAAGAGGGACAATTGAAACTGAGGCCATAATTTTGAAAGTACACTTCAAAAATGAGACATTTTCTGATGTTATCTACTCTGCATATACACTTCAAAAATGAGACATTTTGAAAATAACCAGTGCTAGTAAAATGCTTCAGCAAATCTCGTTTCAGAAGACGGTCAAAGTAGAACAACAAATTGTCTTATATATATGATATCGTTGAACATAATTTACTTACATCAACAGCAAACTAAGTTTTATCTGTAAGAATTACTATTTTTGGTTTAATTTCCCCCTTTCTCGCTTCTCAGGTACATGAACTGGCGTATCTCAAGTGATACTTTCTCCTGAGCCATTTACAAGAATAAGATACTTGTTACATCATATGCATTTGCAGCAAAGCTCTTAATTGTGTATGCTATGTTGGTATTGTGAGATATCTATAAATGCTACTCGATCAATTACAGTGTTATTGTTACCCAATTAAATCTCATCTCTCTCTCTCTCATACATTACTTTTCCAAATAGATGTTGGCATGTTGCAATCATTCTTGATCTAACTGCTTAGTAAGAAGCCTAATCTAACCGCAACTGCAAAGCAAATCAGCTGCATGAGTTATTCAATAAAGTGAATGAACAAAAAATTATATCTTGTATTACATTATCGAATGAGGGAAATGTCGAGGATGCTAAGTAATCCACGGCAAGAATGCCACAGATTCAGTCACATTTCTGATCGTTGTTTTACGATTCAATTGATGTAAAACCTGACATGATCTAAGTGTGTCCCCGCCAATTGTACCATTGCTGCACAAATACAAAAATGCAGAACATAGTCGCACTCGTTTAGCAGCCTCGAACGCTCAGAAGTTCAGTACTCTGTTTCCAAAACCCCATCAATAAGACCAAACTCCATGGCCTGCAAACGAGTAAGAGCGGTTAGGCTACTACAGTGTAAAATAAACTGATAATACAATCAAGTTTGTGAAATGGCTAAGAAATATAGTCTCATTTTGCATCAATATTCAATAAATAGAGCTCTTTTTTACTGCTACTTTTTTTTTTTGCTCGATTTCTCTATACTAATTATAATTGCTCATCCACAACAACCACCCACTCTGTATATTGGACAGAATCACCTTATGGTTGCTACGTCTCAACCCTAACTTTAACTAACATTCAAAAATTTCAAGAAAACAGAGTATTGATTTTCATATCATGATTCATACACAGAAGCCAGCAAAACATCACCTCAGACACAGATAAGAATCGGTCTTCTCTCTGTGTACTATTGCACTTTCTCAAGAGATTTGCCAGTAAACGCAGCATACATTTTGTCGATTTTCTACATCCAATAGTCATTAGGATAAAGTTAGACTGCTATAATCAATGCTAAATCAGAAGGTAGTGATGCACATTGTCGGTACATTCATATAAAATTCAGGTAAATATTTCAAAAACTCTTGAGATATAACTACTAATTTTAACTTTAAGACCAGAACGCCACGAGACATACTATCGTCCAAGCTCTATTTTGAAGCTTGCCAGGGAAAATACATCCTGGTATAAGTCATGGAATTTGATAAGGTTCTCAAGAAAATTAATGACATAGAAGCATGTCGGAGGTATCATCAGACATATTTATATTTTAGGCACTTGAGGGAAAGTTTCCAACATCTAACATACCAAGATCTACTAAAGCAATATGATATATCAGAAAAAGCATGCAGAAACAGCTTTTTTCACAAGAACCAGCAAAATTATACTAATAATCTAAAAATAAGTTTCAAATGTTTGAAAGGGCCAGAAGTATACTTACATGACGAGATTGAACAGCTTCATTTACTTGGCGTCTTACATCTTCCACATGACCCTAGAACCAGAACTAGCAGGTCATCTCAAAATAACAATAAA
The DNA here is from genome assembly GCF_028751815.1 of Salvia miltiorrhiza. NCBI lineage: Eukaryota > Viridiplantae > Streptophyta > Magnoliopsida > Lamiales > Lamiaceae > Salvia > Salvia miltiorrhiza. The sequence goes on from NC_080390.1 coordinate 24,876,608, forward strand.
TAAATAAAAATATCCAGAAGAAATTTAACAGGAATGAACACCAGCTCAATATGAAATTATAAAATTTCCATCATACTGATGTTATTGAGTTCAAAATTTTCTCATGATTCATAGAACATCCACTAATGGCTATTCTAGAAGGGCTGCAAAATAGTAGAAACGATGGTCAGGGTTGGTCTAGAGAAGGGCATGTTACTGGACAGAATGTCCTAATAAAGTGAGCACCAGATCAACCTAAAGTCAACATGAATTAGAATCTATTGAAAAGGATTAACTTGGTGATATGAGTAGCCCAAACTAGAGGATTAAATATAAAACTTTGACAAGTCAGTAACAAGATTACAGCTTCATTTTATGGATTCTTATGCAAAAATAAACTTTTGGGGCCGTAATTTGTGTTTGTGAATGCTGATATACTTTGGGATGAAAATATTATGTGATCCAGTCCTCATCAGTCATCATGATTCACTCTCCACATTCCTAGTTTAAATCTCACATCTGATGATTTATTCCTAAAATCTTCCTCCAAAATAAATACCCATAAATAGGTCAGCTCATACCCCGCACCCACTTTGGGGTTGATGTATCATAATACGGGCATTTGGCATGGAATATCGCATTCCTTTTTCTCCACCAGCAAGAAAAAGAGCACCTTGGCTTGCAGCTACTCCAAAACATACCGTTCCAACCTTGGGCTTTATCTGAACAAATAGTTAAATGCAAAAATTATCATTACAAAAGTTTAAAGCAACGGCAAATGCATGGTGAGATAGGCATCGACTCCAACATTCATTGAACATGAGAGGAAGTATGAAAACCAGTTGCAATCTAATTAGTTATCTTACCAGGACATGCAGTCATATATTGCCAAGACAGAGTAGGTACTCCCACCTGGGCAGTTCAGATATATCTAATAAGAAAAGAAAAATGCGATACACATCATCAGCTCATTCAGATAAGCCTCAACGGTCTTATGCTTGAGATATATTCTGTAAGAGATCTAAAGGATATATGTACAAACCAAAATGTCCGATTCTTCATCAATCGTTGCCAAAGTCACTAGTTGAGATATCACTCTCTGAGCTACCTGCGAATTGATTGGCTGCCCAATGAAGATTATGCGGCTTCTGAATAATACTGAGATCCAGAGGTCCTCCTGGAGTAATCACTGCTGGCATAATTGGCGGATTTCCCTTTTTGGCTTCTATAACAGGATTACTGATAGAGGAAATATCTAGGTGAACATGTAACTAAAATAAACAACTGTAAAGAAATAAAGAATATTTCCAAGTGAAAGATGAAATAGAAAGTCAATATAATATCAGACAAATAGGATTGAAATGAGAATTGATGGGTCATAAATATCATGAGAAAAGTTTCATCTAGTAAGCCTTATTACTAAAAACTGATGTCCAATCGGTTTCAAGAAATTTATATCCAGCCAATTTTCCACTGACAACTATCATAACCATCATAAATTCATCAAAGCAGAATTTTCTTCAGGCATCAGAATTTGTATATATCCATGAGAAAAAATATACAAAATAAGGTTCTACCACAACGAAGCTAGTATGGACACAAGCATAAAGCTTTTAACCTTGCAATAAATATCATCATAAACATAATTATGAGCAATTTACAATCTGAAGCAGTCTATCTTTTGTCTTTCAGGTCTCCACACAAATAAATTCACACAAAACTGGTTGCATAAACTAAGCTACTTTGTGATTTTGTGTTCATAAGCATAAACCTCTTCTTATTCAAACACCCATGAAAGCCAAGATGATGTAAGTAAGCTACATGTTAGTCATTTTCAGGTACAACAATAATTTTGTTGTTCTATCATCGTCTTTTCTACGTGTTATGCAAGTACAAGGAGCATAGACTGTAGCCATTGATATCTTCAATCATGATTCTTCTTATTAGTAAGAGTATGAACCATGGAACTTTTGACCAAAATTCAGATATATCTCGGTGAGCAGATTTCAGAATTATCCTCACTCATCAGCACACCTCAAATTCCATAAAAAAACAGACTGTTTCTCGAATTTACATCTTTAGAAATATGTACAATGTCTCAAAGACAGAAAAACTAACCTCGGATTAGAATACACATCATCTTGTTCAATCTTTAGAGGCTACTCGAAAACCCTGGAGATATCACGTTAAAACCGTAGTCAAGTGTCATTCTTAATCATCGCCAATCCTCACACTCACTCCCCTCATCCCCCAATAAATGGAAGGAAAAGGAGAAGGTGAATTATTTCGCCAAACCACAAAAAGATAAGAAATCACAGTTATATTTCAACACCACAACTAAAAGCAGATTTTAATATTTTTATCACAAAACACTAGAACTGCGAAGCACATACCGATGGATGAAGAATCACCATATGAGCTTGAAAGAGCTAAAATTACAGGTCTCAAACTGAATTTTCTGCTCAAGAACAACAACAAAAAAGATATCAGCTCAAAAAGGGGGAAAAACAGTTCACTCAATATGCTAGATAAAAAAAAAACAAAAAACAAAACAACGACAGTGTTCAAAAAATGACCTCAGCGCAAACGACCGAGAGGTTGTCAATTTTTCACGGGGAGAAGCAATCGAGACATTAAGCGGCGTCGTCATTGCTGACGTCACCATCCTCCGATGATAAAACGAAAATGGCGAAGAACGGATACTGTTTCGTGTTGGGGGTTTTGGTATTCTCTTCTGCTCTTCGACAACGAAAATCGCGTTCCAAAACACCCGACTCTCTCTTTAGCTACTGCGACTTTGATGAGACTGCCGAAGGGACACCGATTTCTTTTTCATTTACTTTTTTGAGATTATACATTCATCGTATTTGTTTTACTCATTTACAAATATAATATATATATATATATATATATATATATAGAGGCTAAAGTTCAATTGAGAAGCTCAAATGTGTTGAGAAGTGAGAAGGAATTTACAAGTTAGTACATTTTGATGAACTTTACTGTAAATTCTTATGAAGTCGCGGTTGATCTGAGGTTCAATTCTTGGCTGTAGCATCTTTTTTAACAAATTAAATAGATTTGTGGGTTCGTAAGTTATATTGAAAAGTTCATTAATCTCATTTACAGCTTCTCACTAGAATTGAACCATATATATATATATATATATATATATAGGGAGAGGTTCAAGAAAGAACCATAAATAAAAAAAGAACGGAGAACCATTTTCAGCCATTCGATTATCAAGATCTACGGTGGATGTATCATCTTGTCGGATGAATGCAGATCCTGGGTTCGAATCCTGAATGGAGCAATTTTTTTTATTTTTTTTAGCGCATTAATTTTAACAGCGAATGCATTAATTTTTACAGTGAATGCATTAGATTTGATGGTTCCCACGTTCTCACAAATAATGTAGTTCTCTCTAGAACCACACCCTATATATATATATAGGGTCGCGTTCATGAAGAACACGAACACGCCCATATTCATCAAATTATATTGAACATATCAGTCATTTCGTTGAACGTTCATCAAAATATACTGAATCTTTGGGGGGTTATGGGGTTCGACCACCTATGTGTTCAACATAAAAAATCGTTGAACATGACGTAAATAAATGTTGACCGTTAGATTAGATAAGATCAACGGCTGAGATTTGTTCTCTGTTATTTGAAAATTTAGTGTTATCCATTAAACTCTTTCATATATATATATATATAGGGGAAGGCTAAAATAAGAACGCTTATTAAAATATAAATTAAGAACCATTTTCAGCCCTTAGATCATCAAGATCTACGGTTGATTCATTACCTTGTTGGATATATTCATGGTCATGAGTTCGAATCCCAAAGGTAGCAAAAAATTATTTTTTCGATATTCATACCTTTATACAGTTTATTCATGCGAGTTATACATAAAATTCATGCATTTTTGCTGGTTCGTAATTCTTAAAATAAGGGTGGTTTATTGAATAACCGCACCCTATATATATATATATATATATATATATATATATATATATATATATATATATATATATATATATATATATAGGGGAGGGCTAGAATAAAAACACTCTTAAATGTATAAAATATAAATGATTTTCAGCCCTTAGATCATCAAGATCTACGGTTGATTCGTAACCCTGTTGGATGAATTCGTGGTCCTGAGTTCGAATCTCAAACGTAACAAAAATTTATTTTTCGCAATTCGTAACTCTGTTGGATAAATTCATACATGTTCTACATAAAATTCATACATTAAGAAACGTTTATATTTTATACACTTAAGAGTGTTTTTATTCTAGCCCACCCCTATATATATATATATATATATATTGGGTTACAGATATATATTGGCTCCTCGTGTGGGATATTTGCCTCTGTTAGTGCCATAGATCAAGCCATTCTTTAGACAAAATGTTTATTTCACTCTCTGTATTCAATCAAATCCTTATTATTGACATTCGCGTCAACTTTACTGTTGCATAAGTATATTGTGATGCATTGGATTAAGACAATTCATACTTGTGGTTTTTTATATATATATATATAAATTTCATAACTAAATAAAGAAATTTAATAATCGCGCAACGAATGACTCGAACTCAGGACCTGAGGTTTTGGGCATTAACCTCCTACCACTAAACCAACACACGCACACTGGGGTTTTTATTTTTAGATCTTCTATGTGATGCTTTTACTAAAATTCTAAAGGGAATCTAGTGAGTTAGCTAGAACTATGAGCAATTCCAATTATTTTAATGCTTATATTGTTGAATTATGTACAATATGAAGATTTCATGCTCTGATTGTTATTATGGGTTTACACTCAGGAAGTCGGGAGTTGAAAAAGATAAGTTTTTTTCGCTCTTGATATTTTTCTGGCCGAATTATTATTAAGTTTTGAACTTTTTTTAGATTTTTTTTTTTTTGAAGATTTATTGGCATTTTTGTTTTTGTTTCTTACATTTATAGTGAGTGGTGGTCATTATACAATTGAAAAGAAACCTAGGATGAGAATAGGTGAAGTGTTCCAAATGAAACTTTAGCGAGTTGGGTTCCTACCCACACATCATGCTATCCGATTACCATAATTCTAGCTCTTTTTGTAACTGCAATGTGCTAAAAAATTATGGTGTTGTGTGGGGTAGTTATATTTGAATAAGCTGCTTTAATTTAAGGCTAACTACCATTTTTTATTACCCTATTATTTTGTTGTTTAAATCTATATATGCCAAAAGACCAAAACAGGCAGATGATCTGTCGGAGATGGACAATACCATATCTACCAATTGTTCTTTAGGAAGCTATTTTGGTCGGAGCTGTGAGAATTACAAGGGTCTTAAAAGTCATCTCGTGTGGCTGCGAGGAAGGTTCAAACCTACAAGGAGATCTCTTTGAACATTAAAATGCATAGATCGGAGTGAGTGAACCATGTTTGTAGGTAAGAATTTATTTTGTGTTGATCTCATTGTTGGGTCCCGAAGGGTCACTGAACAGGTGTATGGGGGGAAGGGAAGAATACACTTGTAAGTTATTTTTCAAAATTCTTTTGTAAATAACTGAAGGAGTATTGAGTAATACTAAAAAAGGTTGACTGAAGTCAGCAGTTAAAGAAAACTTCAGTTGTAAAGAGGTTGTAGACTGGTATTGAAATAACTTCAGTATTTAGATTTCAGTTAAGCATCGAGCTTTAACTGATATCCACGTAAGGCTTCAGTCTAGATTTTGTAAACAGATGAGTGTTATGAATCTTACTGATTATCCGAAGATTTATCAGTTAGACTAATAACACTAGCAGCGGAAAGTAAACTTAAGAAATAGCCTTTATGATTAACACGTTGCCAAATTAAAGTTTCACTTTGCGATTAATCAGTTTTCAGTTCAGTAAAGAGTTTGTGCACAGATAAGAATAGTAAAACTGAAAGCGATAAACAACAAGGGATTTTTACGTGGTTCGGAACAAGTTCCTATGTCCACGGTCAGTTAAACACACTGACAATCACTCTGGGCTTGTGCTTACGGGTGCACAGCAAACCTTCAACTAAAACAAGGTTTTAGTGCCAATACTCTGGATTAGACTTCTCGTCTCCTTCTTAACTCGCAATTGCAATGACTACACTTCGTCTTGCGTGCGTGGGCTAAGAACTCTTGAGTTCAGACCATTGTCTCAAACTCTATTTTTGCTCAGTTGAAAAGGGGTTCGAATTACCAACTAGATTACAGAGAACAGGCTCTCTGTAATCGGGAACTTAGGTTTTGAATAAAACAAAGGATTTGCCTAAGAAACTAAGAGAATGTAAGTAATCAGTAAACTAATTTGGCTTTGAGTATTCTCTTCTTCGATTCAAACTTTGAAGGCAGTGAAAGGTTGAGTTGCGGTTTTGGCAGAAGTTCAGCTTGTGCGTTTGAATCAATAAAAATTGTGATGTTCCCCGAGCTCTATTTATAGGCGAAGTCTTGAATAGATCCGTTGGCATAATGATCTTCAAGAATTCGTCCGTTGTGAGAGAGATTTGAATTTTTTTGAGGCTTCAATCTTCGAGGTTTCTAATTTGGTGAAGAACGGCGTCTCAAGTATAGAAGTAAGGCGCCTCTAAAAAGTTAGCACAAAAAAGGAATGCTCTGCAGAAAAGGACGATCTTCAAAATCTCTACATTTAATGCGGCTATACGTGGCTTCCTTTTAACTTAAACATTTAGTCCGAGGAAGAATGTCAACTGATACTTGACTTGAGTATCAGTCCTCTAATTCTACGTGGCCAGCATTAGTTAATCAGTCATAACTGATTCTTTAGTGAGATCCTTGTCCAGTCAACACATCAGTATTTGATTTGGTCTTTTCACTTGCTATCTTCAGTTGAGTACTGTTCAGTCTTCAGTTCGCCGGTCTTCAGCCTTCAGGACAACAGTTAAACTAGAAAACTTGAACTCTAACACTTGAGTTCGAAAAGTTCTAGTCTATTAAAAGAAATTCTAAGAGTTTTGGTATCATCAAAACTAGGGCTAGGATATTTCATTAATTTTCAAATAATTCCCCCCTTTTTTATGATGCCAAAACCATACAATCATTCCTAAGACAATAAACGACAGAAAACAGAAAAGCAAGATGTTAAACAAGGTGAATACTATTTCCCCTTAACAATATAACCTAAAGTCTTGCTGACTGAAAGAAAAACAGAACAATTAAAGAGCAGGAAGAAAGCATAACTGAAAGACATAAACAAATAATCAGAGCCTGGACAAAAAGATATTGTCTTCAGGTTGAGATCAAGAGGAACGACATTTTCATTTCATAAGAACTGATGAGATATCAGTTTTTGGTACAGAGCAGTATAAAGACAAAGCAGTAGAGGATTACAACTGAAAGAAACAGGTTAAGGCTTTTGCTGATACAAACAAAAAACGGTCCTCTTGATGTCGTCGTACTCTCTCGGATGGTTTCTTTCTGTAACTCCCCAAATCTTGCAAAGCCCTTCAACTTCCCTCTTGATGGTTTCGCGGTTGATGTGGTTATTGTTCTTGAGAGGACTTACAAAGTTTTTCAGGGGGTAGCGGATGATTGACATCTTAGCTTTATCTTTCGCATCTAGCAAACTCTTCACCATTCCCTTTTCAGTTCAGTTGGAGAGCAAATATCTCCATGCTTTTCTCTGAAAATCTGGATCCTGATTGAGTTGGCCAAAAACAACCCATTTGGTGTAGATTTCTTTTATTCTCTCCTACTAAGCATTCATGTCTTCATGTACCCATTTATCAACACGATCGAATTTCTCCAGTTGGGATACCAAAAGACCTTCTTCGATGTAGCGCTTCATCAGTTGTCTTTTTTTCAACTTGATGGTGGGAGGAGGAGGTGCAGGCTCAATAAGCTTTAGTGACTTCTTGGCTTTGGGCTCATGCTCATGCTCATGCTCATCATCTGGTCTTGGTCTTTTTCTGTACTCTCTAGATTGAGACGGAGCGGCTGGTTTATCTTTGGCTGCTTCGGTTGATTCAACTGAAAGTCTAGGACCCCAGTAATTTTTCCCCTTTTTGGCTTCATCACCGGGGAGCATGCCAATACAATTTTGTAAATCCAGAAGATCATTGAACTTTTTCTGGATTAGGGCTGTGTTGGAGGATTCACAAACTGCACGAAGTTCGGACTCCAGTTGGCCAATCCTTATGTTGACTGGTCGAAGTTCTTCTGCAATAAGCATCTTCGTACCTACTTCAGTTCTGAACTCCTTCATGAACTCAGTCCGAAGAGAGTCGAGCTTGATTTGAGCATCCATGAGCCTTTCCTTGGCTTGGAGTTCAGCAATCTTCATTTCTCCCTTGAGAACTTCGATGTCGTTCTGGATCTTAGGGACAAAAATAGTGAGAGGAAGTACTTGAGCCGCATGCGCAAAGTAAGTGGTAGAGAGGCTGTTGAATTTGGCATTCAAGGTGGCCAATTAAACTGAATGTTCAATCATATCATCAGTGAGCTGTGCTTCGACCTTTTTCAGCTTCTTCACATACTTGTACGCGTAAATGTCTCTGCACTCCAGCTCATGCTTCAGAGTCTCAATTTCAGTTTGTTGGTTAGAGACCAACACTCGCAGCACCTTGTTTTGTTCTTCGATGTTCTCAGGCAATTCGAATGAGACTCCATGGGGAGCGTTGTGCTTCCATGCAGTTAGGCGCGCATTCGTTTCTTCATCAGAATCATAAACTCAAAGTAGCGGCCTTATGATTTCAATGTGTTCCACAGGCAGTACTGGAGGGATATGCAGTGCCCTGGATTTTCCAATCGAAGAAGATGCTCCAGGAGTAGAGGAGGAGGGAGCAGCTTTAGTTGATTCCATTGGTTGGCCTGGAGGTTTAGTTGGAGCTCCAGTTGGCTTCTCAGTAGTAGTATCAGAAGCCATTTCAGTCACAACATTCTTTGATGGCTCCAAGGGTGGAGGTATAGAGCTGGTTTCAGTCGATTGTGGCGGATTTACTAGAGGAGCAATTGTTTGTGGGGGTGGAACTTCTTCAGTGGAAGCAGTGACAGTTTTAGCGGCTTCAGAAGTTCCTTGATCAGTTACTTGGTCTGCTGGGATAACCTGTACATCATCATAGGAAACTTCAGGGATAAATCCCACAACAGCAATTTCAGTAGTGCCCACAGCCACTTTCAAAGCATCTGCAACTTCTGTGTCTTGAGGTGGTGGTGACTGCGCTGGTTCGTCAGTAATATCAACAATAGGGCTGGGAATTTCGGGTTCGGGTAATCGGGTACCCGATACCCGACCCGAAAAAATCGGGTATAGGGTACCCGATACCCGATTTTTTCGGGATCGGGTACGGGATCGGGTAGTTAGGGGTTGAAATAATCGGGTATCGGGTATACCCGATCGGGTATCGGGTATACCCGAATTACCCGATTTTTTTAATTAATAAATTTTAAACTATTTAAATTATTTAATTAAATTACATATGAAATCTAAAACTAAAAAGTAAAAACTCCCAGCCCTAAATCCCTCCCGCGGCCCCGCCCCCCTGTTTTCAATTCATCCCTCCCAAATCCCAATTCCCAAACTGAACTGTGAACTTCCAGCCCTAAGTCTCGGCTCTCACGTCCAGCCCCGGCCGGCCGCCCCACTCGCCGTCGCCCCTCGCCCCTCGCTAGTGCAGCAGCCGTTCCGCCTCCGGCCTCCCCAGTCCGCGACCCTCGCCCGTGCAGCAGCCGTTCGCCGCCGCAGCAGCCCGTGCAGCAGCCGTTCGCCCGTGCAGCAGCCTTCGAGCTCCGACGACAGGTGAGCTTCTCTGTGCAGCAGTCGTTCGCCCGTGCAGCAGCCTCCGAGCTCCGACGACAGGTGAGCTTCTTCGTGCAGCAGCCGTTCGCCCGGGCATATCATATTATAAGAAATACGTACCTTGGTATCTTCAATTGGCTTGGGTCTGGGTTTGTTTGCTGCCTTCTTAAAAAAAAAGGTTGCTTCTCTGGGTAGCATTTGGAGAGGAAGGATTTGCATGCCCTGCAGACGTTTGCAATTCCTAGAAAGCGAATCAAATCATTGGGATTTGGTCTTGAATGCTCTCCCATGGATGGTATGCTAGAGAGAGAAGACCAACACCAAGAAGAGCTCATTTTGACCGGGTAATATTCGGGTATTAGGGTACCCTAATATCAAAATCGGGTAATTCAGGTACCCTATTACCCGAAATACCCGATTTACACAGTTGACTTGGAAGAGCTCATTTTGACCGGGTAATTTAGGGTACCCGAATACCCGACTCGGGCCCGAGTCGGGTATTCGGGTACCCGATTTCAAATTCGGGGTCGGGTTCGGGTAGTGGGTTTAGGGTATTTTCGGGTTCGGGTACCCAATTTTTTCGGGTAGGGTACCCGAACCCGACCCGATTCCCAGCCCTAATCAACAACTTGACCATCTGGAGATGTTGGGTCAGTGATTGTCATCTTCTCCAATTCAGGAGCTCATTCTTTGTTTTCAAAGCGTGAAACCTCTACAAATGGTTCAGAGGTTTCAGTTGCGGCTCCTGCATGATCAACTTCCATCAATTGAGGCTCTTCTGCAGTGTCTCGACTGAAGAGTTCAATCGTTTGTGGATCTTGATGAGCTTGAGCTACAGAAACATCAGTTTCTTGAGAAGCAGCCTCAGTAGATTGCAGAGCTTCAGTCGCTTTTATGGTGGAGGTCCTTGCATTAGTGTTAGTTTTAAGCATACCCCTTGTGAACCCTTGTGACTCAAGATAGTCGAAGGCGAACTGGTCAAAACCATGTATGACATTCCAAAATTTGGAGATGTCGAAAATGTTGTACAGTTGTGCCTCTTCAAAGGCAAATGTGTCATCAGATTCAACGATATTGAGTTCGTTGATCTGAGAGCAAGTAGCTATTTTAATCAAGGTGAAGGCAAGAAGGCGATGAAGATTGTGGTAGGCTTCAAAGGTTTGGTTAAAGCCAGAAGGAGTTGATCAAGATATAAACTAGCTTCCCTAGAGGCTTCTAATCTAAGAGCTTCAACAGCTCTTTGTTGTACTTCAGTGCCGGAAAGGGTTGGCACTAGAGGAGAGGAGGGTTAAATGGTCTTGCCTTTGGCAGGTATCTTTACTGATATCCTACCAGATTTGGGTAAAGGTTTGGATTTGGGTTTGGACTTTTTAGGTATGGTGCGAGGGCGGCGAGGAATATCGGAGGGAATTTCAGTTGGGTGGAAGAGGACTTGGAGACATCAGTCGGAGACACAGGGTCTTCAGTCTTGACTGATTGTGGTTCATAAATTACCTTTACCTTTGTTTTCTTGGAGGTTTTAGAGCATCCCTTCGCCGTTTTGAACAGGCGAAAGTGATCAGTTACTGGTAGCTGTTTTGGCCAGTAAACTTGAATATGACTGGTGCCCTCAAGAATTATTTATGCCACCCTGTTCCCTTATCGGAGCATCGATGCCGACTTTGAGTTGGTGGGTTCATTGTAGAGCAACTCCAAATATGCTCTTTCCCAGTTATATGGGCCTGGCTTCAGCAGTGCAGCCATGACATTCTTCTGAAGCTGCGAAGCCTGGTCTGGTGAACCAGTAGTGCCGAACCAGCACTTTTGAATGAGCCTGGCCAAGAGATTGTGGCCAGGCTTGTAAAGTGCAAGCTTGAGTGTCCCTTCAGTGGGAGTGCCCTTCTGAAGCATCACGGTCTTCAATATTTTGTTGGCCTCCGAGTCAGTGATAATGGAGGGCAACTGACCACTGTTCGACAGGTTGAACAGTTTGCGAACATTCTCAGAAACGTTGATGTGCGCCTCTTCTTGTTCCTTGAAGTTGGAGGAGGTGAAAACATTTATATCCGTGACCAGATCAACAACATCATTAAACTTGAGCTTTTCGTAGAACTGGTTGATTGGGGTCTTCAAAAAGAACGGTGTTTCTGCAGTGACAAAGGTTAGCCACTCGTGTCTTGCTAGAATCGCATCTATGTCCTACCCTACCTTTTGTTGGAAGACAGGTATATCCAACGATTGCTCATAATGCACTTGTTTCGCGCTACAATCAACTGATGCCATTGTTTCTTTGATTTTGAAAGAAAATGTCATTGTGTGGAGAAAGTCATTTTGAAAGAAAATGCCATTGTTCAGGAACTTTAGGGTTAGATGCAGGAGAAAGTGAAGAAAATGTCTAAGTGTGGACACGAAAATGAATCTTATAGGCTGATATGTGGGAGATGAACAGTTACTTTAGGGCTTTGAAAAGACACTGACAGTTGAAATCCATTCGCCAAGGTGTAATTAATGATTTTTAAAATCTGCATTAAATGCCCGTCAGAGGTGTTCCTTAAAATAAGGGATTTATGCAATAAAGTGTACTTTGATTAGTTACTTGAAAAGGAAATACTGAAACTGATTTTGAAAAAGGCGTGACAAATTAAAGACATTTTTAAATGCAACTTAAATGACTTGTCCAACAAGGATATTACAGTTGCAGTTTCACAACAATCAGTTAAAAACATTTGATGCCACTTATCAGTTAAAGATATGATTTTAAAGATGTGAAGGCCTATAAATGATTTAACTGATAGAGACCATATTTAATGCGTAAAATGAAATTACTTACTGGTCGATTGATCATTGTAGTCATTCGAAACCATATTTTTAGTTGAACTGAAGTGTTCAGTTCCCCCTTGATCAAAGACTCATCTTCCTTAGTAGCCATGTCATCAGTTAAGAGGCTTCAATTGACTGAACTTCAATTGATAGGACTTCAGTTGAAATCCTCTTCTTCGGTAAACTTGCTTTCTTTGACCAGCATCAATCTTCAGGATTCAGTAATCCGATCCTTCCGCATAGATCATTGAATCTATCTTTTGGAAGAGCCTTGGTCAGCAAATCTGCTCTTTGAATGCTTGTATGAATCTTCTCAACTGAAACATCTTTCTTCTTCACATGGTCACGAATGAAGTGATGACGTATAGTGATATGCTTGCATCTGGTGTGATGTGCTGGATTTTGCGAGATTGCAATAGCACTGGAGCTATTACAGTAGATTGGAACTTCTCTTTCTTCAATCCCGTAATCCTTCAGTTGTTGGACTAGCCATAGAATTTGTGAGCAGCAACATATTCAGCTTTAGTTGTAGAGGTGGCGACTAAAGTCTGCTTCTTTGAAAACCATGAGATTAGCTTGTTGCCTAGGAATTGACAAGTCCCTGAGGTTGATTTCTGATCAATCTTGCATCCTGCAAAATCTAAATCCGAGTATCTAGAAAGTTTGAAGTTGTCGTCGGCTGGATACCGTAGACCTACATTGGGTGTGCCTTTGAGATATCTTAAAAGTTGCTTTGTTGCGTCCATGTGAGCTTCCTTAGGGTCTGACTGATATCTCGCACATACTCCAACTGCAAAAGCTATGTCGGGTCTGCTTGCAGTTAGATATAGCAAAGAGCCTATGATCATTTCTCTGTACTTCGTTGATGATACTGATTTCCCTTCAGTTCCTGGATCCACCTTCCAGTTGGTATTCATTGGGATCTTCACTGACTTCATGTGTTGAACGCCAAACTTGTTGATCAGTTGCTTAGCATACTTTGACTGATTGATCAGTATCCCTTCCTTAGTTTGCTTTAGTTGTAATCCCAGAAAGAAATTCATTTCTCCCATCATCGACATCTGAAATTTATCACTACGCCAAATTCGCTCATACATAACGGATAATATCCGTTATCTATGTGGTAAAACTGGCGTTAAGTATAGTGGTGTTATGTATGTGGTGCTCATACATAACGGAGAAAATCCGTTATCTATAGTATTTTACATAACAGTATGATCCAAATACATAACACAATTATTTATGTTATGTATCTTGTTTTAAATAACGGTTCTGACTATTATAAAAGTCAATTTTTATACGTTATCTTTACACTTATACATAATACTCCCTCCGTCCGCGATATCGTTTCCACATTTGCCATTTCGGTCCGTCCGCGATATCGTTTCCATTTCCATTTATAGAAGTAGGGTCCACAATCTTCCACTCACAACAATTGTGGGACCCAAACTCCACTAACTACATTTCCACTACTATCCACCACTTTTCTTAAAACCCGTGCCGTCCACAATGTGGAAACGATATTGCGGACGGAGGGAGTAATTATTTACCGTTATGTATGCTTTCTTAGATTTCAACATATTTTTTAATTTTCACAATTTTCCTTATTTTCTATTTCAATAAATAGAAATGATTCTAAAATAAAATAATCAAAATTCATAAATTATTATCATAAAAAAGAATTCATACACCATTTGAATATAGTCAAAATTCAACAATTGCTCTATCTAATACTATTATGCCTTACAAAAATACTAAACATATTAAATATGGAACTAGCTGGCCATCTAGTACAACTTTTCTTGTGAATTTTAGATGTTTCAATATATTCTGCCAGTTCCCGTTGGTTGCGGAAGAGAGAATCATCAAGCTTCCTTATCTACGCAAGAAATCCAGCAAACAGATCATAAAGATGGGCCACAAAGATAAAGGGGGAAGAAGATTTAAAAAATGTCAAAATGAGCAAGCAAACAGAGAGGTTATTAGACCCACACATAATTCATATCATCATAGTTTGCATAGTCGACAACTCCACGCATGCCTGAATACATTATACTAATATATATGTACACATCACCAGCACAACCACATAAGTTATGAATTTTAGCTGGCAACATTCAACCCATGTTCATTGAAACTATGTCTGCAAAGCTAGCAGTTTTAGAAGAGATAATTTCTCACCATCACGATCACGGTAAACTTGAGAGAAACAAACATCTCCAGCTCGACGCATGTGATCCTAAGATCATAAGCAGCATATAAGATACTAGCATTAACATGTCAGCGGATACATTTGTAATTATATGAGAGACACCATGATAGACAAAAGAGAAAATAAAAGCAAACCATTACCTTCAAGTCTTGCCAAGAAGTAGAAGAAGCAGAAGAAAGAAGTCCAGTAACCAGGAAGCCGGCCCCACCACCTAGTTCATGTCGAATTGATCCTAGGATTTGCAATGCCAAATCTGCAACAGCTAATGCAGCATCCTCATGAAGAATTTAAACAGAGCTATAAATCTATAAACAACATTGAACTTGAAAAGGACAGAGCTAAATAGCTAGAAGCTATTCTTTTTATTACTATGACTTACTCGATATATTTCTAGATAAATTCCCACTAGAGCTTTAGAAGCAGCAACTGCACAAGCCCAACACAGATTTCAATATCGAATAGAATACATAAGTCTGGAAAAGAGAAGAAGTAAATGTAGCATTTTTATCACCTTTAATATCAAGAGATGACAAGCTTAAATCTTGAAGTTTTCATAGTCCCTCGATTGTTGTCTTATGGGAACCTCTAAATCAAATTAGTTTTCAGAAAATAAAAGGCGAGTAAAAGATAACAAAAAATAAGTAAAAAAAATTCAAAATTACCTCTCAAACATTAAGGTAGAACGAGCAAGCTCGACCAGCCACCCAATTATCAGTCTCGTCAGCCCTGGACGGCGCAATTTCACGATTCGACTCCCGATTGAAGCTCTCCTACCGCCGCGGCTGCTCATCCCTCATCCCGCTACCGTAGGATCTGAATCCCTTGCTCCGATCGAGCTTCTCCGCCGACCGCTCGTGCTGACCGGTCGGGAGAGCCATCAGCTCCTCAATCGTCAATCCTTTCGACGCTTGGAACGTCGTCGGCTTCGCCGCGCTGTAGGTCGTGAATTAAGGGGCACGAGCTGAGGATTTGATAGGAGGCAGAGGCGGATTAAGGGGCGGGGCAGACAGAGAGTCAGATCGGGGGCGCGTCAGACCGGAGGAGGCTGCCGGAGGCGCGCCAGACCGGGGTAGGCAGCGAGCCGGACTAGGCGAACGAGAGAGAGAGAGAGATCATTAGGAACTTAGGGTTTTGAATCTTGTAGTGATATTAAAATCTAATACATAACATAAACTAATAACGGTAATATTTACTGTTATTAAAGTGTGTTCATACATAACACAAAGCATAACAGTAATAAATACGCGTTATTAAAAATGAGCATACATAACACTCATAGATTACGGTAGACTAAAAAACGTTATAAATAATCATAGGTAACCATTTTCTCATAACGGATTTTTGAAATATCCGTTATCTATGCAAAAAGAGCGCTCATACATAACGGATATTTCAAAAATCCGTTATCTATGAGGCGTTATGTATGTGCATTTTTGGCGTAATGTATTCGTCATAATTTCAGCAAACTTCTTGCACATTCGTTCGGATTTGAATCCAAAGATGATATCATCAACATATATCTGAACAAGTAGGAGCTCTTCTCCTTCTTTCAGTGTGAACAAAGTTCAGTCCACTGATCCTTTCTTGAATCCTTGCTCAATTAGATACTCGGAGAGAGTATCATACCACGTTCATGGTGCTTGCTTCAGTCCATAGAGCGACTTCTTCAGTTTGTACACCTTATCTGGTCCAGCAACCTCAAATCCTGGAGGTTGTTTCACGTAAACTTCATCAGTGCTGCATAAGCTAAGAAAAGTGTGACTACTTCTAGTCTTGCAACAGGGGCGGAGGTTTCATCGTAATCAATACCTTCTTCTTGACTGTATCCTTTAGCCACTAGTCTTGCTTTGTTTCTGACAATATTTCCTTTCTCGTCCTTCTTATTCTTGAAAATTCATTTCAGTCCAATAACCTTTGTATCATCCGGTCGATCTACTAACTCTCAAACTGAGTTCCTGTTGAATTCATTTAGCTCTTCTTGCATAGCTATAACCCAGTGAGTGGATTTCAGTACTTCTTCTACATCTTTGGGTTCAGTACTCGATAAAAAACAACTAAAATTTCCATCTTCGTTGATGCAATTCTGGTTGATGTCAAAGGCGAGGTTCCACATTGATCTTCGAGTCTTCACACCGTCTGATGGTTCTCCAATGATGTTATCTTTTCAATGTAGCTCAAACCATCTTCTGTACTTCTTGATTTCTTGAGGTGAAGGTGGAGGTTCTTCAATAAGGATGGGGCGCGGTCCTTTAGTTAACTGTTGTTCTGGGATAGCTTCGGTTGCTCCTCGAGCAAGTGAGTGTTGAACTGGTGGTGAATTTGGTTCCACGCATTCTTCAGTTACAGCTTCTTTGGGTTCTCCAGTGGATGGAGTTCCCCCTTGACTGATGCCTTATGTAGCAACTTCAGTAGGACCTTCAGTTACTTGACTGATCTTCTGATACTGAAGCTCTTCAGTATCTTCATCTTTTCCTGGTCCCCATACTAACACCTCTGTAGGTTCGGTGCTTTTGTTTTTAGTACTGGAAACTCCTTTATTCTTAACATCCTCTTCAGTTTTCTGTTTCCTGAAATCATCAATAGACTCGTCAAAAATAACATGAGGTGTTTCTTCCACAACTAAAGCTTGAGAGTTAAGCACTCGATACACTTTGCTGGATTCTTCAGTACCAGAATACCCAAGGAAAATTCCTGGATCAGCCTTGCTATCAAAAGTGTTTAACTTTCTTTTATCGTTGTTATGGATGAAATACCTAGAACCGAAAGTATGAAAATAAGAAATTGTTGGCTTCTTGTTCTTCCATAGCTCATATGGAGTTTTTCCATGTCTTTGAGTGAGGAATGAGCGGTTCTGAGTGTAGCAGACATTGTTGATGGCTTCAGCCCAAAACTTCAGTGGAAGTTTTGATTCAGCTAGCATCGTCCTTGCTGCTTCTTTCAAAAATCTATTTCTTCTTTTAGCTACTCCATTTTGCTCTGGAGTTCTTGCTGCAGAGGTTTGATGATTGATCCCTCGTTCCTCGCAATAGTTTCGAATCACTGAATTGAGGAATTCAGTCCCTCTGTATGATCTGATACTGATGATGTTCAAATCTTTTTCAACACTTAATCTCTTCATCAGCTTTGGTAGTTCCTTCAATGTCTCACTTTTTTTATATAGAAAAATAACTCAAGTGTAACGTGAACAATCATCTACATCTACTAAGGTGTGTTTTCTACCGTTATAGCTTCTGGGAGACACTGGACCAAATAGATCCATGTGAAGCAGTTGGAGAATCCTTTCTGAGGAGTGTCCTAATTTTGACTTGAATGAGGCTCTTGTTTGCTTTCCTTGTTGGCATGCTTCACATTCTTGCGTCTTCTGGAACACAATAGAAGGTAATCCTTCTACCAGTTGATGCTTGGCAAGCTTGTTGATGGTTTTGAAGTTGAGGTGGTCGAGTCTTCTGTGCCATAGCCAGTTGAGCTCTGAGATGCTCTTGCTGATGAGGCATGTCTCAGGTGGGCTATCTTTCCATGATACGACGTAGAGATTTCCTTGCCCGATTCCTCTCAGCACCACCTTCTTCTTGTTGTTCTTCACAATGAACTCATCATTCTTGATCTTCACTGTGAATCCGCTGTACAAAATTGACTCACAGACAACAAATTATGTTTTAGTCCAGAAACATAGCTAACATTACTGATACTGGCATTACCCATGTTGAGCTCACCATAGCCTTTAGTTTCTCCTAAAGAGTTGTCTCCGAATGCAACTTTTGATCCAGTTTTCTCAACATATTGAGTTAGATCTTCTTTATAGCCTGTCATGTGCTTCGGACAACCACTGTCTAGGTACCACGTATTTCTCGGAGCTTTTACTTCTTTCTTCTTTTTATGTTTCCTGGTCTTCAAAGAATGCATATTTTTGTCCTCATCATTTGTAATTATATAATTTCAATATAATATGAATCAAGTAAAATTAGTTCAAATTATCTAGTACCTTAAAATATCACAGAGTTTCAATCCGTCTAAGTAAAGAAACCTATAAATCTATTTTATCTATATATCTAGACTAACTCTCAAGAATAACACCCCTAAAAAATTTGATCTAATGATCAACAAATCACTTTAATTCAATTTTTTAATTAAAAAAAAACATTTCTTTATCCTCCACAACTTGCATGCAATTACACAATTTTTATAATTTATTAATAACTCAACCCAACTTAAAATATTTATCAATAAGAATTCATGGTACTAATTTGACAATGACATGTGTCAAAAAAAGATTTGAAGTGAAGGTCACGAGGGATTGATATCTTGATTGACCAACCAACCAACTCAACAATCAGTTGTAACATTAAATTCAATTTTGCTTCTTTTATTTATTATTCTTTCTTATTTTTTGGTCATAATTAGTTGAAGAATGTTATTGATCAATTGAAATTTGAAAATAAATTAAAATATTGAGTAATAAAGTATAATAAAGCCTGAATGAAAAGCAACAATTTCTAAAGTAATTAGGTTGTCTCATGTTTTAAAGATACGACATTTAAGATGTAACTGTACGTTATTTGATAAGCTCTATTAGTTAGGCTGCCTGCAGTTTCTTTTCTCATACGAGTAAATGAAAGTATAATTTTGCTAATTAAATTGAATATTCACTTGAGAACAAATTAAAATTATCCTAAAAATTAAATATTGGCACCTTAATTTTTGTGGAGATCTATCTATCTGAGGTGGCCATCTGAATTGACTCCAAACAGATCTTGTCTTACACATCATAATAAAAAATAAAATAATCCCCCTTCCTATTACAAATTCATTTGAATACCAATAAAAGGAAAAAACGGAAAAATAAATTGTCCACTTTATTAATAAAAAGCTCGAAATCAAAATACTAGAAATCATCATCATCATCATCATCATTATATAATACGGTTTGGGATTCTTGACTTCTCTTTAATCCTAGGTCCGACGTGACTTCATGACGGAGCTTAATTTTAAATTTATGCAATTCTAGAGCCTTTAGCCTAAATTTAAACATGGAAATCTCTTCAGTATGGAAATCTCAAACTAATTAAACATAGAAACTTCTTTTATAATTATCATACTTTCTTTATTTCTTTTTTCTTTTTCTTTTTATTTTCATTTTTATCTTTCATTTTTCTTAAAAAATATTTTTTAATTAATAGAAAAATATTCAATATACATATCACACTGAAGATTCGTGGCAAAAACTTTAATTTGATATATAATATGTACATAATAGATTTAAACTAAGAAATTCATACAAGCTAGAAGTTTTAAAATAAAATATTTTTCTTTCATCTCTCTCATATTTTACACAATATAATTTTTATTGTATTTAAATATATTATATATACATGTAATTATTTAATTCATTGAATTCTAATACTTGGTGAAATAAAATCAATATAACTATTCAAAAGTATATGGTTTTTAATATTATAATTTTCTTTACACATATATTACAATTTTTATGTTTCAATGACATGATATTCACAATCTTAACTTTGAATCTAAATTAGAAAAGCGAATCCAAATGATCTTGGGTAATAAGGAGTATTATTATACGAGTTCGAGATGAGAACGAGTTGTAAAATTATTTTATTTGTTATATTTGAGATTGTTATGAGTTTATAAATTGTAAATTGATTCAAACATTGATCGATAGGACTGAATAATTTTTTTTTTACTTTTTAAATCTTAATATTGTTATTTAGTTTATTTATATTAATATTTACTTTAATATCGATTTGTTACTGTGGCAGACAATCAATAACAATATAGTTTTATAAATTCAAATAGGTTCAATAGTGAGTATAATACACATGTTTGAGATTAGAATTAATAGTAAAATCACTTTTAAGTGGTTTAGACGGGTATGTGTATTTATATAATCTTGACGGGTTGGGTAGTTGAACTCCCTTTTATTCTAATTGTAAATCATAAATAATTTAGAATATCACATGTATTTTGATTTATACTATTTATTAAGTTTGACAAATAAATAATGTTTTCAAAATAGTAATTTTTGGTGGTACCTCTTTTCGATTTTGGTGATAGTAAATGTTTAGAATTATTAAGATATTATTTAATATAAACATCAAATTAAATAAACTATTTCGTATTAATATAACATTGTAATACCTTTTCGATTTTGGTGGTAGTAAATGTTTAGAAGATATTATTTAAATACTAAATATTATTGTTGAGATTGAACATGCATGGATATAAAAATATTTTACATAATTTCATGTTATTAATACATATTATATGCAATGTATTAATATATAATAATATTATTTAGTCGATATTATTTTAATACTTCGTATAATATTGTAGTACATTTCCAATCTTGTGGTAGTAGCTGTTGAAATTATTAATACTCTCTCTCTCTCTCCCCCCATATAACATCCTAAGAGGAAATGTACGTATTTTAAGACAAAATTGTTGAGTGTATTGAAAGTGGTGAAAAATTGTTAGACTACAATTATCCACAATCAGTTGTTATAATACAAAAAAATTGTAAAAATAAAAAGATAAAATAAAATATAATGAATAACCGGTCATGTGCATAGTGTACAGGCCAACCTTAAACAGTTCATTCTCTCTCATATTAACAATAAATAATAGTATAATAAAATATATTTTAGGTTGAAGTAAGTTATTGTAAAATATAGTAGAAAATAATTTTTTATTAAAAAGTTAGGTTAAGATGGGTTGTTGATAACGATAATCTTATAATTAATATTGAAAGTGGTGAAAAGATGAAAAATAAGAATAAATGGGGTATTATTAGTGGTGGACTAGTGTTTCAAAATGAATAAAAAGTTATTTGGTGGACGACCCAAAAAAGAAAAATATGAAGTTATTTGAGGGACAAAGGGAGTATATTATTTAAATAGCGGATATAACTATAAGAGATTGAGACATAAATGAGTACAAAAATATATTTTAATTGAATTTGAGATTAATATGAGTATATAATTATAAACAGTAATAAATATATAAATTTGTAACAACTTATATATTTATAAAATTAAATGAGTTTGTGCAACTAATCGAAATTGGGACGAGTACAAGTATATACATGTTAGACGGGTAAGAACATTTATAAACATATCTTCGCGGAATTTTCTCTAATTTTAAGTGTTTTGTTCTTCAAATTATCTGGGTATGAGTAATATACATTAATTCTTGACAGGTACGAACATTTTATCAACGTGTTTACATATATATTTTTTTAATTTATAATCTCTTAATTTTGTATATGAATGTTTATTCTTTAATATTTGAGTCTTTATTGAGACGGATAATCAATTATATATTGTGATAAATTATATTTATATATCTAAATATGTGTGGATATTTAATATATATTGCTATATATTTTTGTGAAGAGAATAAATAGTAAAATCGTTATTTACATAGCAATTCATTATTTTGATATAAATATTATTTTATTTATTATAATTATAAATATAACTAAAATAATTATTCTTCAAAATTCGATGAGTTACGCACTAGTAACATATGTGTGTGAATTGTACGAATATCTTAGCTGTGGATATCCTAATTTGATTCTCAATCTTGCAACTTTGATATATTTTAATTAATATTTTATTCTGCATAAAACAAAAGTAGGATAATAGTTGCCTAGCTCAAAAGCATACAACAAATGAGAAATTCACGTGTTAGTTGTAAGTACTTACCAAATATCTAGTGAGATATATTATACGTGGCGGATATATGTATTATTCCTATAAAACTAAAATTTATGAAAGAAATACCGAAACCTAAATTAGTGGTTCCCAATAATAATATTAATATTGAACAAGAAAATAGCGAATTATTAGTGGTTCAACAATAATATACATTAATATTGATCAAGATGCAGCTAATGAGATGCCAAATATTTGATTGACACATGTTTACTAATTACTTGGACGAGGAAAAACGAGACCGAAGAAATTAATATATGGGGCATGAAAATAAAAGTTTGTTAAATAGTTAATGACTCATGCTCATGCACGTTGCACTTACACTCACACACGTAACTAAACAGATAAAGCACCTTATGCTTTCTGCACCCACTATTTTTGCCGCGCTACGAAACCGCATGCTTTTTATCTATATATTGTTTTCATATCATTACCCACCACGTCTACTTCTTTAGATAAGATTTTAAACAAGTTTATGTAAATATAAAGTATTATACACGTAAAAATTCTTCATTTTTGTCCTCAAAAAAAAAAAAAAATCATTTTGATTGAGAAAAATTCGTAAGTCGAATTGACAAGATATGGAAAGACGACGGCATGCAATCATTGCAGTTTCTTTTCTCAGTCGAGTAAATGAAAGTTCAATTTTGCTACTTACATTGAACTAGTACGCACTCCCGTGCGATGCACGGACATAATAAATTTATAACTTAAAAAAATAAATTATGTAAAAGTACTAATATATGGTCTTTTATGAAAAATTACGTATTTTGAAATATAAAATTTACATACAAATAAAATACAAAATTTACATATAGAATTTGTAATGGTGATACAAAAATATATATGTTCTCTCTGTCCCCTAAGAATGTATCACATATTCTATTTTCGTCTATCTCATAAGAGTGTATCACTTTCATTTTGAGACATGACCTCATTTTTTCTCTTTTTAACCACAACCATTCATTTACAGTCAACACATTATCTACCAACCATTTCTTAAATCCGTGTCATCTCATTCATATGTAATACACGCTTAAGGAACATAGATAATAATTCACCACAAAATATATTGAATATCAATAGTGTTACAATGCAATTTCAAATTTGTTGCACGACTTTTGAATTATATAAAAAATTAAATAAAGATATCTTACTCATTGTCGATTTTTTATTTAATTATGTTGTCTCTCTTTTGATTTTTTGGTCATGAAAATTTTCAGGTGTCCCTTTTTTTATTATCAAATTTCAATAAAATTGGTAAAAGGAAAAGGAAATTCGAGTCGGACCTTATATTGCCTAATCATATTAACATATGTCAATATTTAATATTGAAATTTTTTGGTATTAACTAATGAAGTTATAAGGCAAATTTTAAGCTCCCTAATTAAATTATTGTAAAGGATGAAAAATATGCCAAAACAAAACAATTCTTAAATTTTCGCCATTTCAACAAAAACTCAACATATTAATATAATTTGTTTATGTTCATTTTTATCTAAGGATGAGAAAAGAACTTTGAATTGAAAAAATGCAGATTGAGAAATATCTAAACTAAAAAGTATACTATGAAAGTTGGCAAATTTGAAATAAAAGTGCACTTATTTATTATTTTAATTTTTTTATGAAAAATCTTGTAAGACATATAGTTGGGGGATTCAAATATTTTATGAAAATTGTGTAAACGCATATCTATATATGGTTGGAAACTACATTTTCAGTGAGAATCTAAAAATACTGTATTGAACTTATAAAGTTAATATTCCATAATTTGTATCTATCTACAAAAAAAATAAATTACAACACAAAAAAAAAATTATAAATGCCTCATAGAATTTTAAAAAATAAATAAAGAGATAATTTATATACTTCCCGTATTTCATAATAAAATTTGTATCATTTACACAAAATTATGTTTCCATGATTTCACAAAATATTTTAACACAAATAATAAAGACAAGTTTTTTTTGAAAGAGCTAACTTCCTTTTCAAAAAAACTTGTAGTATAAAATACTAAGAGAAAGGAGAGAGAAAAGAAAATAACTTCGAAACTTTTAATTTGAATAAAATTCATATTTTAAACTTATTATATATATATATATATTATCAAATTAATTTTTTTGTCATGATCTTTAATTTGATATATATATTGAATACATTTAATTAATCAAAATACATAATTTGTAGAAAAAACAAAAATTCTCAAAATGAAAAGAAACCGAAAAATAATTTAAAAGAAATTACAACAAAAAAGCAAATAATAAAAAGTAGAATGAAAATATGGTCAACCCATCATCTCCATTTTTTATGCAACACTTTTTTTTGAAATTAATGGAATTTTTTGGTTATAGATAGATTTGAGTTTTGCAAAAATTATGACTTTAATTTCTCCATTATTTACAAAATCGCCATTAAAATCAATTTGAAATTGATTTCAAATTGGAAACTCCTCTTTTAATATAGTATAGATATTCACTTGAGAACAAATTAAGATTATCCTACAAATTAAATATTAACGCCTTATTTTTTGTGGAGATCTCTCTATTTGAGGTGGCCATCTGAATTGACTCCAAACAAATCTTGTCTTACACATGAGAATAAAAAATAAAAAATAAAATAATCTCTCTTTCTATTACAAGTTCATTTGAAAACCAAGAAAAAAAAAAGTTATCCACGTATTAATAAAAGCTCTATATCAAAATACTAGAAATATGATATACTCCCTCCATTTCATTTGAATAGATTCACTTCTTTTGGGCACAGAGATTAAGAAAACTTACTTTTTAGTAGGAAAGTGGTAGTAAAGTGGTATGGTCCACACCAATTAAGTACAACATTTTTATTCAAAAAGGAAAATCAGCCTATTAAAGTGGAACGGAGGGAGAGTATATGTTTGTGAACTGTGCGAATATCTTAGCAATAATAATTTGATTCTCAATCTTGCAAATTTGCTACATCTATTATATAATAGGATTAAGCCTTAACCTATGTGGCATATCTAAAATCTCCCCATTTCAAAATTTACCATATATAATCTTCATCATTTATTAATTAATTAACTATTACATTCTATATAAAGATTCATTAATCATAATAAATATAATCTATAATAAATGTATATATATATATAATAATATTAACATTACATATAATCTAAATTAATAAATTTTATTATTTATTTTTTCTAGATAAAAATTAGACTTACATGTCTGATAAGAAAAAAATTATAATCTATATACGATAAATTATTTTAATTGAATGTTAGTGATTAGATATATATTTGTTATTGATTTTATATTTCTCAATAGCGTACATATTATATGTATATGTTGCAATATTATATATATATATATATATAATATTTATATTCTTAATTTTCAATAAAATTAATTTTGAATTGAGACATGCACGTATATGTAAATTATAAACGGGTCCGGTCATTGATTTACATGTTTGCATAATAAGGCACAAATTCTATAAACTGATTACTTTAAAACAAAATCTTATTTTATGTATATCAAAATAATTAAAATTTTATTTTTATTTTTTATGAAATAAATCCATACATTTTATTTATATAGGGAAGAAAAATATATTTTTCATTTCTACAAACTTTATTTGTTTCTGTTCGTCCAATACTGTAATAATAATAATAATAATAATAATAATAATAATAATAATAATAATAATAATAATAATAATAATAATAATAATAATAATAATAATAATAATAATATATAAATTATGAAATTAGTAATGCATAAATGAAGAATTTAGATAAAGAACAATATAGGATATGATGTTAAAATATATTAGAAATCTTTAATCATGTATCAAATTTATAATAATCTCAATCGAGTGAAGAATTCATATAAATCACCTCATTTCACATTGAGTATTTTTATTAGATTTCACCAAAATAAAACTTATACAAGAATAAGCTCTTGCTCTCCAAATTAAAAATCTACATTTAATTGGCGGAATGAGACTAATACAATTTGAATTGTTTTGTCAATTTAATTTGACCAAATTTATTTAATTAAATACATGGTCAAATTAATTTAATTTGAAAAAATAAATTGGTTTGATTAAGTAAATTATTTCTTCAATTTAATTTGATTATAAAATAATATATTTTGTATAAAATTTTAAAAATAAAATTTGGATTCAACATAGATTTTTTATGAAAATCTATCAATTAAATTACTAAATAAATTAATACAATTTGAATCTCGTGTCAACTTTCTTAAGCTACACACGAGATGATTTTCAAAACTTAGTTATGGTCTTTCAAACTTCAAACGAGATAATGTTCACGAGTCAATTTTATTCTTTCAATTTTCAGACGGAATGATGCTCGAAACTCAAGATTTGAAGATAATTAATGTTCACGAGTCCATTTTATTCTTTTAAATTTCAAACGAAATGATGCTCGAAACTCAATTATGATATTTCAAGCTCCAAATGAAATAATGCACAAAAAATTGTCAAGATTTTTCAAACTGCATACAAGAGTATGTTTAGAAGTTAGTTATGATCTTACAAGCTAAAGATGATAATGATCTTTAAAGCTACACACAAGATAATTCTTGTAACTTAATTGTGGTCATTCAAAGTTCAAATGAGATGATACTCACAAGTTAAATTTATTTTTTTAAACTCCAAACGAGATGATTCTTGGAACCCAGTTATAATATTTAGAACTAATAATGCATAAAAGTTTGTCAAGATTTTTTCAAGTTCCATACAAAATGATGTTTACAAGTTAGTTATAATGTTAGAAGCTCCAAATCATACAATCTCACAAGTCAACTTTGATTTTTAAAGCTCCAGATAGTGATGTTAAAAAAACTTGACGCATAAAAGTTTATTTTTTGTATTTTAAGGTCTAGACGAGATGATACTCAAAAGTCTGATGTTCAAACGTTAGTTGTCGTCTTCCGAAATTTAGATTATGATATGATCTTACTGTTAGAATTAAACTTGATTTGAAATAAATTATAGGAATTATCTAGAAAAATCGAGACAGTGGAAATCTAAGTAAAAGAAAGCTGCATGCATGTGTGAAATTAGGAAAATTGTAGAGAAATCTAGAAGAGAAAATTAGCTTTAAAAAGTCAAAAATGGTGAGCTATATCACCGACCTATGCCACTATATATATGTGTGCATTTGTATTGTTAGTGATGGAAAAAAAAAAGTGGTTACTATTGCTAAAACTTTCTTTTACAAAACATACGTCCACACACATTCACAAATCCTCCCACTTTAATTTGTTTTATTCACACTCATATCACTTACACACACACACGTCCTCTCACACACTACACACTTATTCTCTATCCTCCAAATTTAGCCAAATTTTCCTTTATATATTTCTTAAATTCCAACAAAGTGGTATCAG
This sequence comes from Salvia miltiorrhiza, assembly GCF_028751815.1. Classification (NCBI taxonomy): domain Eukaryota; kingdom Viridiplantae; phylum Streptophyta; class Magnoliopsida; order Lamiales; family Lamiaceae; genus Salvia; species Salvia miltiorrhiza. Next base: position 24,904,501 of record NC_080390.1, read on the forward strand.
AGCCACAAGATTCTACTTGTGGTATGGCGAATTTACAATCGTTTCAAGTCCCCATGCTCAACAAGAGCAACTTCGACAATTGGAGCATCAAGATGAAGGCGCTATTGGGAGCCCACGACGTTTGGGAGATCGTGGAGAACGGCTACGAGGAGCCGCAGGACGAGGCCGCACTATCCCAACAACAAAAGGATAGATTGCGAGACGCGAGAAAGAGAGACAAGAAGGCTCTCTGTCTCATTTATCAAGCGCTAGGGGACGATGATTTCGAGAAAATCTCGAATGCAAGTACCGCCAAAGAAGCATGGGAGAAGCTCCAGAACGCGTGCAAAGGAGCGGAGCAAGTAAAAAAGGTACGACTTCAAACTTTAAGAGGAGAGTTTGAGTCTTTACATATGAAAGAGTCCGAATCGATTTCGGATTATTTTTCAAGAGTCTTGGCGGTGTCTAATCAAATGAAAAGAAATGGTGAAAAATTGGAGGATGTTAGAATTATGGAGAAAATATTGCGCTCACTAACCCCAAAGTTTGAGCACATTGTGGTGACGATCGAAGAAACTAAAAATTTGGAGGAGATGACAATCGATCTCTTGTTGGGGTCGTTGCAAGCATATGAAGAGAAGCAAAAGAAGAAGCAAGAAATTTCAGAGCAACTTTTAAAGTTGCAAGTAAGCCCGAAAGAAAAAGAAGAAGGCTCGAGCAATGGCCATGGACAATTCGGGAGAGGACGTGGTCAAGGTCAAGATCGAGGAAGAGGTCGTGGACGTGGACGAGGACGAGGAGGCTTCGTCAACAGTAGTGAAAGAAAGGAGTTTACAAATGGTCGGGGGAGGAGCAACCCGCAATCGAGGTACGATAAATCTTCGATAAAGTGTTATAATTGCCATAAATTTGGGCACTATGCTTCCGAGTGCAGAAGTGAAAAAGTAAGGATTGAAGAGAAGGCCAATTACGCCGAAAGTACAAATCAAGATATTGGTAGTGTGCTTCTGGCATATAAAGGAGAAGCTGGAAGACAAGATGGCACGTGGTACCTCGACACTGGTGCTAGCAATCACATGTGCGGGAAGAGAAACATGTTCGTGGAGCTCGATGAATCAGTAAGTGGCAACGTCTCATTTGGTGATGAATCTAAAATCCCAGTTAAAGGAAAAGGGAAAATTTTAATTCGCTTGAAGAATGGAAATCATGAATTTATTTCCAACGTTTATTACGTGCCCAATATGAAAAATAATATCTTGAGTTTGGGACAACTCTTAGAGAAAGGTTATGATATTCACATGAGAGATTATAACCTTTCAATAAGAGATGGCAAAAATAATCTTATTGCCAATGTGCCAATGTCTAAAAATAGAATGTTCTTATTGAATATTCGAAATGACATGGCAAAATGCCTGAAAGCGTGTTACCAAGATAAGTCTTGGTTGTGGCATCTTCGGTTTGGGCACTTAAATTTTGGCGGTTTGGAGTTGCTGTCAAAGAAGGAGATGGTGAGAGGTTTACCATCCATCAAGCATCCCGATCAACTCTGCGAAGGTTGTCTACTCGGGAAGCAGTTCAGAAAACCGTTTCCAAAGGAGTCAAGCTCAAGAGCTCAAAAGCCACTGGAGTTGATTCATGCTGACGTGTGTGGCCCGATAAATCCAAGCTCCCTCGGTAAAAATAATTATTTTCTGCTCTTCATTGATGATTTTTCTAGAAAAACGTGGGTATATTTCTTGAAGCAGAAATTAGAAGTATTTGATGCATTCAAGAAATTCAAAGCTGCCGTCGAGAAGGAGAGCGGACGACAAATCAAGGCCATGAGGTCCGATCGAGGCGGAGAATTCACGTCAAGGGAGTTTCTAGAATTTTGCGAAGCAAATGGAATTCGGCGGCCCTTGACAGTTCCGAGATCCCCTCAACAGAATGGAGTGGCGGAAAGAAAAAATAGGACAATCATGGAGATGGCGAGGAGCATGCTAAAGACGAAGAATCTGCCTAAAGAGTTTTGGGCTGAAGCAGTGGCGTGCGCGGTGTACCTGTCCAACCGATCACCGACAAGGAGCGTGTGGGGAATGACTCCACAAGAAGCCTGGAGCGGGAGAAAGCCAGGAATTTCCCACCTAAAGGTATTTGGAAGTAAAGCCTACGTGCATGTACCAGATGAGAGAAGGAAGAAGCTCGATGATAAAAGTGAAGCATTCATCTTTATTGGGTACGACTCTAACTCTAAAGGCTATAAGTTATATAATCCAAATACCAAGAAAACAGTGATAAGTCGAGACGTGGAGTTCGACGAAGAAGGAGTCTGGGATTTCAGCTCCAACGGTGACTTCACCTACACCCCACAGTTAGAAGAACAAAGAGCAGAAGAGCAAGTTGGAGAAGTCCAACAAGAGCCAGTGACTCCACCAGCTTCACCAGTGCCAGTCACTGAAGACTCGCCACCATCTTTCTTAAATGAAAGAGCTACACCACGAGCAAGGAGTTTGGGCGAGATATATGAGGAAACTGAAAGGTTAGAAGATCTTACCTTATTTTGCCTATTTGCTGACTGTGAACCTGTTAGCTTTGAAGAAGCAGCAGATAGTGAAAATTGGCGAGTCGCGATGGATGAAGAGATCAAAGCCATAAAGAAGAATGATACATGGGAGCTCGTGACACTACCAAAAGGGCACAAGGCTATTGGAGTCAAGTGGGTGTATAAAGTTAAGAAGAATTCCAAGGGTGAAGTGGAAAGATATAAAGCGAGGCTCGTCGCAAAAGGATATAGCCAAAGAGCTGGAATTGATTATGATGAGGTATTTGCTCCCGTCGCTCGATTATAAACTATCAGACTAATACTCTCTCTTGCAGCCCAAAATAGATGGAAGATTTATCAAATGGATGTCAAATCAGCCTTCTTGAATGGGTATATAGACAAAGAAGTCTATATCAAGCAGCCAATGGGCTACGAGGTAAAAGGGCAAGAAGATAAAGTCTTGAAGTTGAAGAAGGCCCTATACGGACTAAAGCAAGCACCAAGGGCATGGAATAGCAGGATCGATAAGTACTTGGAGGAGAATGGCTTCACCAAATGCCCTCACGAGCATGCCCTCTACGTAAAAGTCAATGGAGATGATATATTAATTGTGTGCTTGTATGTAGATGATTTGATCTTCACAGGAAATAATCCAAAGATGATTGAGGAGTTCAAGAAGGCCATGTCAAAGGAGTTTGAGATGACCGACATTGGGTTGATGGCGTACTACCTCGGCGTGGAAGTCAAGCAACTCGAAGATGGGATCTTCATCACACAAGAAGGATATGCCAAGGAAATTCTCAAGAAGTTCAAGATGGAGAACTGCAAAGCAATCAACACGCCAGTGGAATGCGGGATAAAATTATCCAAGAATGATGGAGGAGAAAAGGTGGATCCGACATTGTTCAAGAGCTTGGTTGGAAGTTTACGGTACTTAACTTGCACAAGGCCAGACATTCTTTATGCGACAGGACTCGTAAGTCGCTATATGGAGAATCCAACCACTACGCATTTTAAGGCGGCGAAGAGAATATATACTACGATATCTCAAAGGTACGCTCAACTATGGCCTGTTCTATTCAAGTACTGATGATTATAAGCTTGTTGGGTATAGTGATAGCGACTGGGCCGGAGACAATGACGATCGCAAGAGTACAAGCGGTTTCGTATTTTTCATGGGAGACACTGCTTTCACCTGGATGTCAAAGAAGCAACCCATAGTCACGCTATCAACATGTGAAGCTGAATATGTGGCTGCCACATCCAGTGTTTGTCATGCAGTTTGGCTACGAAGTTTACTGGAAGAGCTTGGGTGGCCACAAAAGGAGCCAACAACGATTTGCGTGGATAATAAGTCAGCAATCGCGCTCTCAAAGAATCCGGTGTTTCATAATCGAAGTAAGCATATTGACACCCGCTTCCACTACATCAGAGAATGCATCGCAAAGAAGGAGGTCCAAGTGGAGTATGTGAAATCACAAGATCAAGTTGCCGATATTTTTACCAAGCCGCTCAAGTTCGAGGATTTTGCGAAGTTTAGAATTTTACTCGGGATGACAAATCAAGTTTAAGGGGGAGTGTTAGAATTAAACTTGATTTGAAATAAATTATAGGAATTATCTAGAAAAATCGAGACAGTGGAAATCTAAGTAAAAGAAAGCTGCATGCATGTGTGAAATTAGGAAAATTGTAGAGAAATCTAGAAGAGAAAATTAGCTTTAAAAAGTCAAAAATGGTGAGTTATATCACCGACCTATGCCACTATATATATGTGTGCATTTGTATTGTTAGTGATGGAAAAAAAAAAAAGTGGTTACTATTGCTAAAACTTTCTTTTACAAAACATACGTCCACACACATTCACAAATCCTCCCACTTTAATTTGTTTTATTCACACTCATATCACTTACACACACACACGTCCTCTCACACACTACACACTTATTCTCTATCCTCCAAATTTAGCCAAATTTTCCTTTATATATTTCTTAAATTCCAACACTTACAAGGTTCAGACGAGATGATGCTCAAATGAAATAAAATTTTCAATATCGATACATTTTTCAAAATATTATTAAATAAAAATCTACATAAAAAGAATATTTATTATTCTAATAAAATATTAACATTTAATTAAGGAATATGATTCAAATTAATATAATTTCAATTATATTATTTTAAATTAAATAAATTTAAAAATAATTTATATAATAAATTAAAATAATTTTCCGTCGAATTTCGACTGGTTGCGCACTAGTTTTAATAAGTATTTTACTCTGCATAAAACAAAAGTAGGACAATTGTTGCCTAGCTAAAAAGCATACAACAAATGAGAAATGCACATGTTGTCGTCAAATATCTAGTGAGGTACATTATACGTGGCGAATATATGGATCCCGCCCAGTAACGGCTCGCTACATACTGCATATAAAGTTCTGACCACTTATCATGTGATATATTAATTCATGGCTGTGATGCTCTCCTAATTATTTTATCAAATTAGCCCCTCAAAAAGAAAAATCAAATTTATTAATAAACTCACGATATATACAGATCTGCATCCTGAAGCTTGATCTGTAAAACATGAACTTCAGACTACAAATCATCAATTTCAAAGTTGAGATCTTCTATTCCATCAACAATGTCTTCACTGTGTCTAATTTTGTGTTCCTTTTTTTCTTTTTAAAAAAGAAAAAATACACTCACACTCTAATCTTATAGGTAACTCGAACCCCTAATCAATTAGTTAGAGAAGAAGCTTCTTACCAACATACTACACTTTATCATAAAAAAGAGTTAAATTTTGTGTTCTAAAATATGGGGGGAAAAGTTTTCCTTTATATTAATTACTAATTTATATCAAACCCCTAGCCTTCTACAATTTTTCAAACCTACATACTAACAAATCAATACATATTACACTCGGTATATCAATTTATTTATTTATTCTATCACTTATGACTCATACATTTAATTTAACCTAATTCCCATAATTTACTAGGACAATTCCGTTTATCCATTGTAACATTACCACTTTAGTGGATTTATTTTAACCACAATACTCTCAACTACAACTATTAAAATCAATTTGATTTCCTACTAAAACTATTTTTACATGACATAGGAAGTATCTTATAAAAATTGGAATAAATTTTACAAAGCTATGAAAGGTTGGATAAAAATTAATTTACTCTATTATAAATGTATATATAGTTAACATTTCAAATTTTCAAACTCAAAATGACACATTTTTTTTTTGAAGGAACAACATTAAGAAGGTACTTGATCATATGATGGAATGGATGAAGTAATGATACGATGATTCCTATACTCATTTCATTTATTTGTTTGGTAGTATATCTTACAATTAGGAATAATCATGGAGAATCATCATTCGCTTCCCAATAGGAATAGTCATTTCATCCACGTCCCATAGTATTATTCGTTCATAATCCTCATATATTCATACTATTATTATATTATTTGATCAAATTATTCGGGTATATTTTATTATATAGCCGAATAATTTTATATAGAGAAAATTCTAGAGAGACAAAAATATAGAGAAAAAACATTATAGAAAGAAAATTGTAGAAAGAGAAAATTATTGAAAGAGAAAATGTTAGAGAGAGCAAATTTTAGCGTGAGATAAAATTTTAGAAAGGTAGAAACTTTTAGATATAAAAAATCTATAGAGATGAGATTTTAAAGTGTAAACATTAGATAGATAAGTTTTTAGAGAGAGAAATTTCTAAAGATAGAAAATTTATAGAGATGAAATTTTAAATTGTACATTTTATACAGATAAATTTGAGAGAGAAAATTTGGGAGAAATTGTGTTATCTTTGGTTGATAAATTTATCATGGAAAATGAGAGATAATAAGAATTCTCTCTTTTCTTTTCTTTCATTTTCTACAACGGAGAATTTCATCATTTCTTATTCATTCTTTTCACTCCAAAGAGTGATAGTATTTATTCCTCCATTTTTGGTGTGATAATATTATCACTCATTGAAGTGAAAATGAAAAATAAAAAATGGTGAAATTTTCTTTTGTATGAAATGAGGGAAATGAAATGAGACATTTAAAGGGAGAATATTTTGTTATCTATTCATTTTGAAAATTCTTCAGAGAGAAATGTTAGAGACAAAAAATTATACAGAGAAAATTCAAAGAAAAGAACTTTCAAAGTGATAACAAAATTTAGAGAGAAAATTTTAGAGGGATAAAATTTATTGATATGGATATTTTTGGAGAGAGAAAATTATTGAGTAAGAAAATTTATAGAGTGTAAATTTTAGAGAGAAAAAATTAGAGTGAAAATTTTCGAAAAATAAATTTAGAGAGACAAATCTTAAACTTTTGAAAATAAAAGAAAAACTTTTAGAAGAAAATATTATATTCTATTCTTAAAAAATACAAAAATTTGAAAAGATAAATTTCCCTTTCTAAATTTTTCGCTCTCTCAAATTTTCATTTTCTCTAATTTCTTCTCTATAAAATTAGTTTGAGAGAAAGTAGAATAATATAAAATAATAAGTTTACATAAATGAATAACGATTCATTCTATATTTTTTTTTTAATAAATACCGAGTATAGGAATCAACTAAAATTTATTATTATATTCTTATCTATTTTTATTTTTATTTCATTGAATCAACAAAAATTTATTATTATATTCTTATCTATTTTTATTTTTATTTCATTATTTTCTCATTTCATTTCATCATCTATACCAAGTATGTTCTAATTGGTTGAAAAGTCAATTATGAGCTCGAGTATTTTAATTGTCTTGATGTCATACACTTGTCATACACTTTGTGTAATTTATTTGGATGTTTTCACATTGTAAGCATACACAAAATAAATATGTCCACAGTCAGCGAGAGAGCAATTCATCCATGAGAGCAATTCATCTTGCGTGCGTATGTATAGAAAGTGGTTTAAATGGACATTAAGGGTATTTTTGTTTTGAGGTATTAAGGGAGGGATAAGTTATATTTATCATTTTATATTTTATTTATTTTGATGTATAAAAAATTCGGGTAGATTGTATAATTTTTCGATCAACCCCTTATTATTTGAAAAATGGATAATTTTATACCTAAGAGAGGGTGGTATAATTTTATACCACCTTATAAGGAGTGAATAAATATATTATCCTTCAAACTAAATACGAGCTTGAGTTGTATTCTTTTTGGGATTGGCACGTCGAGCTTGAGTCATTTCATTTTTTGGCAAAAATTAGGCAATTTAAAGCACTAATTTACAAAACTAATTGCATCCCTTATTACCTTCTTTCTCCTACTTTATCACTTTATTACATTTTCTCTCATACTTTACCACTTTATTACTATACACTTAAAACACTAATCTACAACTTCTTAATTTTCGTGTCCAAAAGAAACGCCTCAGCTCGGCGGGACGGAGGAATTATTTATTTTTACTTTATTATTTGACTAATTCACACCGTTAACATCTATATATATATATATATATATATATATATATATATATATATATATATATATAGGAGGGCTAGAATAAAAACACATTTTTTTGTATAAAATAGGAACCATTTTCAACTCATAGATCATCAAGATCTAAGGTTGATTCATCACCATGTTGGATTAATTCAGGTCCTGAGTTTGAATCCCAAAGGTAGCGAAAAATTTATTTTTCGCAATTCATACCTTTATGCAGCCAATTCATACGTATTCAACATAAAATTCATATAGGGAAGGGCTACCGTGAGAGCACCTCTTAAAATAAGAAATAAGAACTAGGGAAAATGTATGAATTTTATGTAGAACACGTATGAATTCACCGTATAAAGGTATGAATTGCGAAAAATAAATTTTTGCTACCTTTTGGATTCAAACTCAGGACCATGAATTCATCCAGCAGGATGATGAATTAACCATAGTTCTTGATGATCTAATTGGTGAAAATGATTCTTATTTTATATCTTAAGAGTATCTCCAGCGCGTCTCGTTCGCACTGGATCGAGACGGCATGCCGACGCACCGGCGGCGCTAGAGACGCGGCACGGGTCGAAACCGGTGCGAAGAGGAGAACAACAATTTTGTGCGGAGCGTGTATATCAAGCTCTGAAATTTAAAAAAAAAATGAAAAAAAGAGAGAGAGTTGCAAAAGAGAAGAAGAAGAAGAAGACAAAGAGAGGCGGTGGGGATTTTGTTTCCGCCGCCACCTGCTTCCGCGATTGCCCAGCGAGAGTAATCCTTCTCCCCTTCTCCACGATTGCTACCAACTAGAATCAGGTAGAATTTTTTTTATTATTGTTTTTTGAGTTTGATTTGATTTTTTATTTTTTAAAATTTTAACATTCTAATTTTTTTATCATAATTTTTATTTTTTTTTATTGTATTTTAATTATGTCTGTAATTTTATTTTAATTATTGTAATGTTGAATTTTAATTTTAATGAAATTTGGAATTTAAAAATAAAAGTGCAAAAATGTGAATTTTGTGGAAATGAGGATTTAAGACCTACTCTAAGCTGCTGAATTGGAAGTTTAATATAAAAAGAAGAAATAAAAACCCTTGAATGCACAAGACGCAAGCAAGGAACGAAGACTCTAAAAGAGTCCGAAAAACAAAAACAACAACGCGCAGAAAAGTCTAAACGTTACCGCAAAAACCAACAATCAAAAAGTAAAATCCATATTGGAATGATAATCATCCTTGTTGCGATCATTTTCCATGTCTATTACATCCGACCAACGGATGTTCGGAATATTGGAATGATAATCATCCTTGTTGCGATCATTTTCCATGTCTATTACATCCGACCAACGGATGTTCGGAATATTGTTCATAGTACGCATCGCGTTGCTGCTACTATGATCAACCACGAAGTTGTTCTGCTGAAATCCAATACCCTCCGCATTTCTTAGGCGGTTTTTAACGCTATTAGTCGGAACTGCATGTACAAGCTCCCTTCCTTTTCCCGAGCCTTTTGGACGGCCACGTCCGCGCTTCGGCTCCGAGGGCAATAACATCTCTTGATTAACCTGGTCCTCTAACCGATTTATACGACTAGCAATATCCTCCGGAGTAGGATTGGACTGCTTATCTCCAACAACCTCCTTTTGAATCGAATAATGAACCTGCTCACTCACAAAACCATCTGTCCCAACCTCCGACTGCTGCTCCGCCACTGCATCCTTAAGCGGCAAAGTTTCATTTCGCAAGCTATTGCCCTCCTCTGCAGCAGCTGCCACATTCTTCGCAAGATTCACGACTCCATTCGGCGTCTCCATCTCTATTTCCTCATCCACATCCTCATCGTTGCCATCCAGTTGATGCTCCGAAGTTACCGGGACAAGCACAACTTCCAACGAATCAGGCCCTGACAAAAAACGGTCATCCCTCTCGTTCACCTCCTCATGGGACGTCACAACCTGCTCCATAACATTCGACTGTAAAGCAGCAAACCTATTCTCAATAAGGGTTGCAGCGCATGATGAGACCTTCTGCTGCACCGCATGCTGTTCCTCGACAACCTCTTGTCGTATCAAGTTATTTCCATGTGCTGGTGAAGCCCGCACCTGTTCAGATTGTAGCCCCACCGGAATCGATTCACCCCAAGAAATCCCTGGCTCAGAAACCTCCTGCCATTGTTTCGCCATTGCTTGTTGTTTTCCAGCCTGCTTCATAGTAGCCTCCACTGGCGGATTAGTTTTACGACACTTATCGGGAGAATGCCCCGTAATCTTACATTTGGAACAATAATACGGTAAGTACTCGTAAGTAAACCTCTAAGACTCAATGCATTGGAGAGGGGTGGGTCTTAGGTGGGGACCACTATCTAAGACCCCCTCTAAGACCCAATGCATTGGAGATGCTCTAATAAGTGCACTAATTATATATATATATATATATATATATATATATATATATATATATATATAGGGAGAAGATCCATAGAGAATCACAAATATTTTGAGAATAAAGAATTAATCCTAACCTTTTATTTGCTTTGATCTAGCGGTTCATATCACATCCGCCTTTTATGTGTTCATTTTTTTTAATTATACAATTAATCATGTTTAAGAATAATTATGTAAATTTCTATTTATTTTGTAACCGTATCTCTTTATTTTAGGTTGTTATCAAATTGATATCTTTTTTTTAATCAAATTGATATCATTGAATCTTCTTTTATTTATTTTGACGGTAGTTTTTTTATTTGCTCAATTCATGTCACTTATATGCGTTAATTATGAAGACATTAAATTAATAATTATGGTTTTGTGTTATGTAGCATTGTTTATTTTTTTAATATATTAATGATTATATTTAAATCAATGCTTCATTATAAATTGATTATTTAGTTCATTTAAATTCTTAAATTGTTATATATATTTTTGAAACATGATTTTAATCTTCGAACAAAAGATATAAAATAATAATGTACAAAGTTAATAATTCAATCAATATGCTCATTTTGATCCTTAAATTATTATGTAGTATAGTATAATTTAAAAATATGATTTGATTTCCGAATAAAATACATAACATTAATGAACAATGTCAATATAACAAGGGAAATTTAATTGCGGGGATAAGAAAGTGGAAGTTAAACATGATAAAAATACATTTCTAAGATTTTGCTTACTAAGAGTATTTTCTTCTGTCAATTTACAACAACCATCACTTAGAGAAAAATAGCATGCATTTCAGAGTTTCCAACCAATTTCAAATTCTTGATATGCTTTTCTTTTAACCGAAATAAGGGTCTTATTTCTGTTTTAACTGATGTTCACTTTTTTCTTTACACCTCAAGATTCGAACTTGTCAAATCTATGAATATAATTAGACATGTTTATGAAGTGATCGTATTTGCAACCGATTCTAAAGTGACTTTCGTTGTCTCCACCTTGTACCAATTGAATTAACGGTAACATATATAGTTAGGTAATCATAATTTTTTGTGTGACGACATTCATCTGCAGCTGCTCTTCGAGGTGTGCAGTGCAACTACATTTAGGTTCGACTTGAATTGATTTTCTTATATGCGCTCAAACTTGTCATCTCTTTTTTTCTTTTCTTTTTTTCAAGAGTGTGCGGTGACATTAATTTGAACTCGAGACATCTCTATTTATAGATAAAGTTATTATCATTTGGATGTTTCCAAAAAAGAGTCAACTTGTGAGATAGCCATATTAAGCAATGAAACTCAATATTTGGCTTCCTATCTAAAAAACATGAATTTTGGTCATTTTTTACATTTTAGGACCGTTTTGCCCTTAATTAGGACGGACCGGATTCGAGTTTGCGCGCGGATTGGACTTCGGGTTCGGGTTGGGGCACGCGGGTTATGATTGTACAGTTGGTACAAATGAATGAATTCGTATCAATTGTGCCGTTCATTAGGTACACTTGACACTTATGGCCATTTGTGCCAAATGTGACTGAAGATTGAATGATGGTATAAACGTATAGTTGGTACAAATGGGAAAATTTGTGCCAATTGTGTCATTCATTAGATACAATTGACACAATTATGTCCATTTGTGCCAAGAGAAAGGACGCGAGAGAAGGGCACGACCGTGCAGAGAGGCGCGACCGATGGCACTCCCGTGGCCACGGGGCAACGCGGCGTGGGCACGAGCGAGCGAGGGAGAGAAGGCGCGGCTACTGTCGGGGAGACATCGCAGCGGGGATGTGAGCGAGGGTTATAATGGTACAATTGGTACAAATGGGTAAATTCGTGTCAAATGTGATTGAAGATTGAATGATGGTAAAGTTATTACAAATGATAAAATTCGTATCAATTGTGTCATTCATTAGGTACACTTGGCACAATTATGTCCATTTGTGCCAAGAGAAAGGGCGTGTCCGCTGACTTTCTCGAGGCCACATTGCAACGCGGCGTGAGCAAGAGTGGGCGAGGGAGAGAAGGCGGGGCAGTGAGTGAGGGAGAGGAGGGGCGCGAGCAAGAGTATTTTGGACCAAAATTGTAAAAAATGACCATAATTTGTGTTTTTCATATGGGTGGCCGAAAATAGTTTCATTGCTCAATATAACTATTATTAAATTGGAATTTTATAAAAAGAAGGAAAGAAGAAAAAATAATAAAACCTTTTGGAGCACATAAAAGCAAACTAAGGGCCAAGCCCCGTTAAATTGCTCAATATGGCTATATGAGTGCATATTTTCCCCAAAAAAACACTCTTCCATTCCTCAAAAAAAAAAAAAAAAAAAAAAAAACTCTTTGATGGTATTTATCATTTTATTGCAATGAATACGCCCTCCCGTGAGATACACGGGCCACGATATATTTATTTATTTTAAAATTTTTAAATTTTGTGAAAATATCATTATTTATGAGTTATATTAATTGTCCCCAAGGGGACACCAAGCGGTGCGACCTCCTGTGTGTGAACAGTGAGGTCCCGGGTTCAAACCCCACTGCTCCCCCTCCCCAACTCCCCCAAGTAAAAAAAAAAAGAGTTATATTAATTGGTAACAAAAAAAATTATGTTAATTTTAAATAGTATTTAATTTAAAATAGTGTATAATAACAATACTATCAACTTAATTAGTATAATATTCAGTTTAATAATAATAATAATAATAATAATAATAATAATAATAATAATAATAATAATAAATAAATAAATAAATAAATAAAGTAATAAATAAATTTTATAGATTGTAATTAAAGCAAATAATTTAAGTCTATCACATTTTGAGCAAATAACACTAACCATCAATATAAAAAATTAATAGCCGTGATTTAATGTAACGATTTTGAGTTCTTAAAAATTCAAATTGTATTATTATTAAAAGTTCATATTAAAACAATCCAAAACTAACTAAAATCTAGAAAGGAAAATAGAACAACAAATATGCATATATAAATAAATAATAAATAAATATATAATTCATGTACATAATTAAATAAATCTATATAACACTTTAAATTCTAATTTTAAGATATATAACTAATTTTGTTTTCAAATTCATATTAAAATTAATACAAATTTCCTTCTCCTTAATTGCATTAAAAATTACTATAATTTAAAAATATTTAAATTTAATATAATTATAATTAAACATCCATGTAAACTTTTTTGAAAGAAAAAAAATAGCACCTACTTATTTTTTCACTAACAAAGGAAAATAAAATAGAAAAATAGTATAATGTTCAACATTAGAGATAAATGAGAGCGAACAAAAATTAATTTTGACACTTTAAACAATAATAACTTATTCATTTGAAATTTATTTTTATAGTTTTTACATATAGTTAAAGATCTTTTCATAATTTTTAATTTTATATTCATATTAAATATTTTTTCATGAGTTGAAGTTAATGATTTTCTGAAAAAGAATTAAAACGGAAAAAACAAAAAGAACAAAGAAATTTTAGAAGAAAAAAGTGATTGGAGAGAGTAAATTTGGAGGTAAAAAACTCATCTTTTATATTGTATTCTTTCCGTCCACGATAAGTGTGATATATGTGGATGCGAGGACACGGATTTTAAGAAAATATGGGAGATGTGTATAAAGTAGAGAAATGGTCCCGCCAAAATTAAATTATTAGTTAATTAATAAATAGTGTGTGAGATAGCTTTTTGTAAATATAGTGTGTGAATGAGGTAAAAGTATAAAGATATACGTCCTAAAATGAAAAGGCCACATTTATTGTGGACGAACGAAAATAACAAAAAGACCATAATTATTGTGGACGAATGGAATATATAGATTCTCATATTGTGTTAATCATTTTACACATAATACTCAACATTTCTTTTAATAGGAAAATCATTGATCCTAAAAGTTTTATAAAACACATTTTAGATGGTAAAACGTATCATAACCGAATACCATTCGAGTGATTGAACACTTGATAGATTATATCATGTGCAAAAGATGAGCAAACTGAGAAAAGTTCACCATCAAGTTTTTGTTGTACCTACCCTTAGTCGACGAATGAAATGACATTGGTAATTTGTTTCATAATGATATTGATCTAATTCAATCCAAAGATGTTGGTAGCAGTGAATTAGAGGAAAAGCTGCAGAGAATGAAGATATTTGTGGGGCTGAGAAAAAAAAAAAAACAATACTCGAGAGGATACGATGTGATTGAACAAGTGAAAAAACCTAAATGATAAGAGATGGCCAGATGGGAGGTACATGGTGAAATTAAATTGCAAAACGTTACAAGCGAAAATCAATAATTGACTACTATGTACAAGGTGAAAATTGCTAAAAGTTACAAACAAAAACCAATAATTGATTGCCATGAGAGGTGTGCCAATGAGAATACTTTATGTATATAGACAAAAAAAAAAAAAAAAATCAGGTTGGACGGCTCTAATCGGTGGAAAGTAATTACTATAAAATACGTCTCATTACAAATATCCCACTTTTCATAACGGAATATCCCATTATAAATATTTTATTTCAATTTGGCAATATCTACTTTTTATATATTTTCAAATTTCCGTGTCCAAAAATAATGAGATATTTATAATGAAACGGAGGGAGTATTAATTATTTAAGTTTACTAATCTTAACTAAAAATAAATTCGTTACAAAATTTAGTAATGAATTTAATCTAGCTAAAATTAAAAGAGAAATAGTGGTTGGCCACACACGAGACAAGTATATTTAGAGGGGATGATCAAATAAAAATCAATCTTGTATAGGAATCGGATGGCAGTTTGAACCGTTGAGTGACACTTGTATGATATATGTGAGGGACTGTTTTGGGAATGTGCGGAGCGGGCGACCACATATCAAACATAGTCCCCGAAAATTTTCGATCAATCCTCAAAAATATCTAGGCGCAGGTATAATTTGTAGACTTGATCTCACGTGAAATCGAGTGTATAGGTGATACGGATCTGACTCGACCCGATCTAGGCACCGACGTGAAGTTTAGGGCGTGGGCGTTGGGCAGTGGAGGGCGCGAGTGGAGCTTGGGTAGAGCAAGGGGGCACGCGGCGTGGACGAGACGACAATGTACCTATTGTAGGACATATACTTTTATCCCATTCATACAAAATATTTACAAAAAACACATGTCACACACTATTTATTAATTAACTAACAATTCAATATTGGTGGGATCATTTATTTACTTTATACACACCTTCAACTATTTTTTTAAAAATCGTGCCCTCCCATCCACACCACACTTATCGTGGATGTAAGGAGTATTTTTCTTCATGTCTATTATTATATTTGATCACAACAATAATTATTTTGAATTATTCGATCCAGACCAACGACCTGCACCTAGACCCGTTCCTCAGCCCTGATCCGACCTGTCTCACCCATGCACTCAGTCTAAAAGGATAATTTATGTAATTTGTATATTTATATTAGTTATCTTTATATATATACTCCTCCGTCTCAATTCAATAGGCCACAAGGCCTGCACGAATATTAAGAAACAAATACTCCTTCCGTCCACCAATCAACTTCCCATTTGGTGGTCGGCACGGAAACTAAGAAAGCTGAAAAAGGTGGTATAAAGGTGGTGTAAAAGACTAAAAGGGTAGTGTTAATGTATTGTGATTACTTTTACTAATCTTTCACTAACTATTTCACATTATTTTAATGCCTTGACTTAAAGTATTTTTTTTATAAGCTATTTATTTATTCTTTTTTTTACACTTTAATTAAATAAACTAAAAATTCAGAAAATAAATAAACAAACTAAAAATTCAGAAAATAAATAAATAAATTAACTGAAAATTCAGAAAATAAATAAATAAACTGGAAAATAAATAAACTGAAAATTCGAATATAAATAGGTAAATAAATAAACTGAGAATTCAGAAAATAAATAAACTGAAAATTCGAAAATAAATAAATAAACTGAAAATTCAGAAAATAAATAAATAAATAAACTGAAAATTCAGAAAATAAATGAATAAACTGGAAAATTCGAAAGTAACAAAATAAAAAATAAACTAAAAATTCAGAAAATAAATAAATAAACTGGAAAATAAATAAACTGAAAATTCAGAAAATAAATAAATAAATAAACTGAAAATTTGAAAATAAATAAATAAATAAACTGGAAATTCAGAAAATAAATAAATAAATAAACTGGAAATAAATAAACTGGAAAATAAATAAACTGAAAATTCAAAAATAAATAAATAAATAAACTGGAAATTCAGAAAATAAATAAATAAATAATCTGAAAATTCAGAAAATAAATAAATAAACTGGAAAATAAATAAACTGAAAATTCGAATATAAATAGATAATTAAATAAACTGAAAATTCAGAAAATAAATAAACTGAAAATTCGAAAATAAATAAATAAATAAACTGAAAATTCGGAAAATAAATAAATAAATAAACTTGAAATTCAGAAAGTAAATAAATAAATAAACTGAAAATTCAGAAAATAAATAAATAAACTGGAAAATTCGAAAGTAATTAAATAAAAAATAAACTGAAAATTCAGAAAATAAATAAATAAATAAACTGAAAATTTGAAAATAAATAAATAAATAAACTGGAAATTCAGAAAATAAATAAATAAATAAACTGGAAATAAATAAACTGAAAATTCGAAAATAAATAAATAAATAAACTGGAAATTCAGAAAATAAATAAATAAATAAACTGAAATACAGAAAATAAATAATTAAACTGAAAAATTCGAAAATAAATAAATAAATAAATAAATAAACCAAAAATTCAGAAAATAAATAAATAAACTGAAAACAAAATTTTCAGAAAATAAATAAATAAACTGGAAATAAAAAAACTGAAAATTTAAAAATTAATAAATAAAATAAACTGGAAATGCAGAAAGTAAATAAATAAATAAACTGGAAAATTCGAATGTAAATAAATAAATAAACTGAAAATTTGGAAAATAAATAAATAAATAAACTGGAAATAAATAAACTAGAAAATAAATAAACTAAAAATTCGAAAATAAATAAATAAATAAACTTGAAATTCAGAAAGTAAATAAATGAATAATCTGGAAATTCAGAAAATAAATAAATAAATAAACTGAACATTCGAAAATAAATAAATAAACAAACTGGAAATTCTGTAAATAAATAAATAAATAAAATGAAAATTCAGAAAATAAATAAATAAACTGAAAATTTGAAAATAAATAAATAAATAAATAAACCGAAAAATTCAGAAAATAAATAAATAAACTGAAAATAAAATTTTCAGAAAATAAATAAACTGAAAATTCAGAAAATAAAAAATAAACTGAAAATTTTGAAATATCCTACTCTATTTAATTAAAATCAAAATTGGATTAATTAGACAAGTAATGATAGAGTGTGGTGGGTCCAATTGATAAAGTGTAGTACTTTAAAAAGTAAGGGAGGGTATATAAGTCCAAAAAGCAGAGTGGGAAGTTAATTGGTGGACAAAATTTTAGAGGCAAATGGGAAGTTGATTGGTGGACGGAGGGAGTAGTTTATAATAAAATAGGAGAGATAAAGTAGCTTATTATTAAGATAAATTTGTGAAAAGAATAGGAGAGAGAAATGAAAATATTATTTTTGATTGAAGAAGAGATAATTTTGTGAGGGCCATAATGATATTTTGTGTAAATAATGAATTGTGTGGGGGTGTTTGATTTTTCATTATTGGAAGTGGGCTATTGATTGAAACGTCAAAATAAGAAAACATGACCCATTGAATTGGAACGGATGGCGTAATAAGTTGTAGTAATGAAGTTGGTAAAGATCATATTCTGTCAAAGATGTTTAGCTTTCATAGTAAAAAAAAAAAATAGTAAGAGAGTCCATTATTTAATAAATTAGATTGAAATTTTGAGATATCTCGAAATTTTTAATAATTTTTATTATTTAAATTAATTTTATTTAATTTATATTTTTATTAAAAGAATGAAACGAAAAATATTATTATAATAAGGATATTTAATCATGGAAATTAAATGATCTAGTGTTTTTTGGTGGGTTCAATTTCCACTGGTTGCATTTTGCAAGTTTGCGGTCTCAAGTATTTTTTTTGTTGTTGCTGTTGTTTTCTATTAAACTCTTCATTAAATGATGTTTTCTTTGTTAATGCTTTTTTCGGGGATGTGTAATTAACGTTTTTCTTCTTCTTTGTACGAAGGTTCTGTTTATATAGTCCATTTGTTTCGTATATATAGGCTTATTTTTCTTTTTTGTATGTTTCATTTATATGAACTTATTTTCATAATATTTTTTTTTTACTCATTCACTATTATATCCCTATTTAATTGTTTAATGTACTCCAACTTTAACTCATCGTTAGATAAAAATATGGACATATTAGGGAGTTTACTTATCTATTTTTATTTTCAATAGTTTTTCTTTATATTTGTGTAAATTCCAATCAGCCAACATATACGAGATTGAGGGAGTATAAAGGTTCTTCTCTTACCGTAAAAGAAAAGTTCTTTGTCTTTAATGTCTTCGCTCGCACATAATTAATTAATCATCTTCTTGGTTCATTTCCCCCCCCCCCCCCTTTTAAACCATTAATAAAAGGCCTAATTTTAAGAATTTGCATATCACCGTATTATTGAAGGATTTATACTGAAAGTAAGCTTTTATTGCTTGTAAATCTCATCTTTAGAAGAGTGGAGTTTGTATGTGTAAACATCCACACTAATGTGGTTTGCTTGCATAAATTTTCATGTGCCTTCTTAAAAAGATTTCTAATAAGATAATGTTATAGTTTATTTTATCGTGTAATTGTGAAAATAGATTTGTGCCAAACATCATAGGCAATACGAACTAGAAAGTTCATTTCAGCTTTCGCCAACGTAGGGCCGTAGGCGGTTCATCCTCCATCAAATATGTCGCATACCCCAACGTAGTGAGGTAAAAGAACATCTTTTGACTCCAACTTTTGAAGTTGGTGCCACAAAACATAGGTGGCTTGTCAACAATGGTAGTCGCCCTCGAGGGCTGCGTTAGTATCGAGATCAATATGTGGTCGGAGCCCATCGTGCTGGACGCAAAGGCTCCAACGATTGGTCCAAGCATGGACTCAATGGAACCACTCGAAGTGGAACCAAATGTTGACCTAAAGAAGGTCTAGGTGGTTGAGCCAATAGTGGCAAACATCGTGGATCCAGTAGTGGCAGAAGTTGTAGACCCGATAGTGGCATACGTCGTGGTAGAGGTGTTAGCAGCAATAGCGGTGGTTTGGTTGGTAGCAACGAGAGTAGTGTTGTTGACGTGTGTGGAAGACATCCCCAAATCCAGCAAAGGTATTACGTTACGAAAGTTTTAGTTTAAATTAGAAGTCCAAAGACTGATCTCCTTCTTCCAACAACAAGCCGTATATCGTCTTGCAATTGTTAGATTAATATAGTGTTTGAGAGATATGTATAAAGTGGAGAAATGGTCTCACAGAGTTGATTTGTTAGGTATAATTAACAAATGGCTTGTGAGCGCGTGTGCTGATCTGACAGTCTGTGGTTAATGCTCAAAACCTCAGGTCTTGGGTTCGAGTCCAATAAGGTTCGGTCTTTAAATTTCTTTATTTACTTGTGTAATTTATATAAAAAAATGGCTTGTGAGATGATTTTTTTGTAAATATTATGTGTGAGTTGGGGTAAAATATAAGAGTATATATCCTAAAATGAAAGAATCATACTTATTGTGGACGAATGAAAATGACAAAAATATCACACCTTTCGTGGATGGAGAGAGTCATATTTTTAATGTAAAATAAAATCTTTTATAAAATTAGACTTTAGTTCTGTTGACTCTTTTGATGGATATCTAACGAGAACCATCCTCCGTGGTATTGCCCTTGTCCCAATTTAAAAGTCAATATTTGTTAATATTTCAATTTCAACCTTTTACATTATAATAGGGTTTCAGAATGTTATTTTTTTCAAAAAAAAAAAAATCAATAGTTTTTCTTATTACAAATGTATAGCTCGTTGGAATCGTGAACCCTAGTAAGAGTTCTATCCATTCCAATGGGAATCTCCCGCCGAAAAAGTATATTTTTATTGTTGTGGGATCTTTAAAAGTTCAATTAGAAAATGCACATTTTTCTATAGGGATCATTAAGAATTTACTATATGATCTTATAAATTCTAGCAACATGTTGTTGGGAACCCCATGGAATATCATGTTTTGTTTTGATGATATCAAAATCCTTAGGTTCAATTTGTAATAGACTAGAACAGTTTTGAACTCAAGTGTTAGAGTTCGTTTCTAGTTTAGTTTGCGGTTCTGAAGACTGAAGACTGAAGAATGAAGGACTGAAGACTGAAGACTGACGTTACCAACTGAAGTATCAGTTGAAGAATCAGTTCGGAACTGATTACTTAATGCGTGCTCCGTGGACTAGTGCTGCCAAGGGCCGAACGGAATCGGCGGTTCGACCCTGAACCGGCCCGCCGGTCAACGGTTCCGGCAGGGCCGAACCGCCAGTTATCCGGGCCGGTTAAGGTTCATAGGGTTGCCAACCCTGAACCGCCGGTCTGGCCCGAAACCGTCAGGCCCGGCGCTGGGACCGAGGCGAGCTGCTGGTGCTGGCTTGTGGGGGGGGCCGCATGCGGCAGGGGGGCAAGGCAGCAAGGGGGGTAGCGGCAGGCAGGCCTAGGCGCCTAGCCTTGCCTTTGACCGGCCCAATCCCATTCAATTTCACTCTTTAATTCAAAATTCAAATGTTTGGTTTTATTTTTTATTTTATTTTTTCAAATTTTCAACATTATAATTATACTTTTCCCCACACAATTTTATCTAATTCACATTTTTCCCCACCCAATTTTATCTACAAATACCCCCCTTCTTCCACCTTCAAAATCACTCCATTGTATTAACAATTCTACACTCTCCTCTCTTCTACTTCTAATTCTCCTCCATTCTTTATGTGCTATTGCTCTTGTTAAATTGCTCTTGCTCTATAATTCTTTAGCTATTCTCTTGCTTATTCAATTGGTCGAACTTCTATGTGCAAAAATATTAGGCGACAAGCCGAAGAAAGAAAACGTGATTTACGAAAATATTTTAAGAATTTAAATCAAAATTTTTCTATATGTTCCGACATATGGAGTGATTCTTTCCAAAGATATTCTTACATGAGTATTACTTGTCATTGGGTTGACGAATGTTGGTTAATTCAAAAACGTTTAATTGCATTTAGAGATTTCAATGAAACACATAATGCTACTAATATTGCTCAATTGATTGTTTCCGTGTTAAATGAGTATCGCATTTTAAACAAGATATTTTCGGTTGGATTTGATAATGCATCCGCCAACATCGCCTCCATTCCCGAGTTAGTTGCCGCGTGCGCACCCTCTTTTGAAGGTAGGTATTTTCATGCTCGTTGTATTTGTCATATTTTAAATAGATGTGTACAAGATGCTTATACTCTTATTAATAATGTTGTTGATCCCATTAGACAAGCCGTTAATATGTTGCATAGAAAAGCCGCTATTGGCAAAAAATGGCAAAAATATTGTCGTCACAAAAAAATTCGATATACAAATTTTGTTAAAGATATTTCTACACGTTGGAATTCAACATTTGGCATGCTTGCATCTACCATGGAACATGTTGAGCATTTATGTGATTTTTATAGAGCAACTACCGAGGCTAACTTGCTTTTATTGCCCTCTTATTGGAAACAATGTGGTAGTTTATTTCAACTTTTAAAGGTTTTTCAAAATGCTACCATGGATTTATCCGGTGTTTATTATTGTACTAGTATTAAAGTTTTAGAACATTGCATGTTTATTGGTATTGCTTTAAATGATTGTTATAAAAAAAATGATTTGAAGGATGTATCATATCAAATGATCATTAAGTGGCTTAAATATTTTCTTGAAATTCCCGATGTTTTTTTAATTGCTAAGATTTTAGATCCTTCAATGAAAATTGGTGGTGTTTTATCGTCTATTAGAAATTTATTATGGTACCTTTAGAGAGATCTATGAGTCAAGATTAAGAAACAATGAAATGCTAGAATGGTCCACGCACGAGAGGGAATATCCCATACTCGCCACCATGGCCAAGGAGTTATTCGCGGTCCCGGCCTCCACGGTCTCCGTCGAGCAAGCATTTAGCGTTGGTGGACTTGTCTTGGACGAAAGAAGAAGCACCATGGATCCTCGAAACATGGAGGCCACCATGTTGCTTGATGATTGGTCCAAAGCCGAGTTGCGACAACAAGAGAATGAATGGGATCAAGCCGACGAGAGCCCAAACGATGAATTCACCGAGTCCGAACGATCCGAGCCCGGTGAGGACTACGATTAGGTAAGTTAAGGTAAAAGAACTACGTGGGCTTTGATTCTTCATTATTCAATGAAGATACGTAGGCCACTCAATTTTAATATTTATATTAAAATTGAGCTCAAGCCCTTAATTTTTTTATTTCCCCCCCCCCCTGTTAGACAACTCTCTTTCGTAATTTATTGTAAACTTGTAATGAATTAGTTATTTAGTTAGTGTTAGTTTGTTTACTTATTCAATTTTGAAGATTGTAATTTGTATCCATATAATATTTTTTGTATACATAGAATAAATTCAATTTTTATGCATTATTTTGATTGTCAATGTGTTAGAATTATTGTACTTTTATTGTATTTCAATTTTCAACACAAGTCATTTAATAAAAAAAAAGCACAAGCATTACTTAAGAATTAAGATGACATAACAAAATATTATGTTAAAAATATATTAATTGTCATGTTTATAAAATATAAATTTTCAACAAGTCATTTAATTTAAAAATATGACATAAAAGATATTACATGTTTATATTTTCGATTTGAACACATGTTTATATTTTATATTGTAAGTTGAATTAAAATTTTGAAATTTCATCATAAATCATTTAATTTCATAAAATATAAATTTTCAACACCAAGTCATTTAATTTAAAAATATGACATAAAAACTATTACATGTTTATATTTTCGATTTCAACACATGTTTATAATTTATATTTAAAGTTGAATTAAAATTTGGAAATTTCATCACAAATTCACAATCATTTAATTTCATAAAATATAAATTTTCAACACAAGTCATTTAATTTTAAAATATGACATAAATCATTTAATTGCATAAAAGGAAAAAAAATATGACATAAATCATTTAATTTCATCACAATCATTAAATTTTCTACACAAGTCATTTATATAATTATATTATATATTTTAAGATTTAAGTTGAATTAGAATTTTGAAATTTCATCACAAATCATTTAATTTCATAAAAAAGAATACAAAAAAAATTAAAAAAAAAAGGAAAAAGCCCGGAACCGCCGGTTTTCGGCCTGGCCCGGAACCGCCGATTCAGGGTCAGAAAACCGGCCCTTTACATTTCATCCGGGCCGGTTCAGGTTCGCCGGATTCTCGACCCTGAACCGCCGGTTCGGGCTCGAAATCGGCGGTTCCTAAACCGGCGGCACCCCTACCGTGGACTCAGCGGATTGATACTAAAGTCAAGTATCAGTTAAACATTCTTCCTCGGACTGAACTTCCAACGTTCAAAGGAAAGCACGTGCTCACATAGTACAGCCGCATTAAATGCAGAGATCTCAGGATCATCCCTCTCTGCAGAGGTCATTCCTATTTGGTGGCTACTTTATCAGAGACGTCGCATCTCCTGCCCATCAACATAGCCGTTCCCACCAAACAAGGAACCTCGAAGATTGAAGCCTCAGCCCAAATTCAAAAAGCTCTCCAACGGAAGAAATCTTGAAGACGTTCTCCGCCAACGGATCTATTCAGGATCTCTCCTATAAGTAGCGCTCGAGGATCAACTTCAATCTTCACCGATTCAACGACATAAGCTGAAGCTCTGCCAAAATTGCTACTCAGCCCAAAGCTTAACCTCCCCAAAGCTTGAATCAAAGAAGAGAATTCCAAAGCCAAAAATCAGTCACTGCTGATTACACACATTCTCTTAGACCTTAGGCAAACCCCTGTTTACCCAGAAGCCTAGGTCAAACTTGCTCCAAAGAACTTGTTCTTTGAAGTACAGTTGGCAAGTTGTTCAAACCTTCTTTCGAAAAGAAAGAAGTCGAGTGTTTGAGTGATTCGGAGTTCAGGAAGATACTCTGACTCTGAGAGATCTTAGCACGGGTTGTGCTAAGAGTGAGAAATCCGACACGAGTGAATGTGGGTACTGAAGAGTGGAATCTTCAATGAAACGGTTGTGTGCACCCGGCAAGCACACGGTTCGGTTTGCAGTGCACCAGTTAAGCACTTGTGGAGTGGATTGTTGGTCTGATCAACCGACCGTGGATGTAGGAAAGTGTTTTCCAGACCACATAAAAGTCTTTGTGTTATTTACAGCTTTCAGTCTTTACATACTTACTTGTGTTCTTACTTTTGATAAACTGAATATTGAATAACTGCAAAGAGAAACCTAAGACTAACAACGTGCTCAACCGAGGCTATTACGAAACAAAGTTATTTCTGCTGCGTATGATATCAGTCTGACTGATCTATCCTCTGATAGTCAGGAAGATTTATATCATCTCTGTTTTAGCAAACTCGACTGAAGCCTCTACGTGCATCAGTTAAGTTCCAGTAACTTAACTGATAACTCCTTACTGAAGAGCTTTCAGTATCAGTCGTCAACCCTGTTTGGTCAAAACTCATTTCAGTTAACAGGTGTCATAGTTTGCGTGTAAAGTTTCGATTTGATCTCCATCCTGCCCTCTGTTTTTATAGGAAACAAAATAGCCCATAGGTGTATTCCCCCCCATACACCTATTCGAGACCCTCCGGACCTAACACATGTTTGCAAAATTAGATTCAAGATAAATTTATAAATTATTTTACAAAAAAATAAAAACTAGTTATATCCCTCAAATGTCTACTGAGAGTTTAATTAATTTATTATAGTACTAAGAGTACTCGCATCAATTGACTCGATAAAGTGACTCGAAGTCAGCTGATGGAATGAGTCGCTCGATACAGGCATTACCCCACTCGAGGCTCAACTCGATGATATAAGTCAAGCTCATTCGCCTTTATTCCAGGCACGAGTAAACACGCGCTACAATTAAAAAAAACAAATTTTGAATTTAAAAAGCAACGATCGAAACCAAAGGCTATTTGCCAATTTTAATTTCACTTTCCCTTCACTTTCTTCACATCATTCTTTTCCATTTCTCAATCATTATTCCTTCAATTTTCCCTCTCTCTCAAAATGGCTTCATTGTGCTTTTCTTCTTTTTTGTCTGATCGGGAGACAGAGAAAATAACAGAAATGGTTGTGAAGGCGCAAGATATTGTTGAATAATATTTCAAGAACCAAGCATCCCGAAGAGTTATCTCTAACATGGGCTTTGTGTACATGGATCGTGAGACCGCCCATCAACGACTTCTTCAAGATTATTTCAACGACGACTCGATGTATGGCCCAACCTTTTCCAGACACTATTTTCAGATGAAGAAAGAGTTGTTTTTGTGCATTGTTGATGGTGTATAAGGGGTGGATGCTTACTTTCGCATGGGGCGAGATGCTACGGGCCAGGACTCGCTCACGCTATTGCAGAAATACACGGTGGCTATCCGGAAACTAGCCACCAGTGTTTCTGCGGATACTTTTAACGAGTATATGAAGATTGGGACACTACGAAGCGGCTATGCCTCAAGAAATTTTGCAAAGCTATCATCAAGACATACATCTCCGAATATCTTCAGCACCCTACATCGGCGAACGTCGCACGTTTGCTACAAATGCATGAGCAACGACACGAATTTCCTAAGATGCTCAAGAGCCTGGATTGCATGCATTGGGCTTGGAAGAATTGCCCAAAGACGTGGCATGATGCATTTACATGTGGTGATCAAGGAAAGCCCACCTTAACTCTGGAGGTTGTTGCATACCATGATTTGTGGATTTGACATGCCTTCTTTGGTGTTGCCGGATTGAACAACGACATAAATGTTCTCAACCAGTCACCTTTGCTTGCCAACGTCTTGGAAGGAACGACGTCGCTGGTGATATTTGAAGCAAACCATCCCTATTATCAGATGAGCTACTACTTGTGTGATGACATCTACCTTTAGTGGCCAACATTTGTCAAGTGCCCACCAATGGCGAGCAATGAGAAAGAGGCGAGGTTCAAGGAGATGAAAGAGGCGACACAAAAGGATATGAACGAGCCTTTGGAATACTTCAAGCTCAGCGGGGAATCATCAGAGGTCTGGCACCACCTAAGTATATTAAGCATCTCAGAGAGATCATGATGGCATGTATCATCATGCATAACATGATTGTGGATAATGAATGATAATGTGATTTGAACTGGAGAGATGATGACTCGAGGAACGAGGCGTCTACCAGTGGCTCATTCGATGCTCGCAATCTGCCCCACCTAGCTTCGAAGACTATGTGGCAAGAAAATTAGAGATTCAATTCTCAGAGATAGACGGATGGCTACACAACTTCAATAAGATTTGACCGAGCACGTTTGGTCACGTTTCGGACTTCTAGGGGCGAAATAGTTATTTACATGTTTTTTTTTTAATTTTATGTATTTTAAATTAATGTAATTTTAATTCAAGGAATTGTGTCAGTTAAAGTTTTCATTTAAATTAAATCAAAAGGCCAAAAATCAAACTAATTCATATGAGTCAACAAGATGAGTCAAACCAATGCAGCACTTAACTCATAAATGATCACAGGGCATGGTTAAGTTAAGGCTTGATTCAATCAATATGAATGCTCTAATGTGATGCATGATTGGTATGTGATAACAAAATGAGAATAAATTCACAATTGTCACATTTTATTAAGAACTACCATTATCGATGAAATATCCATTTTCACGAGGATGAAATTAGTCACTTCTCCCCATGGCATTATTATTCCACTCATCTTGAGATGAATTTTATTTATTTTTTGATATGATTATCTATATTTATTTTTCATCCTTAAAATTAAAGCTCATATATTCCCACAACGCCAGTTGTTGGATTTGTGAATCGGAATATAAATTAAACGGTGAGATCAACGATAAATCACCTGTTGATAACTCCTTACAGGTAAGAAATAATGAAGAACACTGAAAAGAAAAGGTATATTGCTCTAATATGAATGGCACGTAAATCTTATAATGTACAATGGCTCGTTATTTATAGCTTTACATATAGAGGGCATTTTGGTCTTTTTCTTATGAGTTCACGTACTCCGCGTGCATCCCTTGATACGATTGTTATGCAATCAACGGTCCGTATAACACCCTAAATATAAACTTTGATCTAATTAAATATCATATAGTATTTTCGTAAAAATATTAACAAACTCAAATAATCTAATTTCAAAACCCTGTAGAGAACCTAATAATCAAAAGTAAATCGACCAAATATCATTTTTAGAAAAATACCATACACATTAGATAGAAAACATAACACTAATTTATCAAAGTACCTAACATTATATAAGAAAGTCAAATATGATTCACTAGAAACTCTTACACCTTACCATCAAAATAAACTAAACTTCAAATCCTAAATTTTCTTAACCAACGAAGAGTCTTTAATAATACTATAGAAAGCATGTTTAAAATATCCTAAGCACCACACACATCCATCACGCATCTCCTTGCTCCTCGCCTGAAAAGATTTTAAACAAAATGGGGTGAGTATTTTAAATATACTCAGTGAGGGGGAATTCATAACTAACTTTTACTTTGTCCAAACGTGAAACATAGCATATGAAATATAAAATCATAACTTCAACCATAAACCAACAACTTGTTCAATTAATAACAAGAGAGGAAATATGGGACATAACTTCAACCACATTTCAATACAACACTTAAGGAAGTATGAACATATGGGACATATCACTTCAACTGTGCACAGGAACATAAACTTGGCATATTGCTATATGCTCACATCATAATCTCATTCATAAATCATAGCATATGTAAACACGTTGGACATAAAATAACTTTCTCAATAATTAACTTAAAACATTTTCTTGCGGAATTTAAACTTGAAATAAAGGAATTTTCTTTACTTTTACCCACCTCAAATCCTTGGTAGTAACTTGACTAATGCTTAACTCGGGGATAGAGATCCTAATTGCGCCGCACCTAATCACATAAATATAATTACTTTAATACAGACCTTACTAAAACTTTAATTAAAATTCTATAGACAAAACAAATTAATATCATAGTTTTAATATCAATTACTAAGACCAACACAGTAATAACCATTACATTAAAATAGTTATAAAATAAAATAATTTCGAAGATATAATCCAACTTAATTGAATTCTTCAATACCAAGAAATCTGCTACTAAACTAAAAAGAATCATAATTTTTTGTTAACCAATAATACTTTTAGCAAATTGAAATAAAGATAAATAAAGATAAATGAAAATAAATAAGTAAAATAAAAATAAGGAAACAAAGAAATACATCTACATCTATCTCCTAACTCTACAACCTGACGTCATAGAAGCTCCACTAACACTAACCAAACTTAACAAGATAATATAAAAGATTTTTACCTATGAAAATATATACTACTATCTCAACATTTAAAACTTTAAAGCTAACAGCCGCAATTCGGTCGAAATTGGAAAAATAAACCAGACTGGAAGTCACTATTCAAGAAGATTAGTTTTAAGAAATATATAAAATTCATCAACAATCAAGTTGTTAACAGCCATACTTTTGAAAACAAATTCTGTCAAATACTCGACGAATTCAAACTCAAATTTTAAAAGAAACAAGATGCAATAGATTTGTAATTTTTGAAACCTTACAGAAATCCCGACACCTAACCGCACCCTTGAATCTTGATTGCTTGAAGAACTTATACAGAGAGGATTTTAAGAGTTTTTGAACGATTGTGCATCGAAAGGAGAAAATATGGAGTATAAAAACTGAAGACTTTGATGATTGTTGCGAAACTGCTGCACTATTTTTCTGAATGGAGAGAAATAATAGAACGGTTTTGCTCCCACGTTCTGATTGGTGAGAACCGCTCTATTTTGTAAAAATATCAGAACTGTTTCCGTGATTCCGGTATTATATCAGTATATCAGATATTTAATCTGATACTGATATATATCAGGTAAAAATTAAATAAGTCATATACCTAGCCTATTATTATCACAACTAAAGCCCAATACTATATCTATATCAAATTAATTCATTCTAAGGCCCTAATAAAATAAAATAAATAAATATTTATTATCAACCCAATAATAAAAATATGATCTAGGCGCAATTTCGGACTCCTAAAAATCCCCTACACATAATCTCGAGAATAAAATATAAAGAGACTATTTTCTCGAATTTTAATAAATCATAAAATCATAAATAATAATAATAATAATAATAATAATAATAATAATAATAATAATAATAATAATAATAATAATAATAATAAAATGTGGGATGTTACAGTCCGTCATTGTTAGTCAGTAGCTTCCGTCGTTAAAAAACTGTACTATTTTCTTACAAATATTAAAAAAATTATTGACGACTGAATTTTTGATTGATAAAAAATAAAAAAATAATAGTAAAAAAATTATGAACGACCGACATTTTAACCGTTATAAAATTTTAAAAATATTTTAAAAAATTAACAACGACCGAATTTTCGACCGTTATAAAATCTTAAAAAATTTAAAATAAAACGATCGTGAAATGATCATAAATCGATCGTTAGAACCGCTAATTTAACGACCGAAAATTTAGATCGTTTTTTCTTGTAGTGAAAAAATATACACTCTTGTGGGACCAAAGGTAGTACTAAACTTTAACAATATATAACAAGAATGAAAAATGAAAATGAAATTTATAATTTTTTTTTCATTAGCACTTAATAAAACTCAACATAAAACTCATGAAATTCATGTGCACATGTTTATTCCATATGAAAAAACTCAAGATTTTATTTTTTATGCGTGACACTAAAAATTATGAAATATATAAATCATAATATAATATGTGAAAGTAATTAGAAGCTCATTAATAATTTATAAATTAAAATTCAATAATGAATGAAAAATATTATAACTGGTATAGTAAAAAACTTCACATAAATTGTACAAAACTATTGAAAGGAAATTTGAATTTATCAAAGCGTACATAAGACAAAATATGCAAAATGTTGAATGACAATTTTTTAAATAATGATAAAAATATATCTCAAATGGCATGTTTGATTATATAAACTAAATTAATTCAATATCTGCATTTAACTACTAATTATCAATTATCTTAATAAAACAAATGAAGAAATTATAATTCCATTAAACTGAAAATAAAAAATATTATGATTTCTTTTGCCCTTCAAGTTTATGTGCCGTATGTATTTATAAATAATTACGTATAAATCACTTAAAAAGTATATCATTATACATGACAAAAGTAAGTTGTTTCGACATTTTTTTTATAAATTATCAGTATTAAATAAATAAATTTAAAGACCGCACCACATTAAAATTCGAATCCACGATCTTTGAACTGAAGCATTGACTACTTACGGTTTGACCAACACACGTATCCTTGTTTCAACATTATTTGATGGCAAGCAAATTGGCCCGGGCTAAAATAGTTTGATTTGATCACATAAATTTTGTTGCGCTCCCACGTAAAATGAGCGCCATCCGCTTCTTTCATTGCCTCCTTTTCCAGGTTACCTTCGGTGCTGTTTTTTATAATTTTTTTTATTTTATATTAAAAATATCATTTAAAATATTATTTTCTTAATAAAAAGATACTATTCTTATATATAAATGATATTTTTAATCACACTAAATAATATTTCTATATATGGTAAATGATACTCAACATAGTATTAACTTATTTCTTAATCTAATTGACAATAAATACATTTTTGTGTATTATAAATGACACTTTAAATACTCGCAAATGACACTTTTAATTCATGCAAATGATACTTTGTGTATTATAAATGATATTTCACAAATGACATTTTTCATAACAAAAAATGATATTTTTAATGTATGCAAAGATACTTCATAAATGATAGTATTTTTTAATTTTTTATATAAAAATAGAAGATATTAAAAATAATATTTTTAATGCACACAAATGACACTTTTATTCACAATAAATGATATTTTTATTTACGATAAATGATATTACCTCCATCCACGAAAAAACTTCTTACTTTTCGTTTTTGGAAGTTGGGACGTCCATAAAAGAGCCTCTTACCTATTTTTAAACCACACGCCACCACTTATAAATAACTTATTTACCCCTTACTTTTCACCACTTTCAATACTAATTAAAACACATTTTTTATCA
This sequence comes from Salvia miltiorrhiza, assembly GCF_028751815.1. Taxonomy (NCBI): domain Eukaryota; kingdom Viridiplantae; phylum Streptophyta; class Magnoliopsida; order Lamiales; family Lamiaceae; genus Salvia; species Salvia miltiorrhiza. Next base: position 24,936,262 of record NC_080390.1, read on the forward strand.
TTTCCAGTATACTCAACAATCTTTTCTCCACTCTCAACGCACTCAACAATTTTTTTCTTAAAATCCATGCCATTGCCTCCTAGGAAGTTCTTCCTTGGACGGAGGGAGTAATATTACTTTAATAATACTAATACTTTTATGTATGTAAATGACAGTATTTACTTTAATAAATGACACTTTCAATATATGTAAATGACACTATTTTTATGTCGAACAAAATAATAATAATAAATGACATTATTTGTCTTCGTAAAAGATATTCTTTTTATATATATGTGACACTTTCAAAATATGTAAATGACATTATTTAACTCTGCATTACAAGTGACACTATTAATAACAGAAAATGATATTTTTAATTATTGCAAATGATACTTCATTAATAATAGTACTATTTTTTTAAAATCAAATGATATTTTGTATAAAAATAAATGATATATTACAAATGACACTTTTAATGCATGCAAATAACACCTTTAATATATGAAAATGATACTTTTGAATGTGATTGAAAGTGGCGCGTAACTTTTTTTTTTTTTAAATTGATAAATAAAAAATAAATAACCTGAAAAAATAATAGTTGAACTGACAAAAAAAACCCGACTCAGAACAATGCAGGAGGCTAAAAAAAGCGCTGAAAATAGAGGCGCATGATGTGAGATTCGAGCTCTCAACCTTGTTGGGGCATCACCCAATAAATTCAGCTGGTTGATATAAAAATAATTTATTTAATTATATAATTTCACTGGAGCGCACGATGCGCTCGAGCCTATGAGACCGACTCTAGTTTGAGCAAAGAAGTCAAAAGCAGTAGTCGTGAACTCAAAATAAAGCAGTAGTCGTGAACTCAAAATAAAGGCTATGAAACACTGCATATTAATTAATAAAACCTGTCTTTACGAAATACTATTTCAATTATGGAGAGACTGTTTTAAGCTATTTGTATCAATGATCTTTTTATAAAGCTCATCATATGAGATAAACAAAACATAAAAGAAAGAGAGAGTCATAAAAATCCAATGCCCCTTCCACACTTGACAAGACGTTGATTAAAATTCATATTGATATTTTTTCTTTATGAATAAAGCCTATAATCGCTATATTTTCACAAACAAATTAAAACTTTACTTTCCTCATAATTTTCCTTCTCGTATTATTCGATCATATATCATCCTTTTATTTTTTGATGCTATCTCATTTTCGTCGTATACTGTCTCGTATTATAATTTTTTGTAAGATTTTTTAAATATAATAAAATTTTAAAAAATAAAAATAAGTAGAGATAGTATATACTATGCGGTTATAAAGTAAAAATTAAATATTTTAAGATGAGATTGGGTATGTGGGTATGAGATAATGAACATCTTTTTTATTAAAAAATTAATTTAAGTTGTGGATTGAATGATTGTGATGAATGTAGATAGTCTTACGAGTCAATAAGTTGAGAGAATTGTGCGATTATAAATTATTAGGATGATATTTTATGAGTTGAAAGATGAAGAAATTAAGCCTTGAGTCAATTTACATAGGTCAAGTAATCTTCCCTTGTTGTTTGAGTTGGTGGCTTAGTGCTCGTTTGGTTCAAGTAGAGGAATAGAAAGGAAATGTAATCAAATAAATAAGTGGAATAGTAACAATAACTATTACTTTTATTCAGTGTTTGGTTTAACAATGAAAATGAATCATGAGTAAGAGATTCCCTTTCTTTTATTTCCCTTCTATTTTGAAGGGTAATAAATTGGGTGATTGAGTTACCCTCAAGTAAGGGTAATGATTACTTGATTCAATTACTTGATTCCTTTTCTAATCTCAAAAAACACTCAACCAAACGTGGGCTTAATGTAATTACTTTGATTATTTTTCTCAATTTAATTTATAAATGTATTTAAATTTAAGAAGAATGAATTTATTAGGGATTTAATAAGAAATGGTAGTCCCCCGCACGACAGAATGATAAACCTACGCGGAGCTTTTGCATTGCTCCTCAGAAGAAGACAAAAAAGTGGCGCAGAAAAGCCCTCGCTCGCATTTCTCCTCTGGCTGCTGTCACTCTTCACCCGTATCTATATTTATATGTATGCGCCATGTGCCCAAAACCCTATAAATACAAAGCTCTGCTCACGGGTCTCCTTCTCCATCCACGCTTCAATCTAATTCTGCATTCCATACTACCTCACTTTCTCTCTCTAAAACCTTCACAATGGACGCTGCTGATTCCACTCGCTCATTTTTGAGAGACGTCAAACGCATCGTCATCAAAGTAACAAACTCTGCAACTTTTTTATTCTTCTTCGTTTCCTTTTAATTAAATCCCATTGTGATTTAGAGATTAATTTTGTGAGTTGCTGTCTTAAACTGAGTTTTCGTTTTTGCGAATTTCTCTGGTGTGTGTGTTTGCAATCAAATGAACTTTCTCCCAACGAAGGAGGTTCATGTGTGTGTTACAAGTTTAATGGTTCTGAAGATGTCATTGCGTTCTAGCCTTCTTCACGAATAAGTTCTCTGCCAGCAGCATTTCAACGCTGTACACATCTTTCGTTATTTGCTCTCTTCATGAACTTGTACTCTGTTTCCAGCATTTAAATAGTGTACATATGCATATACCAGTTCTATATGAAACAAAATTACACAGAACTAGGAGATTTTGGATGAAGCTGTTGAATCCGACTATTTGGCTTCAAATTCAGTCTCGTCTCTGTGTTTTGTTACGGTGTTCACATGCTTGGATAGAACAAATAAGTTTGATAGGACTTTAAATGCTTATGCCAGTTTCTAAAAAGGACTGAATGTGTTGCTAAAAGAAATATTGTTCTTGAATTTCAGTTAGTATAATAAAGAAAACTGAAATCTCATCTGGTACTATTATGGTGCAAAAAGCTTCACCTTTTTTTTTTGAACAAAAAGCTTCACTCTTGTTATGTTCTAGGGTGAACCTCAACATCAGTGTGTAAATGATTACTCCCTCCGTCCCAACCGAGTTGGCCTATTTCTTTTTGGCACGGTTATTTAGAAAAGTAAGTTTGTAGTGTAAGAGTGTGCGGGCCCATATTTAATGTAGTGTAAAGTGGTTACCCAAAAAGAAAACAGCCAAGTCAAATGGACACCCCGAAAAGCAATACATGCCAAGTAAAATGGGATGGTGGGAGTATTATTTTGTTGTAGTAAGTATAACTGTACAATCAAGCGAGTTACCAACAGTTTTTGGAAATAGAGAATAGAGGATATATAAATTTAAGACTTCTTGAAATCCTGATTAGTTTTTTCTTGCCCCTGAAAATTTAGAGACAACTCTAGTTTCCCGTTCTTTTTAACAATTTTATGGGACTGTAAACATTTTTTTAGTGGATGAGTATCAATGCCAATTAATAGTCTGTTTATGTGTGTGATTTAGCATACAAAAGTTGCATTCCTTCATTTTGATTGCAAGTGGATGCTTTACTAGTAGTGCAGCAGGCATTTGGTTGTCATTTTCCTTTCTTGCATCAAAATTGGTTATCTGGCACTATTTGACTGAGGCTTAATCTTTTACATTGAAGGTGGGAACAGCCGTAGTAACTCAAGCTGATGGGCGTCTAGCTCTTGGAAGATTAGGCTCACTTTGTGAGCAGGTGCTTAATGATTACAAAATAATAAAAAGTTTTTTTTTTTTTTTTTAATTGCTAATACATCCACAAGCCTTGTGCAACGCTTTCATTTTTAAGTTGCAAATCAAGTGCAGATCCATGAACTGAATACTGAGGGCTACGAGGTGATTTTGGTGACTTCAGGTGCAGTTGGTGTTGGCCGCCAACGGCTTCGATACAGGAGATTAGTTAACAGCAGGTATTTTGGCTTCCTTTATTGGCTTCGATTATGGTTTCAGACTTTTGGAAGACTACATGGAATCATTGCCTCCTAAGAACTTTTCAGGAATTTGTGTTCATAGTTTTGCTCAATGCTCCATGATCAATGTAACTGGTGCCTAAATATATTATCGGCGCATAAGTAGAAGCATAAGAATTTGATTTCTAATAATTAATAATTATGTCTGACAGCACTGCGAACCTCTGTCTTATCATTTTAATTTGTGGCCTTCTTTTTGGCAGCTTTGCAGACCTTCAAAAGCCGCAAGTGGAACTTGACGGGAAAGCTTGTGCAGCTGTTGGACAAAATGGTCTTATGGCTCTGTATGACACTTTGTTCAGCCAGGTAAGACGAAATGAAAATAAATCTACTTGAAGATATGCTAATTATATAGACCCAGCTTAATATGGGATTTTCGGCATGCAGTTGGATGTGACATCAGCACAACTTCTAGTAACTGACAATGATTTCAGAGACCCAGACTTCAGAAGGCAACTGAATGAGACTGTGAAGTCCTTGTTGTCGCTGAAGGTGGTTCCGATATTTAATGAAAATGATGCAATCAGTACCAGGAAAGCTCCCTATGAGGTGGGCTATTGATTTTTATTATTGCTTGACTTTGTTGTTCTAATTTAGTTGGACTGCATGTCACCAAGCGCCTTAGTTACTCGAGAAACGAAAGGATTCCAATTTCCTTCCCCAGTTTCAATTTGCAAATCTATGTTTTGCTTGTCTGGGGAACTAGTGTTTGCAAGTGTCAAGTGATCTCTCTTCAATTTCAACATTCCACGAGAATGCATATTAGAGTACAAAGTTTAGCTTTCTTCATTTAGGAGCAATGTATATAAATACTCTTTGGGTTCTTATGTTCGTAGTGGTGTCTAGAACTATATATCTAGGTTGGATAGGAGCATATGCTCACATCATCTTCCACGTATGGTTCCATTTTGTAGGACGCTTCTGGAATATTTTGGGATAATGACAGTTTAGCAGCTCTCCTGGCACTGGAGCTAAAAGCTGATCTCCTTGTTCTGTTGAGTGATGTAGACGGTCTTTATAGTGGCCCACCAAGTGATCCACATTCTGAACTAATTCATACGTACGCTAAGGAAAGACATGATGGTCTGATAACTTTTGGAGACAAATCACGAGTGGGAAGAGGAGGGATGACGGCTAAAGTAAAAGCTGCAGTTTATGCTGCTTATGCTGGCATTCCTGTTGTTATCACCAGGTATCCTGCCAACTTTGCTGTAAATTGTCTATCTTGGTTGTTTATTACATAAGATGCGTAAAATAATTTTCAATCCGTAATTAGTTTTCTAAGGTGGCTTTTACAAATTACAATATAAAAGATTATATAACTCCCTACTGCATAAGGAGCAGATGGTTTAACAGGTTTGAGCAATATGAGGCATCTAGTTTGAACAGATGTGATGAAATGAACATTTTCTCTTAACAAAATTTTCCTTTTACCCGATGCAATACTTTTTCTCTACTGATCAGAGCATTATTGACACTTGGTTCAAGACTTCAAGCAGCTTTCTGTTTTGATTCGGGTGATGAATAAAGCCACATTGGTTGCACCTTTTTAATTGTCTTGCATTATGCATCTTAATTGCAACTCTTATATTTCTTGATGAATGTTTGTCAAAAATCTAATTCAATTTTCCCATGGCTGCTCATATTGGACGACACTTCATAGTGTGATACATTGTTTCTGGTTTGGTAATACTTTCGTTTCAATAAGGAATTATGTAATGTCTCGTCTCTGCAAAGTTGCTAATTTGAGTTATATCGAACACTGGGAACAAGATAGCTACCATTGGTGAGTCTGTAAATGACTGGTGCAGTAGCAGAAAAGTTGCTCTCCTGATTAATCCTGCTTTGCCATTATTAGCATCTTTCTATTAAGTTTTGAATGTTTAGTTCTATTTTTTGTTTTGTACAACTGCTTAATCATGTAGGAGGTTAAAACAACCTAATGTAATAAAAATTCAACAGCCCAAATATTTCTCTAAAAAATATATTGGAATTTTGCTACTCACTTTTTGTCTCTGATCTCAACTCTCTGTCTGGATGTAGTGGTTTTGCATATGGAAATATTTTAAAAGTTCTAAGTGGACAACGTATTGGCACACTATTCCATCGGGATGCACATAAATGGGCTCCACTAGGAGAATTAGGTGTGCGGGAGATGGCAGTGGCTGCAAGAGATAGTTCGCGGAGACTGCAGGTAATCATTGCTGAATAAGAACTCTTTTGGTTTGTTACACAGTTAATAATATAAGCATGTTACAATTGTATCTTTCAGGCAATGTCTTCTCATGACAGGAGTAAGATTTTGTTGGATGTTGCTGATGCCCTAGAGGCTAGTGAGAAGCTAATAACTGCTGAAAATGAAGCTGATGTTGCTGATGCACTAAAGGCCGGATATGACAAATCTTTAATATCAAGGCTTGCTATGAAGCCTGGTAAGGTAAGATGATTTGATAAAGCATGTGGCCTTCTAACTGAAGTGTTTCCACAGAACTCTATATTCTCAGAATTTTTATATGATTTTCAGGTTTCAAATCTTGCAAATTCTATTCGTGTGCTTGCAAACATGGAGGAGCCAGTTGGTCGAGTTTTGAAAAGAATGGAGGTCAGTAAATAGGGTGCTTATCCTCATTTTTTAAAATTATATTATTGGTGGGAGATTATGATACTATGGAGTTTTTCTGTCTTCCTGCCACTTTGTTTCTGGAATATTGTTTGCAATTGACAAGTAGAAAAGTGTGATGTTCTCAATTTCATGGCCTGCAAAATTAAGGTGTTTAGGTTGTAAACCTATTTAGAAATGCCACCTTCTGTTTCAGCTTCTGCAAAAAAGAGTAGCTTCTTGTTATTTTTGTGTCAACAAACCTGAAATAATATCTAGAATTGTGGGAGTCAAGCTTAAGCAAAATGTTCTATGATCAAATACGTCTGCTGTATCTGGCTCTCAACACAATTAAGCTAGACTATAAATATATAAATTTACTATATATCTCGCAATTTTTGAGAGCTCAAATCTTGAATTTTTGGGTAATTTATAATGTAGGAAGTCAATATTTGTATGCTCCCAGATGTTTGCTTTCCAGAAATGTAATAAACTATATTTAGCACTTCTACACTACGTATGAGTATGAGATGAAGTACTGAATCAATGGTTGACTTGGGTTTGATAAAACGTTTTGATAAGGGATCAAAGAGCTATCAGGCTGGCTGGGCTTGCTCTCTAATTTGCAATTTGGACTTTCTAAGTGATTTGTTACAACAAATAATAAATTTTGAAAAACTTATTGGATCTTATAGTGATTTTCTGATAATTTTGCTGCAGCTATCAGAAGGATTCATTTTGGAGAAAATGTCATCTCCCTTGGGCGTTCTTTTGATCATTTTTGAGTCTCGACCTGATGCACTTGTGCAGGTAAATTACAGCAAAAGCTTTCCTATGTGGCTCTTCTGTGTGCATAAGTGACTGCCAGTGTGCTTCATTGGATTTACTGCTCTGCTGAATTTGAAATAAGTTTCAATCACTCACATTGTTAATGAGTATTTATTTTTAATCTTTTTCTTTTCTCTCTTGATTTTTCAATGTAATTTTGCTACCTATGTTATTGACTCTAAAAGTCTTTCTTCCCAGTACTGATTCTTTAGTCATTTTTAACTTCATAGACTATTTCCACCTCATGTTCACGATCAGGTTTTCAAGATTCCCTGTTTTAGGCCTTCGTCTGATCTGCAAATTATCTCTCTGCTAATTTTCACCACTGAAATTTGCGCACTCTTCCCTCCCATCTGTAGATAGTGGTCTCTGGAGCTGTTAAAAGTACCTTGTTATATGCAGCAAGCTAAGGAAACTACAGGGATAATAGTCTAATGTCTTTTGAATATTTTTCATGTTTAATGGTATCCCAGGGCTTCACTTTTGTTTATAATGAACTCGTCAATGACACATCAGACAAATTTTCTTTTTATCTTAATCCGGACAAACTCATGGATTTTATTTTGCCTTTGAACAGATAGCCTCACTAGCAATCCGAAGTGGGAACGGACTCCTGTTAAAAGGGGGCAAGGAAGCTAGAAGATCAAATGCAATTCTACATAAGGTTAGATCATGTGAAATGTGAAGTAGCACAGTCCATTGTTTGTATTAGAAATTCTGACTTCTTTCCTTCGTTATTTCAGATAATCACATCCGCCATCCCAAAAGGTGTTGGTGAAGGCCTTATTGGACTAGTTACTTCTAGAGAAGAGATCCCTGAGTTGCTCAAGGTTTTTTATTTATATAGTGGTTAATTATTTTAATATCTTCTTTTTCATTGGTATAAATCCACAATATAAGAGTTGGAATTAAAGTTTAATGTTTATGGCAAAGCTGGATGATGTAATTGACCTTGTGATTCCGAGAGGGAGCAACAAACTTGTATCTCAAATTAAGGCGTCAACAAAGATTCCTGTTCTTGGACATGCTGGTAAAATATATATGTTCTACTTTTGTCGACTATTTTATTAACTCTCAGTGTATCATTGGTGAAGCAGTCATCAAATTTCTCATATTGGAAAACTATTGTGTGTTTTATTCCCAGATGGAATATGTCATGTGTATGTAGATAAGTCTGCTAATATGGACATGGCTAAGCAAATTGTTGTAGATGCAAAAACAGATTATCCTGCTGCCTGCAATGCGATGGTATGCTTCATTCTTAAAACTTTGTTATAAAAATTTCCAAGGCACAACTGGAAATTAGTATCTCCTTTGCTTTATAGGAAACATTGCTTGTTCACAAGGATCTTGTTCAGACTGGCGGTCTAAATGAGCTAATAGTGGAACTTCAAACCAAAGGTGGGCATCTCTTTAACATCCAACCACCCCATTCAAACTAACATAAAATTTTCTTTAGTCCTCTTTAAGGATGACGGGTCCTTAGCAGGTTATCTATTGATATTGAACAATACAAGATATGACTAAACGTGATATGCTGGATCATCATTAGATTTCAAAAGAAAACAGGCACTTGAGATGTTGGACCTGGCTTTAGTGATCTTGTTTTCTATTACTCCTATTTCTGATATTCACATTGTACATGCCTACTGTATGAGGTCATACCTTTTCCACAATGGTGGCAGAGTATTTGGAATATGGAGGGTTCAACGCTCTTTAGTTGTAAGCTTTTAGTTAGAATCACTAATCACATATTTTCCATTCGCATCTTCGGTAGCCAATGGTATAAAATTTTTTCCATGCATTGTAGTTGTTTTATAGCCCCTCGAATGAATTTGGTCTTTACAATACTAGTATAATTATATATGTGTGTTTCAGGAGTAAAAGTATTTGGTGGACCTCGAGCCAGCTCTTCACTGAGCATCCCCGAGGCACATTCATTACACCACGAGTATAGTTCTCTTGCTTGCACAGTTGAGATTGTGGATGATGTAAATGCTGCAATAGATCACATACATCAACATGGCAGGCATGTCAGCTTTTGATATCTTTCCAAATCATATTTGTGTTTGTATGTTTTTGTACTAATGTTGCTTTGTGAGAATGATATCTAATGCAGTGGAAACTCTCTTAACTGCAGTGCACATACAGACTGCATTGTAACTGAAGACAACGAGGTTGCTGAAGTCTTTTTGCGTCAAGTTGACAGGTAATTTCTTTGTCAAGTGTATAACATTCAGCAATGTTATTTGAAAATAAATTCCCAGTGATACCTGCTTCAGTGAACTTAACATGACCTGTTGACATTTTCCAGTGCTGCTGTGTTTCACAATGCAAGTACAAGATTCAGTGATGGCTTCCGCTTTGGATTAGGTGCAGAGGTATGTTCTCTATGCATGCTCAAGTAAAGCCTAAATAATAAATTATAGGACATCAGCCTTATTTCATGTATTTATCTATCAGGTTGGTATTAGCACAAGTCGAATTCATGCCCGTGGTCCTGTAGGTGTTGAAGGATTGCTTACAACGCGATGGTATGTTTCTAATAATTGTGTTTGGCTGAACTTATAAACTCCTTAAATAGCTTATAACCTCTTAAAAAGTGTTTAGCAAAATAAGGTCCTAAACAATGTATAAACTCAATTATTCTAACACTTTGACCACTTACAAGCTTTTGACACATTATATCTTATAAATTATTGGAGCTTATAAGCTCTCTATGGTAAGCTTTAGCAAACACCCCCTTTCTTGTGCAAGAAAAAACATTTATTTCTTTCTTGTCAACTTGATATATTGCAAGTTTTGTCTGTAGAAAGCATAGGCCGTGTGACTGCAAATCGCCCTCGTTTATTCTCTCACCGTAAGTGTTGTGAGGTAAAACTTGATTGCTACTGCTATCTGATACAGGCTTGCAAGAGGAAAAGGACAAGTGGTAAACGGCGATAAAGGCATCGTGTATACTCACAAGGATATGAGCATACAAGCATGAGTTGGAGCAAAGTGAAGTAGTTGACGATAACATTGGCTGCAGCTGTCTCATTGATCATCTGCAAATAGGTGTAGATCATCACTTTGAGTCATGGAGAAAGAAAGCTGTCACCCTACTTCACTTCCCTTGAGAGTATTGTTTGTGTATTATTAATATTAAACGAATGTCAAAAGTTGGTGCTCATATTTGGCGATAATAAGGAGTGATTTACTCGATCAGTATAAATTATTTGGCTATCATTCAAAGTAAATGTTCCCTTAATAGCTTTTATAAGTTGTTTTAAGTGTTCAAATAATTGAATTATAAGTTGGAGAGAAAAGTATAATTAGAGGGATAAAAATTGAGAAGGGATGAAATTCAAAGTTGTATGCTGGAAATAAAGGATTATAATAAGAGTATTTTTGTAAAATGATTGCTGTTTATAAGTTGTTGAAAATTATTTCTACCGCTCATAAATTGTTTGTGGACTTATTTTGACAACATTCTCTATAATATCGAATCTCATTTTTCACTTCTCAACCGTCAATTGTCCTCTAACTTGTCTCACCTCTATCCCCATCTCGAGCTTTTCCATTTGATTTTGATTCATTACATCTTTCAATTAAATACATCTATGCTTGCGTGATTAGCTGTCGCATTTTGAATACAAAAATTTAGCTCCGCCATTGATCATACGAGCATAAATAGATTTATGACGCATACATTTTTGACACGGAAATTAAATAAAATAAGACTGTAGTATAAAAATATGTAAAGATATATGGACACATGTGTAAAAGTGTGTAAAAGAATTTCGCCCGTATAATTTCTTGTGTAAAAGTGTGTAAAGGTATGTGGGCTTAATGTAAAATTATTATTAAAATAAAAAATGAGCCATTTAACTTGGGACACCCTAAAATGAAATACCTGCCATTAATAATGGGACGGAGGGAGTAGTAGAATGCATGTTTATCCACAACTTCTGAAATTTGATCGTAATAAAATTCTTACCATAATGAGCCACGCTTCGCATTTATGTAAGGAATCTCGAGTGATGTTGTATCTCACAATACGAAATCATGCAAACTTAATAACACTGGATTAAGTTGAATTATTTGATGAATTATGGATTAAGAAGAAATAAATAAATGGGAAGTAGGAGATCATCGCACCTGAATTGCATAGAGAATGAATGCTATCAAAGTTGTATGAACAAAGTTTTCCTAATTTCTAGTGGGAGCTGAATCCATGTGTAACACAGAAACCGCTTAGCAAAATTATTCCACCAAAGTTTCTCCATCTCCACACCACCTTATGCCTGGAGAAACTTGTGGAGTTTCTTCAGCCACTCTACATATTCTCTGGTGTCCTTGTCAATCATATACCCGTGCAAGAAATTGGTTGTGCTGGCCTTGACCCCTCTAATCTCCAGATACCGGTGGAGACCCTTCTGCAAATTCTCATCCAAATCCCTAAAAGCAACAAGAACAAACATGAGGCTCAATCCCTCAATCAACACATCACTGATATAATATATACTTACGTAAAGTCAGGCCCCTCATAAGCAATTTGGTCCTCAGAGTTTTCGGGATCTTTAACCGACAAGCTGTCAATCACAATCTCATCAGGACAAGCAGTGCAACCAAACTCAAGATAAGGTCCACCCCTCTTGGAGGTTTTGACAATCAACGGGAGTTGAGATTGGTTTGGGTCGTCCCCCTCTTCCTCATCACCGGTAACAAGGTTGGGCATGTAAACTTCGACACTTACGGTTTCACCTTGATACTCTCTGGTCAGCTTTATTGTTTCTGTTCCAACATGGTTTTCAATTTTAAAAGGGAAGCCCTCTGGTACTTCCTCCTCGGCCTAATGGAAACAAGAACAAAGGGGTTTAGCTTTCAACAGGGAGAAAATAATCGGATCAAAGCAAACATATAGCTTCACAAAGATAATCTTCTCATGAGATTAGCACCATAAATCACAAAACCATCATAGTCTCGGGAATAATAGAATTTTCACAATAACTATTGAAAGTTGAAATATGGCAATAAAATACAGGAGTAAAGATCTTATTCTGAATAGTATCAACTCAAATTTTATGCTTAGTTGCTTCCAACAATAGTTTCTCATACTTGTTGCAACATGAGTGCCCCATACGTGTATAAAATCGAGTACAAATGTCAACAACATAAAATGAGGAACTAACGACCAAGAGGAAAGATTTCATAATCTTCTTGAAATGTTTATGTGAAATTGAGATACTTGCACATCTCAGAATGTAATCATAGAAGCACACGAGTAAATATATACACATAACGAATTCTTAAGGCAAATTTGAAACTCTATGAAATTACAAAAACCATTTTTTTTCCTGAGAACCAGACAAACACCCATATTGTTGAAAGAAATTGTTTTGTTTTTTGGTCAAGAATAACGATGAAAATCCCAGAGCTAATTATAAAGTGTCATTTCGACCTTCGGCGCAGAAGCAAGCGTGAAAACAAAACAGAGACGGAATATAGACCTCGGCCGCAAAGAGAGATTCGTTGGCGCATTCAATCTCGTAGTTGACGTTGTTGAGTAGCGACTCGTCGGGACTAATCTCGGTGGAATAGTGGTGGAGAAAAGACGGCAATGACCTCGGAAATGGGAGGTCCTTCAGGCAGCCGTTAACGGTGGCGGAGAGCGCTGAAGTGTAGTGGCGGTGGGAGCACCATCGAGTTCCGGCGGGAGCGCGGATGGCGAAAGGTACAAGTCTTGAAGCATTACGAACAAGGTTGTTAAGAGACATTATAGGGGTTAGGGTTTTAGGAGAGCAGCCTGCCAGTGCTCCTTTTATGCCTAATTGTAATTATTTACCCACTTTCTAAGAGCACAATGGTGAGCCCCAAGTTGGTGCACTATGGTGGTCCCTATTACTATTGCACCAACTCTTGACAATTGGAGATTTACTTTTCATTTTTTATTACTTTTATTCTTGTTTTTAATTAAATTTCATATTAAATTGGAAAATTTAAATTTCATTAAATTTAAAAATTAATTCTACATTGATTGAAAATTAAAATTACAATACAATTAAATAAACGCAAAAACTTGTATGCGGGTGGCCGCATACCATGCGGTCACCCGCGTATTTATCGTGTATATATATATATATATATATATATATATATATATATATATTTTGAGCTTAAATCAACAAAATCATGTGGTGGTGCAGTGTATAAAGTGCCAATTTCGATTCGTGTGGTCAAGAGTTTGAAGCTCTTAAACCCCAGTTTCCCACTATTTCGATTTTCAACCTTTTTTTTTTTTGGTTTTATTTCTTTTTGTTTTTTACATTTTTGTCCTTTTCCTGTTTTCTTTACTTTTTTATCTTTTAAAATATTATATTTCTTCATGTCAAAAATTATATTTTATTATAATACTCCATCCGTTCCACGAATCTTGACACGTTTGGTTTTGGCACGAGAATTTGGTTTCGGCACGAGAATTAGAGAATTGTAGATTAGTGTTTTAATTGTGTAGGTAATAAAGTATAAAAGTGATAAAGTAGGAGATGAAATATGATAAAGTAGAAGAAAGAAGGTAAGAGAGAGAAGATATTAGTTGTTACTATATTTAGAAACGTGTCAAGATTTGTGGGACGGCCAAAAAAGGAATATATGTCAAGATTCGTGGGACGAAGGGAGTAATAATTATTTTGAATAAAGTATAAATAAATAAATACTAGAATAAAAAAATAATCAAATAATTATTCAAGTAATCATTGTCGTAAGGAAAAGTAACTATTGATATGATGTAATGTAATGTTTGTAAATTATTGCATTTTTTCACTATAATTGTTACTTTTATTTATGAGAATTTTTACTTTTAGCTATTTGTTCAAATAAATATTTTTGTAAGTAAGTAGTTATTGATGCGAAGAAAAGTAATGTTATTTTCACTCGTTAATACTTTTAATCTTAACTATTTGGTCAAATAATTATTATCGTAACAAAAAATAATTATTGTTACAATGAAATATAAGGTTTCTAAATTATTACATTTGTTCACGATAATTCTTACTTTTATTCAAGTAATCATTGTCGTAAGAAAAAGTAACTATTAAGATGATGTAATGTAATATTTCTAAATTATTACATTTGTTCACAATAATTGGTACTTTTATTTATAAGAATTTGTACTTTTAGTTATTTGTTAAAATAAGTATTTTTGTAAGTAAAAGTAGTTATTGATGTAAAGAAAAGTAATGTTATTTTCACTCGTTAATACTTTTATTCTTTATTCATTATTTAAGGTTTAGTATTCAAGGGTTAGGGTTTACTATTCAAGGTTTAGGGGTAATACTTATATTCACATAAGTATACATTTAAGTATGAAAATGTATATCTTAGGATAAATAAAAGTGAATATTTCCATTAGGGAGTAAATATTTCCATTTGGGTTTATTATTGAATAGCTAGGGTTTAGTATTCAGTGTTTAGAGTTTAGTATTCCCTATTTAGAGTTTAGTATTCCGTGTTTAGGTTTAAAAAATATTGAATGATGGTTAATACTTATATTCACGTAAGTATACATTTATGCATGGAAATGTATATCTTAGGATAAATAAAAGTAAATATTGTCATTTGGGTTTATTATTGAATGGTTAGGGTTTAGTATTCAGTGTTTATAGGGTTTAGTATTCCCTATTTAGGGTTTAGTATTCAGTGTTTAGGGTTTACAAATATTGAATGATAGGTAATACTTATATTCACATAAGTATTTATTTATGCACATGATAAATAAAAGTGAATATTTCCATAAGGGTTTAGTATTCATTATTTAGGGTTTAATATTCAAGGGTTAGAGTTTAGTATTCACTCTTTAGGATTTAGTATTAAGTGTTTAGGTTTTAAAAATACTAGTATTATTCCCGTGCGATGCACGGTGATACTTATTTAATTAAAATAGTAAAAAAATTATATTTTTAGAATATTATATTTAGAAAATAAAATTCTATAAATTACTTATATTTTTATATAAAATAGCTCTAATAAGGATAGCAACATTAAAATGAAGATGAAACTATTTTATAGTTTGAGGCTTATCAAATAATTGACTAAGATCTTGACAAAACCTTTTTATCTAATGATTATTATTATCTATTTAAAATTTCCACCAAAATATATAGATATTTTTCTTTCAAATTTTCTATTAGTCTTGAAAGGGTTTTTAGAACTTTTAATTACTTTATACTGATTTGGCTTTCACAACATATTTTTTTGAGGCGTTAATTGACTGTAAATCCACAAATTATTAGTGAATTTTGGTATTTTTTCAACTATATAAAGTTGTTATATAAATACACTGAATTTTAATTTCGTCCAAATCAAAACCATACATGGAAAAATTAAAGATGATATAATATATACACATTATATTAAAAATAACTTATACAAAATTTATACTGAAATATATACAGTACTAATATATATATATATATATGTGTGTGTGTGTGTGTGTGTGTGTGTGTGTGTGTGTGTGTGTGTGTGCGCGTGTGTGTATGTGAGTGGTAATATATTATATTTAATGCACTTTTTTATTTTTAGTGAATATATAGTTTAATTTTAAAATTTGTATTTAGATAAAATAATAATACAACCTAGAAACTATGAAAATGACTTAATGGAAAATCATTAATTGGAGAACAATTATCGATCTTTCATTAAAAATAAAAAATAAAAGTAGATTGAAGAGTTTAATTTTGTATTAGCACATCATTTAAATTTATTGAAATTGCATACATTTTATTTTGAAAAAACTATGAAAATGTGATAAATTATATCAATAGAAAAAATTATAACAAACAAATATCTGTATAATCTAGAGTAGACGTAATGAATAAAAAAAATTAGAAATAAAAAATTATATCCATAAATAGTATGGTGATTTTTGGCTGGAATATATATATATATATATATATATATATATATATATATAATATAGAAAATTTTCTATATAGTTTCTAAAAATTACAATAAAAAAATTAATTCTAAAAATAGTAAAGTGATTTTGGCGGGAAAATATAATTATAGATAGATATAGATAGATTGAATGATGGGTAATACTTATATTTTTAACTATTTGGCCAAGTATTTATTGTCATATAAAAAGTAATTATTATTACAATGAAATGTAACGTTTCTAGATAATTACATTTGTTCACGATAATTGTTACTTTTATTCTTAAAAGTTTATATTTTTAGTTATTCAATCAAATAATTATTATTGTACGAAAAAAGTAATCATTGATATGTATAAAAGTAATGTTATTTTTACTCGTTAGAACTTGTAATTTTGTATATTTGGTCAAATGACCATTGTCGTAAAAAAAAGTAACTATTGATTTGAAGAAAAGTAATGTTTCAAAAACATTACATTTTTCCCTAAAAAAAATTTACATTTCTTCATGTCATTAATTTTATGATTTAGGGTTTAGAATTTAGAAAATATAATACTTTATATTGAATGAAAGGTAAATATTATATTAACATATATATACATTTGTGCTAACAAATGTATATTTTATACTTATTAAAAGTAAATATTCCTATTAGAGTTTAGGATTTAGTGTTTAGAGTTTAGCGTTTTAAAATATAATATTTTATTGCTTTCATTATAAAGAAATATCTCGTGGTTCAAGCCTCAAGTGCTAGGAAAAAGTAATAAATGAAATAAAAAACTACAAAAAAAGAACCAAAAAAGAAGCAAGTAAAAAAGCACAGAAAAATAAATAAATAAATAAATAAATAAATAAATAAACCCCAAAAAAGAAGCAAGAAAACAAAAAAGCACAAAAAAAAAGAACCAAAAAGAAGCTAAGTAAAAAAGCACAAAAAAAAAGTAAATAAAAAAAAAAACGCCAAAAAAGAAGCAAGAAAACGAAAAAGTGAAAAATATGGGGGAATTGAGTTTTGCACTCGTAAACCTTTGAGATAAGAAGGGTGCACATAACCACTGCACCACACAACATTATTGATTTCATTTATGAAACTCTGAAATATAATATTTCAATTCGGGTCGGGTCAAGGCGGACTCGACCCAGCCGCATACTATGCGGGAGTCCGCACACAATTCCATCCCTTAAATAAAATCCTAAATTACTTAAAATTTTAAAAAAACTCTCTAAAATCTATGGAATATTGTTGCATTGCTTGATTTCCGCCATCTTGGCCAAGTGAAATGCCAACTCGTCGGGATTCATTTGAGAGGTGTCCCTACTCATCAACATGCTATCGGCGAGGTCGTGTTGAGTTTGGGAGAATACTCCCATAGCTTTCACCATCTCCGCCATGTACCCAAGAGCTCGAGTATTTTCCTCCGACGTCTCCGCATTCTTCTTGCCTTTTTCTTTGTCTCTCTTCACCGCATTTTGCCCTTGGGGCCGTGTGGAGATACTTTGGTCGCTAGAAGTCGTTGTGCCGTGACTGTCCGAGCCCTTCGAGCGTTTATCCGAGTGGACATCCTCGCCGATGCTTGCGAATTTCTTGGACTCGCGCAATACCTTCCATGCATACGCATACCTGAACTTAGCACGAAATTCGGCAATCCACATTTTTTCTGTTTGCTCGATGATTTGATCATCATTCATGCCGGATGCCCAATTACTGCGGCACTTTTTGTACAAGGCCTTCCACCTCTTGCAGTCATTCGCCACGCGTTGAAAGTGTGACTTGATTTGTTTGATATCGCGTGTAATAGCTCATTGGGGCCTTTGAGCATTGTAGGTTGTGCAGATGGCGCCCCAATACTCCTTTGAGTTTTGATCGGTCCCCACCACAGAGTCGTGAGTGTGCTCGAGATACAAACAACATATGAGTATCGTTTCCAACAGATAGCAGTTACCACGTTGTTTGGTGGTCGCCGGCATAGAAGCAATCTCCTTCACGTCGGGCTCGGGGCCAGCCGCCGCGACAAATCGAGCGTTCAAATTAGTGGCCGCTTGAAAGACATTTGATTCTTGCGTGAACGGCGAGAATCCTTGGCCGAATGCATTTGATTCGCCGAAAGATGGATTTTGGGGGTGTTCACGTCAATAATTTCTCCAATAACCTTCCATGGTTTTGTGAGAAAATAAAGTATAGAAGATGGAGAATAATAGTAGTAAGAGATGAAGTAAAACAAATAGGGAGTGAATGAACATATTTATAGAAGAAAATAAGGAAAAAATAAAAGGAAAAAATGGCAACGGCAAAAAAAAGGTCACAAAGCCAACGTCTCTCTGCCAGTTCTTGTTTGATTTTTTGATTTTTTTTAAATGTAAAACGCTGAAAATAGGGAGGTTGCGACACGCGCTGCCCTTTGCACCCGACGCGCTGGAGTGCATCGGTGCTCTGCACCGGCGGTGCGGAAGAGGGGGGCTCGCACCGGCTAGCGAGCCCCCATTGCTGATGCTCTAAGGGTTGGTCTCCTATGCAGTCAACTGTCAACCGCACCCCATGTGATGGGTTGGGTCCGTCTTGATCCGACCCAAATTGAAGACGTTATATTTTTATTTTCACAGTTAAAAATAAAATGAAAGAGGCTTGATGCACCAACTTTTGCTTGTGCCTCACGTCTATATTAACCCCAAGGTCACGAGGTTCCAAACCTAGTGGATGCATTTTGAGAACTCTTTTTTTAATTCTTCTTTTTTCCTCTTTTTGTTTTCCCTCTTTTTTCTTGCGATTTCTCCTCTTTTTTTTGTTTTTTTATATATGCGTTTTTTTTTTGTTTTTTTGTTTTAATTTTTTTTTCTTTCTTTTTTTGATTTTTTACAATGTTTTTTTTATTTTGTTTTGTTTGTATTTAATTTATTTTTATATTATTCTAAGATTATACGGAACATTTATCCGGATGAAGCTTCTCTTCTCTCTGCGTGTGAAACCCTAGCTCGCCGTTTTTGTTTTCATGGCTACCGATCAACTGGACAGGTCGGCCCTCAACCTTCCGGTGATCTCAAATAACTTTTCTCGCTTGTCTCCACCTAGGAACTTCATCCCGGGGAACCCTAGTTCCATACCTTCGATGCCTACGTCTTTCCCTTCGAGGTCGGAGGCCGGTACTTCTACTGTTGTGGTTTCTGCTGCTACCAGAACTTCTACGTCGATGGATCAAGGCACTAGGGTTATCGCTAACCCTAACCCTAGTGTTGTGACGGGCCGCGATAACGGAGATGGAAACCCTAAACCTGCGTACGCAGAAGTTGCTGCTCCAAAAGGTAGGAAGCCTGATGTCCCTGCGCACCGCTTTCAAGCTTTTTCACACAAGAAGGAAGGAGATATTGTGACCATCTCCATTCCACAGGAGTTTTACCAGAAACAAGTTGCTTCCTTTCAATATGCTCTTATTGGACGTATGATTCTGCGGAAAGGAGATAAGCCGAAGCCTATTGCGGAAATCAAAAAAGAGTTGCAACTTATTTGGAAAGTTTCTGATTGGCAGTGCATTCCTATGGGGAAAGGGTTTTTCACGATGAAATTTAAGTGCATGGAGGATAAGAAGATAGCGAAATCAAAATCGGTGATTGAGCTGTCCTCTGGCTATGTTAGACTCAGAGAATGGACAAAATTCTTTGATCCTTACAAGGAGTCGTCTTCGCTGGCACAAATTTGGGTTCGGATCTACAATCTGCCTTTGGAGTTTTGGCATCCGGAAGTCATTGCTGTGGTTGGGCGTGCGGTCGGACATCCTATACGTATGGATAGTTGCTCGGCTTCGGCGGAAGTTGGGCATTTTGCGCGTATTCTGATCGAAGTTGATCTTGCCTTGCCCCTTCTTGATGGGGTTTATTTGGATGAAGGAACTTCATCCTGTTTTGTTGAATTTAGCTATGAATCTATACCGTCGTTTTGTTCTCGTTGCAGAATCACTGGGCACACGGCGGATAAGTGCAAAAGGAAACTGAAGGCTCGTCCAAATATTGTGGAGGGTCAAAAGCGGACAGATAAGGTTTCCATACCTTCATGGCAGCCGAAGGAGATGACAGAGGAGGTCGTGGATGTCAATGAGGAAACGAATAAGGAAAACAATGATGTGGACACTAATATTCCCTCGTACATAGAAAGGGATGATGCGGAGCAAAACCCTCCTGTGGTTGCTACTCTTTCGACCAAAGACAAGGAGGATGCTGGGAAGTTTTCTAGCCCCCAATCGAATCGGTTCAATGCTCTAACTAGTCTTCAAGATGAGGAGAAGGAGCAGAGAGTTTGTTCGAGTGAAGGGACAGAACGGGGGGTTTTAAGTACTATGCCTGGTCCGAATCTGCTGGCTTTGGTTACCATACCAGCGGACACCTCGCAGCCTTCTCAATCTGAAGAACCTACAGACAATGTTGCTGATCTGAGCGCTGGTTCGGAGAAGCGGGATCAGTTGACAAGCGACGAGGATTTGAAAGTTATAGCAGCTGAGCAGGCGTTGAAAATTCAAAGATTGGAGAATTACATTAATGCTCGAGAGGCTAGAGAGGCGGAGGAGGAAACAATAGGGCATGTCAAAAAAGGACGGGGGAGACCCCCAGGTACAGGAAGGGGGAGAGGAATTCGTCCTTCAATTTCTCAGGTTGCGGAAGAAAGTATAAAACATCGTTTGAGGCAGAAGGCCGAACTAGGGTTAACGCCATCGAGTTTTGTGGTGGATGACTCTGGCTCAGCTCCTATAAAGACCATGCACAACGTGACGGCGAGATCGTGGGCAGCTGAAGTTGAAGCGGGCGAGCACCCGTTCTCTGATCCAAGTTTTTAATGAACGTCATGGTTTGGAACATCCGCGGGCTTACGGATGATTCTAAGCTCCTTCTTAAAGAGCATTGCTGCTCTTTTAAGCCTCTTATTTTGGGTTTGCTGGAGCCCAAAACTGATTTTACTAAGGTCCCTCGTTCGTTCTGGAGGTCGCTTCACCTTGATCCTATTCACCAAAATTACCGTCCTTCCATGCGTTCCAACATATGGATTTTTGTACAGCCTTCTTTAACTGCTAATGTTGTCTTTTCTTCTCCTCAAGTGGCGATTGTTGATTGTCATTGGCAGAATATGGATTTCCGTCTGGCCATTATCCATGGTTCTAACGATCCTGGTGAGCGTTGGACTCTTTGGACTATTCTTCTTCATTTTGCTCAGGGCAACACGGTTTTCATCGGCGACTTTAATGCGGTCAAAGGGTCGCATGAGCGTATTAGTGGGGTGCTTCCGCCTAGGGGGGCTTGCAGAGACTTCTGCCGTTTCATTGAAGACTCGGGTTTCATTGAATCTCCCACTTCGGGCCTTCGTTTTACTTGGTCTGGGCGCAGACTGTTGCCTCACCATGTAGAATCTCACCTCGACAGGGCCCTTTTTTCCACTTCGTTTGCAAATCTTTGGGGAACGATTAACACGCATGCTCTTCCTCGCGCTACTTCGGACCACTCCCCCATCGTCCTACAGTGTCGCTTCGCTGCTCCTCCGACTAAAAGATCTTTTAAGTTCTTGAACATGTGGATGTCTCATCCGAATTTCTTGGATGTCGTGGCTGACTCTTGGAACATGGGTGTTGATGTGAGATGCCCTATGTTATCTGTTATGTTGAAATTAAAACGTTTAAAGGGTGTTTTACGTTGCTGGAATAAGTCGGTGTTTGGGAATGTGGACTCGGCCATTGCCCAAACTCAACATGATTTATCTGATATTCAGGCGACTATTGTGGATTTGGGTTACAATGATAGCAGATTTGATGCGGAAGTAAGTTGCGAAGCGAAGCTTAATAGATTTTTATCGCAAAAAAACAGTCTCCTTCAGCAGAAGAGTAGAGTTGCGTGGCTCATGGATGGTGATAAAAACACGAGCTTCTTTCACAAGATGCTCAAGTTCAGGAAAGATAAGCTTCATATTGGGCATTTGCGGATTGGCAATGATATTGTTTACGACTCGGATGTCATTGAGCAGCACATTATTGGTCACTTTTCTTCTTTATTCACTAACACGGCCTCTGATGTGGTGGATTTGGCGGCTTTAGAGGCTAACGTGGATTTGGTTATCACTGAGGAGCAGAATAAGGGGCTTGTCTCTATTCCGGATGACACGAAAATCACTGCGGCTGTCTTTAGTTTGGATGGAAATAGCTCTCCTGGACCGGATGGATTTTCCGGCTTGTTTTTCCAAAACTGCTGGAGTTTGATTAAGAATGATGTGATCAAGGCGGTCAAGAGCTTCTTCTTGCACACGTACTTACCTGTGGGGTGTAATTCTAACACCTTAATTTTGATTCCGAAAAAAGATCTGGTGGATTCGGTTTCTGATCTCAGGCCCATTGTCTTGGCGAATTTCCTGTTCAAAATCATCTCTAAGGTACTTGCGTCTAGGCTCAGTTCTGTTGCGGCGGCTTCTGTCTCTCCAAATCAGTTTGGCTTTATTTCTGGGAGATCTATTCATGATTGCATTGCGATGGGTTCGGAAGGTTTCAATACCATGAATCGTATTAATCGCGGGTCAAACTTTGCCTGTAAAATCGACATTCATAAGGCTTTTGATACCATGCGCTGGGATTTCATCTTTGCTGCTCTCCGCGCCATGGGGTATCACGATCAGTTCATTCGTTGGATCGAGGTGATTTTTGAGTCGGCTCGTATATCTATCTTATATAATGGGAGACTTAGCGGTTACTTCGCTTGTTCTTGTGGGGTTAGGCATGGCGATCCTCTCTCCCCTATCCTCTTCGGTATTGCTGAGGATGTTCTTAGCTACATTATCAGGAATTGCGTTACCTCGCGTCATTTGGTGCCCATGGGTTTTGATAGAGTGTCGGATTTCCCGACTCATCTTTTCTATGCGGACGATGTGCTTATTTTTTGCCGTGCTTCTGTCAGGAATGCGAAGAAAATTAAGCATATCTTGGATTTCTATGGGGAGCTTTCGGGCCAGATTTGCAGTCAAGCGAAGTCTAGAATCTTCTTTGGTCGTGGGGTGTCCTATGCTATGACGCAGGGGATCAATAGAGTTTTGGGTTTCACTCAGGGATCTCTCCCGACCACGTATTTGGGCGTCCCTCTCTTTGTTGGGAGACCGCGTGCTTCTTACTTCATGAGTATCAAAGAGAGAATTGTGCAGAAATTCTCAAAATGGAAGGGATTACAGTTATCCATGGCGGGTCGTCTCTGTCTTGTTAACTCTGTGGTCAGAAGCTCTATTGTTCACTCGATGATGGTTTTTCGCTGGCCAAGATCGCTGCTCCACGAACTGGATAGAAGTTGCCGCAACTTCATTTGGTCGGGCTCCATTGATAAAAAACCGACCTGTGCCGTGAGTTGGGGTCGTTGTTGCGCTCCCAAGGAGGAAGGAGGCCTAGGAGTTCGGTCCTTTGCGGTGATGAATCGCTGCTACATGATGAAGATGGCCTGGAAGCTGTTAAAGGGAGAGGATTTTATTTTCCGAATTCTCCGTTCTCGTTATTTGAATAGTTTTGGCTTGGCAAAGGCGTCGGTGGTGGGTTCTTCTTTTTGGTTGAGTGTCAAGTCGGAGGTTGATGAGTTAGTGGAGAACTCTTATGCTCTTGTGGGTAACGGGCAGCACACCCGTTTTTGGACAGATGATTGGCTCGGTTACAAAATTTATGATAAAATTGCCATTCCTTCCTTCATGCACGAGTTTTTGCATCAATCGGTGGCAGATTACTTTCGCGATGGTGTCTGGCACTTTTCGGCGAATTTTATTGAATGCTATCCTGAGGTGGTGGTGGATATCATCACCTGCCAGTTCGTGGGGGAGAAAGATGGCCGGTTTTGGAAACCGTCTCTCCGTGGGGATGTGACCGCGGCTTTGGCTTTTGCCCAAATTGGGCATCGTTTTCCTAAGGTTATTTGGGGTTCTTGGATCTGGAATAAGGTTATTCCGGTGAGACGTTCGATTACCTGCTGGCGTATCATTCATGGACGCCTTCCTACGATGGATAAATTGGTGCGGAATGGTCTTATTGCCCCGAATCGTTGTAGTTTGTGCATGGCGGATGCGGAGAATCTCGACCATATTTTCTGGAGCTGTCCCAGTGTGACCCCGATTTGGAATGAGTTCCTCACGTGGTTTCATATGCCACATCTTATGGCTTGTGTGGACATCAATTCTTTCTTAGTTCAGACGTGGCAAGTTTCTTTCTGTTCTTTTATTCAGAATTTTTGGAAGCTGGGGATTGCTAACATTTTGTGGTGTATTTGGTCGTTACGTAATAAAGCTATTTTTGAAGACCAACCTTTTGAGCAGCGACGCGTCTTAGCTTTTGCAAAGGCGTCCTTCAAAGAAGTGGATGAGGCGTTCTCTAAACTTGGCCATACTTCTAATTTGTGGTCTGATTATCTGATCACTCGTTCCATAGGTGTTTCTATGCGGGCTGCCCCGCCTCTGAATTTTGTTAGCGTCAGCTGGTGGCCTCCTGTGGAGGATTGGATCAAAGTCAATACTGACGGGGCAGCGTCAGGTGCCCCAGGCGATATCGCGGCTGGGGGGGTTTATCGGGATAAGTTTTGTGTTGTCAGAGGCTGTTTTCACTTGAAAGGTGGCAAGGGTTATGCTTTTGAGGCGGAGTTACTTGCCGTTATCACCGCGGTTGCCATTGCGCACTCGCGTGGGTGGCACAAACTTTGGTTGGAGGCGGATTCTCTATATGTGGTGAAGCTTCTGGACGATCGCTCGTTGGCTGTTCCCTGGCGTTTTTATGCGGCTTGGAAAGTCACTTTAGCTCGCCTTAATGACATAACTTTTCGTGTTTCTCATATCTTTCGTGAAGGAAATGCCGTGGCAGATGCTATGGCCAATTTAACGCAGCCAGAGGGCTGGTGGCCGTTTGGGATAGAAGCTATTCGGAAGCTTGTGGTTGCGGACATCACAACGCACAGCTTCTCTAGGAAGGTTCGGTGATGTTGGCTGTGGTTGGTGTCAGCTGTTTGTTGCGATCTTTCCTTTTCGGCTGGCGGGTTGGTTGGGGCGAGCTGGTCCTGCTGCTGCTGGTCGTGGCTGTCTTTGCTGCTGGGCTTGATGTTGGCTGTGGTTGGTGCTTTTCGGCTGGTGGGATGGTTGGGGCGGGTTGGACAGCTGCTGGCTGCGACGGTCGTTGCTGCTGCTGCGGGCTGCCTGCTGTGGCTCGTTCGGGTCTGTCCTTAGGGCTCGGTTTTGTGTGTTTTGGTTCGCTTCTGTTGGGTGGAGCCGGGGTAGCTTGAGGGCGATGGTCCGGCCGGAGCTCTCGAAGCTACTCCTTCCGCTCCCTCGACGTTTTTTGTTTTCTTACGAGTACTCTTTTTCCGCTTTGAGGTTTTCCCTACGGGGTTTTTCTTTAAAGCGGTTTTAACGAGGCTCGGCCCTTAGTTTGCTTCTCTGTGCTCTCAAGGGTGTTTCGTTTGTTTTTCATTTTCTTTTAATAAATCTCTATTTCATTCATTATTATGACAAAAAGAAAAGTAATGTTTTTGAAGCATTACTTTTCATCATTTCAATAGTTTTACAAGTTTTCGTGGGTAAAAATAACAATTATTGTGAAAAAATTAATAATTTTGAAATATTACATTTCTTCATATGAATAATTGCTTTTTATTAAGACAATAATTACTCCCTCCGTCCCGTGAGTCTTGACACGTTTGGGTTCGGCACGTGAATTAAGGAATTGTAGATTAGTGTTTTAAGTGTGTAATTAATAAAGTATAAAATTGATAAAGTAGGAGAGAGAAGATAATAAAAGTGATAAAGTAGGAGAGAGAATATAATAAAGATGATAAAGTAGGAGAGAGAAGGTAATAATTATTGCCCAAAAAGGAAACGTGTCAAGATTCGTGGGACGGCCCAAAAAGGAAAACATGTCAAGATTCGTGGGACAGAGGGAGTACTTTTTTTCTATTTTTTTATTTACTTCTGTTTTTTTTTTTTAAATATTACCTTTATTTATATCAATGGTTATTTTTTTCTTACAAAAGACAACAATTAAAATTAGAAGTTTTCACGAGTAAAAATAGCAATTTTAGTGAAAAATTAATAATTTGAAATATTACATTTGTTCATATAAATAATTATTTTTTTGTTAAGATTATAGTTACTTTTAATAAGTATAAAATATACATTTGTTGCACAAATGTATACTTATGTTAATATAAATATTTACCTTTATTCAATATAAAGTATTATATTTTCTAAATCCTAAACCTTGAAAACTAAACCCTGAACACTAAATCTTGAACCCTAATAGGAATATTTACTTTTAATAAGCATAAGATATACATTTGTTAGCACAAATGTATATTTATATTAATATAAATATTTACCTTCATTCAATATAAAGTATTATATTTTCTAAACCCTAAACCTTGAAAACTAAATCCTAAACCTTGAACACTAAATCCTGAAAACTAAACCCAAAACCCTGAATACTAAATCTTAATAGAAATATTTACTTTTAATAAACATAAGATGTACATTTGTTGGGAAATGAAAGACATATCTGAAGGAATATTAAATTGAATTAATGCTCCGCTTGCCCGATGATCGTTTCTTGGTTATTATTAATTCATCATACAACGATTAAATCCTAACATGCTCCTATGAATTTAACAGCTGCACATAGGTGTTAGGAAATACTTACTTGAGAATTGGATGCACAAACTGTTGATGATCGTGTCGAAAGAATCTGACTCCAGCTCTGATCTTCTCGACTGTATCCCGCTCAATTCCCAACGTTGGATGGACAACGAACTATGGAAATTCCCAAGACAGAAAATCACTCACGTTCTCTGCGCCACTTTCTGCTCTCAAAAACCCTAATTTTATCAGTGTGTTTTCCTGAGAGCTGACAGCTGTATTTAATAATACAGAAAAGGAGGAGGGGGCGCCACTTTCTAGTGAGGGCCGATTTTTGTGTCTTCTAGGGCTAGGAGACATTGGGCCAGCCCAGGGACCAGATACAAGGAATAAAGATGGGCCTCAAATAAATTAATTTATCCATGGTCAGCCCAGACCATAATTAATTTATAAATATCAGTTCATTCCACTAGAGAACCGATACTGACTTACCCCTTTATTGCCGGTGATGAGTCGGGGCTTGTATTTAGACTTATTAAATCTCCGTATTTAAAATATCCGACATCCATTAATTAATTAGAGCTCTGACAGCTTAAATTAATTAATCTCTTAATAATTCCTTAAGCAGTACCACTCAAACTTTATTATTACGCCTGAACTTAATCAACCTGCAGGGTTTAGCGTAATAAACCTTATTGAGCTCCTTAAGGGGATGTCATTATCCTATACCGGATACGGGTACTAATACAGATAATCAAATATCATATATCAACCGCTATCACCCAAGATACAGAGTACTCGAGTTAGTATATAACTTTCACCCATAGTAAGTCAAAGTGATATACGAATTAATATATATATCTGAATACTTATTAGTGTTAAGATTTATAAGTCACCGAGATCTTGATTCTTCACTTAAGTCAGATAGAAGAATACATCTCAAACTGTGGTCCTATCAATACGTAATGACGTACCAGTATAGACAAGTAGCCAAGACAAACTACTTCCATCTATACTGCAGCCTAAACCAATAACTTGTCCTAGAGTTATTTCGGCTGTGATCATATTATATCTCTTAAGGTTATTCCAATTATATGGTCTTCTGTGATCTACAACACACCATATAATCTACTTATACAGAGATAAAGAACATACATATGCAATCATGAACATAATCAGATAGGAGATAAGAATAGTGAATACAGGAATCATTGTATACAAGCATAAAGTTCTTGCTTTCAGTATACAAATCCAACAATCTCCCACTTATACTAAAGCAAAACTTTTAGTATACAATGTGTCTAAATACTAGCTATTACAAAAACTTCACTTCATCTCTCCCACTTATACTGAAAGTTTTTCTCTAAGTGGGTGGCATCAACCGCAATCCCATCCCTCGAGCATGCTTCTCATAGGTCTTTTGCGGTAAGCTTTTCGTGAAAGGATCAGCTAGGTTCTCCAATGTGTCAATCTTCTCTACTAGCACATCTCCTCTGTTTACGATTTCTCGTATAATGTGGTACTTTCTCTCTATGTGTTTTGACGCCTTGTGGCTCCTGGGTTCCTTAGAATTTGCCACTGCACCCGAGTTATCACAATAAATTATGATACTCTTAGGCAAATTAGGGACCACTCCTAGATCCAAGAGGTAGTTCCGGAACCATACAGCCTCCTTAGCAGCTTCCGAAGCAGCTACATATTCGGCTTCCATGGTGGAGTCTGCAATGCACTTCTGCTTTGCACTCCGCCACGATACGGCTCCACCTCCCAAGGTAAACACATAACCAGAGGTAGATCTCTTCTCATCCCGGTCAGCCTGGAAATCCGAATCGGTGTAACCCAAAGGAAATAGACTGTCTGACTGGTAAACTAGCCTATAATCTCGAGTCCTCTTCAGGTACTTGAGAATATGCTTTACCGCAGTCCAGTGTCCTGGTCCAGGGTTCGACTGATATCTTGCAACCATGCCAATGATATAGCAAATATCAGGTCTCGTGCAGAGCATCGCATACATGAGGCTACCTACGGCGGAAGCATAGGGTATCTTCCTCATCTCCTCAACCTCACTAGGCGTCTTAGGACACATGTCCTTAGACAGAGGAATGCCATGTCTAAAAGGTAGCAAGCCTTTCTTGGCATTTTGCATGCTAAAACGAGCAATCACAGTATCAATGTAAGACGCTTGAGATAAGCTCAACATCCTTTTCTGGCGATCACGAACGACCTTGATCCCCAGGATGTACGCTGCATCTCCTAAGTCTTTCATTTGAAACTGTTCGGATAACCACTTCTTTATGTCTGATAATAGCTCAACATTGTTGCCAATGAGGAGGATATCATCTACATAAAGTGCAAGGAAAACCACGTCACCATTGGCATCTAAACGGTACACGCAACTTTCGTTCTCACAACGAGTAAATCCATAGGATTTAATGACCTCGTCAAAACGTTTGTTCCATGACCTCGAAGCTTGCTTAAGTCCATAAATGGACTTCTTAAGCTTCCACACAAGATGCTCTTCGCCCTTCTTCACAAAACCTTCAGGTTGCTGCATATAGATGTCCCTTCCTTCTTCAAGGAAACCGTTTAGGAAAGCGGTCTTGACATCCATTTGCCAAATCTCAAGGTTCATGTGGGCTGCTATGGCAAGGAGTATTCGGATAGACTTGAGCATGGCAACCGGCGAGAAGGTCTCATCATAATCTATACCCTGTTCCTGGGTATAACCTTTCGCCACCAGTCTAGCTTTAAAAGCTGCGACTTCGCCATCCGAATCTCTCTTTCTCTTGTATACCCACCTACTACCTATAGCTAAAAAGCCATCTGGTAGTTCGGTCTTCTCGTATACATCCATAGCACCCATGGATTCTATCTCAGAAACCATGGCTTCGTACCAAGAATCTGCATCCTGATCTTTCATCGCTTGTCTATAGTTATCAGGGTCGACATCCATTTGTTCATCAACAGGAAGAAGATCCGAAGATTCTTCCAAGAACATAAATCGATCGGGTTGAACTACAACCCTCCCACTACGACGAAGCGGTGGTGGTACAGCTGTGACAATGGTTTGTGCAGTATCCTGTGGTGCATTCACTTGCACACTTGGCTGGGGTGATGGAATCGCCTGTCCATTGCCTTCGATTTCTTGAAGGACAATCTCGGACTTAGTCTTGTGTTTATCTATATAATCCTGTTCCAAGAATCGTGCGTTGGTGCTAACAACCACTTTTTGATCCTTAGGATTATAAAAATAACCACCTTTCGTTCCTTTAGGATATTCTATAAACAGCATTACTTCACATCTAGGTTCCAATTTCTTCGCTTCCTTGTCTAGCACGTATGCAGGACAACCCCATATCTTTATATGGTTTAAACTGGGCTGGTACCCATACCATAACTCGACAGGGGTTTTAGGAACCGATTTGGAAGGCACTAGATTCAAAAAGTATACCGCTGTTTCCAAGGCATATCCCCAAAACGAAACAGGCAATGATGCATAACTCATCATTGATCTTACCATTTCCAAAAGAGTTCTATTTCTTCTCTCCGCTACACCGTTCTGTTGGGGAGTGCCCGGTGCAGTCAATTGGGATGTAATCCCTGAATCTGACAAGTATTGCAAGAACTCGTTCCCGAGGTATTCGCCACCGCGATCAGACCGCAATGACTTGATAGATTTACCCAATCTCTTCTCCACCTCCGCCTTGAATTCTTTGAATTTCTCAAAGCATTCAGACTTGCGTTAAAGTAGGTAAATATACCCATATCTTGAGTAATCATCAATGAAAGTGACGAAGTACTCATACCCTCCACGAGCCTTTGTGGACATTGGTCCACACAAGTCAGAATGAATCAATTCTAACACATGCGAGGCCCTATTCCCCTTGGCCTTAAAAGGCCTTGCCGTCATCTTTCCCTCTATACAGGATTCGCAGGTTCTAAATGGAACAGCTTGAAAGTCTTTCAAGACTCCATTTGAAACGAGCCTTTGGATCCTATTTAGATTGATGTGGCCTAATCTTAGATGCCACGCATGCGTATAATGTTCATGAGAATAATACTTCCTCTTATTCGGATTTGGAAGGATTTGTGATGTAGATGCAACATGGACAGAGTTGTTAATTGGACATGTAATAGTATAGAGAGAGTTGTTCAAAATTCCAGAACAAATAGTCTTGTTATCTCTCATGATAGAAACACCCCTATCAAAAATAACAGAATATCCATTCAAAAACAATTTTGAAACAGAAATTATGTTCCGCCGAAATTCCGGCACATACAAAATATCTCTCAAAACTAAAATGTCATCACCAAAACATAAAGATAAATCTCCAATAGCAACAGCTGCGACCTTCGACGCATTGCCCATGGAGATGGTGATCTCATCACTTGCTAGCTCCCTTGTTGGCTTGAAGCCCTGCAAGGTGTAACAAACATGGTCAGTTGCCCCCGTATCCACTACCCACGAATGAGTAGAAAACGAAGCTAAACATGTTTCTGTTACTAAAACTTGTGACGTACCTTGTCCCTTTGCCTTGAGCACTGGACAATCTTTCTTCCAATGCCCAACCTTGCCGCACTTGAAGCACTTTCCCTTGGCCGTTGGCTTGTTCACGCCGCCGGTAGGGCCATCTACTTTGGCTTTACCGCTCCCACTAGCCTCATGGTCATGCTTGCCCTTTGGACCTTTCCACTTCTTTTTCCCCGCCTTTCGACGAAGAAGTAGATCCCTTGGCAGCAACAAGGACCTCTTTCCCATTGCGCGTGCCCATGACTCCCTCCGCCGAAACTAGAGCATTCAATAACTCATTGAGAGTATAGTTGGCCTTGCTCATAACGACGTTGAGACGGAAGTTCTCATAGGATTTGGGGAGAGTGTTGAGGATGATATCGACCTTGGCTTCGCCTTCGATACCCCCTCCTAGCAGATCAAGCCTGTCAAACAAATTTGTCATATGCATGACATGATCGTGCACAGGACTGCCCTCGTTCATCTTACAAGATAAGATTTCTCTCATCAAGTTAAAACGAGCAGACCTCTCGGACTCCCCATAAACCTCCTTGAGGTTTAACATGATGGTCGCGGCGTCATTCATGACCTGATGCTGGAGTTGCAAATTTTGCGACATAGTCATCATAATATAGCACTTGGCCATATTATTCGACTTATGCCACCTTTTATGCGCCTCACGTTCCGCATCAGTCGACTCATCAGTTAAGGCCGCGGGACGTGGAGTAGTAAGCACAAAACTGTGCTCATCAGCGTCAAGTATATACATAATATGGCGTTTCCATTCGGTGTAATTTGGACCGATGAGAGGATTGTTTGCTAGAATGTTAATAATTGGAGACATAGACATATCTGAAAGTAAACAAATAAACATGTAAGAACATGAAGCACATAAATCGTAACAATAATATTGTAACCTTTTGATAAAACAATATTAGTGAAACCTCCAACTGCTCAAAGAATCCATATGCAAGCCACGCGTTTGGACGTTTACACACGAACTCCTCAACCAGACTATGCACCTAGTCGTTTAATTTCTATCCATGTCAACTTAACCTTTTGACAAAAGAAATTAATAGTTGGCACCTTAACTAGACCATATCATAATCAAGAAGGGACTCCGCGGGGAGTTGTACATTGTACTTGATATGATATCTAAGCAATGACCACAATTTAACCTTAATAATTAAATTCTCAAAATTGACATACTCACTCGGACCATGTCGCTTTCGATTTAATTACTTTGGTTATCTTATTTAAAATCATTCTCCAAAGTACTTGTGAAAATCATACAAGCAAGCCACGCGGGTGGACGTTTACTGTATAACTCCCACTACTTTAATGAATTTAAATATTTTTTATAGAAACCTCTTCTGACAAACTTATGAAAAACAAATATGAAGTAAGCCACGCGGGTGGACGTTTACTCATACCGCCAATCACTTTGTCTAGAGACCGCATGTGGAGGTCTATAATAATTTTAATTAATTAAAATTATTAAAACTGCTTAGTCTTTTAAACTTCAAAAGGTTTGTTCATGCTCAAGCACATAAACCTAAACATGCTTCTCTAGAACGCAACATGTAAATCATGCTCGCAGAATTCTAAAACATGCTTAAGAAAATGGCAATCCTACCAGCATGCTCGTCTAAGCGCAATTAATAAACAAATATTAACAAGCAAAGACGTGCAAAAGCAGGTAAAGAGCATAAGGGATTAACAACCACGACATGCAAAGAACAGTAATAAAAGAATTAAAAATTCTTCGTGACCCATTCGTGGAAACCCAACATCTATTCTATTACAAAATAAAATAGAAAACAAGCCCAAAACTGAATAAAAAAACTCGGCCCGAACACATGGGCCCGTCAAGCTAGGGTTTGGGCCCCCTAGGGTTTGAAACGCAGCTAGGGTTTGAGAAACCCTAGCCGCCGCCGCCGCCTAGCCTCGACAGCAGCCGATCCAGCGCGGCAGTAGCAGCCCCGGCGTGGTGGCAGCCGCCTCGGCTCAGCAGCCTCGGCAGTCCTCGCGCAGCTGCAGTCGTGCAGACGACCGAGCAGTGCGGCGCTGGGCGTGCTGCACGCAGCCGGCAGGCACGCGCGCGCACGGCCCCAGCACGCCCAACCCTCGTCCCTCGTCGACTCCAGCAGCAGCACTCGGCGCACAGCGACAGCAGCGGCAGCAGGTCCCTTGGCGTGGACAGCAGCAGCAGCGGCAGTGCGTCGCCTGCCGGGCACGCCGCGCGCACAGCGCGCAGGCACTGCCCGAGGCGCGCGCTGCCCCCATCGCTCGCCTCCTCCTCGCCCTGGCCCGCACAAACAGCAGCAGCAAGGGCGCACGGCGCCTGCCCAGGCGCGCGATGCACAGCGCGCAAGCGCTCGTGCGCGCGCAGCCCTCAGCGCCGGCGGCCTTGCTCGCTCCGTGCCCGTTGCGCCTCCGTTACTCCAAACACCGTTCCTCGTTGTTGATTCGTCGTCATCCTCGTTTTGTTCCTCGGTTTTATAGATTTACAATGGAAAAACAAATACAATTGAAATTCTAATCTAACCACGGATTTTCTCGTGGTGAAAAACGATTACAACGTCAAACCGACGTATCCCACGAATCAACAAGCCACGAAGAACAACAGCAGTAAAAACAACGCACATTATTAATCGTACATAAATTAATAATAGAGCCAAGAAATTAATCCTGGGCTCTGATACCAATTGAAGGAATATTAAATTGAGAGGATTTTATTTTCCGAATTCTCCGTTCTCGTTATTTGAATAGTTTTGGCTTGGCAAAGGCGTCGGTGGTGGGTTCTTCTTTTTGGTTGAGTGTCAAGTCGGAGGTTGATGAGTTAGTGGAGAACTCTTATGCTCTTGTGGGTAACGGGCAGCACACCCGTTTTTGGACAGATGATTGGCTCGGTTACAAAATTTGTGATAAAATTGCCATTCCTTCCTTCATGCACGAGTTTTTGCATCAATCGGTGGCAGATTACTTTCGCGATGGTGTCTGGCACTTTTCGGCGAATTTTATTGAATGCTATCCTGAGGTGGTGGTGGATATCATCACCTGCCAGTTCGTGGGGGAGAAAGATGGCCGGTTTTGGAAACCGTCTCTCCGTGGGGATGTGACCGCGGCTTTGGCTTTTGCCCAAATTGGGCATCGTTTTCCTAAGGTTATTTGGGGTTCTTGGATCTGGAATAAGGTTATTCCGGTGAGACGTTCGATTACCTGCTGGCGTATCATTCATGGACGCCTTCCTACGATGGATAAATTGGTGCGGAATGGTCTTATTGCCCCGAATCGTTGTAGTTTGTGCATGGCGGATGCGGAGAATCTCGACCATATTTTCTGGAGCTGTCCCAGTGTGACCCCGATTTGGAATGAGTTCCTCACGTGGTTTCATATGCCACATCTTATGGCTTGTGTGGACATCAATTCTTTCTTAGTTCAGACGTGGCAAGTTTCTTTCTGTTCTTTTATTCAGAATTTTTGGAAGCTGGGGATTGCTAACATTTTGTGGTGTATTTGGTCGTTACGTAATAAAGCTATTTTTGAAGACCAACCTTTTGAGCAGCGACGCGTCTTAGCTTTTGCAAAGGCGTCCTTCAAAGAAGTGGATGAGGCGTTCTCTAAACTTGGCCATACTTCTAATTTGTGGTCTGATTATCTGATCACTCGTTCCATAGGTGTTTCTATGCGGGCTGCCCCGCCTCTGAATTTTGTTAGCGTCAGCTGGTGGCCTCCTGTGGAGGATTGGATCAAAGTCAATACTGACGGGGCAGCGTCAGGTGCCCCAGGCGATATCGCGGCTGGGGGGGTTTATCGGGATAAGTTTTGTGTTGTCAGAGGCTGTTTTCACTTGAAAGGTGGCAAGGGTTATGCTTTTGAGGCGGAGTTACTTGCCGTTATCACCGCGGTTGCCATTGCGCACTCGCGTGGGTGGCACAAACTTTGGTTGGAGGCGGATTCTCTATATGTGGTGAAGCTTCTGGACGATCGCTCGTTGGCTGTTCCCTGGCGTTTTTATGCGGCTTGGAAAGTCACTTTAGCTCGCCTTAATGACATAACTTTTCGTGTTTCTCATATCTTTCGTGAAGGAAATGCCGTGGCAGATGCTATGGCCAATTTAACGCAGCCAGAGGGCTGGTGGCCGTTTGGGATAGAAGCTATTCGGAAGCTTGTGGTTGCGGACATCGCAACGCACAGCTTCTCTAGGAAGGTTCGGTGATGTTGGCTGTGGTTGGTGTCAGCTGTTTGTTGCGATCTTTCCTTTTCGGCTGGCGGGTTGGTTGGGGCGAGCTGGTCCTGCTGCTGCTGGTCGTGGCTGTCTTTGCTGCTGGGCTTGATGTTGGCTGTGGTTGGTGCTTTTCGGCTGGTGGGATGGTTGGGGCGGGTTGGACAGCTGCTGGCTGCGACGGTCGTTGCTGCTGCTGCGGGCTGCCTGCTGTGGCTCGTTCGGGTCTGTCCTTAGGGCTCGGTTTTGTGTGTTTTGGTTCGCTTCTGTTGGGTGGAGCCGGGGTAGCTTGAGGGCGATGGTCCGGCCGGAGCTCTCGAAGCTACTCCTTCCGCTCCCTCGACGTTTTTTGTTTTCTTACGAGTACTCTTTTTCCGCTTTGAGGTTTTCCCTACGGGTTTTTCTTTAAAGCGGTTTTAACGAGGCTCGGCCCTTAGTTTGCTTCTCTGTGCTCTCAAGGGTGTTTCGTTTGTTTTTCCTTTTCTTTTAATAAATCTCTATTTCATTCATTATTATGACAAAAAGAAAAGTAATGTTTTTGAAGCATTACTTTTCATCATTTCAATAGTTTTACAAGTTTTCGTGGGTAAAAATAACAATTATTGTGAAAAAATTAATAATTTTGAAATATTACATTTCTTCATATGAATAATTGCTTTTTATTAAGACAATAATTACTCCCTCCGTCCCGTGAGTCTTGACACGTTTGGGTTCGGCACGTGAATTAAGGAATTGTAGATTAGTGTTTTAAGTGTGTAATTAATAAAATATAAAATTGATAAAGTAGGAGAGAGAAGGTAATAAAAGTGATAAAGTAGGAGAGAGAATATAATAAAGATGATAAAGTAGGAGAGAGAAGGTAATAATTATTGCCCAAAAAGGAAACGTGTCAAGATTCGTGGGACGGCCCAAAAAGGAAAACATGTCAAGATTCGTGGGACAGAGGGAGTACTTTTTTTCTATTTTTTTATTTACTTCTATTTTTTTTTTTTTTAAATATTACCTTTATTTATATCAATGGTTATTTTTTTCTTACAAAAGACAACAATTAAAATTAGAAGTTTTCACGAGTAAAAATAGCAATTTTAGTGAAAAATTAATAATTTGAAATATTACATTTGTTCATATAAATAATTATTTTTTTGTTAAGATTATAGTTACTTTTAATAAGTATAAAATATACATTTGTTGCACAAATGTATACTTATGTTAATATAAATATTTACCTTTATTCAATATAAAGTATTATATTTTCTAAATCCTAAACCTTGAAAACTAAACCCTGAACACTAAATCTTGAACCCTAATAGGAATATTTACTTTTAATAAGCATAAGATATACATTTGTTAGCACAAATGTATATTTATATTAATATAAATATTTACCTTCATTCAATATAAAGTATTATATTTTCTAAACCCTAAACCTTGAAAACTAAATCCTAAACCTTGAACACTAAATCCTGAAAACTAAACCCAAAACCCTGAATACTAAATCTTAATAGAAATATTTACTTTTAATAAACATAAGATGTACATTTGTTGGGAAATGAAAGACATATCTGAAGGAATATTAAATTGAATTAATGCTCCGCTTGCCCGATGATCGTTTCTTGGTTATTATTAATTCATCATACAACGATTAAATCCTAACATGCTCCTATGAATTTAACAGCTGCACATAGGTGTTAGGAAATACTTACTTGAGAATTGGATGCACAAACTGTTGATGATCGTGTCGAAAGAATCTGACTCCAGCTCTGATCTTCTCGACTGTATCCCGCTCAATTCCCAACGTTGGATGGACAACGAACTATGGAAATTCCCAAGACAGAAAATCACTCACGTTCTCTGCGCCCCTTTCTGCTCTCAAAAACCCTAATTTTATCAGTGTGTTTTCCTGAGAGCTGACAGCTGTATTTAATAATACAGAAAAGGAGGAGGGGGCGCCACTTTCTAGTGAGGGCCGATTTTTGTGTCTTCTAGGGCTAGGAGACATTGGGCCAGCCCAGGGACCAGATACAAGGAATAAAGATGGGCCTCAAATAAATTAATTTATCCATGGTCAGCCCAGACCATAATTAATTTATAAATATCAGTTCATTCCACTAGAGAACCGATACTGACTTACCCCTTTATTGCCGGTGATGAGTCGGGGCTTGTATTTAGACTTATTAAATCTCCGTATTTAAAATATCCGACATCCATTAATTAATTAGAGCTCTGACAGCTTAAATTAATTAATCTCTTAATAATTCCTTAAGCAGTACCACTCAAACTTTATTATTACGCCTGAACTTAATCAA
Source organism: Salvia miltiorrhiza (assembly GCF_028751815.1). Classification (NCBI taxonomy): domain Eukaryota; kingdom Viridiplantae; phylum Streptophyta; class Magnoliopsida; order Lamiales; family Lamiaceae; genus Salvia; species Salvia miltiorrhiza. The sequence goes on from NC_080390.1 coordinate 24,974,130, forward strand.
CCTGCAGGGTTTAGCGTAATAAACCTTATTGAGCTCCTTAAGGGGATGTCATTATCCTATACCGGATACGGGTACTAATACAGATAATCAAATATCATATATCAACCGCTATCACCCAAGATACAGAGTACTCGAGTTAGTATATAACTTTCACCCATAGTAAGTCAAAGTGATATACGAATTAATATATATATCTGAATACTTATTAGTGTTAAGATTTATAAGTCACCGAGATCTTGATTCTTCACTTAAGTCAGATAGAAGAATACATCTCAAACTGTGGTCCTATCAATACGTAATGACGTACCAGTATAGACAAGTAGCCAAGACAAACTACTTCCATCTATACTGCAGCCTAAACCAATAACTTGTCCTAGAGTTATTTCGGCTGTGATCATATTATATCTCTTAAGGTTATTCCAATTATATGGTCTTCTGTGATCTACAACACACCATATAATCTACTTATACAGAGATAAAGAACATACATATGCAATCATGAACATAATCAGATAGGAGATAAGAATAGTGAATACAGGAATCATTGTATACAAGCATAAAGTTCTTGCTTTCAGTATACAAATCCAACAATATCGAACCCTTGTGTTTTGATGATACCAAAACTATTAGAAGGCACATTCTAGCTAGAGGCTATTTGTCCGGACTTAAATGTTTTAGTCCTTCTAGTAACTAGATAAGAGATTAAGGTCTTGGACGACAACTCAACTGATGAACAATTCGACCGAAAGCTCATCACATTTACTAAATGCATAGGAGATGCGGATCGAACTGAGGTCCTGACTGAAGCATCCACGAGTTGTAGCAAGTTCTCCAATTGAAGACAAGTTTAGTTACATTAAAGGAATATGACGAACTGAAGAAATGGATGATGTCTCACCAACTCCAGCCACGTGGATTGATTCCAAGACATACCGCATTTAATGTTCAAGACAAGACATTGACTTCAAAAGGACAGAACTTCCCTCTTCATGAAATAGGCTACAACACCTATACTAAAAGAGAATAAAAGAAAAAGAAACTGAGCAGATTTGGACCACACATCACAACGGTAGTATTTGAATAAGGGATCTCCACCAACGGATCTATTCTTCAGAGCTGCTCATAAATAGCTCAGGAAATCACCCCAACAAATGGGGAGGTAGAAAAGAGAGAATCTGATTCAATCAACAATGCCGGAACCACATCGAAAGATCAACTCAAGTTTAACTTCCACTAGCATTGAATCGAAGAAGAGAGCAATCAAAGATAATACAATCAAAGCAACTGATTACAAAAACTCTCTTAGAATATCTAGGCAATGGAACAAAATATATCCTTAGCCTAGTTTCTAATTACTTGAGAGTTTGTTCTCAGTAATCCTAGTTGGTGTAGTGCATACCCTTTTCTTTAGAGTAACAAGAGCGATTGTAATTGAGTTCCAGACTTAGACCGAACTCAGTGGTTGTTTAGTACCAGTAAACTAAACAGAAAGGTCCCTTGGCACCAGTAAGCCAACGGAGTCAGACCAGTGTTCTAACTCATAGATCTTAGCTAGACGCTGGAGAAGGCACGAATGTGTCTTAGCGTGCTAAGAGCGAGTGAGAAATCCAACCCAGTGTGTTGGTGCTGAAATTTGGATTTTCAGTTCACGGTTTGCTGTGCACCAGTAAGCATTAGCCCAGAGTGTTTGTCAGACTAATCATCTGGCCGTGGATTAGGAACGTTGTTTTCGAACCACGTAAAACTCCTTGTGTTCTTTATCTGCGCTAAATCTGTTTTCAACTGAATTGAATTAACTGAAAAGTGTAACTAAGGATTTTTATAAGTGACAAACCTTTTTAAGGCTATTGGCGTTAAGTTTTATTTTCCGCTGCTGAGTTATTAGTCTAACTAACCAATCTTTTGACAGTCAGTAAGATCAATAACTTTACTATGTCTTGCAAACACTAGACTAAAGTTTCAAGTGGATATCAGTCAAAGCTTCAGTGTTTGACTGATATTGACCTACTGAAGTCACTTCGGTATCAGTCTACAACCTATTTCCAACTGAAATTAGGTTTGTTTGTTTATGCCACGAAAAATAGCCTTCAGGTGTATTCCCCTCCAATACACCTGTTTAGTCAACCCTCCGGGACCCAACAACATTTGTTCGCACAAATGTATACTTATGTTAATATAAGTGTTTAACTTCATTCAATATAAATTATTATATTTTCTAAACCCTGAAAACTAAACCATACACCCTGAACACTAAATCCTAAACCGTAATAGGAATATTTACTTTTAATAAATATAAGATATATACATTTGGTTGCACAAATGTATACTTATGTTAATATAAGTATTTAACTTCATTCAATATAAAGTATTATATGTATCAATGATTACTTTTATTATAATAATAATAATTTGATCAAATAACTAAAAGTACAAATTCTTATAAATAAAAGTAACAATTATTGTGAACAAATGTAATATTTTTAGAAATATTGCATTTCATTGTAAAAATAATTACTTTTTATTACGATAATAATTACTTGACCAAATAGTCAAAAATAAAAGTACTAGCGAGTGAAAATAACATTACTTTTCTTTCACATCAATAATTATTTTTACTTACAAAAATAATTACTTGAGCAAATAACTAAAAGTATAAGTTATTATGAATAAAACGTTCTTGTGAAGAAATGTAATGTTTAAAAATTATTACATTTATTCATAATAATAATTACTTTTTACAATAACAATAAATGTTTGATCAAATAATTAAAAGTATAAGTTCCCATAAATAAAAGTAACAATTATCATAAACAAATGTAACAAGTTTAAAACATTACATTTGTTCATATCAATAATTACTTTTTATTATGATAATAATTATTGGATCAAATATTGCCTAAAAAAAAATAACTTGACCAAATAAATTAAAGAAGAAGCAGTAAAACTGAATAAAAAAATTAATAAAAATCCCACAATTTAATTTTCATCGAGCAAATCCTCAAATCAATTTCTTCATGAAAATAATTACTTTTCATCATAACAATATTTACTTTGAAATAACTAAGAAAGAAATAAATAAATATAAAAAAGTAAAAAAGAATAGATATTAAAAACACAAGAATTAAAAGAAAAATAAACAAAAAAATAGTAAAAAATTGAGAAAAAGTAAAACAAAACGAAAAAAATAACGAAAAAAATAACAAAAAGTATACTGGAAAACAAATATAAGAAAACAAAACTGTTGGGAACCTTGTGGAATATCCTAATCCTTGTTTTGATGATACCAAAATCCATAGGTCTTAATTGTAATAGACTAGAACTGTTTGAACTCAAGTGTTAGAGTTCGTTTCTAGTTTAGCTTGCGGTTCTGAAGACTGAAGACTGAAGGACGAAGGACTAAAGTGAAGACTGAAGATACCAACTGAAGTATCAGTTGAAGAATCAGTTCGGAACTGATTACTTAATGCGTGCCGCGTGGACTCAGCGGACTGATACTAAAGTCAAGTATCAGTTAAACATTCTTCGTCGGACTGAACTTCCAACGTTCAAAAGGAAGCTACGTACTCACATAGTACAGTCGCATTAAATGCAGAGAACTCAGGATCATCCCTCTCTGCAGAGGTCATTCCTATTTGGTGGCTACTTTATCAGAGACGTCACATCTCCTGCTCTTCAACATAGCGTTCCCACCAAACAAGGAACCTCGAAGATTGAAGCCTCAACCCAAATTCGAAATGCTCTCCAACGGAAGAAATCTTGAAGACGTTCTCCGTCAACGGATCTATTCAAGACCTCTCTTATAAATAGTGATCGAGGATCACTTCAATCTTCACCGATTCAACGACATAAGCTGAAACTCTGCCAAAATAGTTTCTCAGCCAAAAGCTTAACCTCCCCAAAGCTTGAATCGAAGAAGAGAATTCCAAAGCCAAAAATCAGTCACTGCTGATTACACACATTCTCTTAGACCTTATGCAAACTTCTATTTACCCAGAAGCCTAGGTCAAACTTGCTCCAAAGAACTTGTTCTTTGAAGTATAGTTGGCAAGATTTCAAACCTCCTTTCGAGAGATAGAATCGAGTGTTTGAATGGTAAGGAGTTCAGGAAGGTACTCTGACTCCGTGAGATCCTAGCGCGGGTTGTGCTAGGAGTGAGAAATCCAACGCGAGTGAAGTGTTGGTACTGAAGAGTGGAATCTTCAGTGGTACAGTTGTGTGCACCCGGCAAGCACACGGTTCGGTTTGCAGTGCACCAGTTAAGCACTTACGGAGTGGATTGTTGGTCTGATCAACCGACCGTGGATGTAGGAAGTATTTTTCGAACCACGTAAAAGTCTCTGTGTTATTTACAGCTTTCAGTTTTACATTCTTACTTGTGTTCTTTCATTTGATAAACTGAATACTGAATAACTGCAAAGAGAAATCTAAGACTAACAACGTGTTCAACCGAGGCTATTACGAAACAAAGTTATTTCCGCTGCGTATGATATCAGTCTGACTGATCTATCATCTGATAGTCAGGAAGAGTGATATCATTTATGTTTTAGCAAACTCGACTGAAGCCTTTACGTGCATCACTTAAGTTCGAGTAACTTAACTGATAACTCCTTACTGAAGAGTTTTCAGTATCAGTCGTCAACCTTGTTTGGTCAAAACTCCTCTTTGTTAACAGGTGTCACAGTTTACTTGTAAAGTTTTGGTATCAGAGCAGGTTGTTCGCAAGAACATTCTGTTTCTGATTAGGTTCTAATTGAACTAGATCCCTTTTCTCAAAGGTCTCGAAAAACTTTTCTCTTTCAAAAAGTGTTTGCTTTTTTTTTTTTTTTTTTTTTTTTTTTTTTTTTTTATGGAGACTAACTACAGCAGATTATCCTCTCTACCTATGTTTAGTATTGAAAAATACGACATATGGAAGTTTCAGCTTGAAAGCTTCCTCACCGCCCAACATTACCGAATGTGGGAAGTCATCACCAACGAATCAATCACCATCATCGAAACCGTTAAAAGAGTTCCCGTTGATCCAAATCGGGATCCATACGATGAGGTCCAGATCAAGCAAAAGGCAGACTTCACCACAGAAGAAAGGAAGCAAGAAGAGCTAGACAACCTTGCCAAAAACATCATCTCCGGCACCGTTCCTGACAAGCATGTCACTAAGATCATCAAGTGCGGAACTGCAAAGGAGATGTGGGACATTCTTGAAAGAATGTACGTAGGTTCCGAGGAAATCAAGGAGAATAAGCTATCCATAGCTTGCCAGAAGTTCGACTCCTTCCTCATGCTCAAGAATGAATCTGTCGACGAGATGGAACTCAGATTCAATCAAATCCTGAATGAAGTTCAATCCATCTCGAATGACAAGTACACACAACGAGAAATCAACCTGAAGATTCTTCGAGCACTGCCACGAGGAGAATGGCAGATCTACTCAGTCGCTCATCAGAATAAGCCTGGATTCAGTCAGCTCCCGACAAACAAGCTTTTCTCTGATCTCTTGGCAAATGAGTTCAACATCCAGAGAAATCTTGGAATCAAGAAGGCTGGAGGATCAGACGAAGATGGTCCTTCAACCTCAAGAGGAGCAGCACTGAAAGCTTCAGCGAGAGAAAGCAAGAAGCAAACGAAAGAACCAGCGGAACTCAAGCCCGATGACTTATTCAGTCAATATGCTTTGTTGACTGAAAGATTCAACAAGATGGAGTCCAAATTCCGCAAGTACAGAAGGTTCCACAAGCAGCACTACAAAGAAAAGGAAAGAGAAAGAAACTCCAGACATTCCACTGATCGAAGCGGAGAAAGAAAGTCAGCTGCTTACGACATCAAAGACATGGAATGCTTTGGATGCAGAAAGAAAGGGCACTTTCGAAATGAATGCCCTGAACTGACTCAATCTGAGCGCAAAGAGCTGAAAGCCAAGAAGGATCGCAGTTATGCGAAGAAGAAAGCGATGGTTGCTGACGATGCTGAATCTTCCGAAGACACATCAGAATCATCCGACTTCAACTCTACCAGCTCAGATGTTGAGAGCCAAGCCCTGATGGCCATTGAAACTGAAAGCGTGGCTGACAACAGCTATGACAATGGATGGAATGAATGGTTCAGAGGTAATCTCTCATTCAAAGAGTCCTTATATTGATAACTTCCTGATGTTTTCAGGAGACCACTCAGAATCTGGAGAAAGCTCAGCTGATGAAACTGACGAGTTCGATCAGCTCATAACTGATCACTGTCAGTTGAGGAAAATATTCGAAGATCTCCTCAAGCAGAATTAAAAAATGAAAAAGGAGATCAATGATGAACGAGCTAAGAATCAGACAATCATCTACTTTCCGGATTAAACCTGTCTTGATCAGCTGATCATGGAGAACAGTCGACTGGAAGAAAAGCTCAGAATCTTCAACTCAGAATGTGACAGAGCGTCTCATGAAATCAAGAGGCTCAATCACAAACTAGAGGAAACAGTCAAAGACTGCATGATGAAGTCTCCCATGATGAGCAACTTTCCATCAAAAGGCCTTGTTGAAAGCATTGGAGGAAAGGTTGCAACTGATAAAGGAAAGAATGTCATGATCAATGCAAAGGACGATACTTCTGAAAACACCACATCAGAAGAATCAAGAGATCATGATATGGATGAAGTTCACAAATGCAAACTGATGGCAAGGACAAATGTTCCACCTCCACGGAGCTACAGACGAGCAAAGGAGGCCCCCAACCAGATCATCCTACTGAGAAGACTAGAAAGCAGATTTCAATCAAAGATCGGGGAAGGAACATCAAGAATCCAGAAGAATCTTCCTCACCAGTCCAGGGGGAAGAACAACTACATCAGTCAGAAACTGAAATAAGTTCAGTTTCAGAAAGAACAACATCCATGGAGACAAAGCAATGATGGGTCCAGACGAGCCAAGTGACATCCACGATGACAAGCGACTGGACTTCATATGACTCATGTCTCACGACATCAGTTAAGTCTCCATCAGTCTGGAATGACTCGAGTATCTCAAGGAAGATACTTTGTCAAGCAAAGGAGACCTCAACAACTCATCAGACAAAGCTTCTACAAGAGTGAGGTTCTCAAAAGGAAAGCTCAACAGAAAATTGATCATGTGCCAACTGAAGCACCGACTACTTCAGTCAGACAAACAGAAAAGCACAAGAGATCAGGATCAAGATCAGTTCTGAAGCAGATATGGGTTCCAAAAGGAACACGAGCTAACAATGAAGGACCCAAACATTAATGGGGTACCTAAATTAATTCTTCATTGCAGGTCAATAACAGGAAACACAAAAAGAAGGAAGAAGTTAAAGCCTCAATCAGAACATGGTATCTGGACAGCGGCTGTTCGAAGCACATGATGGGCTACAAAGAATATCTAACTCAATACATTGAGAAAGCTGGATCAAAAGTTGCATTCGGAGACAACTTAATCGGAGAAACAAAAGGCTATGGTGTGCTCGACATGGGTAACGCCAGTATCAGTAATGTTAGCTATGTTTCTGGACTAAAATATAATTTGTTGTCTGTGAGTTAATTTTGTGACAGCGGTTTCGCAGTGAAGATCAAAAAGGATGAATTCACTGTCAGAAACAGTCAAAGAAAGGTGGTTCTGAGAGGGATCAGACAAGGAAGCCTCTACGTTGTCTCATGGGAAGATAGCCCTCCAGAAACATGTCTCATCAGCAAAAGCAGCTTGGAGCTCAACTGGCTGTGGCACAGGAGACTCAACCATCTTAACTTCAAGACGATCAACAAGCTTGCTAAACATCAACTGGTAGAAGGTCTGCCTTCTATTGTGTTCCAGAAGAAGCAAGAATGTGAAGCATGTCAAATAGGAAAGCAGACAAGGACGTCATTCAAGTCAAAGTCAGGACACTCATCTGAAAGAATTCTTCAACTACTTCACATGGATCTGTTTGGACCAATCTCTCCAAGAAGCTACAACGGTATGAAGTACACCTTAGTTGTTGTGGATGCTTATTCACGATATACTTGGGTTATCTTTCTCTACACCAAGAGAGAGACACTGCTGGAATTGCCAAAGCTGCTGAGAAGACTGAGCGTCGAAAAGAAAGTCAACATCATCAGCATTAGATCAGATCGTGGGACCGAGTTTCTCAATACTGTCATTCGTGAGTATTGTGAGGAACAAGGAATCAGTCATCAAACTTCTGCAGCAAGAACTCCTCAACATAATGGAGTTGCAGAAAAAAGAAACAGGTCTTTGAAGGAACCAGCAAGGACGATGCTAGCCGAATCAAAACTCCCCTTGAAGTTTTGGGCTGAAGCAGTCAACAACGCATGCTACACGCAGAATCGCTCCTTTCTTACTCAAAGATATGGAAAAACTCCATACGAAATATGGAGGAACAGGAAGCCTTCAATTGCATATTTTCATGCTTTCGGTTCTAGGTGTTTCATCCACAACAATGATAAGAAGAGGTTAAACACATTCGATAGCAAGGTTGATCCAGGAATTTTTCTTGGATACTCTGGAACAGAACGATCCAGCAAAGCCTATCGAGTGTTAAATTTTCAAATTCTTTGTGTTGAAGAAACACCACATGTTGTCATTCATGAGTCTACATATGATTTCAGAAAATAGGAAACTGAAAGATGTGTTGAGAACACTGAAGTTTCCAAGATTGAAATCGACAACACCGAGCCTTCTACTATCTTGGTGTGGGGACCAGGAAAAGATGAAGATACTGAAAAGCTTCAGTATCAGAAAATCAGTCAAAGGTCTGAAGCTCAGACTGGAGCCAATGCAGATGCATTAGTCAAGGGGGAACTCCAGTTGCTGAAGAACGAGTTGAACATGCCGAAGCAGCTCCAGCTCAACTCTCCCCTGCTCCAGAAGGTGCTCAAAACTCCAGAACCATTCTGACTGAAGAAGCCCCACCATCACCAGAAAAGATCAAGAAGTATCGAAGATGGTTTGAACTCCATTCAAAGGAGAACATCATTAGAGAACCATTAGACGGTGTCAAGACTCGAAGATCAATGTGCAACCTCGTCTTTGATATCAACCAGAACTGCATCAACGAAGATAAGAATTTCATCTGTTTCTTATCATCTACAGAGCCCAAGGATGTCGAAGAAGCTCTGAAGTCCACTCAATGGGTCATCGCAATGCAAGAAGAACTCAATGAATTAAATCGAAATTCAGTTTGGGAGCTTGTGGATCGACCAGACGATGCAAAGGTGATTGGTTTGAAATGGATTATCAAAAATAAGAAAGACGAAGAAGGAAATGTTGTGAGAAACAAAGCAAGGCTTATAGCAAAAGGTTACAGTCAAGAAGAAGGTATCGACTACGATGTGACGTTTGCCCCAATTGCTAGATTGGAAGTAGTCAGACTCTTCTTAGCCTTCGCAGCTCACATAGGATTCAAGGTACACCAGATGGATGTGAAGTGTGCATTTCTCAATGGAGTGCTCACCGATGAAGCATACGTGGAACAACCTCCAGGCTTTGAGGTTGCAGGACCAGAAAAGGTGTACAAGCTGAAGAAAGCGCTCTATGGCTTGAAGCAAGCTCCAAGAGCATGGTATGATACTCTCTCCGAGTATCTTGTTGAACAAGGTTTCAAGAAAGGATCGGTGGACAGAACGTTGTTCACTCTCAAAGAAGGAGAAGATCTTTTACTTGTTCAGATTTATGTCGATGACATAATTTTCGGATCCAAATCCGAACGCATGTGCAAGAAGTTCGCTGATATCATGACTAACAAATTCCAGATGTCCATGATGGGAGAAATTAATTTCTTTCTAGGATTGCAAGTCAAGCAGACCAGCGAAGGAATACTGATCAATCAGTCCAAGTACGCCAAAGAACTGATCGCCAAGTTCGGTATTCAGCACATGAAATTAGTCAAGATCCCAATGAATACAAACTGGAAAGTTGATCCAGGATCAGAAAGAAAATCTGTATCTTCAACCAAGTACACAGAAATCATTGGATCATTGCTGCATTTAACTGCGAGCAGACCAGATAACGTATATGCAGTCGGGGTTTGTGCAAGATATCAGTCAGATCCAAAGGAAGCTCATTTGGATGCAGCAAAGCGAATTTTGCGATATCTCAAAGGCACACCCAATTTAGGATTATGGTACCCAGCAGATGACGACTTCAAGCTCACCGAATATTCAGACTCAGATTTTGCAGGATGCAAAATTGATCGCAAATCAACCTCCGGAACCTGTCAATTCCTAGGCAACAAGCTCATCTCATGGTTTTCAAAGAAGCAGACTTCAGTCGCCACCTCCAGAACTGAAGCTGAATATGTTGCTGCGGGAAGTTGCTATTCACAACTCCTATGGTTAGTCCAACAGTTGAAGGACTATGGTATAGACGAAAAGGAAGTCCCAATCTATTGCGACAGCTCCAGTGCTATTGCAATCTCCCAGAATCCAGTTCATCACACCAGAGTCAAGCATATTGCTATTCGACATCACTTCATTCGTGATCATGTCGAAAAGAAGGATATCTCTGTTGAATGGATTCCAACTGCTGTTCAGAGAGCAGACTTGCTGACCAAGGTTCTTCCAGAAGAAAGGTTCAACGATCTGTGTGGAAGGATCGGCCTCATCAACCCAGAAGAGTGATGCTGTGTTTGAAGATTTTCTCAAACAGTCATGCTGACTGGTGGTCAACCAACTGCTGTTCTACGACCGCTGACGTGGAAAGCAATGAAGACAAGCGCTCATCTGAAGAGAAGTCATCCTGATAAGTCAACCAGGATCAAGTGGTATCGACTGACCACAATGATCAGTCGATCAGTAAGTATTTTTAAGCTTACTATTTAAAATCAGTTATATCAGTTATGAGCTTTGTGTTTTAAATTCAAAATCTTTCTCTAACTGGTCAATTTCTTTCAAAATCTTTAACTGATTGTTGGAAACTGGAATATCCGAGAAGGACAAGTATATTAAAGGAAAAATTCGTACTTGATTGAACTTGTCCTGATCTTTTCTAAAAATCTTTCCAACCTTTTGCCTCTGCAATCAAATTTCTGGAGAACCTCATTGACATGACATAATGCAATGATATCTCTCACCTTTTGAAGCTTCCGTCCCCTACAGTGACGGCGGACGTGAATTTTTACTTCAAAAATATTTTAGGCACAGTTTTCGAAAAACTTTTCATCTTCTTATTTGGTAAAATCTGTCTATTTATACCATGATGTCTTCACATATTTTCCGCATCAACTAACAACTCTCCACAGCCTTCACTGTGAGAAAAATTTCCAATCTTTCAAAAGTTTGCAGAGAAAAATTGTTCCGACAAAAGGAGAATTCAATGACTGCAAAGTCATGGAGTGGGAGAATGACGCTTACATATTTGGTCTTCACCGGACCCTTCCACTGGATTTCAACGTCTCTCCGACGTCAAAGTTTGCTCTACCCTCACTTGTATCCAGCGAAGCGAGTGTCTTCCATCCTCATGCCCGACCCATATGGTTTGAAGTACCTGTCTCAAGAAGACGGACTTCACCTAGTTCTCAGGAAAGCTTATCACCTTTTTTTGAAGCTTCCATGTGGTACAACAACAATGAGCAGGAGCTCGTTGTCAGTCGGCGCTACATCGATTGTGCTAGTCGTCACGACTACCACTGATTCGATTCTCCATCCTCACTTTCACTCCCTACATGTATGACGAGCCGCCTTTTGCCGTACTTCTTTCACCAAAAGGCTCGCCATGCATTTCCTTCATTTTCCCTTCCCACTTCTCGCACTTCTCTTTCCCATTCTTCCTTGTCTCTCTACTTCTTCCCTTAGACTGTATGCATAGCCGCATCTCATGAATATCTCCAAGATGCTATGCATACTTTCCTTTCCTTCACACTGCTCTTCTTCATCTCTCCGTCTCCTTCACTTCTCTGTCTACCTTCTCATCTCTCTACCTCTCCACTGGCGTCCTCCTCCTTCTGCATATCGGGACCCTTCCTATTCTCAAGTCCTCCCACGAGTGCTTGAGAGTCGGAGTTGAAGTCCTATCCGATCATAGCTTCCATCATCGGCTCTCTTTTTGATGTTTCCAAAAAGGGAGAAAATGGGAAGTCAGAGATAAACCTTCTCAAAGGTTTTTCCTACATCTTCTTTCTTGATTGAAGATGGTAAAGCAAAAGGATCACCAGAAGTTGTAAGGATGACGTTCTAGTAAAGACCTCAAATCAACGGAAAACAAGTGAGAGTGGAACAAGATTAGGAACACGAAGACAAAAAATGAAGATCAAGAAGTTCAAGGCGCAGCGATGCAGACTGCTGGAGTCGATGGGTTTCCCATGATGTTTTTGTTTTTCTTTTTACTCCAATGTAAGTCTTGCTCTGTACCATGACTGATGGCTTATCAGTCTTACTTTCAATGAAAAGAACTTCTTTTGATCTCAACCTGAAGACAATGACTCTTTGTCCAGGCTCTGATTAATGTTTTACTATCTTCTCCTTGTTCGGTGTTAGAACTGTTGCGTTCTTAACTCTAAGTATAAGTTTTTAGGTTCTATTGTTAAGGGGGAATAATATTCACTCTATTTTAGAACTTGTGCTCTGAGTTCAGTCTTTTTGTTTGTCTAGAACTGCTGTATGGTTTTGGCATCATCAAAAAGGGGGAAATTATTGGGAACCTTGTGGAATATCCTAATCCTTGTTTTGATGATACCAAAATCCATAGGTCTTAATTGTAATAGACTAGAACTGTTTGAACTCAAGTGTTAGAGTTTGTTTCTAGTTTAGCTTGCGGTTCTGAAGACTGAAGACTGAAGGACGAAGGACTGAAGACTGAAGATACCAACTGAAGTATCAGTTTGGAACTGATTACTTAATGTGTACCGCGTGGACTTTGCGGACTGATACTAAAGTCAAGTATCAGTTAAACATTCTTCCTCGGACTGAACTTCCAACGTTCAAAAGGAAGCCACGTACTCACATAGTACAGCCGCATTAAATGCAGAGATCTCAGGATCATCCCTCTATGCAGAGGTCATTCCTATTTGGTGGCTACTTTATCAGAGACGTCACATCTCCTGTTCTTCAACATAGCCCTTCCCACCAAACAAGGAACCTCGAAGATTGAAGCCTCAACCCAAATTCGAAATGCTCTCCAACGAAAGAAATCTTGAAGACGTTCTCCGCCAACGGATCTATTCAAGACCTCTCCTATAAATAGTGCTCGAGGATCACTTCAATCTTCACCGATTCAACGACATAAGCTGAAACTCTGCCAAAATAGTTTCTCAGTCAAAATCTTAACCACCCCAAAGCTTGAATTGAAGAAGATAATTCCAAAGCCAAAAATCAGTCACTGCTGATTACACACATTCTCTTAGACCTTAGGCAAACCTCTGTTTACCCAGAAGCTTAGGTCAAACTTGCTCCAAAGAACTCGTTCTTTGAAGTATAGTTGGCAAGTTTTCAAACCTCCTTTCGAGAGATAGAATCGAGTGTTTGAGTGGTAAGGAGTTCAGGAAGGTACTCTGACTCCATGAGATCCTAGCGCGGGTTGTGCTAGGAGTGAGAAATCCAACGCGAGTGAAGTGTTGGTACTGAAGAGTAGAATCTTCAGTGGTACGGTTGTGTGCACCCGACAAGCTCACGGTTCGATTTGCAGTGCACCAGCTAAGCACTTGTGGAGTGGATTATTGGTCTGATCAATCGACCGTGGATGTAGGAAGTATTTTCCGAACCACGTAAAAGTCTTTGTGTTATTTACAGCTTTCAGTTTTACATTCTTACTTGTGTTATTTCATTTGATAAATTGAATACTGAATAACTGCAAAGAGAAATCTAAGACTAACAACGTGCTCAACCGAGGCTATTACGAAACAAAGTTATTTCCACTGCGTATGATATCAGTCTAACTGATCTATCATCTTATAGTCAGGAAGAGTGATATCATCTCTGTTTTTGCAAACTCGACTGAAGCCTTTACGTGCATAAGTTAAGTTCCAGTAACTTAACTGATAACTCCTTACTGAAGAGTTTTCAGTATCAGTCGTCAACCCTGTTTGGTCAAAACTCCTTTTTGTTAACAGGTGTCACAGTTTGCCTGTAAAGTTTCGTTTTGATCTCTATCTTGAGATCACTCTGTTTTAGAGGAGAAAAATAACCCATAGGTGTATTCCCCCCATACACCTATTCGAGACCCTCCGGAGCTAACAATTTTCAAAAACAAGAAAGTCGAAGAAGGAAATGTTGTGAGAAACAAAGCAAGGCTTGCAGCAAAAGGTTACAGTCATGAAGAAGGTATCGACTACAATGAGACGTTTGCCCCAGTTGCCAGATTGGAAGCAGTCAGACTCTTCTTAGCCTTCGCAGCTCACAAAGGATGCAAGGTACACCAAATGGATGTGAAGCGTGCATTTCTCCATGGAGTGCTCACCGATGAAGTTTACGTGGAAAAACCTCCAGGCTTTGAGGTTGCAAGACCAAAAAAGGTGTACAAGCTTAATAAAGCGCTCTATGGCTTGAAGCAAGCTCCAAGAGCATGGTATGATACTCTCTCCGAGTATCTTGTTGAGCAAGATTTCAAGAAAGGATCTGTGGACAAAACGTTGTTCACTCTCAAAGAAGGAGAAGATCTTCTACTTGTTTAGATTTATGTCGATGACATAATTTTCGGATCCAAATCCGAACGCATGTGCAAGAAGTTCAATGATATCATGACCAACAAATTCCAGATGTCCATGATGGGAGAAATGAATTTCTTTCTAGGATTGCAAGTCATGCAGACCAGCGAAGGAATACTGATCAATCAGTCCAAGTACGCCAAGGAACTGATCGCCAAGCTCGGTATACAAACTGGAAAGTTGATCCAGAATCAGAAGGAAAAACTGTATCTTCAACCAAGTACAGAGAAATCATTGGATCATTGCTGTAGTTGACTGCGAGCAGACCAGATATCGCATATGCAGTCGGGGTTTGTGCAAGATATCAGTCAGATCCAAAGGAAGCTCATTTAGATTCAGCAAAGCGAATTTTGCGATATCTCAAAGGCACACGCAATTTAGGATTGTGGTACCCAACAGATGACGACTTCAAGCTCACCGGATATTCAGACTCAGATTTTGCGGGATGCAAAATTGATCGCAAATCAACCTCCAGAACCTTTCAATTCCTAGGCAACAAGCTCATCTCATGGTTTTCAAAGAAGCAGACTTCAATCGCCACCTCCACAACTGAAGCTGAATATGTTGCTGCGGAAAGCTGTTGTTCACAACTCATATGGTTAGTCCAATAGTTGAAGGACTATGGGATAGACGAAAAGAAAGTCCCAATCTATTGCGATAGCTCCAGTGCTATTGCAATCTTCCAGAATCCAGTTCATCACACCAGAGTCAAGCATATTGCTATTCGACATCACTTCATTCGTGATCATTGATGCGTCTTCGACTTTTGGGCCATTTGGCCCTATTTTTCTCTTTATTTGTGTCAGTACAGGTCTGTCCGGGGGAAAAATGAAGTTGTGAAGGAAGGAAGGTCAGTAGAGCGGAAACGGAAGAAATGCGGTCAGAATGGGCACTACCGAGCCCAGATTGCTAAGTCATGTTTACCAGCATGGAGCTTCGGCCAACAAGTACCTCTCCAATTCAACTTGGGGCATGGGAACCTGGAGCGACCACCTGGTATGAGCCATACCGATAAGAGCAGTCCATCTGATCGTTACCAGGAGAAGCAGACAGCCAGAGCCATAAAAGGAAGGTCAATCTCGGAGATCTCGAAGGAACAAGTGGGAGGTGAAGAAGAAACTGGAAGGATCGAAAGAATAGGAAAGGTTGACTAAGCTTGCAGCTGGACGCCATCTTCAATCGGATCAATCAAAGATTGAGCTAATTAAGGAAAGAAGATCCCGGCGAAGATTTGGAACCGGCGCAGTTAGGGTTAGACCTCTACCATCCGGCAGTATAAAAAGACTAACGGTGTGCAGCGTGAAGAGGTTTTTGGCACCGTGAAACTCTTGTTTTTACTTTAGCATTCAATTAAGTTCGCCGTGTGTGGCATCCGAAATAATTTACATTTTCGTGCTTTTCCCTTTTCCGTTGTGTTTCTACTTTTGAACAAGATCGAAGGCTTGAAGCCTAGGTACTATTTATCTATTCCAGTATTTCTTTTCGTTCTTTAATGTGTTTAATCCCTTTTGCATTCATGAATTGCGTTATGTGTGAGTAATTCCCTTGGTGAGGTTTTAGGGGTGGAAATAATTGTTGTTAACATGTAAACATTCGTGAGGCACTTGTTCTTTCGGTTGAATCTCGTGGTTCCGGAAGGATCTGTTCGAAACCATGGGCAGTAGGGGCCTAACGGGTGATCTCCGTTCGGTAAAACGCTGCCCATGTCAAGCAAAGGCCAGGGTATACCAAGGTACAACAATCGGTATGCCCAAGACCGAGTAGTTGAGCAGCGTCAACAAAAGGCGTTGTAGATCCAGAAGGTGGGGAAAGGGTTGATGGGATACACTGCCCTTCCTCAGCCTTGGGCTTCTCTAGAGACTATCCATCAACTGTGACGAGGCATAAAGCCATGGTTATCAAACGGGGAAAGCAATCTCGGCGCCGTAGCATGTCTATGACTGGTCGGCTGACAAAGCCGGAAATAGTTGAGTCCAGGAGGCATGTGTCACTAAAAGCGTGGAGTTGGGGACCTCGGGAGAGAAGGTTGATGAGGGCCATACTTGGTGAGTAACGGGTATGGCTACTATCTAAGGAGGAGTGAAGCACTGCCTTGTGACCGGGGATTGTGTGACCTTCGGACCAAGTGACCACAATGAGATCAACCATCCTATATGTGAAGTATAACCCCTTGAAACGCCCCAATGTCTTTGGGCCACGCCTTGGGCTTGTATGGATCATAGACGGATCATCAGTGTGCCTATGACCGAAACGAATGTTAACAACAGTTATGACCTAACCGAATAACCTCACCCCTTTGTTATTATTGATCTTGTTTATTTCTTGTGCAGAGTATACAGATTGAGAATTGTGACACCTCAGTTTGTCGTAGGAGAACAAAGTGGTTCCTCACTCCCTGTGGGATTCGACCCTACACTTACCGCTAAGGCTAAGTCCTTATTGTGAGAAGTAGGAGCGTGTATTGTCTGTACTGGGCATACACAAGTATTTTGTCCGCACCGCACGACGGGTGTGTGTCAATCATGTCGAAAAGAAGGATATCTCTGTTGAATGGATTCCAACTGCTGTTCAGAGAGCGGACTTGCTGACCAAGGCTCTTCCAGAAGAAAGGTTCAACGATCTGTGTGGAAGGATCGGCCTTATCAACCCAGAAGAGTGATGTTGTGTTTGAAGATTTTCTCAAACAGTCATGCTGACTGGTGGTCAACCAACTGCTGTTCTACGACCGCTGACGTGGAAAGCAATGAAGACAAGTGCTCATCTGAAGAGAAGCCATCCTGATAAGTCAACCAGGATCAAGTGGTATCGACTGACCACAATGATCAGTCGATCAGTAAGTATTTTTAAGCTTACTATTTAAAATTAGTTATATCAGTTATGAGCTTTGTGTTTTAAATTCAAAATCTTTCTCTAACTGATCAATTTCTTTCAAAATCTTTAACTGATTGTTGGAAACTGGAATATCCGAGAATGACAAGTATATTAAAGGAAAAATTCGTACTTGATTGAACTTGTACTGATCTTTTCTAAAAATCTTTCCAACCTTTTACCTCTGTGATCAAATTTCTTGAGAACCTCATTGACATGACATAATGCAATGATATCTCTCACCTTTTGAAGCTTCCGTCCCCTACAGTGACGGCGGACGTGATTTTTTACTTCAAAAATATTTTAGGCACAATTTTCGAAAAACTTTTCATCTTCTTATTTGGTAAAATCTGTCTATTTATACCATGATGTCTTCACATATTTTCCGCATCAACTAACAACTCTCCACAGCCTTCACTGTGAGAAAAATTTCCAATCTTTCAAAAGTTTGCAGAGAAAAATTGTTCCGACAAAAGGAGAATTCAATGACTGCAAAGTCATGGAGTGGGAGAATGACGCTCACATACTTGGTCTTCACCGGACCCTTCCACTGGATTTCAACGTCTCTCCGACGTCAAAGTTTGCTCTACCCTCACTTGTATCCAGCAAAGCGAGTGTCTTCCATCCTCATGCCCGACCCATATGGTTTGAAGTACCTGTCTCAAGAAGACGGACTTCACCTAGTTCTCAGGAAAGCTTATCACCTTTTTGTGAAGCTTCCATGTGGTGCAACAACAATTAGCAGGAGCTCGTTGTCAGTCAGCGCTACATCGACTGTGCTAGTCATCACGACTACCACTGATTCGATTCTCCATCCTCACTTTCACTCCCTACATGTATGACGAGCCGCCTTTTGCCGTACTTCTTTCACCAAAAGGCTCGCCATGCATTTTCCCTCCCCACTTCTCGCACTCCTCTTTCCCATCCTTCCTTGTCTCTCTACCTCTCCCCTCGGACTGTATGCATAGCCGCATCTCATGAATATCTCCAAGATGCTATGCATACTTTCCTTTCCTTCACACTGCTCTTCTTCATCTCTCCGTCTCCTTCACTTCTCCGTCTCCCTTCTCATCTCTCTACCTCTCCACTGGCGTCCTCCTCCTTCTGCATCTCGAGACCCTTCCTCTTCTCAAGTCCTCCCACGAGTGCTTGAGAGTCGGAGTTGAAGTCCCATCCGATCATAGCTTCCATCATCGGCTCTCTTTTTGATGTTGCTAAAAAAGGGAAAAGTGGGAAGTCAGAGAGAAACCTTCTTAAAGGTTTTTCCTGCATCTTCTTTCTTGACTGAAGATGGTAAAGCAAAAGGATCACCAGAAGTTGTAATGATGACGTTCCAGTAAGACCTCAAATCAACCAAAAATAAGTGAGAGTGGGACAAGCTTAGGAACACGAAGACAGAAGATGAAGATCAAGAAGTTCAAGGCGTAGCGATGCAGACTGCTGGAGGCCATGGGTTTCCCATGATGTTTTTATTTTTCTTTTTACTCCAATGTAAGTCTTGCTCTGTACCTCGACTGATGGCTTATCAGTCTTACTTTCAATGAAAAGAACTTCTTTTGATCTGAACCTGAAGACAATGACTCTTTGTCCAGGCTCTGATTAATGTTTTACTGTCTTCTCCTTGATCTGTGTTAGAACTGTTGCGTTCTTGACTCTAAGTACAAGTTTTTAGGTTCTATTGTTAAGGGGGAATAGTATTCACCCTGTTTTAGAACTTGTTCTCTGAGTTCAGTCTTTTTGTTTGTCTAGAACTGCTGTATGATTTTGGCATTATCAAAAAGGGGGAAATTGTTGGGAACCTTGTGTAATATCCTAATCCTTGTTTTGATGATACCAAAATCCATAGGTCTTAATTGTAATAGACTAGAACTGTTTGAACTCAAGTGTTTGAGTTCGTTTCTAATTTAGCTTGCGGTTCTGAAGACTGAAGACTAAAGACTGAAGGACGAAGGACTGAAGACTGAAGATACCAACTGAAGTATCAGTTGAAGAATCAGTTTGGAACTGATTACTTAATGCGTGCCGCGTGGACTCAGCGGATTGATACTAAAGTCAAGTATCAGTTAAACATTCTTCCTCGGACTGAACTTATCATAATATGATAGAAACATATTTACGCATATATAAAACCTGTAAAGAAATATGTAACCCATAATTTAAAATTCTGAGAACAATTACAGATTAATTCTGAGATTGGTGCTGATGAGAAGTGGATTATGTAGTTATTCTGATCAGACACTTGCGACATTTCCAGGACAGCGTAGTTACAACGACAACGGGATAGGGCTGGATCCTAGGTAACATCCTGCGATGAAAAACCCTTTCGAGATGACATCAAACGAAAACGTTGTTGGAGAGCATCGTGCCATTTGCCACCGCTGGAGGAAAAGACAAAATTCCGACAACTACTGACACGTTAGGTGACCTACACACCTATAGTCGTTGCCCAATACATGAGGAGTGCATGCTTACATGGGGAAAAATAATAGTATTCTATAAATAGTGATTCTTTTAGTATTTAGGGGTTACACATTCTTATTAGAGCATTTCAAAATACTATCTCTTCATTCCAGTTCCTAGATTTTGTGAACAGGTGATTAAACTTGTTAATAGTCGTAGAATCTTTATTCACGTTTTCTCAATTTTAAGACGTGAGGTGTTTGCATGTTCGTGGGTTCATATGTTTTAGAATTTGATGTTGCTTTCCAGGATGCCTAGTGAAGATTCACATCTTCACGTGATGATTTCGGGGGCTAGAACGCATAGATCTCCGCGAAATTATGATTTCTATAGCTTGTGTCAATGTTTGCTAGTCGTGTGGGGATTTTTTAAAGGGGGATTGTATTTTTTGGATGCTTGATCTGGGTGTTTTCGTTTCGATTGTTCACAGATTTCCTTGTCGTTATTATTGGGGATAAACAATTTTTTGTCAAAAAATTTAAGACTTTTAATATGCAAAATCTTGAGGTTTATGAGGGGTTTTAGAATGTTTTAAATGTTCTACGTGTTTCCTTTCTTTCTCTGATAATCTATCTAACGCCTTTCATATCAATGTCCTAGTGTTGTTCTCTTATCATATGTGTGGGGTTAATATTTGAGTGCAGGGTCATTACGGATTTCTTGTGGCATTTCCCTTATATTATGGTTAAGAATAGTGCATTCGAGTCTTCTGATTTTCTGGATTTTTATCTTATTGGGTGTAATCTATCTAACACCTTTCATATCACTGTCCTAGTGTTGTTCTCCTATCATATGTGTGGGGTTATTATTTGAGTGCAGGATCATTACAGATAATTTCTTATGGAATTTCCCTTATATTATGGTTAAAAATAGTGCATTCAGGTCTTCTAGTGTTTTGATTTTCTAGATTTTTATCTTATTGGGTGTAATCTATCTAAGGTCTTTCATATCAATGTCCTAGTGTTGTTCTCCTATCATATAGTGTTTTTTCGATTTTCTAATTTTCACAGGGCTGGATATTTATTATTAGGGTTCCTGGGGAATCTCTCGGGGGCCATGTAACAAATATCTGTGGATTTTTTTTTCTGGGTTTTCACTTTGTTTTATTAAGGGTTAATAGCCGAAAAATACACGAACTTTCACCGAATTTTCATATTGCACATGACCTTTAAAAATAGCCCTAGAATACACCACCTTTTAATTTAGTTGTAAATTGCACACGATGAAAATTCCGACAGCTCTTAAGTTTGACCGACGATGACATGGCATTACTCGTGGCTTTTTTTACACGATGGCAAGCCACGTGGGCAAAACGACGTCGTTTTGCCCAGAAATTAAATTAAAAGGTGATTTTAATTAAACAAAGTCTAATTAATTAATTAAACAAAGTAATCCGGTTCATCTTCTCCAACTCAGCTGCCGTCACGAATCCATCCTCCGCCATCTCTACTGGCAGCGCCACCTTCATTTCTTCAACCATGAAAATCTGGTTCATCTTCTGCTCCGCGCAGAGCGGCCAAGTAATCATGTGCAGCGCCATCTCTACCGGCAGCAGCGCCTCCAGATCCGGCTCCTCCGCACCCTTCCCCAGCGATTCGCAGCCTTCATCATCTCCCCGCTCTCCCTCCTCATCCCCAGCCCACCACGCCTTCTGCTTCACCGAATCGTGGATCTCCGCTGCCCACAATCCACCATCAATTTGTACATGTTTGTGCTCCTTCTTCTCTCATTTCTCATAGACACACACACACACACACGCGTTTCTGCTCCATTCCTACCGTAGCCGCCTAAAGCCCTAGATCCCCAAAGTTGCCGCCGCCTCACCCTCCTACAAACCCCTCTTCCTTCATCGTCCTTGGAGATGAGTGTCGTCCAACACACCAATTACTTCTCCCCGTGCTTTGATTTACGTTGCCCCACTGTCTCCCTCTTCCCCCACGATTTTCGCCGCCCCATCGTGCTCCTGTCCTAATTTCTCAGATCCGGACCGGCGCATTTCGAAACCTTAATTTCTGTAGTGGTCACAGGCTAAAACTCGCGCACCTGCTCTCCACCACTACCACCACCACCGTTTCCCCTCATTCCTAGGAGGAAGGCGGCGGTCGAGATTTGCAGAATGAGCAACGAAGGCAGTCCAGACGGGAAGAAGGTCCAGATGATAAATTAGGGGATTTTTCCATTTTTTTATTTTTATTTTTTAATTTAAAAGAGCTTGACAAAACGACGTCGTTTTGCTACATCGGAAAATCATCCACGTCAACAAAATCCGACAGCCACATCACCGCTGATCAACGTGTTAGTTAACACATGTGCAATTTGCGATTAAATTAAAAAGTGGTGTATTCTGAAGCTATTTTTGAAGGTCATGTGCAATATGCAAATCCAGTGAAAGCTCATGTATTTTTCGGCTATTAACCCTTTTATTAACAACTATTGTGAACGGGGTCATGGAGAACACAACTGTCACCAAGGATCTCGGCAGGGATTTTGACAGGAAAGCTCAAGGTCTTATGGCTAGTGTCCCTGAAATAAACAGGGATGCTGATGTTGTCGGGTCAACACTGATGGGATCGTCAGGACAAATTCCTACTATATCCCCTTCACCTCCTGCACTATCGAATGGAAGGTTGACTACTACTAGATCCTTTCTTCCGGGGATCAAACTGATAAACATCACTATAATGGAGCAAATGTTATCATTATTCAACTACGCGGTCATGAGATTGATGATGGGGATTCCTTTTACTCCGATGGCTCCTAATGCCTTGATCTCTACAACGATGGGCGGGGCAGGGATGCAGGTGCCACCTAATATTGATATAAGGGCTTTACTCGGCGATTAAATCCCTATTGTTAAAGGAAATACTCCGCCACTAATAACTAATGAGGTTGATACAACTAAAGATGACAACCAAGGTAAGCACTTTGGTGCCAGACCATTATATCCAGGAGATATGGACCTTATCGAGGATGTCGGAGATACATCTAGCAAGACCATACCTGTCATTAAGCGTCCTGGTAAAGAATTATAGATGGAAGATCCAGCCCTACTTCGGGAAAAAGGTATCGCTCATGCAGAAGCACATTCATGAAGTGGAAGTCGTTATTGAGGAGAACGATCACCAAACTGAAATATCGCATAGAGAGCGGGAGAGGGACATGAGAAAGCTCGATCTACACAAAAAGAACATTCAAGGTACAGAGAACACTCAGAGCACAAGGGTCATACTAAACGCAAGGCTGTCACATGCCACTCACGAGATAGAAACGAGAAGGAGAGGAAACAGATCATTCCAGACCTGATGATGGTGCCACAACTACGTTCAAGCCCTTTCTCCAAAGATATACTAGCAGATGTTTTACCCCGTCATTATAAACTAATTACTTTGGACTATGATGGGTTAGAGTATCCAGAGATGCATATGGCCAGGTTTGAAGGATTGGTTATCTTACACCAATACATTGAGGGAATCAAATGTTGAAATTTCTCCACCACATTATCAGGGTTGGCTCAACAATGGTTCCAAAAATTAGAACCATATTCTATTCACTATTCTGAAGATTTACATGATCTAATCATGTATCAATTCACAAACTCCCGACGCACTGTGAATACAGCGATGTCACTCATGGAAATACACCAGGAACAAACAAAAACACTGCAGAAAAATGCTGCTAGATTTAATACGATCTTGTTGGAAGTGCCAAAATTTTTCTGACAATATCATGGCTCGCCTGCCTGGTTATATCCACTTGGAGGAGGCCAAGGCCACTCGCAAGGCGGAGTATGAAAGGAACAAACCCAAGAAGGTCGAGAACAAAGCAGAGCATGGAGACAGCCTGACGAGCCCATTTTTCGTGCTCTTTTGAGTTTGTTTTTAGGTCTAGATCGAGTCATTTTCATGTGTTTGTGTGTGTTTGTGTCTGAGAGGACACATATTGGGGTACATAGGTGTGCAGGGATGTACAGGGCAGAACAGGTACCATTCTGGAAGAGAGGCATATAACCGAGTTCATACAGGGGAAAAGCATGCACTTTGCCCAAATCGAGTACCATACAAGATCGGATGATGTTTGAGCAGAAGGCCCAAAAGGCAGGGACGTGACCAGAGAAAGAGGGAAAAAATCCAAACGAAAGGAGGCCAAGAGTGAAGCTTGCATGCAGGCGTACACGGGCAAAGACACGACACCTCTGACGCGAATCCGAAAAAGGAAGGAGATCCACATGCCTTCCATGCACGATTCTTGCCAAACCAAAGAGGATATGCAGATTCTAGGGCAAGGCGCATAAGTAAATAACCTCATGCGAAACCTTAGCCCAGCCAGCGCCTAGTCCTGGGCCAAAGCCCTAGCTTATGCCTTCTCTATAAATATGGATGCACTGCCAGCCAGTAGGAGGTTCCACACTTCAGACTTTTGGCTGAGCGAGAGGCATGCAATGATCCAGGCCGACCCCCTACACGACCACTTTCTTCATTTGTTCCTTAGTCTTATTTTTCATGTATTGAGTGTATGAGACAGATACAAGGCTGAAAAACATTTTATTTTTGTGCTTTTATGTTTTTATTTGCTTTGCCCGAAGTTGGAGCCAACAAAGATTGCTTTTAACTTTTGCCCAGAAATCTTCAATACAAGTATGTTTTATTTTTAGAGGTTTTGGCAAATAAAATCACGAACTATTTTGAATTTGCAATTTTAACGTGACTTTTGAAGTGTGGCAAATTAAATCATCACCTTTTCAATTTTTGCAATTTCGTCCCCCCAAATTTTTTTCGATCGTTGGATTGTTGAATTGGAGTTTACGTGGATTAGTTCGCCACATAATATTCATGTTACGACGTTGTTTTCTACAAAATTGATTAATATTAAAAATTATGGTGCAAACACATGATACAGTCTCTTTATAATTTGAAGGAAAAAAATATTTGAAATTGTGCGAAAAGACGCCATTTAAGCCTCACAAAAATAGTACTATATTTACTAATCCACGTAACCTCCAATTCAACACTTTGACGACCGAAAAAAATTAGGGGGGACGAAATTGCAAAAATTGAAAAGATGGTGATTTAATTCGCCACATTTCAAAAGTCGCGTTAAAATTGCAAACTGGAAATAGTTCGTGATTTTATTTGCCAAAACTCCTTATATTTATTTCTATTTTGCCTTTACTTTTTAATTTTTGCCCAGAAATCCTACTCCACATAGTGTGGCTGATGCAGGAGGTGGTAGTATGCCTTTGGGCATGCTTATGACCATTTGAGTTCGCTAAGCCATAATGCGTTTTGGACATACCCGCACAACTACAGCTGAAAATCTACCAAGGCAGAGATAGGAGGGGAGTACACCTCCACCCAATATGAAGGGCGTGGATGAGGGCTGGGTGGACTCGTGCACGTGATATTATGATAATAGGGGCACATCTTACTGATCAAATGACCCATAACCAAAGACATGAAGGTACAATGAAAACCCTTGTATCGATGACCGAATAAATTACCCAATACCTTACTTAGACTATGCCCAGACTAGGTTTTCCTTTATTATTGATATTTTCTTGTTTTATTTCAACTTTAACTTATTTCCCAAATTTACATTCTGTAGTTGGCCAGAGTACTGGCAAGTGACACCTTTGCCCAGAGAGGGCAACCTTTTATAAATTGTGACATTGAGTACCGAGATACACCGACACTCTTTGGATTCGACCCTATACTTGACATTAACTAATCTTGATTGCAGGGCATAGAACAATTACAAATTTCATTTGCCCGAAGTCTTAACGACGGGCTTTGGGAAATTGGCGCAGTTGCCGAGGAGTCAGCGTTATAGTATTTTAGTACTCACATTTTCTGATTTGACCCTTCCCTTGTATGTTCACCTAATCTTGCAGGAGAACATGGTGATTTGTGGTTTGATCCTGAGATCGAGGTGAACGCAAGGCGTAGGACGACAGTGTTAAGGAGAGGCCGAGGTAGAGGATTAGGAGCAGTCAGAGCCTTGTTTGGACCTAGACAAGCCGGGATAGGAGATAACAACCCGAATGGGGGAGCAGAACCACCCCAGGAACAAACGCTGAGGGAAATGGTGTTCCCTAAAAACATGAACCTTAAACCATTGGGCATCACTTTGCCCGTGATCACTGATAATTGGGAGTTACGACACTCCTTCATACAGATTCTGCCCAAGTTCAGGATATGCCCGGAGAGGACCCTTAGAGACATTTGCAAGACTTTGAGATAATGTGCGGCATACTTAGAGCAAATGGAAACAAGGTTGAGTATATCCGCCTAATCTCGTTCCTGTTTTTCCTACAGGACGGTGCGAGGGAGTGGTTATACACTTTGCCCACAGAAAATATCACTTCATGGAAAATGATGCAGCATAAATTCTTTGAGAAGTACTTCCCCGCATCGAGGATCCAGAGTGCATGGAAGAGGATAAAGACCATACAGATGGGCATAGGGGAGACACTCTATGACTACTGGGCAGATTCAAGCAGATGTTGGCCAAATGCCCGCAGCATCAGATCTCTGACCAAGACCTCATTCAATACTTTGTTAATGGGTTGAGGCTAAATGAGAGGCTATTGGTCAATGCTTGTGGAGGATCGATACTCAAGAAAAATTGTCCAGTAAAGCTTTCAAGCTTTTTGCAGAAATGACGGAGGAATTTCGAGAAGATGGAGCGGTTGTACCCAAAGAAAACACACCCGTTGTGCCCCAGGATTAGAACGATTCCAAGGTGGATGAGCTGTGTGACGCAGTGAAACAAATGTTGGAGATGATGAAGCCCACGATCAAGAAGTCCGTCGAAGCATGCCAACTATGCTCTAATACCAACCACATGACGGACCAATGCCCATCCCAGTTCGAGGAAGAGCAAGTTAATGCCTTTGGGCATAACAACAACAACAACAATAATGGAGGGAACTATGGGTAGAAGCAGCACTATCACCAGAACGGTTAGGGTACCACCAACCATTGAGAAACCACGAGAACCTATGGTACGGGGTAATCACTACCTTGCCCACAATCAACCTCCAAATTTGCAACAGAATCAATAGCCGAATCAGGGCAAAGCTCCTACGATGAAAGCCATGTTCGAGTGCATGCAAGAGACCTAGAAGAGTGTGGCCAAGATCTTACAAGACAATGGGAAGTTCAAACTCGAGACCGGATGAGTCATACACAACTTGAACACTTAAATAGCCCACATGCAGCAGAACTTTTCCCAGGTGAATGCAAACAAGAACAATGGAAAGTTGCATGCCAGATCGTGTTGCCAAACAAAGCTCAAGTCAATGTAGTCAATTTGGAGAGTGGCAAGACTTTGCCGAAGTAGTGCATATGCCTGAAGAAGAGCCTGTACCCACAGACGATGAAGAGAAGATGGACGAGGAGATAGAGATGGAGAAACCCACCGAACCTGCCCCAGAACAGAGGAAGAAAGAGGACGTGCCCAAAGCCCAAGAAAAATCCAAGGTGGCCATAAAATCTCTCTTTCCAGGCTGATTAGTCAAGAACCGTGAGAAAGAGAAGATGAGCAGTTTGCTCAAAATGTTCCAAAAGGTGTAGGTCAATATCCCATTGCTTACAACACTGCGCACGATGACCAAATGGGTTTCTCAAAGAATTTTGCACCAGGAAGGTCATGTACATGGATGATGCAAAATTCGAAGTAGGGAAGCAGGTGTTGGCTGTGCTCAAGAGGGATATGCCCACAAAGTGCGAGGACCCGGGGATGTTCTACATCCCTTATATCATTGGGGACATGAGAATAGAGCAAGCCATTCTGGATCTGGGGGCATCCATCAACGTCTTGCCTTTGAAAATATATACGAAGCTGAAGATCGGACCACTCAAGCCCACATGAGTGGTGATCCAATTGGCGGACAGGTCAAGCGTATACCCTGAGAGCATAGTGCAGGACATATTGGTCAAAGTCCAGGACCTTATCTTTTCAACCGACTTCTACATGCTCAACATGGGGGATTCCAGGGCAAAGCCAGCAGTGATGCTTCTGGGCAGACCAATCCTGAAGATAACTTGGACCCAAATCGATTGTACAGCCGGAAAGCTAACATGCAAATTCGATGGAGAAACGGTGACCTTTGACCTATTCAAGGAAGCCAAACACCCTCTAGATATTGAGAGTGTAGAGTGTAGAGTTCGTGGATATCATGGAGCAATATGTTAACCATTATATGCCCATAATGCACATGAACAGAGAGTATGAGCATGACTGGGAGATGGAAGTTATGGAGGTCACTTTGACCAATGACATGGAGTACATGGGTCCTCTGCCCAATTCAAGAGGGAATCAGTACATCCTACTGGTAGTGGACTATGTGTCCAAATGGGTGGAGGCAAATGTAACTCAGACCAACGATGCACAGGTGGTGTCCAGTTTCTTGAAGACCCACATTTTTAGCTGCTATGGCGAGCCTAGAGCTATCATCAGCGATTAGTGCTTACTCAAGAAATATAGAGTCCAACACCGGGTGTCTACGACATACCACCCTCAAACGAATGGTCGAACGTGAGAGCAAGGGATCGTCCAACGAATGGACGAGCTCAAAGGGGGGTGTTTGACCGATTTGTCTAACAAGATCATCAAGATCATTCTAAGAAATGTCATTGATACGAACGGGAAATATTGGAGTACCCGGATTGACGATGGCCTCTGGGCATATCGGATAGCATTCAAAACTTCTTTTGGGATATCCCCGTACATGATAGTATTTAACAAGATGTATCATCTGCCCATTGAGCTAGAACACAAGGCAGTCTGGGCAGTAAACAAGATGAACTTTGATTAGGCAGAGGCAGAAGAAAACCAAAAGCTAAGCCTACAAGAGCTTGAGGAGATCCGACTTGAAGCCTATGAGAGTGCCTCATTCTACAAGGAGAAATTGAAGCTTGCACATGACCGTCTGATTAGGGCAAAGAGCTTCGATACAGGGCAAATGGTACTCTTGTACCAAACTCATTTCAAGCTCGTTGTAGGAAAACTTTCAACCAAGTGGGCCAGACCTTATGAGGTTCATGTGCAATTCCCAAATGGAGCTGTTGAAATCAAACACCCGAAGACTAAAAATATTTTCAAGGTTATTTGGTAAAGGTTGAAGGCTTACTTTGGCTAGAGCATGAAGATCTCTGGTCCCAACCCAAAGGACCTTGACACAAATTCGAACTAAGGAGTATTACGTCGTGCCCACGGTGTTAACCAAGGCGCTAGCCGGGAGGCAACCCGGTACTAGGTTTATTTTTGGTATTTTCTTTTATTTCCATTTTTATTGTTTTGTTTCCTTTTTGTTCGGTTTGACTGCCCTTCCAAGGTATTCCTTGCTCTGGGGGGCGTGTTCTCTGTTGTTTTCTTGTATAGGTTTTGAGCAAGCCTTCTGGGTCAGAGGGAGACGAAAGGTCACCCAGAAGTGCAGTGGACACAAGTAACCGTCGGTGGAAGGTAAAGGTTAGAAAACCTACAAAAAGTAACTGACGCCTACCACCCACGTCACCCTATAACCCTAGCCTCTACATACAACTAGCCTCTTCCACTATCTCTCAAACTTTCAAAACTTTTCACCTTCGTTCACATCACCCCAAATCCCAACCGCGGGCCATCATTACACCCTTTCCCTCTCCGAACAAAACCCCCTACCTCCGAACAAAATAGTCAAAACCTGACGAATTACCCTCAGCCAATACTTCATCAGCCGTTCCTCCCATCCACCCCTCCAAGCACCGAAAAGCTAAAGCCTCTAAATCCCAGGACATGTCAGCATCCGATCGGAGCCCTTCTCTAGTGGAAAGCACGCTATTGGAGCATTTGACGTCCGACGTCAAAGCTCCAAACTTGTTGGAGGAGACTATAGGCCCATCAGCCCATGCGCACTCATCGCAAAGGGCGAAGCAGTAGGAGACGATGGTGATTATCACCGAAATAGAGAGCCCTCAGGCGGGGCACAAGCATGCCTCTGCATTCGTGGAGCCCTCACCGGTAAAGAAGAGCATAAGAGAACCCTCCAATGTCGGTTCCACCCCATCATCCCATGAAGAGCCGCAAGACCAGATTGCTATAGGAGATGAAGCCAACGACAAGGTGGTGATTACCAGGAGTATGAAAGGAGTTCGCCAATCGTTGACGAGAAATCAGAAAGGAAAGGTATGGGTGACCCACACTTCCATGCTGTTGGATTTGTATACTGAAAGCAAGAACGTTTTACGCTTGTATACAATGATTCATGTGTTCACTATTTTATCTCCTATCTGATTGTGTTCATGATTGCATATGTATGTCCTTTATCTCTATATAAGTAGATTATATAGTGATTAATAGATCACAGAAGGTCATATAATTGGAATAAACTTAAGAGATATAAATAGATCACATCTGAGATGACTCTAGGACGAGTCGTTGGTCTAGGCTGCAGTATAGATGGAAATAGTTTGTCTTGACTATTTGTCTATATTGGTACGTCATAACGTATTGATAGGATCACAGTGAGATGTATTCTTTTGTCTGACATAAATGAAGAATCAAGATCTCGGTGACTTAATAAAATCTTAATACTAGTAATATTTCAGGTATATATGTTGATTCGTGTATCACTTTGATTTACTATGGGTGAGAGTTATATATTAACTTAAGTACTCTGTATCTTGGGTGATAGTGGTCAATATATGATATTTGGTTATTTGTATTAGTACCCGTATCCAGTATAGGATAATGACATCCCCTTAAGGAGCTCAATAAGGTTTATTGTGTTAAACCCTGCAGGTTGATTAAGTTCATGCGCAATAATAAGGTTTGAGTGGTACTACTTAAGAATTACAAAGAGATTAATTAATTTAAGTTGTCAGAGCTTTAATTAATTAATGGATGTCGGATATTTTAAATACGGAGATTTAATAAGTCTAAATACAAGCCTCGACTCATCATCGGTAAAAAAAGGGTAAGTCAGTATTGATTCTCTAGTGGAATGAATTAATACTTATGAATTAATTATGGTCTGGGTTGATCATAAGAATTAATTCAATAGGCCCATCTTTATTCCTTGTATCTGATCCCTGGACTGGTCCAAAGTCTCCTGAGCCCAGTAAGGAGTAAGGGACGCCTATTACAGTTATTGGAGCCTTAGAACTGTGTTTTGTCTTTAAATACAGATGTCTGCTCTCAGAATAATACACACAAAATTAGGGTTTTAGAGATAGAGAGCAGTAGGGGGCGCCGATTTCAAGGTGGTCGAATTCTCTGTGGGAGTTCTCATAGTTCGTTGTCCATCCAACGTTGGGAATTGAGCGGGATACAGTTCAGAAGGTCAGAACTGGAGTCATTCGATTCAGCTGTCAACAGCCTCTGCATCCAATTCACAAGTAAGTGATTCTAACTCCAATGTGCAGCACTTAAATTCATAGGAGCATGTTAGGAATTAATCGTTGTATGGTGAATTATGATATCTGAGAAATGATCCACGTGGGGCTACATCCTTCACATGCGCGCAAAGGTTGAAGCCCATGCGCAGTCTTTGGCTATGCCTAAGACCGTGGACTTCAGTGCCTTAAGCCAATTGAGCTTACCGGAGAAGGTGCGGGCAAAGTTCGCCACCATCGGATGGGAGCCATTTTTGGAGTGAAAGGGAGTTATGTACGAGGACTTGCTCAAGTTACATGCCCTTTGCATTTGCCATCGGATCATCGCCTACAACATCTTCGGGAAGCAGGACAACAGCAACGCTCTGGGACAACATGAGCTCTTCATCCTCTAGGCAATGGAGAACAGAAAACGCCTAAACTTCACCTCGTTTAGCTGTGCCCACATGAAGAACGTGATAAGCAAGACGGACGGGGCAACGCCTTTTCTTAGGTCATTTTCCCTTGAAGTTCATGGATTGCATGGCTGTGGGGCCTAAGGCTGGACCACCTTGCCCAAGATGCCAGAAGAAGCTTTCGACATGCCTACCCTGCACAAGATGTTTAGCATCTGCCCAGATGCATCAGGGAGGCCACGCATGCAAGATCCCCCAAAGCAAAAGTCGTCAGTTCCACCTGCCAATCCAAGACCCACTGCCAGAAGAGTAGGAAATTCCCAGAAGAGTGCCACCCCAGAACCGCTCGAGTTAGAGAGTGCGAAGGTTCTAGATCAAATACTTGAGATCGTGACGGAGATACGAGATGCCCAGCGTGCCCACATGGAGCACACCGGATTCAGGTACCCTGGACCCCCCTGATTTTTGTCCTCCCTTGTCATTTTTCTTTTGTGTGTTTTCTGTTTTGTTTTTGTTTTTGCCTTTGTGTGTGTTTTATGTATGTCTTCTGTTTCCCCCTCCATGTTTTGGCTTGCCACTTTGCCTAAGGAAAAGTGTGTGAGTGGGAGGGAGATTGTCCTTTTGCTTTTTCTTTTATTTTGTATCGTGTCTTTGCCTTCCTGTTCACACCCTTTTCTAAAAGCAAAGTGTGTGAGTGGGAAGACATCTGTCGAGGTTTTGTGATGTCTTCAGTTTGGGATCTCCATACTCAGGTACTTTACTTTGGACAAAGCGTGTTGTTTGTCTGTTTGTTAAGAGTCTGACCAAGCATGAAGTGTAACTTGAGTTCTAGGCATGATGATTATGTGCTGTTTATTTGAGTATTAGATTTGAGCATGCCCAGAGATAGTGAGTATGAAGGATTAATATTGTTGAGCAAATATCCTGTGAGGTTTAAGCTTATCATGCAAAATCTATTCAAATCAAGCATGATTTCATTTCCGTGTGCATTTTGTTCTCTGACTTTGAGTGGAACTAGAACTTGCCTACATTCTGGCCAAAGCCTCATTGAATTGGTCTATGGAACTTAGATGACTTAGGCATTTTCTTTCACGTGCCCTACATACTGACCCTTGTACAGCCCCTTTGAGCCTGATTGTTTCAATTAAAAAATCACTTAAAATTTGCCTAGATGAATGAGCCTACCCGATGAAATGAATTAGGGCAAAGAAGAAGTCAAAGGGAAAGAGAAGTAGTACGAATAAAAGGGGGAGGGGTTATGTCTATGATCACCGATTTCATTATGCCCCTTTTGTGAAAATAAAAGGAGAAAAAAATAAGGACTGAAAAATGAAAAGAAAATTATAAACAAAAATGAGTCCAAATGTTGTTTTGTGCTTAGGCCCGTAAAAATTGGGCAGAGTCTGATGTAAGAAAGGGACATGTAGCTATGCCCGGAACTGAATTCATTTGACCTTAGTCCAGAGCCATATATTTTTCTACCCATGCCTTAAGCCACATTACAACCTTGATAAAACCTAAGGATGAGGACCTAAGACCAATATTTTTGAGAGGCAGAAGCATAAGAAGGCAGGCAAGCCTAAGGTTAACGCTCTGGTTAGAGAATACGAGCAAATGCACTTAGCCCATATACACATAGAGATGAGTGTTTGGTGAGGAACCACCACTGTGCCCAACATATATCCTGACTCGCTTGAGGGCATAATCTCTATGTACTATGTTGCATGCATGTATGACTCTCTGCCCATGATGCTTATTATTTTAATTACTTTGGTCTGTGTTTGAGTCTTTCTTTTCCTTGTTTTCTTCATTTCTCGTTTTGGGCAAGACATAATTACACGCTTGAGGACAATGCATTCTTAAAGTGTGAGTGTGACGATCCTATTTTTCGTGCTCTTTTGAGTCTGTTTTCAGGTCTAGATCGAGTCATTTTTGTGTGTTTGTGTCTGGAAGGACATATATTGGGGCACGCAGGTGTGCAGGGACATACAGGGGCAGAGCAAGCTTCTTGCCCATATCGAGTACCGCGCGGGATCGGGTCGTGTTCAGACAGAAGGTCCAGAAGATAGGGACGTGACTAGAGGACGAGGGAACAAAGGCAAAGGAAAGGAGGCCAAGAGAGAAGCTTGCATGTGGGCGTACACGAGCAAAGGCGCGGCACCTCTTACACGGATTCGAAAAAGAAAGGAGATCTACTTACCTTCCATGTGCAATTCTTGCCAAACCAAAGAGGATCTGCAGATTCTAGGGCATGACGCATAAGGAAAGAACCTCATGCGAAACTTTAGCCTAGCGACACCTAGTCCTGGGCCAAAACCCTAGCCCATGTCTTCTTTATAAATATTGATGCAGTGCCAGCCAGAAGGAGGTTCTACACTTCAAACTTTTGGCCGAGAGAGAGATGCGTGCACTGATCCAGGCCGACCCCCTATGCGGCCACTTTTCTTATTTATTCCTTAGTCTTATTTTTCATGTATTGAGTGTGGAGGCAGATAAAAGGCCGAAAGGTAATTAATTTTGTGCTTTATGTTTTTATTTGCTTTGCTCAGAGTTGGAGCTGACAAAGATTGCTTTTAACTTTTGCCCAAACATCTTCAATACAAGTATGTTTTATTTTTATTTCTGCTTTGCCTTTACTTCTTTAATTATGCGTAGCTAAGTTTATACACCTGGTATGAACTAAGTCAACGTTTGGTATATATAGGGTAATAATAATTCGTGAGGTCAAAACGTACTTAATAATCATGCAAACATGTTCCCGAAGCATTAGACCAGATTCTAATACAACTTGGGCAAAGACCAAGCTACAAGCAATACGTGGGCACAAGTTTGGAGAAATTCTACTCCACATAGTGTGACTGATGAAGGAGGTGGTAGTATGCCTTTGGACATGCCTATGACCATTTGGGTCCGCTAAGCCATAATGCGTTGTGGGCATACCTGCGCAACTACGGCTTGATATGGGGAATCTATCAGGGCAGAGCAAGAAGGGGAGTAAACCACTACCCAATATGAAAGGTGTGGATGAGGGCTGGGTGGGCTCGTGCACGTGACACTGTGACAATGGGGGCATAACTCGCTAATCAAACGACCCATAACCAAAGACATGAAGGCACAGTGAAAATCCTTGTATCGATGACCGAATAAATTACCCAATACCTTACTTAGACTATGCCCAAACCAGGTTTTCCTTTATTACTGATATTTTCTTATTTTATTTCAGCTTTTACTTATTGCCAGATTTACATTCCATATTTGGCTAGAGTACTGGCGAGTGACACCTTTGCCCAGAGAGGGAAATATTTTATAAATTGTGATATTGAGTATCGAGATACACCGAGTCTATGTGGGTTCCACCCTATCCTTGACATTAACTAATCTTGATTGCAGGGTATATGACAATTACAAATTTCATTTGTCTGAAGTCTTAACGACGGGTTTCGGCATAGCCGTTATCCTAATAGGATACCTTTCAGGGGATTAGCTCCCAGGGTCCCTCCTCCAGACATGCAATCCAACCAAGGGCGGGAGCAGCAAGATCACATGGTTGTGCATACGGTAAACCAGCTAACCGAGCCACATGAGAAAAATTTTTACCTAATCAAAGATGAGCCATGGTTCAAAGCACCACAAGATTATGTCCCAAGAGCATCGAAACCTGGAACGAATGGTCTCTTATGTACTTATCACAATTCTTACGGGCACCCCACTTAATATTGCAGACATCTTAGACACCAAATTGAGATGTTGGTTAGACAAGGGCGATTAAACAAATTCATGCAAGGAGTACTGCCTCCGCATCATGGTTACAATCGTGACCGCAAGGCTGGATCAGAGCACTATGGTAATTGAGAGGAAAGGCGATTGCCTAGTCCGCCGCAAGATCCAAAAAAGGTAGTACATATGGTTATAGGGGAAGAAGAAACCACTACTTCCAACCGAGCAAAGAAACAAATTATACAAATCACCAGAGTTGGGAGTTATCCCAGATAGGTGATGTCGGTTTCAAAGGGAGAGGAAGAACCCAACAACAGTTCTAGGTAAGAAAAAGACTGAACTCAGAGCACAAGTCCTAAAACAGGGTGAATACTATTCCCCCTTAACAATAGAACCTAAAACTTGTACTAAGAGAAAGAACACAACAGTTCAAAAACAGAATGAGGAAAAGACATAAAAACATTAATCAGAGCCTGGACAAAGAGTCATTGTCTTCAGGTTGAGATAAAAAAGAAGTTATTTTCATTAAAAGAAAAGACTGATGAGACATCAGTCAAGGTACAGGGCAAGACTTACAAGGGAGTAAAAACAACAAAATAAAACACATGGGGAAACTTATGGACTCCAGCAGTTTGCTTGGCTGCGCCTTGAACTTCTTGATCTTCATCTTCAGTCTTCATGTTCCTGAGCTTGTTTCACTCACACTTGTTTTCCGTTGACTTGAGGTCTTTACGACTAACCTTCCTTATGATCATCTTGATGATCATTTTGCTTAATCAACTTCAGTCTTTTGAGAGGATAAATCTCTGAGAACTTTCACCCTTTTTGGCAACATCAAAAATGAAGAATTGACTGAAGGATGAAGCTAGGATCACGCGAGGGTTGAAGGAGGCTCGCAAGAGGATCCAGAGAAATGTGCTGGGGGTGTGATGGAGGTGGAGAATATGAAGGTTTAGAAGAAGAAAGTGAAAGAAGATGGTGAGGAAAGAAAATGGGGGAGACGAAGAAAGGGACAGGGGTTGGTTTGCATAGCTCTCAGAGATAGAAGAGTAAGAACGGCCATCATGCAAACCGAAATAGGGTGAGGAGAGGTTTCTTGAAGGAGAAAGAGAAGAGTAGGTTGAGAAGTGTGTGGGAAAGGAAGATCAAATCAGTGACAGTCGTGAGGACAGCCACCTTCGATGTTGCGCCGGCTGACAACGAGCTCCTGCTCATTGTGGTTGCACACAAAAAAGTGTGATGCTTGCCTGAGAACCAGGTGAAGTCTATCTTTTTTAGACAGGTACTTCAAACCGTATAGGCCGGGCATGAGGATGGAATACACTCTCGTCGCTGGATAAAAGTGAGAATGGAGCAAGCTTTGACATCGGAGAGACGTTGAGATCCAGTGGAAGGGTCCGGTGAAGACCAAGTATGTGAGTGTCATTCTCCCACTCCATGACTTTGTAGTCATTGATTTTCTCCATTGTCGGAACAAAATTTTCTCTGCACTTTTTGAAAGATTGAAAATTTTTCTCACAGTGAAGGCTGTGGAGAATTGTTAGTTGATGCAGAAAACAAGCGAAGACTTCAAGGTATAAATAGACAAATTTTACCAAGAAGGAAGATGAAAAAGTTTTTCGAAAACTGTGCCTAAAATATTTTTGAAGAAAATTTCACGTCCGCCGTCACTGCAGAGGACGGAAACTTCAAAAGGTGAGAAAGATCATTGCATTTTGTCAAATCAATGAGATTCTCAAGATTTTCATTTCAGAGGCAAAAGGTTGGAAATATTTTTAAGATAAGATCAGGACAAGTTAAATCAAATACAGATTTTTCCCCTTTTTAAAAGTACTTGTCCTTCTCGGATATTCCATTTTCCAACAATCAGTTAAAGATTTTGAAACAAACTGATCAGTTAGAGAAAACTTTTGAATACAGACAAAAAGACTCATAACTAAAATAACTGATTTTAAAGAGTAAGTTGAAAATACTTACTGATCGACTGATCATTGTAGTCAGTCAATACCACTGATCCTGGTTGACTTATCAGGATGAGTTTCCTTCAGATGAAGACTTTTCTTCATTACTTTCCACGTCAGCAGTTGTGGAGCACCAGTTGGTCGTCCACCAATTAGCAAGACTGGTTGAGGAGAACTCCAAACACCGCATCACTCTTCTGAGTTGATGAGGCCGATCCTTCCACACAGATCGTTGAACCTTTCTTCAGGAAGAGCTTTGGTCAGCAAGTCTGCTCTCTGAACTGCGATCGAAATCCATTCAACAGAGATATCTTTCTTTTCGACATGATCACGAATGAAATGATGTCGGATAGTAATATGCTTGACTCTGGTGTGATGAACTGGATTCTGTGAGATTGCAATAGCACTGGAGCTGTCGCAATAGATTGGGACTTCCTTCTCTTCGATCCCATAGTCCTTCAGTTGTTGGACTAACCATAGGAGTTGTGAACAGCAGTTTCCCGCAGTAACATATTCAGCTTCAGTTGTGGAGGTGGCGACTAAAGTCTGCTTCTTTGAAAACCATGAGATGGGCTTGTTGCCTAAGAATTGACAAGTTCCCGAAGTTGATTTGCGATCAATTTTGCATCCTGCAAAATCTGAGTCTGAATATCCGATGAGCTTGAAGTCATCGTCAGCTGGGTACCACAGTCCTAAGTTAAGTGTGCATTTGAGATATCGCAAAATTCATTTTGCAGCATCCATATGAGTTTCCTTTGGATCTGATTGATATCTTGCACAAACCCCGACTGCATACGCGATATCTGGTCTGCTCGTAGTTAAATACAGCAAAGATCCAATGATTTCTCTGTATTTGGTTGAAGATACAGATTTTTCTTCTGATCCTGGATCAACTTTCCAGTTTGTGTTCATTGGGATCTTGACTGATTTCATGTGCTGAATACCAAACTTGGCGATCAGTTCTTTGGCGTACTTTGACTGATTGATCAGTATTCCTTCGCTGGTATGCTTGACTTGTAATCCAAGAAAGAAGTTCATTTCTCCCATCATGGACATTTGAAACATGTTAGTCATGATATCAGCAAACTTCTTGCACATGCGTTCGAATTTGGATCCGAAGATTATGTCATCGACATAAATCTGAACAAGTAGGAGATCTTCTCCTTCTTTCAGAGTGAACAATGTTCTGTCCACAGATCCTTTCTTGAATCCTTGTTTAACAAGATACTCAGAGAGAGTATCATACCATGCTCTTGGTGCTTGTTTCAAGCCATAGAGCGCTTTCTTCAGCTTGTACACCTTTTCTGGTCTTGCAACCTCAAAATCTGAAGGTTGTTCCACGTAGACTTCATCGGTGAGCACTCCATTGAGAAATACGCACTTCACATCCATTTGGTGTGCCTTGAATCCTTTGTGAGCTGCGAAGGCTAAGAAGAGCCTGACTATTTCCAATCTGGCAACTGGGGCAAAGTCGATTTCTTCTTCTTGACTGTAACCTTTTGCTACTAGCCTTGCTTTGTTTCTCACAACATTTCCTTCTTCGTCTTTCTTGTTTTTGAAAATCCATTTCAAATCAATCACCTTTGCATCGTCTGGTCGATCCACAAGCTCCCAAACTGAATTCCAATTGAATTCATTGAGTTCTTCTTGCATTGCGGTGACCCATTGGGTGGACTTCAGAGCTTCTTCGACGTCCTTGGGCTCTGTAGATGATAAGAAATAGCTGAAGTTCTTATCTTCATTGATGCAGTTCTGGTTGATATCAAAGACGAGATTGCACATTGATCTTCGAGTCTTTACACCGTCTGATGGTTCTCCAATGATGTTCTCCTTTGAATGGAGTTCAAACCATCTTCGATATTTCTTGATCTCTTCTGGTGATGGTGAAGGTTCTTCAGTCAGAATGGTTCTGAATTGTTGAGCATTTTCTTGAGCTGGGGAGTGTTGAACTGGAGTTGCTTCAGCAGGTTCAACTTGATCTTTGGCAACTGGAGTTCCCCCTTGACTGATGCCATCTGTAGTGGATCCAGTCTGAGCTTCAGACCTTTACTGATCTTCTGATACTGAAGCTTTTCAGTATCTTCTTCTTTTCCTGGTCCCCACACCAAGACTGTAGAAGGTTCGGTGTTGTTTATTTCAGTTCTGGAAACTTCAATGTTCTCAACACTTCTTTCAGTTTCCTGTTTCCTTAAATCATCAGTAGACTCATAAAAAACAACATGTGGTGTTTCTTCAACACAAAGAGTTTGAGAACTAAACACTCGATAGGCTTTGCTAGATCGTTCAGTTCCAGAGTATCCAAGAAAGATTCCTGGATCAGCCTTGCTATCAAATGTGTTTAATCTCCTCTTATCATTGTTGTGGATGAAACACCTAGAACCGAAAGCATGAAAATATGAGATTGAAGGCTTCATGTTCTTCCATAGCTCGTATGGAGTTTTCCCAGGTCTTTGAGTGAGGAAGGAGCGATTTTGCGTGTAGCACATGCGTTGTTGACTGCTTCGGCCCAAAACTCCAAAGGGAGTTTTGATTCGGCTAGCATCGTCCTTGTTGTTTCCTTCAAAGACCTGTTTCTTCTTTTTGCTACTCCGTTTTGTTGAGGAGTCCTTGCCGCAGAAGTTTGATGACTGATTCTTTGTTCCTCACAATAGTCACGAATGACAGTATTGAGGAATTCAGTCTCTCGATCAGATCTGATGCTGATGATGTTGACTTCCTTTTCAACGCTTAGTCTTCTCAGCAGCTTTGGCAATTCACACAGTGTCTCTCTCTTGGTGTATAGAAAGATAACCCAAGTATATCGTGAATAATCATCCACGACAACTAAGGTATATTTCCTACCGTTGTAACTTCTGGGAGAGATTGGACATAACAAATCCATGTGAAGTAATTGAAGAATTCTTTCAGAGGAGTGTCCTGTCTTTGACTTGAATGACGTCCTTGTCCGCTTTCCTCTTTGACATGCTTTACATTCTTGCTTCTTCTGGAACACAATAGAAGGCAAACCTTCTACCAGTTCATGCTTAGAAAGTTTGTTGATCGTTTTGAAGTTGAGGTGGTTGAGTCTCCTGTGCCACAGCCAGTTGAGCTCCGAGCTATTTTTGCTGATGAGACATGTTTCTGGAGGGCTATCTTCCCATGAGACGACGTAGAGGCTTCCTTGTCTGATCCCTCTCAGAACCACCTTTCTTTGACTATTTCTGACAGTGAATTCATCCTTTTTGATCTTCACTGCGAAACCGCTGTCACAAAATTAACTCACAGACAACAAATTATATTTTAGTCCAGAAACATAGCTAACATTACTGATATTGGCGTTACCCATGTCGAGCACACCATAGCCTTTTGTTTCTCCGATTAAGTTGTCTCCGAATGCAACTTTTGATCCAGCTTTCTCAATGTATTGAGTTAGATATTCTTTGTAGCCCGTCATGTGCTTCGAACAGCCGCTGTCCAAATACCATGTTCTGATTGAGGCTTTAACTTCTTCCTTCTTTTTGTGTTTCCTGTTATTGACCTGCAATGAAGAATTAATTTAGGTACCCAATTATTGTTTGGGTCCTTCATTGTTAGCTCGTGTTCCTTTTGGAACCCATATCTGCTTCAGAACTGATCTTGGTCCTGATCTCTTGTGCTTTTCTGTTTGTCTGACTGAAGTAGTTCGTGCTTCAGTTGGCACATGATCAATTTTCTGTTGAGCTTTCCTTTTGAGAATCTCACTCTTGTAGAAGCTTTGTCTGATGAGTTGTTGAGGTCTCCTTTGCTCTACAGAGTATCTCCTTTGAGATACTTGAGTCATTCTAGACTGATGGAGACTTGACTGATGTTGTGGAACATGAGTCATATGTAGTCCAGTTGCTTGTCGTTGTGATTGGCGTTTGGCTCGTCTGGACCTATCATGGCTTTGTCTCCTTGGATGTTGTTCTCTTCGGAACTGAACTGATTTAAGTTTCTGACTGATGTTGTTGTTCTTTCCCCTGGATTGGTGAGGAAGATTCTTCTTGAGTCCTGATGTTCCTTGCCCAATCTTTGACTGAAATCTGCTTTCCAGTCTTCTTAGTAGGATGAACTGGTTGGGGGCCTCCTTGGCTCGTCTGTAGCTTTGTGGAGAAGGAATATTCGTTCTTGCCATCAACTTGCGTTTTCGAATTTCATCCATATCATGATCTCGTGATTCTTCTGAAGTGACATCTGCTTCTTCGATCATGATATTCTTTCCTTTATCAGTTGGAGCAACCTTCCCTCCAATGCTTTCAACGAGGCCTTTTGAAGGAAAGTTGGTTATCATGGGAGACTTCATCATACAGTCCTTGATTGTTTCTTCCAATTTGTGATTGAACCTTTTGATTTCATGAGATGCTTGTCACATTCTGAATTAAAAACTCTGAGTTTCTCTTCCAGTCGACTGTTCTCCATGAACAGTTGATCAAGACAAGTTTCATTCGGAAAGTAGATGATTGTCTGATTCTTGGCTCGTTCATCATTGATCTCCATTTCCATTTTCTGATTCTGCTTGAGGAGATCTTCGAACATTTTCATCAGCTGACAGTGATCAGTCATGAGCTGATCAAACTCGTCAGTTTCATCGGCTGAGATTTCTCCAGATTCTGAATGATTTCCTGAAAACACCAGGGAGTTATCAGTATAAGGAGTTTTTGAGTGAGAGTATACCTCTGGGCCATTCATTCCGTTGTCGTAGCTGTTGTCGGTCACGCTTTCGGTTTCGTTATCCATAAAGGCTTGGCTCTCATCATCTGAGCTGGTAGAGTTGAAGTCGGATGATTCTGATACTTCTTCGGAAGATCCTGCATCGTCAGCAACCATCGCTTTCTTCTTCGCATATTTGCGATCTTTCTTGGCTTTCAGCTCCTTGCGCTCAGACTGCGTTAGTTCAGGGCATTCAGTTCGAAAGTGCCCTTTCTTTTTGCATCCAAAGCATTCCACATCTTTCAAATCGAAAGCGGTTGATTTTCTTTCTCCGCTTCTGTCAGTGGAATATCTGGACTTGCTTTCTCTTTCCTTTCCTTTGTAGTGCTGCTTGTGGAACCTCCTGTACTTGCGGAATTTGGACTCCATTTTGTTGAATCTTTCAGTCAACAAAGCATATTGACTGAAGAAATCTTCAGGCTTGAGTTCCGCTGGTTCCTTTGTGTGCTTCTTGCTTTCTTTTGCTGATGCTTTCAATGCCGCTCCTTTTGAGGTTGATGGACCATCTTCGTCTGATCCTCCAGTCCTCTTGATTCCAAGATTTCTCTGGATGTCAAACTCATTTGCCAAGAGGTCAAAGAAGAGCTTGTTTATCGGGAGCTGACTGAATCCAGGCTTATTCTGATGAGCAACTGAATATATCTGCCAATCTCCTCGCGGAAGTGCTCGAAGAATCTTCAAGTTGATTTCTCGTTGAGTGTACTTGTCCTTCGAGATGGATTGAACTTCATTCAGGATCTGGTTGAATCTGAGTTCCATCTCGTCGACAGATTCATTCTTGAGCATAAGGAAGGAGTCGAATTTCTGACAAGCTATGGACAGCTTGTTCTCCTTTATTTCCTCGGATCCGATGCACATTCTTTCAAGAATGTCCCACATCTCCTTTGCAGTTTTGCACTTGATGATCTTGGTGACATGCTTGTCTAGGACTGTGCCGGAGATGATGCTTTTGGCGAGGTTATCTAGCTCATCTTGCTTTCTTTCTTCTGTGGTGAAGTCTGCCTTCTGCTTGATCTGGACCTCATCATATGGATCCCGAGCTGGGTCAACCGGAACTCTTTTGACAATTTCGGTGATGATGATTGGTCCGTTGGTGATGACTTCCCACATTCGGCAATGCTGTGCAGTGAGGAAGCTTTCAAGCCGAAACTTCCATATGTCGTATTTTTCAATACTAAACATAGGTAGAGAGGATATTCTGCTGTGGTTAGTCTCCATCAAAAAGAGAGAACAGGTAAAAACAGATAAGACAAATAGCAAGCACTTTTTGAAAGAGAAAAATTTTCGAGACCTTTGAGGAAAAAGGATCTAGTTCAATAAGAACCTAATCAGA
This sequence comes from Salvia miltiorrhiza, assembly GCF_028751815.1. NCBI lineage: Eukaryota > Viridiplantae > Streptophyta > Magnoliopsida > Lamiales > Lamiaceae > Salvia > Salvia miltiorrhiza. Next base: position 25,017,568 of record NC_080390.1, read on the forward strand.
AACAGAATTGTTCTTGCGAACAACCTGCTTTGATACCAATTGTTAGGTCCGGAGGGTCTCGAATAGGTGTATGGAGGGGGAATACACCTATAGGCTATTTTTCAAACAAACAATCAAGATCTTAATACAGAGATCAAGAGCGAAACTTCAAACACAAACTCAGACACCTATTTACAGAAAAGAGTTTTGACCAAAACAGGGTTGACGATTGATACTGAAAGACTCTTCAGTAAGGAGTTATCAGTTAAGTCACAAGTACTTAACTGATGCACGTAAGGCTTCAGTCGAGTTTGATAAACAGAGATGTTATAAATCTTACTGACTATCAAAAGATAGTCCAGTCAGACTGATAACACACGCAACAAAAGTCTTTTGTTTCGCAATAGCCTTTTGGGTTGACCACGTTGTTAGTCTTTAGTTTCTCTTTGCAATTAATAAGTTTTCAGTTTATGAAAGGTAAGAGCACAAGTAGGAAAGTAAAACTGAAAGCTGTAAATAACACAGAGATTTTTACGTGGTTCAGAAAACACTTTCTACATCCACGGTCGGTTGATCAGACCAACAACTTCACTCTGCAAGTGCTTACGGGTGCACTGCAAACCGATGCTCGTGCTTACGGGTGCACATCAAACCGAACCGTGTGCTTGCGGGTGCACACAACCGAAACAACTGAAGATCCAATCTTCAGTACCAACACACCTTGTTAGATTTCTCACTTCTAGCACGAACTGGCACTAGGATCTCACGGAGTCAGAGTACCTTCCTGAACTCCTTTGCAACTTAAACACTCGATTCTATCGGTCGAATGGAGGTTTGAAATCTTGCCAACTAAACTTCAAAGAACAAGTTCTTTGGAGCTAGTTTGACCTAGGCTTTGGATATACAAGGTTTGCCTAAGGTCTAAGAGAATATATGTAATCAACAGTGACTGATTTTTGGCTTTGGGATTCTCTTCTTCGATTCAAGCTTTGGGGAGTTTGAGCTTTTGGCTGAGAAGTTATTTTGGCAGAGCTTCAGCTTATGTTGTTGAATCGGTGAAGATAGAAGTGATCCTCGAGCGCTACTTATAGGAGAAGTCTTGAATAGATCCGTTGGCGGAGAAGGTCTTCAAGATTTCTTCCGTTAGAGAGTAATTTGAACTTGGGCTGAGGCTTCAATCTTTGAGGTTCCTTGTTTGGTGAGAACGGCTATGTTGAAGAGCAGGAGATACGGCGTCTCTGATAAAGTAGTCACCAAATAAGAATGACCTCTGCAGAGAAAGGACGATCCTGAGATCTCTGCATGCGGTTGTACTTCTAGAGTATGTGGCTTCCTTTGAACGTTGGAGGTTCAGTCCGAGGAAGAATGTTTAACTGATACTTGATTTTAGTATCAGTCCGCTGATTCCATGTGGCACGCATTAAGTAATCAGTTCCAGACTGATTCTTCGACTGATACTTCAGTCGGTAACTTCAGTCTTCAGTCTTCAGAATAACAACTAAACTAGAAAAGAACTCTAACACTTGAGTTCGAACAGTTTCTAGTCTATTACAAACAAAGCCTATGAATTTTGGTATCATCAAAACAAGGATTAGGATATTCCATTAAGTTCCCAACATCGCGCCATCGCCATCGCCGCCGCCGCTGCCTCCTAGCCAATCGCCTCGCCCTCTTCGGCCGACGGCGGAATCCGCTCCCAATTCTTGGATCTGAAGCACGGGAAATTGCAGCAGTAGCCACCGCCAAGGTCAGCGTCGCTGACGCCATCTTCCTCCACTCCATCTCCTGCCGAAGCCTGGGACCGCGAGCCACCGTCAGCTTCGACGCCACCACCGCCGCGTAGATACTGGAAAGAGAGAGGGGGGGGGGGAGAGCGGGAGCGTTTCTGAGAGAGAGAAGATTAGGGGTGAGAAGATTATGGTGACTAATTTTTTATATTTTAAAGTAAGGGGTAATTTTGTACTTTTACAGAAAAATTGACCAATTTTTAATGTTTTTATTTCATAGGTCAAATTTTAATTTTACTATATGAAAGTGGCTATATTTATATATTAACTCTTTTAATATTTGGATTGGTCGATTTGTTGATTTTAACTTTTTGGTTGATCGGTCAGCTGAATCGACCGATGTACAACTCTATCCACCACGACTAACGATTCTAGATGACATAATTCCATACAAGTATAAAATTGTTTTTATAACGTTCTACTAATAAATTATCACATAAAATCATATTTGGTCAAAACTCTATTAGATTATATTATAGTAGAATCATTAAAAAATTACAAAATTATTTTGAAAGGGGGTCAGAGAATTTTTTAGGACAGTAATTTATGTTGATTTGGAAATTAGGACAAAAACTTTTGGACTTGTAAAAATAGGACACTAATTAATAAGCGTCATAAAAATAGGACATTTATCGGCCGAAAAATGTCTTGCGGATGCAACACTTATTAATTAGTGTCCTATTTTACTCTAAAAAAATTATTGTCCCATTTTTCCAAATCCGAAAGTTTTTGTCCTAATTTCCAAATCAATCTAAATTATTGTCCTAAAAAACCCTCAAACTCTTTTGAAAGGTATAATATGTGAATAATGGAAAGTCAATTTATGTTTCCACTTGTTACAAAAACACAAAACGTCTATTTCTTTGACATTCTTATTTGAAAAAATGAAAATGTCAAGAGTTATATGCGTGACAAACACATTTCAAACGAAGGTGTCCAAATTTCTGTGGCTAACTAAAATAAATGAATAATTTGGCAAATCTATTTGTCTACTCCTTGAATAAAAAGCATAATAAACAGCCACAATTATACCTTTTGTGTCCATATTTTTAAAACATTTTTCAGCTTTCTTTTTCTTTTCAGTTGGTGAGGTTGGTAAAGGATCACAGCAGATGATTCGGGCAACGAGATTCAGATCAAAAATCAGCCCTTCTTCTTCGGTGATCACTCTTTTCAACAATTCACACATAAAATATTACTGAATCAGAGCTGAATCTCCAGATATAGATACTCAAAAGGCGGAGAAAAGTGAGAGAATATTAATGGTTTGTTCAAAAGGGTCAGCAGAAGGGGGTTTCTATTTCTCTTGATTTTCAATCTCGTGGAGGAATGTTTTGAGTGAATCCCACTGCCCCATCTGTCTTGGGGGACTAACCCATCTCATGAAGATTCAATCTTTACCAGAAAAAATAATATCTTGTTCATAGCAGTAATATATATACATATATATATATATATATATACAGAGAGAGAGAGAGAGAGAGAGAGAGAGAGAGAGAGAGAGAGATGAAGGAGCTGTTCGGGAGCCCAGGGAGAAAAAGTGGGCTGATATTGAGGATTGGGCAGTGTGTGTCTGCAGCTGCTTCAATTGGGGTCATGGCCTCTGCTTCTGGCTTCTCAACTACTACTGCCTTTTGGTAATTAATATTTCTCCCATGTTCTGTTGAACAATTTTATTTTTTTTCATAACTGTTTTCTGTCTGCAGCTGCTTGTTTTGGGAAAGACAGTTGTGTTTGCATGAGTTTTTTCTTTCATTACCACATTTGTAATAGTGGAGTTCCAATAGTAGAAATCTAGAATATCTCTTTTTCTGATAACTTGTTATTTAGGGGAGATTGGTGGTTTTGGGTTGATATTGAGAAGGGTATCTGGTTTTCAAACAGTCCAATTTAGCTTAAGCTATTCTTCAAAATTTTCAATGAGGGTTTGATTGATTTAATGGCAAAAGTGCAATGTTAGAATAAATGTTTAGCGACCTCTCTGATTTGTTGGCTGATGCTTTTGGTGATAGTGAATTAAGTGGCATTTTGTATTAATTTAGTTTCTGAAGTCGATAGTTAGACGCCCTAAGATGGTTCCTTTCGAGTCTTGGATGTCGATACTTGTGTGACTAGAAATGGTTTATACTCAAGTAGAGTCGTAGACAAAGCGTCTTACTAATGACTGAAACATTTTGTTCTGTCAGCTACTTAATTGCATCAATGGGGCTTCAGGTTTTGTGGAGCTTTGGACTCATGTGCCTAGACATACATGCTTTGAGGTTCAACAAGGACCTCCATACCAACATTATTGTGAGCCTGTTTGTCGTCGGTGATTGGGTAAGTGAGACACTCTTAAGATTCATTAGTTTTAGTTTAAACTGCTTTTAGTTTCAAATGTTTACATCATATCTACAATGGGACAGACAAATCACTAAGTTTTTCCCGTCCATCACTTGCTGAAAGATACTCTCAATCATATAAGATTGTTACTCTTTCATTTATTTGAACCTACCCATCAGTGCGGACACATCTTCACTTTTCTGCTTGTACAACTAAACCCAAGGCGACCCAAGCTTTTAGTAAGTAGTAAAGTAACTATAATTCTAAGTCCATTGAAACAGATACAATAAGCTTAAGTTAAATGCTTAATCCTACTGCAAGTCCCACTCGATTCAAGTCCCAAAAATGCTGGTTTTTCATACTGCAGATTGCCTGGATTTAAAAGCAGTTTATTGGACTTTGTTTTTCTTTCTTGATGCATTTTCTGTTTCTGAATATGAACAATCCAATTTATATGGTCTGTTTTCTGGTGGAAATGGCTTATAGTATTTGCATTTTGAAGAAGGATAAGGAACTTATTTCTCTTGAAAAGCACTTTAGGGTCTTCGATTTTTAAAATGACGATTTACATTTGTCTATTTAACTGTAAACAAAAAAGATGGAGAAAAACTATGGGACTCAATTATATCTTCTAGTTGAAATGCAAGTGTTGAATGATAGACAACCTCTAGTTTCTGTACTACTAATAGATTTCGACATCATGAAGCAGGATTTGTGGTGCCACATTTAGTCAATGTTCAACTTAAATAGGACATGAAGTTCCTTGGTGTAGTTCAATATGTAGCAGAAAATTGTAGCATTGTCTATATATTTTCCTTGTTGACATTGAAAATTTGGCATAATGGTTGCTATTCATCTGATTGTCTAGATCTGTGTAATGGTAACTTTTGAAGTGGATATTTGATTCTTTTCTGCATGTTACTATCTTATAAGTAGTCTAGAAGTGCTCACTTAGTTGAGATCAGTTCTACCACAATACACATAAATTTGCTATGGGATGAAAACTTTATGGCATAAGTAGAAAGCAAAGTATAAGAATGATTCAATGTTTTGGTGAGAGAAATTGTTGGAAATAAATAAGGAGGAATATTAAGCTCCCCTCGAAGCTGTAAATTGCCGTTTTTCCAAGTGAGGAAAACTTTTAATGGTTTGATGCTCTTAAACATTGAATCACTTTGATTCTGAACTTTTATCTTTTGATACAGTGTAAAGACATATAATATGCAGATGTCGTTTTGGAATTTTATCTGATGATACTTCCAGTATGTTCTTTCATAGGGCATAATTTATGTTAAATATGGAACACTTTGACTTTGATGCATCTTTGCCAATCTCGGTAGTTCGAACTTGTCAACCACAACTATTCAATAAAAAAGATACTGACTTTCTAGGAGGGTTACATGATACTACTTGACGCTTTTTATGCAAAAAGTTGAACGAGGATAAAGGAGAGCTTAACTTATCACGCTTATTTGTTTCTAATCAAGATGTCAACCTGATTACACCTTGTCCAGCTTGAGTGCAGTGAACATGTATCTCGTAGCAGCATACTAGATATGGAAAATTAACCTGCCGGAGATTCGATAGATCATGGCTCAGGAATAATTACAGATATTCTCAAAGTGAAGGCCCACCACTTCTAAATGCCGTAATTTGATGGGCAGGACCGTAAAATTTGAAAAGAAGATGTGTGATTTTGTGCATTATCGTATTTAGAGGTGACAGTTCGTGTAATTACCATGTTTCATGTCGAGATGATAATGAGACAACATGGTAAGGGTAAACATGGACACAACACAATATAGGAACTGGGCTAGGACATACACGAACACAACACAATAATGACAGAAATATCAAACTAAAATAAAAAAGATTTGAGTAACATGATATTAAGTCACGTAATGTACATTGAGGGTACTTCTAGAGTGGATTGATACGAGTATTCAGATAATCTTATTTCCGGTAACCCATTCATTATCCTAAAAAACCTCCCATCCATCGCCAGAACTATATAAAAAGATTATAGGGCATATATTTTGGTCATGTAGCCCTTAGCCACCACTAGAAACTAGAAAGTTCTGAGAACTATATAAGATGAATAATTTGTGAATGTGTTAGCAGTTCAGCATGCCGCCAAACTTGAGCTCCTTATATTTGAAGCTTCATCTGACAATTGCTCTCAAACATAACTAACAAGGAGCTCAAATCTATTTAGGTTAGTCTAATATTGGCTTGCAGTGAATCAACCAATGCTACTCCAACTGATTGGTTGATTTGACCACATTTATTTATATAACCAGAACCTCCAGTAGCCACCATAAGAAATATGTATATGACATGGGCACACAAATGGCGACTCCTAGTTTCATTTTTTAACTAATAAGTAGGTGGTCAGGTCATTTTCTTGAGGGAGTAGAGTTTTGTAGGTTCTGGTTTTGGCTAGAAGCATCGTTCTGAGAGTATAGAGAACCTAAATTTCAAAACTACTGTATTGAGATGAAAATTTAACTGAACTCAAATGATACCACGAAGTCTTACATTGAGCTTGAGCTCGAATTTTGTATCAGGATGTGTTCCTCAATCCAAACACACCATAGGAAGAGATGATTGTTTATAAATAGATGTTCAGGCGTGTATAGTGTGTTTGAAAGGTTGGGGGTATTAACTCCCAAATACCTCATTCATGATGCAAACTATATACATATCAAATTGATAAGTATTTTATTTGAAGCATACACACAAAACCATGGACTATGTGCAAGGATATTTGGACTCCACTCAAGATAGTTTCCAATAGGCTTGAGTTTGATAAATACAAAATCATATTTGAATAATATGTGGAGATGGCTGAAAATCTTGCAAAGAGGCACGATTGGTTCCTACTAGCACTATGTTTTTTGTTTTTGTTTTAATAATTAAAAGTTGGTAATAGAACTGATCAATGGTAAGGAAAACTTAGTATTGGTCACTATGAGTATTTATTGCACGATCTTATGAAATAGTCAAGACCGTTGCTTGTGCAGCCGAACTACATAGATGGAGATGCTCTGTTGGCAGCTTACCTTGTTTATTAACTATGTGGGGTATTTATTTAATTCCGAAAATCTTGCTCAGAACTTCAACTTATTATCCATTTTGCAGGTGACTGCTACTCTATCCCTCGCAGCTGCATGCTCCTCTGCTGGTGTTATGGTGCTCTTCACTAGAGATACCGATATCTGCAATATAGATTTGAATTTGTCATGCGATATGTTTCAGATATCCATTGCTTTTGCTTTTGCATCGTGGTTTCTTCTTGCAATATCTTCTTATATCATGTTTTGGCTTGTGGCATCAATCTAGACAGTTTCTCTTTGACACCTATCAACACCGTGACCATATGCTCGTAGTGCCAGTGTATATATTGTCAATTTTGGAAAGAGTTTTTGTAAGAAGCATTTTACATTTTTTTTACCACCCTTTTGTGAACCTCAATCCTTCCCTGATGATTAGGGAAGAGATTCGTCTGTAACATGACATATTGAGTAATTCTTGAGCTATTTAGATGAGAACATGTAGAAATTTATGCGAGGCATTGAAGAACTTCTGTTTAGTAGCTCCTTGTAATGAAAAAATGAATTGATCTCTTCATCAAGTAGAAAGAGATGAGAGAGCATTATTTCGTTATCTTCTCACTTTCCTTATTTGTTCTTCATGTCCCAAATGAAAGATTGCAAGGATGGATGCATGAATCTGTAACGCCCATAACAAACATCTTAACCTGGATGAATTGAAACACACTAGAAAGAGATGAATTTCAAGAATGAAACTCCATATTAGATGAGAATTTAAAAGTTTGATGTGTTGATCTATCCTTAAACATAAAAAAATCACAGCCAAGCTGCTTCAAACTTAAAGAGATCATAATCTACAAAAATGTACCTTAGAGAATATTATGGACAAAAAGATTACACATTTCACATCAGAGACCAAACTTTTACAATTACAAATGAAAACTGGAAAGGAGAGATCAACAACAAGAACACACTCATAGAGAGAGTATAATTTAAATTAATAGGCACGGTTGTTAACAGCAGACCTTTACATTACAATCTCTGGTTTCAAAATGCTGGACTTGATCTCCTTGTGAGGCAAAACAACTCCTCCATTGCTGTAAATTTCGTCGCAGACATGAACATCTTCTCCGAGGATGGTCATGTTCTCCACCCGAGCCCACTGACCAACAGTCGAATGCCAGCCAATGATACTCGATGATATGCAGGCGTGTTTCTTGATGCGGACTCCTCGCATGACTGTGCAGCGAGACAGCCTCACACCCGGCTCGACCACACAACCGGGGCCAATTGCAACGTCAGGGCCAATCAAGCATCCCTCCCCGATTTTTGCACTTTCATCCACCAAGACGTTTCCGATTATGTGAGTTCCAGAGGCCAATTTAGGAGAAGAATTCTTCCTCAAGGAGTCCAAGTAGAGTCTTAGACCAGCGATGTAATCCCTTGGCTGCCCGATGTCCATCCAGAAACCCGGCAAGACCATTGCATACAGTTTTCTCTCAGCAGCAATTTCGGGGAAAACCTCCTTCTCTATTGATGTGGGGCGTAACTGGATACGATCAAGCACTGAAGGGTTCAGAAGGTAAATGCCAGCATTGATCTTGTTACCCACGAATAACTTTGGCTTCTCGACAAACCTCTCAACCTTTCCAGTAGATTCCTCTGTAACAACAACTCCATATTTTGAAGGCTCATCCACCTAGATCAGCATTTCATTTAGGTGTTAATCATGGTCTTTGTTCCAACTCAACAATAAAAAATATTCAACTACATATATCCACAATGGCCTTACCTTAGTTACCATAATAGAAGCTTCGCCTCCATGGGATTTATGGAACTCGATCATCTCCTTCAGTGGGTACTCACTGATAACATCACTATTGAGAACGAAAAATGGCTCTCCGGATTTATCTATCAGCTTGTCCCTAGCCAAGGCAAGGGGACCGGCTGTTCCAAGAGGTTCAGTCTCTTGCGAACATGTGATCTTAATCTCAAGCTTTGCCTCAAAATCTTTCAAAAAGTTCAGCATTACCTAGAAAAGAAGGCATTCTATTGTTAATAAAGCAAAACAAAACAAAAAATTGAAGGATCTTTCATCGGTAAAATTTCAGTTAGACAACAATCAGAAGCTCACCTCTGGCTGATAATTGATGGCTAGGACTACTTCAGTTACTCCAATAGCCTTGAGGGCTTCTATCTGATACAACAACAACAAGAATTTTTAACATGCAGGTTGGAGATACTAAGATTAAAAACAGCATCTGAGCATGGTGAGCATTATGCCTGAAATACATGATGCATACTAGAGCATGCGACACATGTAGTAAAGCATATACTGTAGATAAAAACATATTATCATGTGTAAGCACTTACTATCTCAGACTAAATGTTCAGTTTCTTTTGAACGAAAGACTAGAAATTCAGTCTCATTTGAACAAACTGGTATATTTGTGAAAACAGAGCCAGAACTCTTCATTAAATAATTACTGACAATGAAAGACACAAACTACATATGCAAGTTTTTGCATAAGTTGCAAAACCGTACTACCCAGTTCGCACCGCTCCCCACAACAAAAGGAACCTTCACAAGAATGAAATAGTATGTACCTGGTGCAAAATCATAGGCTTGTTAGCAAAATCAACGAGCGGCTTAGGCACACTCAGCGTCAATGGTCTCAATCTAGTGCCAAACCCTCCAACAAGAATTAGTGCCTTCATCCTTAGCTGTAGAAGATTTTGATGGATTAACTTGATAACCCAAAACAAATTATAAACTGCGTCTTTGCTCCTCTCTTCATATATGCATGTACAAGGGGAAGAAGAGGAAAGCTACATGAAACTCTACGATGACATCTGTACTTAAAACATGATGATAAGCATCATGGCCTAATCAATGTTGTCGGCCTTCCATAACTGTCTTGCACTAAAATTGACACGAAATGAATGCATGTATGAGCTAAGAAACAAGGACATAACCGCGTCTGGAAATAGAAACAAAGCACAAATTTAAAGCTGTAGTTGAGGAAATAGAGAGTCAGCCTGTACACACGTCATACCAAAATCAATTCCTGTATAGTCAAGAGGCCAAGCCAAAAATTTTAGGCTGGAAAAACAACAGATTCCAGCTATATTACAGGCTGGCTCTTTCAATCAGAGTGATATAGTGAAATTTTAGCAGATCAAGTGACATAGATATATCATATGCTCGGCGCACCATGCCATAATTTCTAATTTAGGAGGGTCTCCAATTTGATATCTTTGTTACATAAGGAACTCTTGCTAACACTTTCTTTTTGAGGTGATTGAAAAGCAAAAGAAAGATTGTTGATGGTGCAATTGGGCACCAGAATAAAATCTCAAAGTAATCTATAAAACATAAAAAATGTAAAAAAGAAAAAAACAAGTTCAGAATCTAGAACTGGATTTTGGGTTGAAAGTAGATCCAGAACTCCAGGACAATAAAGTCAAGTTAAGAGTCAACAGTAGCTTCAAGTATAAATGTCTTAGAAGAGTACCTAACTCAATATATATATTATAGATCGGAGTAATTAGTAAATTATGCAAAGTGGTGTTTCTTATGGATCAAAAAAGGAGAAAAAAATTGTGTTTGTATTAAACTAATAGCAACTAGCTTATCAATAGCTCGGCATCACCTCTTACATTTGTTATTTCTTACTAACAAGTAGCTAGAAAATCATAATAACAGTTCATATAATAGTAATTAAGCACTAAGCTGAAATACAGAACTTAACTGCAACTTGCAAGTGACCACGAATAAAACCAGAGAATTCCATGAGAAATAGTGAAAATCATAGGTAAGAGACAGAAAGAGAAAACATAAAAGAAACTATTTCAAAACAAGATAGCCAAAAGTACGTAAACTGAACAGCAATGAGATCGTAAAGACCAACTGAGTAACCAATCAACAGAATAATACAAAATCTTTACATTATTAGTCCCATTTAATTATAAACCCATTTAGTAGCAAGAACAAGAGTGGTTAACTTGAAAACATTGTAAGAGGCCATTAACTATTTGAAAAATAAGATACAATATTTGAGTTTTAACTGCACAAGATCAGAAAAATACAAAGGCAACCATATTTCATGAAGTCAAGCCAAATTAAATCTTTTGAGAGCTCAAATATGTCTTCTGATCAGGATGGAGCCACCTAATTTCAAAGGTCCACACGAATGAGAAGGCGACATTTCAGTACAAAATTGCTTAGACCGATCAATCAGATAGCTTATAATCTCAGCCCATCAATAAAACATGATTTTCCATTTCCACCACTGCGATTGGAAGCCAAATTCTGCCAGCTCCTTATTGTATCTCTTGTCCTACTAATTTTTCTCCTTCATCGCCATATTCCTCTACCGAATCCCATCAAATTAGCTAAGAATGATGGAACGTAAAAAGGTTGTATCTATAAAGAATATGAATGAAGAAATAATGGAATGCCACAAGTCCATTCCAATTTGACGTCCGTAGCAATGGATACATGAAGCAAATGATCTGATCCAGCTAACAGCATTTCATTCAACTACTAAATGGGAAGAAATAACCAGAAAAAAAAGAAAAAGTAAAAAGCCTAAAAAAATCCCACCAAAACGAAGCTAATCAATACAAAACAAAAACAGAAGATCGAACTGCACAAACAATGAGACAAAAAGTACACCAGCATTGCAGATCCCAAGATAACAAAAAAGGAAATGTTGCTTTGACCCAGAAAAATACCTTCTTCTTTTGGGGTTTACAGCAGATCTAGGCCGAGTCAAAGAAGCAAGTCGAATCCAAGACCGAGTCAACAAATGTGGTATAATCCTCAGTTTACCACAAACCCCAACGATTTGTGGTTTTCCTGAGAGATGAAGAGAGAATGTGGGACAAACAAGAATGCTTGGGAAGGATAAATATATACACTTGCTTTTGTATGTATATATAACGAACTTATGACTTCCTTTTATCGATTCAATACGTAACATTTATTCACAAATTTTTTAATCCACTTTGTCGTCCTAATAATTTACAAATTTCAATAATTGAATAAATCCACTTTGTCATTTCCTCAAGCCACATGACCACTTGATATGTTCATATTAATGTAATTTATTCGATTGCTTATTAAATAATTTAATGATTTTTCTAGCTCATACAAAGATTAAAAAAATTATAATTAGAAAAAGTAATTTATTCATTTTCGATGATGAAGTGGTTCGTATTACTGTTGCGTTTACTTTTGGTTGTAAAAATTTTATTGGAAATGGATGGATAAGAAAAAGTGATATCTTTTTTTTAATCATATATTTATTAAAGATGAAAAGATGAGAAAATATTCGAAAATATTTTCACACTCCTACCATAGGATAATATTATGAGGAAAGTTATAAAAAAATACCAACTTTTAAAAGTGATATGTTTTTTAGCCCCTCTTTAAAACTAACTCTTTTGTATACCAAAATCTGTGAAAAGACTAAAATAGCCCTTACGGTCCCCACCACTTAAAGACAAAGTCAAACTCGTGTCCACGATCGCGGACACGATGTCCACGGTCGTGGACACGACGACGCCATCGTGATCATGATGGCAGCCATCGTGGGCCACGGTCGTGGCCATGACGGCGCCATCGTGTCCATGATGGGCGACGGCAATAGCACGACCGAGGTGAAAGGGGCACGACGACGGCACGACCGTCACCCATGTCGTGTCCACGATCGCACAAAAGGGAAGAGGGTGATTGGCGATGGCACAAGCCGCGGGGGGAGGGGGGGGAAGGGGGCAAAGGCCATGATGGGGGGAAGGGAGAGGACACGACGGGGGACGAGGAGCGAGGGGACGACGGGCAAGGGGGGAAGGGGGAGGACACGATCGTGCCCTCGGTTGTGCCCACGATGGCAATGTCTCGGCCGATAAGACCGTCCCCCGACCGTCGTGTCCATTATGGGCACGATGGGCAGGAGGGCCACGGTCGTGGCCACGACCGTCGATGTCCATCGTGTCCATCGTGGGCACGGTCGTTGCACGATCGCTACCATCGATGGGCCGAAGGCACGACGGGCCGGGGGGAGGGGACGGGGGACATGACGGAGGGGGGGAACAGGGGACGGAGGACACGACGATGGGAGGGCACGATCGTGACCACGATCACACCGTCGTATCCTATTTTTGTTTTAGCAATTGATTTTTTGGTAGGATTTGTTATAAATAATGGATGTTTTTCTTATTGTTTGAAATTTTTAAAATTTATGATATTATATTCGATTTATGCCATGTTATTTGCCGAGATCACGATGGGAACCTCCCATCGTGATCACGATGGGAGGCACCCATCGTGCCCACGATGGGTTCGAGCGGGCGAAATAGAGGGCAGGCACGATCGTGGTTCACGATGGCCGTGATCGTGACCACGATCACACCATCGTGTCCACGACCAGGTACACGATCGTGTGTTATTATTGTTTGAATTTTTTGAAATTTATGATGTTATATTCGTCTAATTTAAGTTTGAACATGTTATATATCTTCTAAACAATATTTTAATACATAGTTAATCAAACCATTTAGTCTTAAAACACATAATTTAAGTGTTTTGTGAAATGAGTCATGACAACTATATAACATTCCATGAAATGTTATAAGTATTTTCCAAGTAGATATTCATAGATCTTGATGTATATAACTCCGACTCGTTTAATTTTGATTACAAATCAAACTTGATTGCTAAATTATGGTTTTAAACATAATATAATACATTAAACAAGTCAATAATCATATTTAAATTCGAAATTAAATAATTTTAATAACCACACGATGACTCGTGAGAGCCATCGTGCCCATGGTCGTGAGTCTACCATCGTGGACACGACCGAAGGACACGATCGTGCCCACAATGGCACCTCATGATGGAGCTCATCGTGAGCATGACCATGGGTACGATCGTGCCCTCGCGTCGTGTCTTCCCCGTCGTTACCCAACTTTGAAACTTATTGAGATTTATTCCATATTATTTACCGAGATCACGATGGAAACCTCTTATCGTGGTCACGATGGGAGGCACCCATCGTGCCCGCGATGGGTTTAAGCGGGAGGAACGGAGGGCACGATCGCGGTTCACGATGGCAACGATCGTGATCACGATCACACCATCGTGTCCACTATAGTGTGTTATTATTGTGAAATTTTTGAAATTTATGATGTTATATTCAACTAATTTAAGTTTGAACATGTTATATATCTTCTAAACAATATTTTAATACATAGTTAATCAAACCATTTTGTCTTAAAACACATAATTTAAGTGTTTTTGTGAAATGAGTCATGACAACTATATAACATTTCATGAAATGTTATAAGTATTTTTCAAGTAGATATTCATAGATCTCGATGTATATAACTCCAACTCGTTTAATTTTGATTACAAATCAAGCTTGATTGCTAAATTATGATTTTAAACATAATATAATACATTAAACAAGTCAATAATCATATTTAAATTCGAAATTAAATGATTTTAATAACCACACGATGACTCGTGAGAGTCATCGTGTCCACCATCATGTCCTACCATCGTGGACACAACCGTAGGACACGATCTTGCACGATCGTGTCCTAACGTCGTGTCCACGATGGTGGACACGACGGGGAGAATGGCGGGCGTGGGCGAGGGCAGGGCACGACGGGGGCGAGGGCACGATAGGGCGGGGCGAGGGCACCATCGTGGTCCACGATGGCGCCGTCGTGACCACGATCGTGGCCCACGATGGCTGCCATTGTGTCCACGATGGGGGCTCACGATGGGAAGCCCCCACCGTGATCACGGCAGCCACCAACATTTTTTTTTTGTTTTGCTTTTGTTTCACAAGACAATAATATACAAAAATCAACATAACAAATAGAGTGAACAACATATCAAACTAAAAACAAATAACATGGAATATGTCTCAAACTAAGTCTCAATATGTTTCAAAGTTGGGTAAGACAAAATATTCTAAATCCTACAAGCCACCTATACTTCTTGATAGGACCTTCAATATCAAGTAAAATCTTCTTCACATCCTTGAATATTTCGGCCCTCAAATAAATATTAACCCCACGGGTCACATAGATCAATGTAGGTCTTTTCCAATCACAATTAACCTACAAAATCAATGTATTAAAAGCAATTAGAAAGAAAATCATGCATTTGAAAGAAATAATACAACAATTTAAAAAAAAAGGTGAGGGGAAAAGGGCTGTCATGATCACGATGGGAGCTCTCATCGTGGACACGATGGCAGCCATCGTGGGTCACGATCGTGGCCACGACGGCGCCATTGTGTCCACGATGGTCGCCCCCCTTCCCCCCCATCATCCCCAAACAACAAATCTCACCGGAAACCGCTGAAAATTTCAAAAAAAAAAAAACTTCATTGTCAATAAATTTTTAATAAATCTCAAGAAACTCAAGTTATTTACCAACTAAACATGATTCTCAAAGTATTATAACACACATACATGCATTTAACAATGAATTTAAGCTCTAATTTTTTTAAAAATTTGAAAGGGGCAAAAATTAGGGCTCACCGGAGGAATAGGATGCGTCGTCGGAGCTTGTCGCCGACTCCTCGTCATTCTGGTCGCGGTCGCCCATCTTGATGTCGTCATGAGGTGGTGCTCGGTCGTGAGATTTCTCCGATCGTGAGTGTGTCGTGAGAGAGAGAGGGACGAAAATTTAATTTGAGGGTGGAGGGGGGAGTAGGGGGGGGGCGATTGACTTGGACGAAAATCTTGATTCCCTTTTTTTTAATGATATAATATGAGGGTGTTTTAGTCATTTAACTCATTTTGGTATACAAAAGAGTTGTTTTTAAGTTGGGGCTATAAAACATATCTCTTTTAAAATGTGGTATTTAAAATCTTGGACCCCTAATATTATCCAACATTGGAGATAAAATGAGTGAAAATGAGTTACCCGAGAAAATATTCCACCCTACCCGGATTTTTTTTTCTTCATCATAGTAAACATATGAAAATAGTGGAAAATGAGTGAAAATATACTTTTTCTCTCCTTTTCCATCAAAGTAAACGCACCCTTAGTGGAAAACATGTGAATAATATAATCATATTTCAAGTTCAAATTTAATACTCTCTTCGTCCCATTATTAATGATATGTATTCAATTTTGGTTTGTTCCAACTTAAATGGCCCATTTTTAATTTGGAAAATAATAATGAAACACTTAAGACTTTAATTAATCCACTAATTACCTTTCTAATTATCTCCTCCATCCGGACTTAACCCTTTTTACCCTAAAATCATTTCCTTTTTGGGGCAATTGCCCCTAAATACATTACCTTTCCCCATTTCCTGGAATTGCACATCACCTTTAAAATCCGCCTCATAATACATAACCTTTTTTTTCTTCTGGAATTGCACATGGTCAATCAACCACCAACCGGAAAGATGACGTGGATGCCGAAAACGCCACATATACACGCCGAAAAAAAAATTAATTGATGTGGCAGCCATGTAGGAAATTATAATTTTTTTGCTATTAAATTTGAATTTTCAGAATATAGAATTAAGGTATTAATTTATCAAATCTCCAATTTTTCCCTAAATTCCCTAATTTTACAATTTTCCCCATTTTACAATTGCCCTAGCGTTCAGACTTGAATTTCGATCTGCTCCACAATTGCCCTAGCGTCCAGCGATCCGCTCTATATTTCCCTAGCTCCAGCGATTACACCAACACCAAGAGAGGCTCCAGCTCCGGCGATTACACTTGCTCTAGCGATTACACCAACACGGCCTGGCGGCGAAGGCTCCAGCGCACGCGACGAACCGGCGACCAAGGCTCTGGCTCACGAGACGAACCAGGCAGGGAGACGAACGTGCCGCCATTGATTTAACCTAGATTGCGATCTTTCCCTTAACATCAGCTGCTAATTTGGATAGATTCCACGGACTCAATTAAAGCGAACAAGCCGGCAATTTGAATTATTCATTGTGTAGTTGGCATGGGTTGCTTTCTTTATCCAGGGCCTACTGTGCTGAAAACTTAGTTGATATAATCCTTTTTTGGCTGGTTTAAATGCATTTATTGTTGTCGTGTTGTTGATTATGGTAGAACTGCAGTGCTGATGGGAAATTGTTGTTTTCGTGGGATCTAGTGATGGAAGGTTGCGATCAGCGATGTCAGGAGGCCAACCATCGGGTTCGGCGCAAGCCGATAAAGATCTGTCCGTTCGACAATTTGTTACGAATGGGGAAATTGTAAAACTAGGGGATTTAGGGAGAAATTGGAGATTTGAGAAATTAATGCCTTAATTCTATATTCTGGAAATTCGAATTTAATAGCAAAAAAAAATTATAATTTCCTACATGGCTGCCAAATCAATTAATTTTTTTTTCCGGCTTGTATATGTGGCGTTTCCGGCATCCACGTCATTTTTTCCGGTTAGTGGTTGGTTGACCATGTGCAATTCCAGAAGAAAAAGAAAGGTTATGTACTATGAGGCGGATTTTAAAGGTGATGTGCAATTCCAGAAAATGGAGAAATGTAATGTATTTAGGGGCAATTACCTCTTCCTTTTTTGACCAATTCAGTTCCACCGCTCCAAGCAAACCCTAATGCATCTATCACCTTCCGTCTGCCTCCCTCATATTTCGCATGCTCCACGCCGGCCTCCTCTGTAATTTAGCAAATCACCGGCAGAGAAATCATCGGCAGTCGAGCAAGCACCTGTGGAGGAGAAGAAGCCAAAGGCTGGTAAGAAGCTTGCGAAGGAGGGGCGACACCACCGACAAGAAGAAGAGTCGCCCGAAGAGCATCGAGGCTTACAAAATCTTCATCTTGAAGGTACTGAAGCACGTGCACCCTGACATCGAGATCTTGAGAAGCTTCATCAACGACATCTTCGAGAAGCTTGCGTAGGAAGAAACGCGGCTTGCTCACTGCAACCACAAGCCGACATCACCTCTGTTGGAAACGGAAGTAGGGTTTGTGGATTTGGGATTAATTTGGGGATCTGTGTGTGTGTTGTTGTTGTTGTTGTTGTCGGAGAGGTTATCATGAAGGGATGAAGGGAAATCGGCGGAGATGAAGGGAAGTCGCTGGCGCTTTGATGTATGTGTGTGTTGACGCGAGGGAAGAAGAGAGGGAGAGGATTTTTTAATTAACAATAATTTAAATTTAATTAAAATAACACGAAATATGTAGTTTCCCTTAATTTAACTTTTCTTAATCTCCCTGACATGAATAATGGGACGGATGGAGTATAAATATAACAAATTAACTAAAAAGGTTGAATAATGTAAAAGTTTATTGGCGGACTATAATTCTTTATGGATAGTTGTTGGGTCCCGGAGGGTCACTGAACTAGTGTAAGGGGGGATATACCAGTAGACTATTTTTAAAAAGATAAAACTTCTTTCGATGACTTAAGAAAGTAGTGTTGACGTTATCAGTGAAAATCAAGATCAGTTGAAAGAAGGCGTAGACTTATATTGATATTGTTTCAGTGGATAACTTCAGTATGAAGAACAAGTCGACAAACTAATAGTTCAGTTAAGGCTTCAGTCTAATCACTTGAAATCAGAGTGAGTGTTATAAATCTTACTAACTCCCAAAGGTTTGTCAGTTAGACTGATAACACTTAGTGTACGGAAACGATTTTAAGGAAATAGCCTTTAGTACTGAATCAGATTGTCAATTTTAAGGTTTCTCTTTTCAAGTTAACAATTTTAGTATATAAGCTTTGTGCACAGATAGAGTATTAAATACTGAAAGCAGTAAACGACACAGAGATTTTTTATGTGGTTTGGAAAATCATTTCCTGCGTCCACGGTCAGTTGATCACACTGACAATCGATTGCGCTTGTGCTTACGGGTGCACAACAAACTTATCAACTAAAACAATTGTTTCAGTACCAACACGCTGGGTAGGATTTCTCGTTTCTTTCTCAATCTCACAGATTCACTAAGACTTCACTCGTCTTGCTTGCGGGTGAAGGACAATTCGTCATATCCCATCACTTAATGCACTGTCATTTGCATTTAATACGGCGTGTATTAGAAGATATCATTTGTCTTTATTCGTCTAAGTGATATGTACTTTAATGCATCTTCAGTCCGTCTTGTTGTAGCTTCAATCCGCTTTATTCTTCTGATCCTTAAACAAGTCTTCAGAGAATGTTTCAACTAAAGATTGCTTCCTCATTCCAGTACTAGTCCTTCATTTATTGTTGCGATAACTTCAGGTGAGCTTCAGTTGGTCAGTACTTCAGTCCAAGTTCTTCAGTCAGCTCTTCATTAGTTTTCAGTCTTCAAGCTTTGCTGCTTCAATCTAATTAGAAAATGAACTCTAACACTTGAGTTCGAAAAGAGTCTAGTCTAGAAAATAAAATCTAATGGTTTTGGGATCATCAAAACAAGGTTAGGATATTTCTTCTATTTTCCAACAATAGCGTCAAAGTTCTAAGAGCATCTGCAATGGAGAGCTTCTAAGAACATATCTAGTGGAGAGCTCCTTTCGGGACTCTATTGAATCTTTTGTCAGAGATGAAAACTAAAATACGCCCAAAGTTCGTGGTTTTACATGCCATTAATCCAAAAGAGAAATTACATTAATTTAATTTTGTATTGAATCACACATCGAAAAGTGTGCACTATAATAAAAGTTATATTTAATTAAAATTAAAATTAGTATCATTTTTAAAATTAAAAAAAAATGATTTTTTTAAGGGAGCGCATACGGTGCACGCGCCTCATATTTTCTCATCTAGCCGGGCTCGCTTCATCGCACCCCACTCTTGAGCCGGGGAGCTTGGTATTGGAGTGGGCCTCGCTAGAGCGTAGCTCGAGCCTGCCCAACGAGCACCGTTGTGAATAATTTAAGGCAAACAACCATTAGTAATATTCAATTTTTAGTCCCTTCCAGAAGTGGATTGTTAAGATTTAAGTATTTCAAATAATATATTTAAAATTAAATGTCAAATATCAAATTAATTTGATTTAGAGGATTGTAGACTTGTATATATCAAAAGAAGTCCGACCATATAGAGTGTGTAGTATCAGTATGGGTCGGTTCTTAATTGATCCAAATATTATGAATATGGAATCGAATTGAATCGAAATGAAAATATTGAGACCAAAATTAATAACATTTCAGCGAACTAAAATTGAAATGATTGCAGTTAGAAATATGACAATAATTAACCCCAAACAAAGATTTCAAATAATTAGTTTTTAGTCGTTATTTCGAATGATTAAATTACTCTATTTATTAGTCAATGTAAGTGCATCTGTGCCAAGAGATTACTCCATTTGTCCCACTATAAGTGACTCAAAACTTTTTGATATGAAAATTAAAATATATATATATATATATATATATATATATATTAGTTAAAAGTGATAGGGTCTATACTTTTTTAAGAATTAATTTTTTTTTATTTGTGAAAACAGATCACTTATAATGGAACGATCCAAAATGAAATACATGTCATTTTTAATGAGACAAAAGAAGTATTTGGGATGTTGTGACGATGCTACGTAAATTAGTAGAGATATTTTTTCTCTAATCAGTAAATCGGAGATTCGAAATACTAGAAGAATGAGTGTGTGAGAAAGAGTCATTTTGTAATTTTAATAATTAATTAAAAATAAAGTAAATGTTGAGATTATTTTTGCACATGCAATTTCGCTCCTAAATAACGGCTTAATTGGCGAGTGGCACTTCTTTTAAGCAAAATTATGCAAGAATAAGTGTATATTACTTGACCCCACATTAATATAATCACACCTTAATTCAGCTTAAAACTCAATTAAGAAGCGTAGGTTTCGTCTTACATTCACCTTCCTAATTTTGCACTCCGTCCGTTCACGAAGATGGTGTGCTTATTACGATTTTCGTCCGTCCACAAAGATTGTGTGTTTTTCTTTTTAAGAAACTCCTTTTATACTTTAAATCTTATTCACACTCAATATTTATAAAATACTTACCATTTACTTTTACAATTTGATAGGCGCAATACTACCCTTTAACACTAAACTCATATCTTTCATATTTATTATTAAAATTCGTGCCCTCCACTCCACCACATACTCTTTGTGTACGGAGGGAGTAATAAAATTTATGGCGAGAAGAGGGCATTAGGTTCACGAGTTGACTACTTTTTGTTGGGTCCCGGAAGATCTAGAATAGGTGTATGGGAGGGGGGAATACACCTATAGGCTATTTTCAAAAACAAAACTTCAATACAATCTTTCGACTGATAATTGATACTGGAACGACTGAAAGATGGATCAGTTATGGAAAGATTGAAGACTGATACTGAGACTGGTGACTCATCCAAAAACACCTAACGGATGGACTCGAATTTATACGAGGTCGTCCTAGGGCGGTAAGGTGACTCAAGTCGTCTCACAAGGAAGGCTTAGCAGGGCTTTAACTGTGCTACTCACAAGAAACAGAAATAAAACCTAAACACTCTAATCGGGTAGATTGGGTCTGACACTCTCTCTTTAATTCTAGGCGTAATTAAATAAAGCTTGTAAATTATCTAATGCAGAATCAACAGGAAGCATATAAATCTATCTAGGCGAAAGATGGGAAGCGGATTAAGAATGCAGGAAAGCCAAAAACCTAGGGTTTTAACTAGCAATCTAGAAAGCAATAGTAAATCAACAATCATAAACACTAATTATCTAGGCGATGAAAACATCAAAAGCGTAAATCAAATATCATTATCTAAGTGCTCGATTATCTAGGCAATGCAATAATAAGAAAGCTTGTAAAGATTAACTAATCAAAATGAAGAACTTACAAACGATTCAATGAAAACATCGATCTAGCGGAATCCACAAGTATCTAAAATGTTTCTGTCTACCTAAGCTAAGGGAAAAGGCATAAAATCGCAGGTGGAGGCTGGGAGAAAAATCGGACGTCAATGAAACCCTCAAAATCGGATTTTATAGCAATTTTCGTAACTGCCGGATTTGCACAGGGGCGGCGGCCGCCGTGAGGCGGCGGCGCCGCCCCCCCTTTCGGCCTTTTCTTGAGTTTGTGGGACTTGGGCTGGTTTATGGCTGGCGGCGCCCGCCGTGACACGGCGGCGCTGTGGACGGCGGCCGCCGTGGGAGCCTTTCACTGCTCTTCTCCAAGTAAAGCACGGCCCACGCCGTGGGGCCGCGGCCGCCGTCTCGACGGCGGCCGTGAGCCTGACTCCAAAAATTGCTCGAAATGATGCCAAACCGCTCATCAACTCCCGAATCCTGCACACGACAGTAGCACACCCAAAAGGTCATCGAGCACGTGAAAAATAGAGCACAAAGGTACGAAGCGAGCTCGAATGCGCAGCAGGAAAACTCACAAAATCATCACAAAATAGGGCTAAACAACCTCCCCACACTTAATTCCTTGCTTGTCCTCAAGCAACAATCACAACATCGACAGAAAATCCTCCAGCGATTCTTCTCACCAGGCAAACACAACCAATCCAAGTCTTTTCAAAATATCAAAGTCCCCAATCAAGTGTTCAAAGCTAAAATTTAAAAGTGCAACAACAAGGTGGCACAACTCAATCCGTTCAGACCCGATTCTCCGCTAAAGGTGAATTTCCTAATGCAATTTCCTTTACAATCATATCTCATTCCTTTTTCATATTCTTACACTTCTCTTTTTTTTTTTGGGGGTCAAGTTATTTTGCTCTTAATAGATGGGCCATAATTCACGAGATTGCACTTTTGGAGGTGATCCAAAATATTCTCGTGTGGTTTCCCATGCTCATAATGAAATCATTAGAGGAGCAGAGACCCAGACTATCAGAAACTCAACAACCAACCAAACAATTCAATCACAGAGACAGATATTAGGCAATTGCACTGAAAATACTCCCCTTAGCATCTACCGGACAAATCACGTCAAGAGTTGCTCATCAGGGTGTTGCATCAAAACCTTAGACTAATTACACTTCATAGGGAACAAATCAATCAAGAAAAACAAGGATAACAAACCACACAGACACAATCCAGAATCGCTAGTGAACTACCATCAATCATGCGATATACTTAAAAACAGGCAAGAAAACAAGGCAAGGGGACCATTCGCCCCAACACAAGAAAGCCCAAGGACACAACAAGAAGACACCCACAGGATTTACAAATACCAACAAACACCTACCCCCACACTTAAAAGCTGGCACTGTCCTCAGTGCAAACAAAAAGAGGGGTGAAAGAGGAAACTTCCCTAAATACCGATCCAGTGGTGAGTCTGTAGTGTCCCACAGTGTCTGCCTCTCTCTCGTCCAAAGGACAAGCAGTCTCCAACACAACAACCTGCACCAAACAACAAAAGCAACAAAACAAGACACAAGCAAAACGAAAGAAAAACGAAACAAGAAAAAGCAAGAAACATGGGTTGCCTCCCATGCAGCGCTAGTTTTTAAGTCGCCAGCCCGACTAAGAGAAACCTTTAACCAAAATCCGATTGAAGCTCCAGCTGCCTTAGTGCCTTTGTAAACACATCTTCTTGAATTGCAGCTGCGGGTCCTCCAAATGAGCGTTCCATGCTCATATCAGGAGATGGTCCTCTTTCCACCCATCCAAGGAGATCGAGTGACACCACCTCATTGAACTTCTCTTCCAGTAGCAAGGCAGTCAGAAAGCCTTGCTCTATATCACCTTCCTCGTACAGCTTATCCAGAGATTCCTGCTCAATGTCAGCCTCATCCTGCAAGGTAGCAAGGAATTCCTCCACAATCTCGTCCTCCTCCTGAAACTTATTAAGGAATTCCTGCATAATGCAATCCTCATCCAAAGCATCAAATGTTTCAACATAAGAGCAAGTTTGAATTAAGGAAGTGGGGGAAGTAGGTTTTTTACCAAAAACAGAGAATGTTACCGCTCTACCTGCCCCTACCATAGTTACAGTTCCCGTACCCACATCGATGCGAGTATGGGTGGTAGCCATAAAGGGTCGGCCAAGCAGCACGAGATGCCCATTCTCTCCTCTAATCCCCTTTCCCACATCAAGCACAACAAAGTCAGTCAAAACACTAATCCCCCTCACAACCACCTCAACATCCTCAACAAGGCCTCGTGGGCTGCTAATGGAGCCGTCAGCTAGCTCTATCTTAATATTTGTGCATTTCAGCTCTTTATTCCCCAATTTCTCAAAAATATCAAGCGGCATCAAATTGACTGCCGCGCCCAAATCAAGCATTCCCAAAACCTTTTCAACCCCACCTAAGCTAATATCAAAAATAAAGCTACCTGGGTCTCCTTGCTTGGGTGGTGGTTGTTCTGGTGTAGCAATGACAGGTGGCAATGGCTCACTGGGGCATTGGGTAGCCTTGATTGCTTGCACGGTTTTGCTTCTCCATTTCCCAGCGGTTATTGGGGCATTTTCTTCAATCACCGCCACGGTATGAGCTTGATGCGGCTGTTGGTCCTGATTTGGGAACCTCCCCATTGGCTGTTCTTGCTGCAGCTGAGTCAAGGCTCCTGTTAATTGCCCAACTGTAGTCTCGAGGCGCTTGATGGTAGCACTCTGAGACTCCATGTTTTGTTTGGTCATCTCCATGAAGGACTGCATGGTGTCCTCGAGAGACGGTTTCTGCTGTTGAGCTTGCTTCTGCAACTGTTGAGGAGCATTCTGGTATTGCTGCTGCTGCTGAAAATTCCCTTGTTGCATAGGGAACTGTTGATACTGCTGGGGCTGCTGCTGCTGATAAGCTTGAGTGTAGTTCTGCTGCTGAGCTCTCCAACCCGAGTTGGAATTTTGTTGCCCTTGATTAAAGCTGGGCCTCTGTTCAAATTGAGGCCTCCCCGGATAGCCCTGGGCAGCATAGACTTCTGCTTGTCCTTCAGGTGGGAATTCGCCCATTCGATGGCACGCGTTAATTCCATGGCCAAATTCGCCACAAATGCCACAACCTTCTGCTGATGGTGCGCGAACGGGTGGAGCTTCTGCCTGGTTCATCTTGAGGTGCTGAACTTGCCTCATCAAATCTGCTACTTGCTTCTGAAGCTCATTGTTGGGAGCTACTGCATTGGCTTCAACCCTCCTTCCTCTAACTGATTTCTGTTGAGAACTCGCTGCAAGTGTGGAATAGCTTGGATTGGTTGAGGTGCGCTTTTGGCAGCGTTTCAGCTTGAGCTTTTGAATCGGTGAAGATTGAAGTGATCCTCGAGCAGTATTTATAGGAGAGGCCTTGAATAGATCCGTTGGCGGAGATGGTCTTCAAGAATTCATCCGTTGTGAGATTCAAATCTTGGCTGAGGCTTCAATCTTCGAGGTTCCTTGATTTGGTGAGAAAGGTCTTCTCAGATGTAGGAGGTAGAGTCCCTCTGAAAAGTAATCACCAAAAAGGAAGGCTCTGCAGAGAAAGAACGATCCTCAATATCTCTGCATTTAATGCGGCTGTACTTGGAGGTGCGAAGCTTCCTTTATAACGTTGGAGGTTCAGTCCGAGGAAGAATGTTAGTTGATACTTGACTTCAGCATCAGTCCGCTAATTCCACGTAGCCAGCATTAGAGAAATCAATCATAACTGATTCTCAGTTAAGTCAAACTTCGGTATTTGACTTCTGCCTTTAAATGCACCTTCAGTCGGGTTCTTCAGTCTTCAGTCTTTGATCTTTGATCCTCCGGTATTCAGTCTTCAGTCTTCAGAACACTAGAAAACTAGAAAATGAACTCTAACAATTGAGTTCAAAAGATTCTAATCTATTACAAAGAAATCTTAATGATTTTGGTATCATCAAAACTAGGGATAAGATATTTCATTAAGTTCGCAACACTTTTGACTACTATTCAGCTCCGTTTTATTTTTTTGTTTTGGTTAGGATGGATTAGCTGAGTTATCCTAACTTTAAATTCAGAGTTCATGTTGATAGTTAGTGAATCATACTTGCCCTCAAGTATGAAGTGAAGAAAAGACTCAAAAGTGAAAATATCTATCTAGATAAGACCTCCCATCTCGACACGACACTAAAGACTCCAAAAGAAAAAGGAAGAACGAAGTGTGCACATCTAATCCAAACCATCATCCACAATTTCAAGTTCATAGAGAAAGAAAGAAAGCTACTAAACTTAGGGGAAAAACTCCAATAATAACAATGATACTACATGCTCAACGCAAACTGGTGCAACATCTTTTTTCTTTTTTTTTTTGCAGCACCCTTTTTTTTTAATATCATCAATCAACATGCAATCATCATCTACAAAATATCCCCACAAATCGTCTCCCAAACCCAATCTGAATTCACTGCCACTGTTTGACCAAACGGATCACAGACCCTTATCATCTAGCACAAGACAGCAGTTTGGGCAAACAGCACATAGAAACACAACTTAACTTTCTCTAGTAATTCATGGAATGAAGTTCAAAATTAGACATGCATCACTGGGCCAAAGAGAGAGTCGAAAACAGGCCTTGGCTTAATTTTTTAGTGACTATTAAGAACAAAAAAGGTTCAAGGCTTCAAAATGGCTCACTAGGGGTTAATGTTCAGGTAGGAATTCAAAAGCAGGCCAAAAGGCTACCCTAGTGCCTTCTATCATGCATCACCAATGACTCACCACATATCACAACTTCATGAACGACAAACCACTCTAAAAGAAAATAGTAGAGAGTGCTCTACTCTATTAGGCTCAATTCTCACTTATATGTGGCTTTTTACTCATTGTTGCTTTTATTTGTCATCCCAAGTTTCATCCAACGAAAACATAAAATTTTCAATCTCAAAATCCCAAATCTCAAGTTAATCACACAATTCAACCGGGCAGCATGCTTATCACTAATATTTCAATAACACAAAGCTCAAAACACACAAAAACGACATAACAAACGGACTCGACAGAACACAAACTCAAAGACGCCCCCCTCACACTTAGATTTTGCTTGCCCTCAAGCAAACAAACAAAGCATAAGCAAAGGAGCACACAAAACACACAACTAAAAGATAAAGACAAAGACATAAATGAAACAAGACAAGAAAATGAAGAAAGTCACCGTGTGCGCTACTGCCGCAGCTCTTGCCGAATGGTGGTGCTCAAATTCGCGATGCTCTCCTGTAGGGCTACCACGTTCCCGTCGATCATTTTTTTTTTACTGAAACATAACAAAAAAATAAAACTAAGGAAGGGAAACTAAGAAACTGAAAGAAAAACTTAAAGAAACAAAAATAAAGAAAGAGAAAAGCAAAACGAGAAAATAAAAAGGGAAAGAAAATCGGGTTACCTCCCGATAAGCGCCATTATTTAAAGTCTTTGGCTAGACTTTATGATGCGATCAGAGTCCCATCTGAGGTGACAATGGAATTTCTTCCACTGTCGTCATGTGTGATGCATCGCAGTACGGCTCCAACTTGCTATAGTTAACTAGAAACATTTTTGGCGTAGCCAAACTCTTAATCTCCACTATCCCATTTGGGCAAACAGACTGTTTCACAAAAGGGCCTATCCACTTTGTCTTCTGCTTCCCAAGCATGAATCGGACCTTTCACCAACTTCAAATGTCTTTCGGAGCCGATTCTTGTGAAACCATCCTCATACCACATGTTGGCATCATAAACTTCCAGATCGGGTGGTTCCACATCAAAATGCAGACTTCTGTCGCATGGCTTCCGTTTGGACAAACAATCTGTATGTCCAGAACTTGCGAGTTTTGAGTCAGCATGAAGAAATTTGTCCTGTTTGGGCAAACAGAACTTATTTCCAGAATCTGGCAAGTTCGGGTGGGCATGAAGAGACTTGATAGATTCTTTGACTTCTTCATTGTTCATCCCACGAGGACTTCTTCATTGTTCATCCCACGAGCATCAAGACCAGTTGCCCTTTTGGTCAAGGTTGGTTCCAACTTGTCCTGCACAGATTTAGTCTCAAGATGTTCTTGGACAAAAGGGTCAGTAACATTAGTGGCACAAACAGTTTTAACAGCATGGGGACTTTTCATGGTATCATCAATGTTGAAAGTAAACTTCTCTCCATGATAATCCAAACAAATAGTACCACTATAAACATCAATGACTGCCCTAGTGGTCCTTAAGAAATGATGACCTAACAGAACATCGGTTGACTCTTTCGACTGCATACCACTCATTTTCACCACATAAAAGTCAGCAGGATAAACAAAATTATGCACCTTTACAAGAACATTCTCTAGGAGACCCTCAGGATGAACACATGACCCATCAGCCAACTGAATCACCACCTTAGTATGCACCAACTTCACACCAATTAGGTTATTATAAACAGCTAAAGGCATGACATTAATAGAAGCTCCTAGATCACACATAGCATGCTCAATCTTGGTGTCACCTATGAAACATGGCAGAGAAAACATACCTGGATCTTTGCATTTGGGTGGTAACTTCTTTTGTATCACTGCTGACACGTTCTCACCCATCACAATTTTTCCAGATTTCTTAGACTTACCAGCAATGAAGTCCTTTACAAACTTGCTCAGCTGAGGGAGTTTGAGTGCTTGGAGGAATGGAAGATTGATCTCCAACTTCCCAAATATCTTCATGAAATCCATTAGCTCTTCCTCCGGCTTCTTCTTTGCTAACCTCCTGGGAAAGGGAACAGGTATCTCGATCTCGGGATCATGTAGACTCAAAGGTTTATGAACCTTAGACTGCTCATCCTCAACCAATTTGTGTTCTGCCTCTTTTCCTTTCTGCACAGCTGCCAGGTCACCGTTCTGTTTGGCCAAACCGGACTGATCTGCATTCTAGATTGCAAAATCCACCTTGCCTCCGGAATTTTTGAATTTTTGCGATTGAGATTCAACTCCAGAGGCCTTGCTCGAACACCCACTTGAATTCTGGATTGTAGGCTCACTCAACTCCTTACCACTCCTCAAAGTAATCATACTAACGTTCTCCCTCGAATTCAATTGGACTTGTGATGGTAAAGCACCTTGATTGCCCTTGAGTTGATTCACGATCGTTGCGAGTTGAGATATTTGCCTCGCCAATCCTTCCATCTGCACCTTATGTTCGGCATGAGATTGTTGAAGCTGTTGCACATTATTCTGCAAAAATTGTTGGTTGCCAATCAATTCTGCCATCATCTCCTCAAGAGATTTGCCTTGCTTTTCCGGAACGGGTTGTTGAACTTGTGGTGCTTGGTACCCCGTCCTTTGATGTGGAGGAAGGTAGTTCTGCTGCTGTGGCTGATGTTGCTGTTGCGGTTTTCTCTGATCCGGATCCCTCCAACGAAAGTTAGGATGGTTTCTCCATGGTGCATTTTGATTATTCGAGTAGGGGTCCCGTTTGGGCAAATGGGGCAGTGGCGCGTCGTAGCTGTAAAAATTGTGAGAAGAATTCGCTTGTGCTTGATATTCTTCCTCACCCCCGGTGCATTGCAAGCTCGTATGGCCAAAGCTACCACACGCTCTACATGGCTTTTATGTCGGTTGTCCAGCAGTTGCGACTTTCTCCACCACAGTACTTAGCAATCTTTCCATTCTACCCATCCTCTCTTCAAACTTATCCTCAAAGTCCGACAAACTTGCTTGAGTAGCTTTCTTGAGCAGTTGAATGTGCGGTTCATCATACTCCCTTGTTGCATCCACCAAGTGTTGAATCAACCGTTTAGCTTCACTCACAGTATTCTGAGAAAATCCTCCTCCACTAGATGAATTCACTAGATTCTTTGTATCAACTGTCATTCCTTGGTAGAAGTATTGCAACAGGTCTCCATCAGAAAATTTGTAGTTTGGGCAGCTGTCAACCAATCGCCTGAACCGAGTCTAGTATGTGCTCAATGACTCATCGTACTCCTGCTTCACTCCACTAATTTCCTTCTTAAGCGCATTCGTCTTGATGGGAGAAAAAAAATGTTCCAAGAAGAGTCTTTTCATCTCTGCCCATGTGGTGATAGAATTGGGCGGAAGACTCGCGAACCAAGAGTTCGCCTCGGCTGTCATGGTAAAAGGGAATGCTGCCAATCTAAAGTGCTCTTCCATAACTCCAGTAGGGCATTTTTGGACCTTGCAAATTTTGATGAATTCGCTTAAGAAATTGTACGGATCTTCTTCCTTCTTGCCATAGTACTTCGGGAGAACATTAAGCAGTCCAAGCTTAATCTCAATACCGGTAGCAGCTGCCGGCATCTGAATTGGGGTGGGCGGGTCATCGGCCTCGTAGCTGGAGAGGTCACACAGCCTAGGATCGTTGACGTCCATGTCGTCTCCGGTGTCTTTGTCAGAACTCGAATAAACTGCCTCCTCACAACTGTTTCTGCCTCTGATTCTGGTTCTGTTTGGGCAAACAGAGCCTCGTTAGCAGCGACAGCACTGGGTTTCGCCTCGACGAACTGTTTCGTTC
The DNA here is from genome assembly GCF_028751815.1 of Salvia miltiorrhiza. Taxonomy (NCBI): domain Eukaryota; kingdom Viridiplantae; phylum Streptophyta; class Magnoliopsida; order Lamiales; family Lamiaceae; genus Salvia; species Salvia miltiorrhiza. The sequence continues at coordinate 25,048,029 of NC_080390.1, forward strand.
GAACAGACAGGTCAGGTTGCGAATCCAGCAGCTCCAGTAGCTTCCTTGCCTTAGCCTCTTTCCTTAGTTTCTTTGCAGTTTTTTCGATCTCACAATCGTAGAGGAGGTTCGGCTTAGAAGATCTGCTCATAAACAAAAGAAAATGAAAAGGAAAAATAGATCAAATGGAAAAGAATTAGATTAACACCGCTCTCCGGCAACGGCGTCAATTTGGTGGACGTCGTATACCATCAAATAATTCCTGCAGAATTATCAAGAACTAATTAGTATGATGATAAGCAGGGTCGATCCCACAGAGAGCAGGTAAAATCATTCAATTCCCTAAAAACTTATATTTTTGGTGATGCCACCACGCCTTAATTTTGAGAAAAGATTAATTAAACTAAGAAAACAAAATTAATCAAATAAAAGACTCTAGAAAAATATCAATAGAAAAGTAATTCGGCTCAAATAAATCCACACTAATTCAAAGCTTTGATCATCGACGTAATAATTAATTAATCCTTATTAACCAACTAGTTATAGGATACCGTTATACGCACTGATATACCCCAATTCCTACTTACTGTGTCTATAGACGGCTAGATACGCTAGTCCTGCCTATTTCCCTTGTTAAAATATAACCTAGCTGGATACGCCAGTCTTAGATTTAATATTCTAATAGCATTAAGATGAATGAAGCCAATTTATATCAATTATCCTAGATACGCTAGTAATAATTAATATACCAATTAATTCCTACTACGAACACGATAGCTTTATCACTAATTAGTTATATTCCAACAATTACGGATTGACAGGAACTAATTGACTGTAATCCAATTAAACCTAAGTTGACCAGACTTAAATAAAATCAGAATTATCTTTTGTTAGGTCCCGGGGGTCTCGAATAGGTGTATGGGGGGGCGGAAAATACACCTATGGGCTATTTTTGCAAATTCCTCAATCAGAGGGATCTCAAGATAGAGATCTAAACGAAACTTTACACGCAAACAAAGACACCTGTTGACTGAAAACAGTTTTGACCAAACAGGGTTGACGACTGATACTGAAAGTTCTTCAGTGAGGAGTTATCAGTTAAGTTACTGAAACTTAACTGATGCACTTATGGGCTTCAGTCGAGTTTGCTAAAACAGAGATGATAACACTCTTCCTGACTATCAAAAGATAGATCAGTCAGACTGATATCACACGCAACGGAAATTAAACTTAGTTTCGCAATAGCCTCGGTTGAGCACGTTGTTGGTCTTAGGTTTCTCTTTGCCGTTAATCAGTATTCAATTTATCAATTGAAACAACACAAGTAGGAATGTAAAACTGAAAGCTGTAAACAACACAAACACTTTTACGTGGTTCGGAAAAACCCTTTCCTACATCCACGGTCGGTTGATCAGACCAACAATCCACTCCGCAAGTTCTTAACAGGTGCACTGCAAACCAAACCGTGTGCTTGCCGGGTGCACACAACCGTACCACTGAAGAAAACCCTTCTTCAGTACCCACACTTCACTCGTGTCGGATTTCTCTTGCTTAGCACAACCCGCGCTAATACTCTCAGAGTCAGAAAACCCTTCTGAACTCCGAATCACTCAAAACACTCAAATCTTTCTTTTGGAAAGGAGGTTTGAACGAGTGCCAACTATACTGCAAAGAACAAGTTCTTTGTAGCAAGTCTGACCTTGGCTTCTGGGTAAACAGATGTTTGCCTAAGGTCTAAGAGAATGTATGTAATCAGTAGTGACTGATTTTGGCTTTGGAATTCTCTTCTTCGATTCAAGCTTTGGGGAGGTTAAGCTTTAGGCTGAGTAGCAATTTCGGCAGAGCTTCAGCTTATGTCGTTGAATCGGTGAAGGTTGAAGTGATCCTCGAGCGCTATTTGTAGGAGAACTCTTGAATAGATCCGTTGGCGTAGAACGTCCTCAAGATTTCTTCCGTTGGAGAGCAATTCGAATTTGGGCTGAGGCTTCAATCTTCGAGGTTCCTTATCTGGTGGAAACGGCTCTCTTGAGGGACAGAAGATGTGACGTCTCTGATAAAGTAACCACCAAATAGGAATGACCTCTGCAGAGATAAGATCCTAAGATCTCTGCATTTAATGCGGCTGTACTCTTGTGAGTACGTGGCTTCCTTTGAACGTTGGAAGATCAGTCCGAGGAAGAATGTACAACTGATACTTGACTTTAGTATCAGTCTGTGGCACGCATTAAGTAATCAGTTCCAAACTGATTCTTCAACTGATACTTCAGTTGGTATCTTCAGTCTTCAGTCCTTCAGTCTTCAGTCTTCCGAACCGCATACTAAACTAGAAACGAACTCTAACACTTGAGTTCAAAACTGTTATAGTCTATTACAATTAAGACCTATGAATTTTGGTATCATCAAAACAAGGATTAGGATATTCCACAAGGTTCCCAACATCTTTAAACCCTAGGAATAAATCGAAATCAATAGGAACCAATTTTATGCTCAATTAGGTCTCACAGATTAATAAATTAGTGCTTCTTTATTCTCGCTGAATCAAGAAAATTAGCTACTCATAATATTCAAATAAAACATAATAAATAAATAAGAAATCATAAGAAAATAAAAGCAATAAGAAATTAATCAATACTGGTTACCGAATTGTTCTTCAAACTCGTGCACAAAAGAAATAAAAACTATAACTAAAAACAAATAATCTACTCCTGCCGTCGGATGATGTGTTGATTCTCGTCCAAAATCCCTCTTTCCAATATCAAGGTCAAAACCTAATAATAAGAGAACTCCTCATCAAAAGCAAAACTACACGTCACTATGTATTAATGGGCCAAGAAACTAATTCAAGTCCTAGCCCACTAATTAATGACTAAATTCCTAAAGGAAAATAAGAGGGAAATTATATAAAATCCATTAAATCTTTAATTCCTTGCATCTTTCGTATTCTTTACTAATATGCATTCAAATCTCTTCATTTTCTTCTTTCTTCTTCTCGACTCCATCAACATCAATCTCTTCAATTTCTGCACCAAAATACCAACAAACTTGGGTAATATCAAATAAAATCCATGGCAAACAACACGAAAATAAATAACTAAAACGCACCCATCAGTTAGTTTGTTTTGGTTTGTCTCTTTTTTTATGTTGTTTCTTTTGACCTCTAGATGTAGTCACTTTTGGGCTCTGCATCTTTGTATAGTTTTGCTCGGTCTGTTTTCATTTTTTCCCCGTAGTTTCTGTTGGGCGTTGTCACGTTTGCGCAGCGTCATGTATGGGATTCTGGGTGATGTGTATTTACAAGTTGGGGGTCTGCCTAACCTCTCACCCTTTGGGTGTTTTTTTTAAATTATAATAAAATTTCTACTGATATTGTTTCAAATGAATAATTTCTATTAGTTTCTAGTTAAGCTTCCATTATGTGTTGCGTCCATATATGACATAAAATATTTTCATAAAAATTTAATTATTGTTAAATTGTAGTTGTCACTCCTCAGAGACAGCCTACTAGGATTGTGCATCGATCAGTTCGGCAGACCGACCGACTAAAAAATTCAAACCAACTAACCAATAATTAGGAGTTCTCATGGACCTAGCCTAGCCGATTTTGGACATAGTCTAGTACTTGAGCTAAAACCATCTGCTTGTGATGTATGAGAGCTTATTACTCTTTCATAAAATACATTCTTCACATGCACTGATCTTGAAACCGTGGTGGCGTTTCAGTTTTCTCTACTTCAACAACTCATTGAGACCTTTTTCTCCAACATGGCTAAGCTTTGCATGTTATATCTTTGTCTCATCTGCAGAGCTAGCATCTTATTCTCCTACAATGGTTTCAGCATCTAGATAATATAAACTTTTGTTTTTATTCCCTTCATGATAACCTTAGAACCTTTCATGGCATGTAGAACACCATTTCCATATTCAAACCAATATATTTTTGCTTCCAACATTCCAAAAGATATTATTTTTCTCTTTAAATTCGGAATGTACCTTACATCTGCAAGAACTCTGACTGAGCCATCATGCATTCTCAGCTTAATATTCCCAATCCCTTTCGCTGCACATACTTAATCATTGCCCAACAATACAGATCCCTTCTCTTCATACTCCACATGATGAACCAGTTCTTGTATAGGCATATATAATAGATGCATCCAAAGTCAAGAATTCATTCATCACAGAGTTGTTGATCCACTATGTTTAGCATCTCTGCATTCTATCAGTGCTCAACCACTTCAGCAGTATGTGGTGTTTGATTTTTCTGTGCTTGCTTTCTTTTTCATAAGTAGCAATCCCTTTTTAAACGGCCAAGCTTCTTGCAACGATGACACCTTCTGTTTTCCTTTTTCTCATTCTTCTTTTCAGAATTCTGTGAGCCTTCTTTCCATTTGTACCTTACTTTCTTTGTTTCTTTATGTTCAAGCTTTCACTTGTTGCATCATTCTTGTCATTTGAAACCTTTTACAACTCTTTGGCCCTTAGTGCAAATTGAACTTCATCTATAGTTATTGAAGTCTCTCTGCCATGTAGCATGACATCCTTTTAAGTGTTCAAAGGATCTTGGCAATGCATTCAACAAGATGATAGCCTTGTCTTCATCTTCCATTTTGACCCCTATTTTCTTTGAATCATCAACTACTTTGTTGATCTCATCTAATTGATCTAGAATCCTTTTATCATCTATTATATTAAAGGAGTACAACCTATGCTTGGTGTATAGACGATTGACCAAAGATTTGGTTATATAGAGGCTCTCAAGTTTTTTCCAAACTCCAACTACACTGGTTTCTTTGGTCACTCTCTTAATACCTTATCACCAAAGCACAAGATGAAGGTGTTGAGCCTTCTCCAACAATTACAATCTTTTTTCTTTGCTAATCGTATCAAGTAAATTCTTCTCCCCTTTTAGCGCATATGTTAATCCTTGGTGAATCAAAATGTCCTTCATTTTAATCTTCCAAAGTCCAAACCCAATTTTACCCGTAAACTTCTCAATATCATACTTGGTAGTCGCCATATCCAGTTCAAATTTGTTTATCCTCGCCTTCCTTGTTTTCCACATACGACGCCAAATGTAAATTTGAAATCGCAATGTGCAAAACTCTCAAGATCTCGCCAAGAAAGACAACAGAACGCAACAACAATGGACTAAGAACAAAATAGAAACTAAAGAACGAAAATGTAGAAACAAGGATTTTATGTGGTTTAATCGTAAGGCCTACATCCATGGAAAGTCAACCGTTGAGAATTGACTATTAATACAAAAAAAAATCCTACAGATACAAGATCAAGCAAGAACTAGTTGCTCAAAAACTGCGACCATTGTTCTTATCTCTCAATCTCTCCAAATCATTTCCCTATGAAACTAATTCATGTAAAAAAGATGATAAAACTACAAAGATACAACTTATATATACTACTGAATGGGATAATCTGATCCATCAATCACCAACGGCTCAATATACTCAGTGCATGAGAAAGAACCTTCCCTGCACACGGTTATAACAAACTTTCAGCTATTTTTAACCTATTTGCATGCATGTTCCTCAAACTCTAATGTTTGCAGTTTAACCCCCTCAACATGAAACTGTATTTATGTAGTCACAAACTAACATGTGCAATATTTTATTTTGCTTGATTTAGTAGAATAGTAGGGAATGGTGAGTATTGACTAAACAAAACTTCATGACATGAACAAAGAAATCATCCACAATGAAAGCGATTTGGTTTAAAAATTCGGGGTCTTACAGGTGGACTCTAAAGTCTAACCTCACTGATAACTTGCAGAATAAGTCAATCCTTGGATTTCTTTTTAATTCTTTTTGGCTTCTACGCGTAATGTTTAATCAATAATTTATTAACTCCGGTATTGAGGTAACATCCAATAAGATCATTTTCCTTTCCAAGATCAAGAATGCTAAAAGCTAAAGCCATGATCATACATAGAGATGATGTTGAAGGAATCTAAAGCTCAAAAACACACTACTGAATCAACAAGCTAATTGAGATATTTAACAACAGTATAATCATTTTTCAGTAAAAAACTCGGTAGCCCTCTCTGCGTATGTAATATTACTCTCCCAACACCACACCATTTCCAAAGTAAAAAAATATATAGAAACATCAATAAAGTGGAAAGTAAAAAATATATAGAAACATCAATAAAACGATACCTATTTTCTTTTTACAGATACTTGATGAATGACTGTAATCGAACAGCACCTAAAAGAAGGAACCTTAGCAACAGGGTCGGGCACAATATACTCAGAGCAGCTGACGAAGCTGTTGTGTTTCCTTTCGAAGTGATTGAAGTTCTTTCACAATCTCAGCCTGATTTTCCAATATCATTCCCATGGACTTGGACATCTCCATCTGCACATTACTGGCAAATGTTAGGGTATCAGAGTAACGAGACCCAACAGGCAAGATATCAGATTTATACCTCCTGCATATGGAATTGCCTCAATATTTCCAAGTGAAGATTACGCATGTCATCATGGATAGATTTCTGAAATGAAGCAAGAGTTTCTTCAAGTGTACGCTGAAAAAGCTGGAGTGTGAAAGAATTTCCCTGCTGTGAGTCGGACTGTAAGGAAGCTTTTGGCAAATGTGTCATTCCACCCTACAAAATAATTACACAAGTTTGATTAAGCACTGTCATGGAAATATGACTCAGGCATTTTTAATGATTCAGCACATATACAGCACTGCATTAAAGGAACAACAGAGCTTGAATATTGTTCATAAATGGAGTCACAACACCAAATTGCATCTTGTTAAAGCACACATAAATGTTATATGTCAAACGAAAGAATGCATACCAGAAAAACGACTGCACAAAATTCAAAAACAGAGACTGCAACATTTGATTGTTGCTTACATTTATAGTTGCACGTGCACTGGATCCTGAGGCTGACGGTATTTCAGACCTTGATAACAAGCTATTGAGAAGCTCTTCCCTAGTTTCTGCTCCTGTTTTCTTAGATTTTGGGGAACCCCCGGGAAAAGATGAAGTATCATTTAAGGATGGTGTGGCACCTATTCTCTCTGCATAACTGGAGAATCTTCTAGGATGAGACAGAGTTAGACCAAGATTCTCTAGATTAGCCTGTGCTGTAATGCCTTTTGTACCTAAAGGAGAGGAAACAGCTTCTATAGATCCTTCATGATTGAGGGTTTCTCTGACTCGTAAACTGTTCAGGCTCAGGCTTGATATTAAACTGCTTGTACTTTGATTTGTGGGGAGACTGTCTAGTAGTTGTAGACCAGACAACAATAGTCCAGACGTTGCAACACGAGAAGGCAGGTTGATAGATTGGGGAAGCTGACTGGATTTGTCTGATAATCTCTCGCCACCCCAAGCTTCAGGTGGAGTGATGGAGGAAGCATCATCCGTACGGGTAGATGCAGGTGTAGATGCCAACTGTGTGTATGTAGAAGCAGTATCATCCTGCAAGGGCTTCAACTGTATCAAAATTTACATTGCAAGATGACAAGTTCCAAATATTTATCAATTCTAATGGCCAATAAAGTATAACTATGCCAAGGAACAGAACAGTCTAAATAACAGAATGCAGACAATGTTTAATAGAAAGCAGTTGTACAAGTAATCGGTGAGCAAGTAATGAAATTATACAACTTGTTCAGTGAAAGTCTAGCGATGGTATTTCATAAGTTTCACTCCATTTAATCCACCTAATATCTAATACTACCTCCGTCCCGTAAGAGTATGCTTAGTTTGTTCGGCACGGGTTTTAATAAATGTTATTGTGAGTGGAGAAAGGGGTCCACTTTTGTAAGTCGGCTGGAGAAATAATGGTGGGCCATATTGGTAAAGTTGTAAATAGTGTTGAATGTGAGGATAAAGAAAATAAGAGATTAGTGGTGGGATCATGTCCAAAAATGGGTTGCATACTCTTGTGGGACGAACGAAAAAGGAAAGTGAGCATACTCTTTTGGGACGGAGATAGTAAAATATAATTAAGTGAACCCTATACAAAACACTTGTTTGTGAATAAGCCTTGGTTTAGTTTCAGTAAACTACTTCTTTGGTCCATAGGGGGTTTCTCAAATGATTTGCCCCTGAATTTAGAAATTGGCTCTAACTGTCCACCCAAGTTCCCATTGATATAGAATCCACAAGGAAAAGCACTTGCCATTTGTTGGTCCTAAAGCATATGGATATAAATTGTCCAATGGGAGCAAGAAGTTCCTTGAACGCTTGGAAATGCTTCCACAAATTAATGCAACCACCCAAGTTTAAACTGCTTGAGATCAAGAATATTTCCAAACCAAACCAAATGTCAAACAAGGAGATATCATAAATGATACCAGAAAAAATTCCAAATATGGCTTCAAGTCTCTAAATGTTAATGATATATTGACTAGATCCAAAAGGTAAGAAAATGGCAACTAGGGGACATTGAATTGCAGTGCATGTTGAATTAATAATATACAAACAAATCAATCCAGCTAAGGGAAAGTGTTCTCTGAGGAGGGAGGGGGTGGCGAATAATAGAAACACCAATGGTCTAGGTGTGTTACACAAATAAGGTCTTTATACCTAAGACCTTCACAGGACAAATTAAAAAGCAGCTATAAACTTTTGAGCTTTGAGAAAAATATTCAAGAATCGAGATGAAGGTTTCATGTGTTTCTCCAAAATACTACCTATAAGAAGAAATCACTCAGTCTACTATACCATTGTGCACCAGATGCTTTTAAATAAAAGCTTATGACTACAAATCCATGGATCTTAATGAAGTCAGCAACTGAATTAATCAAGGAACATTTCAACCTGGGTAAAATAAAAAAGCATTCACTGCCATTGCCTAGAAATGGATAGGAAAAAGCATTTGAGGTTTAAACTAGATAGAAGACAGGGTGATTTTGCATGCAGTAAACAGGGAGTTTGAAGCATATATCAACTACATTTCAGTATATAGGGCCAGAATTTGCCAAGAATCATTTGTAGTAACCAATCATACAAGCAACAACTCCAAGGACATTTTCATATCATCGCTGACCTTGTTACTTCCTTGTAGAAACAAGAATGAATCTGTCAGACGTCAGTTGATTTAAGCAACACCCATGCAAAATCCCTTAACCAATTTTCTTTTTCTTTTTTTCAGTTTTTAAAATTAACTTACCATTCTAGAGTGGATAACACCAATAGAGATAAGTTATCACTTTTCACTATCAGGTATGATAACAAACTTCGAACCTTATGATCACTACTAAATTTCTACTACATCCTGCAGTATAACCTGACTTCCAATAAAAAGAAATGACAGATATAAAAAGAAACCACTGAGACTAGCAAAACGTACCTGTTTAGCTGATGATGAGTTAGATTTCCAGTCAAATATTGGATGAGTATTATTAGTGCCTTCTTCTGAAAGACCAAATCTTCTTGAAGGAAACAAAAAAGAAGATTTTCTATCCAGATCTTTCTTTGAAACATCACGATCATCCCACAATTTGTCAACAGAAGGTGTAATTGATTGAACTTCCATAAGAGGGGAGAACACCTCCATATCATCCTTGAAGTTATAGCTTCGAGGTGCATGCAATCTCGTGAGAGCTCCACCAGTCAATAAGCTGCTTCGGAGAGGTGTTTCCTCTGAGACAGGTAAGTTAAGAGAGCTTGATGCAGATCCTGCAGGAAAAGAAAATAAATCTCCAGACCCAGTTCGGATAGGATTCCTAGTTCCAGACACCATTGAGGGCATTGAAAGGCTAGAAGATGCCCGAGAAGGAAGTGGATCGGGCATAAGAACAGAATCCCCCACGTCACCAGCCAAAAGAACAGTTTCGTCTGAGCAGTTGCTCTCATTAACCATCACCGGTTTTGACCTTTGCCAACAGAGATTTGTGACAGCCTGATAAAGATCATGTTTCATGAGTACAATGCAGTTGCCTAGCAATATTTTGGTGCTGAAAATAATGGACTCAAACAATGCAAATGTTGTTCTTCTATGTGACATTGTACGAGCTCATCATGATATTTTGTTTCACGGGGAAACTGGAAAGTGATCCTCTGATCAGCTTTATTACCAGCTACTAATTATGAAGAAAGATTCAAATCTAGGGTGTTCTTGACAAGCATTGAAACATTCCAACAGAATAACAATAGATCACGATACAGGAGTTTTAGTACAAGTACTTTTTGCAGTAATTAGCACAAAATAACCATTAGTAATATAATCAATTCTCCAAACAGGAAGTTCAAATGATTCTTGAATTGTGATAATCACCTCAGAATTCCCATATGCGCGAAGAACTGTGATTGGCTGTGGTTTCCCACGAACATCATAGAATACAACCTGCCCAGTGCTTGTACCAGCTGCCAAGGTTAATCCGTCATCAGTGAATGCGAGCGAAGAAAAGGGAGCCTCATAAGGAATACAAGAAGATGGCTTCTTTGACCCTGAGTCAAATGTGTATAACTTCATATCTAGGCCAACACTAGCAATAATCTGTCAGATACACAAGAAAAATAAAACCATTACTATATGGAATGTGAGTTACACCAAAGTTCCATTCCAGGGAACACTAATGCCCTAAGAGGACATAAAAAATGAACATAAAGCAGATAAGCAAGAGACCTTGTCATTGGATGGTGAAAAACTAACAGCAGATGTAGGTGCTGAATGCTGCTTCAGCCAAGAAGCCTGAAAAATGCAAAAGGGCTTTATGTAATATAATAAAAGTAACAGCCCCTCAAGCCATATTAGAATGAAGTAAGGACAATTGCAAAACTTGTCAAACTAATTCAGTATAGGAAGGGACTTAGTCTGACAGGCAAAAAGAAAAAAGGAAAGAATGCTAACCTTTGGACTGCGACCAGTTGTATCCCACATATGAATGGACCCATCATCACCAGCTGTAACCAAAAGGTGCCTGCTCATCCGAGAATAATCGAGTGAACCCAGAACCTGGTCTTGTAATGTTTTCGAAAAAAATTAGTCGTTAACATAGCCAAAAAATGTTTAAGAGGAAGTCATGAGTGCTCAGAACAATATAGCTAACCTGTCCATTAGGGTCCCTGAGTTCAGCAGCTTTTGTGCCAGAAGCAAGGTTGTGAAGTATAATATCTCCTTTACGACTTACAGAAGCTATATGCTCATCTTTGCAGTTGTACATAGCCCCTGTTATTGTATCAGTATGGCCTTTCAACCATTTGACGCATCGTTTGTTCTGAAGATCCCATATTCTCACAACTTGACCAGTTCCACCAGAGCAAAGATATCGAGATCCTTTATTGCTGAAGCTGATAGTTGATATAGATTCTGAAGGCTTAGACATACAAGAACAATTATGAGACCAAAAAACTTGCTATGTAGAAGATCCCTAGGAGATTGACATTTGCTTATTATTATCTCAACTTTATTCACGGTCCTATAACTTAGATAGCATCATTAACACATATTAATATTTATTTTTTGTCAAGTAACACATACAAATATTATGAAAGAATCCACTGATGAAAAATCTATGATTGCGCTCTTATCTAGTTAAAGACACACGTCAGATAGCGCAATCCAAAAAATGGTACAATTCCAAAATATTAGTTGGAACCTCTGCTACAATCTCAGTCACTTTAAAGATTAGAACGCAGTGTAAGCATAACTAGTATATAAAACAGAAAAATGGATGTATTTCAATCTAATCTACGGAAAAGAGCTCTTAATTTTAGACAATGTACCTCAACTGTTTCGCCCCTGGCATTCTTGGCCGGCACCATCCACAAGCTTTGCCCGTTCTTCCGCCATAATGAAACCTTACCATCTTCCCCAGCGCTAGCCAATACCAAATCTGGCAAACCGAAAAAACGAAGAACTCAACCTCCCCTCCAAAAAAAAAGTGCAGGTAACTCCCAGTCAACAAGCAAACATAAGTAGGAAAAGAAATTCCAGTAAACTAGGAAAAAAGAATTGATCTACGAAAAGATGAAGTGAGAATGCACTAACTGTTGTGGTTCCATCTGACAGAATTCACGCGTGAGCCTGGCGATGGAGAGTGGGTGAGAACACAGGGGTTTTGAGGCTCCACCGAGATGTCGAAGAGCTTGACGGTGTCACCGCTGCTGGCCGCCAGCAGCAGCTTGGCCGATTCCGCCAAATTCATGATTCAATAACACAGTGTGTGGGGAAAATTGGGGATTTTGGGGTGTGTTTGTGTAGAGAGTGGGAGGTGAGATGAAATGATGGTTTCTTTTCTGGAAGAAATTTGAAAATTAGAATTGGGCTAAAAACCAGGGCGCCTTTTAAATTTAAGTAAATATAAATACTCGCTTATTATGCTTTCTTTATACTCCAAATACATTACGTATAACGGGAAATTTTGGTGTTTAAATTATAAAGGCCACTTTTATATATATATATATAGGAATAGGATCATGTAGTATTCGAGCTTATGGTAGATCCGTATGTTCAAATCTAAACCACACATTTGTGACATGTAGCGCATCAAGATTGTGACACGTGGCAAGGAGCTTCCAAGCATTCGAAGGCAAAATCTGTAGAGGGGTAAAATCAAGGAATTAAAAAAAATTAGATTTTCTCAAAATAGACATATTTTATATGCATATAATATCACACAAAGATGCATAAAGTTTTCACATAAAAATGCATAACTTTGAACAGAAAATGCATTTCATTTTTACAAATTTGGTATTTTTGCCACCGCACCCCACACCACCCCCCAACCCTCCCCACCACCACCCCTCTACCATCCCCTCAAAAAAATAGACATGTTTCACATGCATATAAAATCACACAAAAATGCATAAAGTATTCACATAAAAATGCATTAAATTATACAAAAAATGCATTTCATTTTTACAAATATGGTATTTTCGCCACCCCACCCTGCACCACCCCCAACCCCTTACCCCCCCCCCCACCCCACCCCGCCATTTTTTTTCGCAAATCTAATTTTTTGACCGTTGCCCCCACCATTCCCCACCCACCCACCCACCCACCCACCCCAAAGCCATTTTTTTTTTTTTTGCAAACCTACTTTTTTGAAGATCGTTCTTTTTTGTAGAGCATACATTTTTTGTGCTAACTTTTCAGAGGCGCCTTACTCATGTAACTTGAGACGTCGTTCTTCACCAAATCAGGAACCTTGTAGATTAAAGCCTCAACCAAATTCTAATCTTCTTTCACAACGGACAAATTCTTGAAAACCATCTTGCCAACGGATCTATTCAAGACTTCGCCTATAAATAGAGCTCGTGGAACATCACAATTTTCACCGATTCAAACATACAAGCTGAACCTCTGCCAAAATTACAACTCAGCCTTTCACTGCCTTCAAAGTTTGAATCGAAGAAGAGAATATCCAAAGCCAAAATCAGTTTACTAATTACTCGATCACATTCTCTTAGTTACTCCCTCCGTCCCATTAATCAAGTCTCCTTGCTTTTGGGCACGGGAATTTAGGAGAGCTAAAGTAGATGTAAAAATAGTAGGGACCACATAATTAGTGTATTAGTTAATGTTATTTTATTTCATAATTAGATGTAAAAATTGCTCTAAGCTCTCTTCTCTCTTCTCTCTCTTCTCGCCCTTCTCTCTTGCAATTCTCTCTCTTCTCGCCCTTCTCTCTTGCAAAACTCACACACACAGATCTTTGGCAGAACACACACATACATAAATGCATCCTCCACCACAAAAATCAAAGATACATAAAATTTTCATCCCAAAAATCAAAGATACACAGTCCGGACGGACTGTAAGAGAGGCAGCAACGGTTCCGCCTGAGCAGAGAGCTAGGGCTCATTCCGAAAGGGGGAAACTCGCCTGTGCATTTCGGTGAGAGAGTAAGGGGTAGAGTGAGCGACGATCTCGACGGTCCTTCTGAGAATAGAGCAGACGACACGAGTCGGCCACTGCTCGCCGGAAATCGAAAGCAGTAGCGATGATTTTGATGAGAGCGTTAGGGCTCATTTCGAAAGGGAAAACCAGGGCACAATATGAGAAAGGAATTGGAATTGAGAGAAAATAGAGAGAGAAGAGCAGATGTGACGGGGAAGCAGCGCCGATGACCGGCGTGACGGCGACCTCGCCGGTCTTCCAGATGTGGCGGCTTTCTCAAAGGGGGAGAGAGGAATTGAAGAGAGAGTGAGGAGAATGAAGGTTGCGTGAGTTCAAGGAAATTTGGGTGCACTAATTCCAAATGGTGGTGAAAGAAGAAGAGGAGAGAGGGGGGAGATGACGAGAGAGAGAAGAGAGAAGTGAGGAGAGAGAGAGAGAGGAGGGGGTAGGTGGGTTGGTTTGTGAGAGGAGAGAGAATACCTAATTAATTGAACTAATTGTATTGTAATTTATGCCAAAAAAGGAAAGGAGACTTGAATATTGGGATGGCCCAAAAAGGAATAGGAGACTTGAATATTGGGACGGAGGGAGTACTTAGGCAAATCCTTTGTTGTATTCAAAGCCTAAGTTTCCGATTACAGAGAGCCTATTCTCTGTAATCTAGTTGGTAATTCGAACCCCTTTTTCAACTGAGCGAAAAGAGAGTTTGAGAGAGTTCGAGACAGTGGTCTGAACTCAAGAGTTATTAGCTGATCACTATTTTTATAGCAACAAAAACTGCAACTAAACAGTGTAATTGTAGCACAAAAATAGCAAGCAGAGTATCGTATTCACAGAGACTATTATGACGAAATCACTATATCTATTTCCTAAACAGACTCTCACAGTATGCAGGTAAACGAAAGCAGGAAGGTTTAATTAACTTATACTAAAACGCAATTAACAATAATTAAAAAGAGGTAGGAAAATTCGAATATTAAAAGACAACTGATCCTAGGGTAGTAAATTCATTAACTAAATCCACATAATAAATCTATTAATCCTATGTACCAGTTTAATCCAGTTATGATGAGAGATCACTTAATTAATCAATCACTCTCGCTAGAGCAGCAACGATCGTAGATTAGTAAATTATCTATCTCCGTTAGGTCTCAAGAAAATCTAATAACTCCCAATAGCTCCTAAGAATAGCTCCCTATGATCCACCTATCTCCGCTAGGTCTCAAGGTTAAAATCATATCATACATTCCTGAATCCGCTAAACAGTTATCTCCGCTAGGTCTCAAACCGAATAGCTAAACATGCAAACTATTGATCAGATAATTCACAAGAAATCAAGCACCAGGAATTATGAATCATAAACTGGAAGGCACAAAGGTATTAACAAATAAATCACATAAATTCAATCAACTATTTACAAACCCTAGAATCAGCTAAAGGAAACTAGCCAGACATACTGAAATAAAACATAAACATAATTAAAAAGAAAGCAATTGGAAAAACTGAATTATATAAAAACTGAATAAGAACGAATGTAGCAGCTTAAATCTTCAATCTTGTGAAAATCCAATCCAAGCAGTAAAAACTGGAAAGCAATAAATTCTAAAGCTATGAAATTGAAAAATAAAAGTTTGGAACTGAAAAAGGAACCCAAAATAGGTCAAAATAAGACCTATTTATAGTACCAGGGTAAAATACAGAGTTTGAGCTCGAAAAGGACTTGAAAAACGCATAAAAAACGCAAAAATACGGAGGCGCGGCGGTCTGGCGGCGATCGGACGGCGCTCACTGCGCGGACGCCGCTGGCGCCGAAAACTCGGCGGGCTGCCCGGTGGTCGCCGGCTCCTTCCCAAAAATCCTTCTTCGGGCGGCGGTCTCCGCCCGGTCGCCGCGGGGTCGCCGCTGTTTCGCTGCTGCGCGCGACTTTCTTATTTTGGTCATAACTTTCTTGTCCGAACTCCGATTTATGATCCGTTTATGCTCACGAACTCATATCGAGATGATCTACAACTTCTATTTCAGATAAGTTTTCCAAATTCGAACTCAATAAACCTGAAAGTTCCTTCAAAGTTCGAGTAAGAATCATGTTTCAAAAGATAAAGCAAATTAAGCACAAAACAATCATCCAACACTCAATTTCCTATAAAATTAACATCATATGAACACTAAAAACAATGGAAACATGAGTGTTATCATTAGCCCCCGCACACAAGACGAAGTGTAGTCATTGCAACTGCGAGTTAAGAAGGAGGCGAGAAGTCCAATATATTGTATTGGCACTAAAACTTTGTTTCAGTTGAAAGGTTTGTTGTGCACTCGCAAGCACAAGCCCAAAGTGATTGTCAGTGTGTTTAATTGACCGTGGACGTAGGAACTTGTTCCGAACTACGTAAAAATCCTTCGTTGTTTATTGCTTTCAGTATTTACTTTCTTATTTGTGCACAAATTCTTTACTGAACTGAAACTGATAAATCACAAAGTGAAACTTTAATTTGACAACATGTTAATCTTAAAGGCTATTTCTTAAGTTTATTTTCGCTGCTAGTGTTATTAGTCTAACTGATAAATCATCGGATAATCAGTAAGATTCATAACACTCCTCTATTTACAAAACCTAGACTGAACCCTTACGTAGATATCAGTTAAAGCTTAGTGTTTAACTGAAATCAAAATACTGAAGTTATTTCAGTACCAGTCTACAACCCTTTTTCAACTGAAGATTTCTTTAATTGTTGACTCCAGTCAACCTCCTTCAGTATCAGTTGATATTTCTTCAGTCATTTACAAAAGAAGAAACTGCTTTGACCCGGTTCTACTAAACTAGATAATTTTCTAAAAGAGGGTTTTAAAACTTTTCGTCTTCTACGTGCTAAGTGCGTTCTATATGTTATTTCTCCTTTCTGTACCATGGATACTAACTTCAGCAGGTCCACTTCACTACCAGCGTTCAATATAGAGAACTACGACATATGGAAGTTTCGGATCAAGAGCTACCTCACTGCTCAACATTGCCGAATGTGGGACGTCATCACCAAAGGCCCAATCATCATCACAGAAACAGTCAAGAGGACTCCACTTGACACCACGAAAGATCCATATAATGAAGTCTAGATCAAATTCAAGGCAGACTTCACCACTGAAGAAAGAAAGCAAGATGAACTGGATAATCTTGCCAAGAATATCATCTCTGGAACAGTTCCCGACAAGCACATCACCAAGATCATGAACTGCAAAACTGCAAAGAAGATGTGAGATACTCTCGAAAGAATGTGCATCGGATCAGAGAAAATCAAAGAGAACAAGTTGTCCATAGCTTGTCAAAAGTTCGACACATTCCTGATGCTTAAGAACGAATCAATAGAAAAGATAGAGTACAGGTTCAATCAGATACTGAACGAGGTTCAGTCCATCTCGAAGGACAAGTATACACAACGAGAAATCAACTTAAAGATTCTTTGTGCTCTTCCACGAGGCGATTGGCAAATTTATGCAGTCGCTCATCAGACCAAGCTCAGATTCAACATGCTTGCCACTGATAAACTTTTCTCAAATTTAAAGGCAAACGAATTCGACATCCGTAGAAACCTAGAGACCAAGAAGGCCGGTGGATCAGATGAAGACGCTCCATTAGGATCGAAAGGAGCTACATTGAAGGATTCATCAAAGAAAAGTAAGAAGCAATCGAAGGAATCGACTGAACTGAAGCCATAGGATTTCTTCAGTCAATACGCAATGTTGATTGAAAGATTCAATAAGATAGAATCCAAGTTTCGCAGGTACAAGAAGTTCCACAAAAAGAACTACAAAGGAAAATAGAAAGAGCATAAGTTCAGACACTCCACCGACAAGAGCGGAGAGAAGAAATCATCCACTACCGATCTCAAGGATGTGTAATATTTTGGATGAATAAAAAGAAAGGGTACTACGAAACAGATTGCCTTGAATTACCACACGAAGAACGCAAAGAACTACGAGCTAAAAGGGATCGCAAGTACGCGAAGAAGAAAACAATGGTGGCTGGAGATGCTGAAGATTCTGGATCAACAACTGTGTCATTGACACGCACCTGTCGTGCGATGCGGGCAAAATACTTGTGTATGCCTAGTACAGACGATACACGCTCCAACGTCTCACAACAAGAACTCAGTCTTAGTGGCAAGTGTAAGGTCGAATCCCGCAGGGAGTGAGGAACTACTTTGTTCTCCAACGACAAACTGAGGTGTCACAAGTCTCAATCTGTATACTCTGCACAAGAAATTAACAAGATCAATAATAACAAATGGGTGAGGTTACTCGGTTAGGTCATAACTGTTGTCAACATTCTTTTCGGTCATAGGCATACGGATAATCCGTCCATGATCCATATAAACCCAAGGCGTGGCCCAAAGACATTGGGGCATTTCAAGGGGGTATACTTCACATTTAGGATGGTTGATCCCATTGTGGTCACTTGGTCCGAAGGTCACACATTCCCCGGTCACAAGGCAGTGCTTCACTTCTCCTTAGATGGTAGTCATACCCGTTACTCACCAAGTATGACCATCACCAACCTTCTCTCCCGAGGTCCCCAACTCTGCACTTTGAGTGACACATGCCTCCTGGACACAACCATTTCCGGCTTGTTAGCCGACCAGTCATAGACATGCTACGACGCAGAAGTTACCTTCCTCGTTCGATAACCATGGCTTTATACCTCGCCACAGTTGATGGATAGTCTCTAGAGAAGCCCAAGACTGAGGAGGGACAGTGTATCCCATCAATCCTTTCCCCACCTTTCGGATCTACAACGCCTTTTGTTGACGCTGCTCAGCTACTCGGTCTTGGGTATACCAGTTGTCACGCACTGGTACACCCTGGCCTTTGCTTGACATGGGCAGCGTTTTACTGAACGGAGATCACCCGTTAGGCCCCTACTGCCCATGGTTTCGAACAGATCCTTCCGGAACCATGAGACTCAACCGAAAGAACAAATGCCTCACGAATGTTTACATGTTGACAACAATTATTTTCACCCCTAAAACCTCAACTAAGAGATTACTCACACATAGCAGAATTCATAAATGCAAAATGAATAAAACACATCATGTAATAAAAAGGAAATACTTGATTAATAGAAATGGTACCTACGGCCTCGAGCCTTGAATCTTGTTCGAATAAAAACACAACGGAAATAGAAAATAATACTGGAATGTAGATTGTTTGAATGCCACACACGGCAGGATCAAAGTAGTAAACTAAATAAAACAGAGTTTCAAAAGGGCCAAGAGTCCTTTCACGCTGCACATATCCTCCTTATATACTGCTGCATGGTAAAGGTCCAACCCCAGCTGCGCCAGCTTCATATCTTCATCGAGATCTTCTTTCCTTCTTTAGCTCAATCCGTGATTGATCTCATTGAAGATAGCTTCCAGCTGCATGCTGTAGTCAACCTTTCCCTTTCTTCCGATGCTTCTAGCTCCTTCCTCCTTCTTCTCTTTGCTTCTTCCAAATCCCCGAGATTTACTTTCCTTTTCTGGCTTCGGCTATCTGCTTCTCATGGTAGTGGTCAGACGGATTGCTTCCTTCGGTTTGATTCATACCAGGTGGGTTGCTTCAGGTTCCCATGCCCCAAGTTAGATTGGAGAGGTACTGCGGCCGAAGCTCCATGCTGGTAAACATGACATAGCAATCTGGGCTTGGTAATGCCCATTCCAACCACATTCTTTCCGTTTCCGCTCCACTGGACCTTCCTTCCTCAACAACTTCGTTTTCCCCTGGACAGACCTGAACTGACACAAATAATGAGAAAAATAGGGCCAAATGGCCCAAAAGTCGAAGACGCATCACACCTACACACTTAAACCATACTTACCCTCAAGTATGTAGGTGGATTCACAGAAGACACGGACGAAAAGTTTGAAAGGAAAGAAATAAAACTACGAGACACGAAACTTGCACCAATATCAGGATCAGATCATACTAACATGCATCATTCAGTTCAATCTAACCACAAATCATAGAGTAATGATTATGCATAAAGTGTGATAGTAGTTTCTATCTCTCTCAAGTACCGGGATAAGTGTATACACTCTTACTTTGCTGTACCAGTTCTTCTATGAGTTTTATTGAAAACTACAAGTGGAACACACTAGTATGACTCATCAGAGGGTCTTTGTTTGGTTGTAATGGGGTATACGGAGCAAAGGTGGGATAAATATGGTTCAGTGGCTAATTCAGTATCACCCTTACTCAGCATACATGTTCAGTGAAATTACAACCAGCCTTTTATTCCCCTGTTTTAATAGGGACCAACCTTTCTTTGATTTTTACCAATATTTTTCATTGATTTTTTTTTGTGCCCAGATTTTCTTTCTTCTCTCCAGTTCCTTGTTTACCATTTCATGCACCTTAACAATTCTTTCTTTTAGATATAGCAATAGAAAGGCTCAAGAAAGAATAAGTTCGGTCCAAATTGGCATAACAAAGGATTTTATCACATTCATCAACAAAGAAAAATCTGGGGCCCTAATCAAAGAAATGTGCCCTAATCACACAAGTCATTACCAGCAATAGAAGTTCTCAAACAAAATCTAGATTCCCTAGTACAGCAAAGTCTCACCAGAAATATGCGATTTTTCATAAATTTGGCCCTGATCTCACTGGTGGGGTACTATCCGTAAGCTCACAACTACTATCATGCATACCATACTCAACCACCAAATCAAACCATGACCAAGATCAGCATGCATATTCTCATCACCATCAAACAGTGCAAGTAAGACCCGACTTAAACAAGACTCTAGAGACACTAAAACATGAAAATCAAAAGATAAAACAAAACCTAATCTAAAAGTTCAGGGTAAGAAAACTTAATTGTCTTGGTCGGAGGACCTATCCTCCGCATTCAACCGGTCCATGATTGCCTTAAAGCCAGCGTCCATTGCTTTGAATCCTTCCTCCATGGTGTCCCTCATAGTGGCCACTTCTCCACCCAACATCAACTGCTCGTCCTTAATTTCCTTCAGTTCGACCGTCAGCATGGCAATCTCGCTACTGACCGGGCGAGATGCCCCCTGTTTCTTTGCAACTTTCGGTTCAGGTCTAACTGAGCTGTCCTCCGGGTGGACCAGGCGATGACCGCCTCTCTCATCAACCTCGACAATCCGCCAACGCACAAGACGCCCGATATCAAGGAATCGGGTCTCCACTACAGCTGTTTCATCTGGGGCCTTAACATTGAAATTCGCGAGTTTCTTCGCCAGAAGGGTCACCAGCGGGCACAGGGAAAGGTATTTGTTGGTATGGGTCACTCCATACTGAAACTGCATTGTCGCGGTGAACCCGAAGTTCAGCCTCTTCTTCTCCACCATGCACCAGAGCAAGAAAAGCTCTTTCTGCGTGACCACGTTTGACCCCTCGATCCGGTCGTAGATGTTGTATGCCAACCAACGATGGCATATTTGCAGAGCTGGGTCGCGGATTTCGTTGGACTTGCTGATGTTCTTCACGTACTTGGCCCCTGTCGAGATTTGATACCAGTAATGGTCAATCTGACTTCGCCACTCGGGTGGAGCCATGGTCTCAGCTTGCTTGTACTCATCATCATACACCTTCTTGTCCTCAATCACCCCCAGGTGGATGTTCAAATCGTTGATGGAAAGTGGGAACATCTTTCCCCGCAGTTGGAAACGCAGGGTACCTGGGGTTTCGATCGTGTAATTCCCCTTCGGTTTGAACTCCACCGTGCTCATAAACTCCTCTGACATTTGCTTGAATGCCAACACATTCCATCCCAGAACTTTTCCCCAACCAATGTTCGTGAAATATCCTTCTACACGCTCTCTTATCCCAAAGTCATCCAACACCTCAGTGATCAGAAAATACCATGGGGTTATCTCCCGATTCTGCAGAATGGCATACCTCTGGCTGTCTCTCGGTATAACCGCCTCCATGGTGCTAGGTCGTACCAAGCCCTTGCGCTTAACACCTTTCGGCCTTGAGGTGATTGTACTTGTTACCGGCTTAGCAGGGGCAACGACGTCCTCTGAGTTGGAGCTTTCCACAGTTTCAGTCTTCTCTGGATCTGCCTCCAGTGGTACTTCTATCTCCTTGGCCTTTCCCTTCTCGACTGCAGTAGGTTTCCTCTGTCTCCGGCTTTGTTCGCCTTTGGTTCTGGTCTTACTGCCTACCGGTGTTGGTCTGGCCTTAACGGGCAGTGGAGGCTTCGCAACATCGAGCTTTCTTTTAACTCCTGGCCTCTTGCTTTGTGGTGTCGGGACTTCCACCTCCTCCTCTTGAATGGCCTCAACTCCCTCTCCTTCTTCAGCCTCCTCCTCTTCCGCCTTCTCTCGTTCTTCTTCTTCTTCCGTATCCTCGGAAGCGGTTCTTCCCTCCTGCATGGAGGTCTCGAGAATTTGCGGTTGAGGTTGGGCTTGAACAGGTGGTGGTGCGACAATGGATCGCGCCGGAGTTGCCTTGCCCGTCTGGGCTTTCTTCGATTTCTTTGCAGGAGGCGTGAGTTCAGGCTCCTCTTCTTTCGGCTTCTCCGGTTGTTTTGACTCGTCGGCTGCTCTTGCGACCTCCTGTTCCTCTTGCTATAGGACTTCAGTACGTCCTCTGTCCTCGGGCTGAATAGTTAGCAAGGGGTCTTCAGTGACCTTGGTAAAGGTCTCATCTGAGGTGGTTCGCCTTGTAGATCGCTTCGGAGGTGGGGGCTTGGTAGTCTTCCCCTTTGGTGGTTGGGTGCTTCCTGAGCCCGTCCATCCCTTGGTTTTTGCCATGATGATTTGCAGAGATCAAAGAGTAGGTGTTTGTGTGGAAGTTTTGGATTTTGTGGGGATTTTGGGAACAAGGTTGGCTTATAAAAGGTGATCGGCAGTTATGGAAAATTAGGGTTTTGGAATAGTGGAGATCGTGGTGTAGCAGTTTTGGAAGTTAGAGTTTGTGGGGGGAAATCGTGGGTTGAGGAATTTAAAGATGGTAAGAATAGCGGTTATGGAAGTAAGGTAATTCTTAAGGAAAGAAATCATGGCAAAAAATTTGAATTTCAAATTTTCTGCGGAAACCGAAGGGTTCCCATCACATCGCCGCCTGCCGCTGACACGCCTACGTCAGCCTTCTTCGTAAGCCCTCTTCCAGATTATTCCTACCCCCAACTCTCCACCTACACACTTTGCAACGCAAAGTGGGCTCGAATTCTCCACTGGGCCTCCTCCTAAACTCGTCTTGGCCCGACTCCCTACAGGGTTAGTGCATCCAAACGAAATAAAACAACTTAAAAGAAAAGAAAAAATTCGGTAAAGACCATACCGAAAAACAACACTGGGTTGCCTCCCAGCAAGCGCTCTTGTTTCCCGTCTTGAGCTCGACTCTCCCTTCATCTTTACTCGTACACAGGGTCGAGAAGGTGGCATTCCTCCTTCTCCTTTTCTACTTCAGCAAGTTCATGGTAGGGCTTCAGGCGATGCCCATTCACCACGAATGTGTCAACTCCATTGTGATCATACACTTCTATGCTCCCATTCGAAAACATCTCTTTGATCACGAATGGTCCTGACCATTTTGAACGAAGTTTTCCAGCCATCATCTTGAAGCGTGAATTGAAAAGCAGGACTTTTTGTCCCACCCAGAATTCCTTTTTTCTGATCTTGGCGTCATGGATCCTCCTGGTCCGCTCTTTATAGAGTACTGCATTGTCGTAAGCCTCCAACCGAAGCTCTTCCAACTCACTCAGCTGCAACTTCCTTGCTTCTCCAGCTAGGGTCATACTGAGGTTAATTTGCTTGATTGCCCAGTACGCCTTATGTTCGATTTCCACAGGCAAATGACATCTTTTTCCATAAAGCAAGCAGAACGGGGACATTCCAATGGGTGTCTTGAAAGCAGTTCGGTATGCCCATAACGCGTCTCCCAAATGGTTACTCCAGTCCTTGCGGTTAGGGTGTACCACCTTTTCCAAGATGCTTTTTATCTCTCTGTTGGAAATCTCAGCCTGGCCATTTGCTTGGGGGTGATATGCTGTAGTGACCTTGTGTGTCACCCCCACCTTCTTAGTTAGTGCTCTGATAGTGGCATTACAGAAGTGAGACCCTTGATCACTGATTAGAATTTTGGGTATATCATACCTCTCGAACACTTGCTCTTTCAGGAATCCTGCCACGGTGTGAGCATAATTGCTTGCGGTTGCCTTGGCTTCAACCCATTTTGACACGTAATCAACTGCCACCAGAATATACTCGTAGTTCCTTGACTTTGGAAAAGGTCCCATAAAGTTAATTCCCCACACGTCAAAAATCTCAACTGGCATGATTGGAACTTGTGGCATTTCATCTCTTGCGGTAATACCTCCAGTCATCTGGCACTTCGGGCAGCTCTGTACCCACTTTCTTGCGTCCGTGAATATGGTGGGCCAGTAGAATCCACTCTCTAGAATTCTGTGGGCCGTGCGCTTTCCCCCAAAATGCCCGCTGTTTGCTGTTCCATGCATGACACATGTCTAGAATTTGGGCATGCTCATCCTCAGGTATGCACCTCCGTATGACCTGATCTGCTCCAATCCTCCAAAGATATGGATCCTCCCAGTAATAGAATCGTGCTTGCACAAGTAACTTCCTTTGTTCGAACCTTGTCAACACTGAGGGTAACTCCTTAGTGATCAGATAGTTAGCTATATCAGCATACCATGGCTCCTGGTTGGTTAGAGCATACAGTTTTTCTTCTTCTGTTCGGGTGCATACAGAGTATAACTTTTCGTCTGGAAAGGTATCGGTAATGGACATACCATCATCCTCTTCCAGTTGCAACCTGCTCAAATTGTCTGCCACTAGATTGGCAGCTCCCTTTTTGTCTCTTATTTCGATGTTGAACTCTTGCAAAAGTAGAATCCATCTGATGAGCCGAGGTTTGGATTCTTTCTTAGCCATCAAATACTTCAATGCTGCATGATCTGTGTAAACCACCGCCTTTATTCCCAAAAGGTAGGAACGAAACTTCTCTATGGCAAACACTACTACCAAAAGCTCTTTTTCGGTAGTGGTGTAACTGCACTGTGCTGGATTCAGAGTCTTAGATGCGTAGTAGATTACACAACTCTCTTTTTCTTTCTTCTGTCCCAGTACTGCTCCAACGGTATGGTTGCTGGCATCACACATGATTTCGAACGGTAAGTCCCAAACCGGAGGTTGAATAATGGGAACTGACACCAACTTGTTTCTCAAAATTGTGAATGCTTCCTTGCACTCGTCATCAAACTCGAACGACACATCTTGTTGAAGAAGTATGGTCATGGGTTGAGCAATCTTGGTGAAATCTTTGATGAATCGCCGGTAAAACCTTGCATGACCAAGGAACGCCCGTATGTGCTTTACTGTTGTCGGGTAAGGTAGTTTGGCGATGGAATCAACCTTTGCCTTATCCACTTCGATTCCCCTTTCCGAGATCACGTGCCCCAGCACTATTCATTCCCTTACCATAAAATGGCATTTCTCATAATTAAGGACCAGACTTTTCTCCACGCATCTTTTCAAAACGAGCTCTAGATGCTTTAAACATGTGTCAAATGAGCTTCCATACACTGTGAAGTCATCCATGAAAACCTCAATGCAATTCTCAAGTAAGTCGGAGAAAATGCTCATCATGCTCCGTTGAAAGGTTCCCGGTGCATTGCATAATCCGAATGGCATTCTTCGGTATGCAAATGTTCCAAATACACAGGTGAAAGTGGTTTTCTTCTGGTCTTCATGTGCGACAAAGATTTGCATGTACCCTGAATATCCATCGAGAAAGCAGTAATAGGCATTACCAGCTAGTCTTTCGAGCATCTGGTCGATAAAGGGCAGTGGGAAATGATCCTTCCTGGTTGCCTCATTCAGCTTCCTGTAATCGATGCAAACTCTCCATCATGTCTGCAAACGGGTGGGTACTAGCTCGCCTTGATCATTTTTCACAACCTGTATTCCTGACTTCTTCGGTACGACATGGACGGGACTCACCCATTGGCTATCGGATATGGGGTAAATGATCCCCAATTCCAACAGCTTGAGAATCTCCTTCAATACTACTTCCTTCATGACGAGATTCATCTTTCTCTGTGAGTCTCGTACAGGTTTGGCTCCTTCCTCAAGATAAATGTGGTGCATGCACTCCGTAGGACTAATGCCTTTGATATCAGCCAAAGTCCAACCAATGGCTTCCCTGTTCTCCCGTAACACTCTGACCAATCGATCTTGCTGCACAAGGGTTAGATCAGCGCTGATGATAACTGGGAGTGTCTATTCTGGTTCCAAATAAGCATACTGCAAATGCTTAGGCAATTTCTTTAGTTCCAAAGTGGGTGCTTTCTGGATTGAGAGAAGCAGCTTATCGTTCTGCCCATACTGAGCCAACAACTCTGGTTTGCTTGCCTCTGTTCCTCCAGCTAGATAGACCTCCTGGATTAATTCCTTGATCTTCTGATCTATCTCCACCTCAACTTCCATGGTGCTTGCTCAGATAGAGTAAAGTTCCATGATGGCTTCCTTCATCTCATCATCCTCCATATGTTCCACATTCCGATCAGTCAGACCATACTGAATCACTTTCTCTGTGGTATCCCCGGAACCAAAAGCAATTCCCTGTTCTTACACCAAGGGCTCAAACACATCGATCATGTCCACCGTTTCCATTGATTGCTTTCTCTTCATGGTTTCATAGATGTTGAATTCTTCTTGGACTCCATCGAACTCACACGTCAAAATTCCAGTTTTCATATCGATCTTAGTTCCAGCGGTCATCATAAATGGTCTCCCCAATAGTATGGCATTCTCTCCTGTTTCAGGTCCGGTGTCCAGAACATAGAAGTCAGCTGGAAAAATCAAATCTCCAACCTTGATCAGTACGTCCTCCACCATTCCTTCAAGGTAAGCGTTGGATCTGTCAGCCAACTGTATGACCACACGGGTGTTCCTCATCTCACCAATATTCAACCTCTTGTATACAGCCAATGACATCACATTAATGGAAGCTCCCAAGTCCATCATTGCCTTATCCATGTTTGTTCCGCCAATATTGCACAGAATGGTGAACATCCTTGGATCTTTCCGCTTCGTGGGTAGCTTCCGTTGGATCACCGCCGAGACACTTTCTCCCATCACGTAACGGACTTCTTCCTCCATCTTGACTTTTCTCGAACAAAGGTCTTTCAAGAATTTGGCATACTTTGAAATTTGCCTGATAGCATCGAGTAGGGGTATGCTTAATTCCACTTTTTGAAACATCTTCATCATTTCACTTGCTTCCTTTTCTTTAGCTTTCTGTCTCAGGCGTCCTGGGTAGGGTGCGTCGGTTAGATTGCTACCGCCAGGTTGTTCAGCAAATGGACCTTCACCACTTTTATTCAAGCTTCCTTGAATCAGTTCAGCCTCAGCTAACAACTCTTCTTCCTTTTCCTCTCCTTCTGGAAACTCAGTTAGCACAACTTGACCATATTCTCTGGGGTTGATTCCCATGGCTGGGAGTTTACCAGCGTTCTCCTCCAATTTGGCCACTGCCTTAGTCAAGTGACTAATTTGCTGGTTGGTTTGGTTCATGCCGGCACGAATTTCATTGCGAAATTTTTCGCTCTCTTTAGCCATGTTTTCGATGGCTTCTTCCTAAGGTGCTCTCCGGTGTGGTGGCTGGTAAGAAAGTTGTTGTTGATTCTGGTTGTGGTGTTGAGGTGGTCCCAGCTAGTACTGTTGTTGATGTTGGTTCTGATTATACTGGGGACGTTGCATCTGTGCTCCCATATTGTTCTGCTGTTGGGGCTGACCATCTTGCTTCCACCGAAAGTTAGGATGATCCCTCCACCCTGGATTGTAAGTGTTTACAAAAGGATCATACTTCCGTGGATTCCCATCATGCCCTCCGATGGCATTAACATTAACAATGTCCTCGCCAAAATTGGGACAGTTCTTGGACTGATGTCCGGTGGCATCGCAAAGGCCACACTGACGAATCTTCTTTGGTATAGTCAGGCCCGACAGAAGTTCCTTGAGTTTTTTCATGCTCTGCTCCATAATTTTCTCCAGTTTGGACATCTCCTCCTTCTCTTCAGTTTTTCTCGGTTTTTCCAGATTTCTTTCATGCCCCTCATCGCGTGATTCTTCTGCCATGGTGACCAACAATTGAAAGATCTCCAACGGAGTCTTACTCATCAATGATCCATTACAGGCTGCTAGGACCAAACTGCGATCATTTCTCCGCATGCCCTTTACAAAACTCTCCACTTGATCTTTTGGAGATATTTGGTGATGAGGACAGTTGCTTAGCATTCTCTTGAATCTCGTCCAATATTCATAGAAGGATTCTAGCCCATCTTGTCTTATGCTGCGGATGTCCCATCTCATCCGCTCCACTCTTAATGCTGGGAAGAATTCTTCCAAGAAAGCCTGTTGCAGTTGTGCCCATGTGGTGACACTACCTGCGGGTAGGTCATACAGCCATCTTCTCGCGTTGTCCACCAAGGTAAAAGGAAAGAGTATCAGCTTGACATACTCTTGCTGCTCATCACTGGATTGATGCATGATTGTCATTTCAAAATCTTGTAGATGAGTGTGAGGGTCATCTCCTTGGTATCCATTGAACTTCGGTAAGATCTGAAGCAATGAGGGCTTCAGGTCATACCGACGAGGTGCAAACGGATTTTCTGGTAAGGTGATTCTGTTCGGCCTCAAGTTGAGATTAGTTGGGTATGCCAACTGTCTGAGGGTCTGCGCCTGCTCAGCTTCTGCCTGTTCTGCTTCTGCCATAGCTTCGCGTCTTGCTATTCGTGCTCCTGCGCGTAGTCGTCTTTCGGTACGATCAATATCAGGGTCAAACACCAATGCTCTTGCAGCTCTACGAGTTCCACGCATACACCAGTAGCGGAAAATGGAATGAGGAGAGAACAAAATTGCTGCGCGTCACACCCCGGCAACGGCGCCAATTTTGACACGCACCCATCGTGTGGTGCGGGCAAAATACTTGTGTATGCCTAGTATAGACGATACACGCTCCTACGTCTCACAACAAGAACTCAGTCTTAGTGGCAAGTGTAGGGTCGAATCCCGCAGGGAGTGAGGAACTACTTTGTTCTCCAACGACAAACTGAGGTGTCACAAGTCTCAATCTGTATACTCTACACAAGAAATTAACAAGATCAATAATAACAAATGGGTGAGGTTACTCGGTTAGGTCATAACTGTTGTCAACATTCTTTTCGGTCATAGGCATACGGATAATCCGTCCATGATCCATATAAACCCAAGGCGTGGCCCAAAGACATTGGGGCGTTTCAAGGGGGTATACTTCACATTTAGGATGGTTGATCCCATTGTGGTCACTTGGTCCGAAGGTCACACATTCCCCGGTCACAAGGCAGTGCTTCACTTCTCCTTAGATGGTAGTCATACCCGTTACTCACCAAGTATGACTCTCACCAACCTTCTCTTCCGAGGTCCCCAACTCTGCACTTTGAGTGACACATGCCTCCTGGACACAACTATTTCCGGCTTGTTAGCCGACCAGTCATAGACATGCTACGGTGCAGAAGTTACCTTCCTCGTTCGATAACCATGGCTTTATGCCTCGTCACAGTTGATGGATAGTCTCTAGAGAAGCCCAAGACTGAGGAGGGACAGTGTATCCCATCAATCCTTTCCCCACCTTCCGGATCTACAACGCCTTTTGTTGACGCTGCTCAGCTACTCGGTCTTGGGTATACCGGTTGTCACGCCCTGGTACACCCTGGCCTTTGCTTGACATGGGCAGCATTTTACCGAATGGAGATCACCCGTTAGGCCCCTACTGTCCATGGTTTCGAACAGATCCTTCCGGAACCACGAGACTCAACCGAAAGAATAAATGCCTCACGAATGTTTACATGTTGACAACAATTATTTCCACCCCTAAAACCTCACCTAAGGGATTACTCACACATAGCAGAATTCATAAATGCAAAATGAATAAAACACATCATGTAACAAAAATGAAATACTTGATTAATAGAAATGGTACCTACGGCCTCGAGCCTTGAATCTTGTTCGAATAAAAAAACAACGGAAATAGAAAATAATACTGGAATGTAGATTGTTTGAATGCCACACACGGCAGGATCAAAGTAGTAAACTAAATAAAACAGAGTTTCAAAAGGGCCAAGAGTCCTTTCACGCTGCACACATCCTCCTTATATACTGCTGCATGGTAAAGGTCCAACCCCAGCTGCGCCAACTTCATATCTTCATCGAGATCTTCTTTCCTTCTTTAGCTCAATTCGTGATTGATCTGATTGAAGATAGCTTCCAGCTGCTTGCTGTAGTCAACCTTTCCCTTTCTTCCGATGCTTCTAGCTCTTTCCTCCTTCTTCTCTTTGCTTCTTCCAAATCCCCTAGATTTACTTTCCTTTTCTGGCTTCGGCTGTCTGCTTCTCATGGTAGTGGTCAGACGGATTGCTTCATTCGGTTTGATTCATACCAGGTGGGTTGCTTCAGGTTCCCATGCCCCAAGTTAGATTGGAGAGGTACTGCGACCGAAGCTCCATGCTGGTAAACATGACATAGCAATCTGGGCTTGGTAATGCCCATTCCAACCACATTCTTTCCGTTTCCGCTCCACTGGACCTTCCTTTCTCAACAACTTCGTTTTCCCCTGGACAGACCTGAACTGACACAAATATAGAGAAAAATAGGGCCAAATGGCCCAAAAGTCGAAGACGCATCAGTCATCAACCAACAACTCCACCAACTCAGACGACGAGAGCCAAGCCCTCATGGCCAAAGATGCCGAAAGCGTGGCTGACAACTTTTGCAACTACTATGACAACGGAATGAATGATCCTGAGGTAAACTATCACTCTAGAACTCTTAACACTGATAACTCATTTTTTATTACAGGAGATAACATAGAATCCGGACGCTCAACAAACAATGAAGTTGATGAGTATGATCAACTGTTGACTGATCATCGACTCCTAAGATCAATGTTCGAGAATCTCCTACAATAGAATCAAAAACTGGAGAACGGGATCAGTGAAGATCAGTCAAGAAGGAGACAATCAAGCTCTACTATCCAGATGAGAATTGTCTTGATGAACTTATCAAGGAGAACAACCAACTAAAGACAAGGGTTAACACCCTTCAGTCAGAACAGAGCACGCTCCAATCTCAACTGATCGAGACTAAAACTGAGCTCAACCAATCAACATTGGAACGTGAAAAAGCATCACACGAAATCAAGAGGCCCAACTACAAATTGGAGCAAGCAGTCAAGAACTGCATGAAAGAGTCTCCATTGATGGACAACTTTCCATCAACTGCTTTAGTGGAAAGCATCGGAAGAAAGTTGACCGCAGCCAAAAATGAGAAATGAGTCATAATCCAGGATGTAAGTGAAACATACGACGACGACACATCAAAAAAACCCAAGGATTATGACAAGGAAGAAGTTCAGAAGAGAAACCTGATGATTAACAAGAATGTTCCTCCTCCACAAAGCTACAGAAGATCAAAGGAGGCACTCAATCAATACATCATCCTTAAGAGATTGGAAAGCCGATTTCAGTCAAAATATGGAGAAGGAACTTCCGGACTAAAACAACATCAACACAATGGAGCAAAGAGTCAGAATCTTCCTCATCAGTCCAGGGGGAAGAACAAGAGAAACTAGAAACTGAAGCTAGTTCAGTTCAGAAAAGAGCAACAACCATGGAGACAAGACAATGACAAGTCCAGTCGAGCTCAATATCAACCATGATAATATATGACTGAACCCCATCAATCTCGATTCAGACAAAATCGGTTTAATGCTCCACACTATCAGTCAAGAAACCATCAGTCAAGACCAACTCCAGTATCTCAAATGAGATATATTACAGATCAAAGGAGACCTCCAGTCTACACAAGACCTAACTACTACAAGAAGGAGGTTCCAAAGAAGCAAACTCAACCTAGAAGAGCTCATGTGCCAACTAAAGATCCTACAACTTCAGTCAGACGACCAGTCAACCACAAAGGAACAGTGGCGTGATCAGTGCTGAAGCATATCTGGGTTCCTAATGGAACACTAACTAACGCTTAAGGACCCAAACATTGATTGGGTACCTAAAATATTTCTTCCTTGCAGGGCAAATCCAGGAAACATAAAAAGAAGGAAGAAAATGCTCCAAGAAATACATGGTACCTGGACAGTGGTTGTTCGAAGCACATGACGGGCTACAAATAATATCTAACTCAATATGTTGAGAAAGCTGGATCAAAAGTTGCATTCGTAGACAACTCTTTAGGAGAAACTAAAGGCTATAGTGTGCTCAACATGGGTAACGCCAGTATCAGTAATGTTAGCTATGCTTCTGGACTAAAACATAATTTGTTGTCTGTGAGTCAATTTTATGACAGCAGATTCGCAGTGAAGATCAAGAAGGATGAGTTCAATGTGAGGAACAACCAAAAAAAGGTGGTGCTGAGAGGAATCAGGCAAGAAAGTAGAAGGATTACCTTCTATTGTGTTCCAGAAGACGCAAAAATGTGAAGCATGCCAAAGAGGAAAACAGACCAGAGCCTCAAAATCAAGACACTCCTCAGAAAGGATTCTCCAACTGCTTCACATGGATCTATTTGGTCCAGTGTCTCCCAGAAGCTATAACAGTAGAAAATACACCTTATTAGTGGTAGATGATTATTCACGATACACTTGGGTTATTTTTCTATACAGAAAAAGCGAGACACTGAAGGAACTACCAAAGCTGATGAAGAGACTAAGTGTTGAAAAAGATATGAACATCATCAGTGTCAGCTCGGACAGAGGGACTGAATTCCTCAATTCAGTGATTCGGAACTACTGCGTGGAAAGAGGGATCAGTCACCAGACCTCAGCAGCAAGAACTCCACAGTAAAATGAAGTAGCTGAAAGAATAAATAGGTCTCTGAGGAAGCAGCAAGGACGATGTTAGCTGAATCAAAACTTCCACTGAAATTTTGGGCTGAAGCCATCAATAATGCCTGTTATATTCAGAATCGCTACTTCCTCACTCAAAGACATGGAAAAACTCCATACGAGCTATGAAAGAATAGGAAGCCAACAATTTCTTATTTTAATGCTTTCGGTTCTAGGTGTTTCATCCATAACAACGATAAGAAAAAGTTAAACACTTTTGATAGCAAGGCTGATCCAGGAATTTTCCTTGAATATTCTGGTACTGAAGAATCCAGCAAAGCTTATCGAGTGCTTAACTCTCAAACCTTAGTTGTGGAATAAACACCTCATGTTATTTTTGACGAGTCTATTGATGATTTCAGAAAATAGAAAACTGAAAAGAGTGCTAAGTGACTCAACTAGAAACACCTCTAGATTGACTTGCAATAGAATAAGGACATCCTAGCAGTGATAAGCTAATCCAATGTCGTCTCTCAAGGAAGATCTTTAAAGGCTTTTAATTATGTCACAAGAAAGCTGTAAACTTAAGATTTTTAAACTAAAACATGGAAAGTAAATTAACATGAATTTAAACTTAACTAGGCAAAAAGGAATTATTAACTAATACTTGTAATTTAAACTTAACTGAAAACTTAATCTTAAAATTATCTAAGCGTGAAACTATTAAACCCTAGGCAAGAATTAAATGAACTTAAAGTAAAGAATTAACTAGATAAATTGAATTTAAATAACTTTAATTAAAACTTCTAATCTAATCTAACTAGGCAGAAACTAAAGTGCATAATTTAAAGAAAGCATCATAAAAACGCATAAGTAAATTTGCAGAATTTAAAGAAAGCATAAGTAAAAGCAAATAAATAAACTTGATTAAAGAAATACCGTAAATCGTCTCGAGAAGTAATCTGTCACGTAATTACAACTCTAAACGGGAACTAATCTAAAACATGAATTAAAAGAACTAAAATAAACTAACTAAGAACATTAATCGAAACTAAAACTAGAAAAGCAATAAACCTAAGCTTTAGCTAACTTGGCGGAAACTAAAGATTAGGGCAAAAAGAATTATCTAACTACACGCCTGGAGGCAGAAGGATTATTTTGCAATGAATA
Organism: Salvia miltiorrhiza; assembly: GCF_028751815.1. Classification (NCBI taxonomy): domain Eukaryota; kingdom Viridiplantae; phylum Streptophyta; class Magnoliopsida; order Lamiales; family Lamiaceae; genus Salvia; species Salvia miltiorrhiza. The sequence continues at coordinate 25,081,844 of NC_080390.1, forward strand.
ACTAAGCCCTATTTATAGACTTCAAATCTCTCTTGATCACCATGAAAGTTGCCATGCAAAGTAGAACTCTAAAGGCAATAAAATCGTGTAAGATAAGGCAACTTCCAGCTGTGACGCGCGCTGCAAGTCATCTCCATTCTGGCCGAATTCGCAGCTCTCGCCAGAGGAACGGATGTTGTCATAGAAATGGACCTCGCCAGAGAAACGACTTCCGTCAGAGAAACGGACCTCCGCTCTGGCGCACTTGTCTGCTCTGACTGTTGGCTTCTCTGCTCTGGCTAGTGATTCCTATGCTCTGGCTCTGGCCTTTTGATTTCTCTGCTCTGACTAGTGATTCCTCTGGTCTGTTGGTTTCTCTGGCTATTGTTTTCTCTGCTCTGGAGATTGGTTCTTCTACTCTGACGAGTTAACTTCGCTGCTCTGGGCTTTGATTTCTCTGGCGAGTGCATCTGCCCTGCTCTACAGCGAGGGGCTTCCGCTCTGGCGCGGGCCTTCTCTGCTCTGGCACGCCAGAGTATGCACATAAACACGATTCTTAACCCAAACTCTCCAAAATTTGCACTCTTCATCTCGAAAACCTAAATCTCCTGCAAAGCATAAAATACACCATAAAACGCACCAATTTCCATAAGATTATCTTAAAATAAAACTCATGAAAACCCCTAAAATTAGAACAATTAAGCATAAATCACTAAGAATAAAGAAGTTTCCAGTACTGAAAAGAAAAGCACCGAACCAACATAGGTGTTAGTGAGGGGACCAGAAAAAGATGAAGATACTGAAGAGCTTCAGTATCAAAAGATCAGTCAAGTAGCTGAAGGTCCAATTGAAGTTGCTACTGAAGACATCAGTTAAGGGGGAACTCCACCCACTGGAGAACCCAACGAAGCTGTAACTGAAGAACTCATGGAACCAATCTCACCACCAGTTCAGCACTCTCCTACTCAAGGAGCAACTGAAGGACCGAGATCCATCCTTACTGAAGAACCTCCAACTTCACCAGAAGAAATTAAGAAGTACAGAAGATGGTTTGAGCTACATTCAAAGGACAAAATCATTGGAGAACCATCAGATGGTGTAAAGACTCGAAGATCAATGTGCAACCTCGTATTTGACATCAACCAGAACTACATCAATGAAGATGAAAATTTCAGTTATTTCTTGTCAGTTACTGAACCCAAAGATGTAGAAGAAGCACTGAAATCCCCTCAATGGGTTATAGCTATGCAAGAAGAGCTAAATGAATTCAGCAGGAATTCAGTTTGGAAGCCAGTGGATCGCCTAAATGATGCAAAGGTTATTGGACTGAAATGAATTTTCAAGAATAAGAAGGACGGGAAAGAAAATGTGGTTAGAAACAAAGCAAGGTTAGTGGCCAAAGGATATAGTCAAGAAGAAGGGATCGACTACGATAAAACCTTTGCCCCTGTTGTAAGACTGGAAGCAGTTAGACTTTTCCTAGCCTACGCAGCATACAAGAGATTCAAAGTACAACAAATGGATGTGAAGTGTGCATTTCTCAATGGAGTGCTCACTGATGAAGTATACATGGAACAACCTCTGGATTTTGAGGTTGCTGGACTAGACAAAGTGTACAAGTTGAAGAAGGTGCTTTGTGGATTGAAGCAAGCACCAACAGCGTGGTATGATACTCTCTCTGAGTATCTGATTGAACAAAAATTCAAGGAAGGATCAGTGGACAGAACCTTGTTCACACTTAAAGAAGGAGGTTGAAGCTCTGTGCAGAATCTGGGGAGTTGCAGAAAGAAGCCATCCAAGAGAGTACGACGACATCAAGAGAGTCTTTGGACTCTATCAACAGAAGCCTTAGCTCTTGTCTTGCAATGTAATCTTTTCTCTTTTTGCTTGGCTGTATTCTGTTCTGTTCCAGAAACTGATATCTCATTAGTTATTTGAAATGAATATATTGTTCATCTTGATCTCAACTTGAAGTCAATATCTTTTTGTCCAAGCTCTGATTACTTTTTTATGTGATGAGGAGTAATATGTGTAAAGTAGGGAAAGGATGCGAACCAGAGGAATCACCCTCACCAGAGAAGTCATCAGAGTCAGAGAAGTCACCCATACCCGAGAAGTCATCAGAGTCAGAGAAGTCACCCATACCAGAGAAGTCATCAGAGTCAGAGAAGTCACCCATACCAGAGAAGTCACCCTCGCCAGAGATGTCACCCACGCCAGAGAATTCATCAGAAAACGCGGGGCTCTCCCGCGTAAAATTACTATTTTATCCTTCGATCATGCAAGGCGCATGCGTTACAGGCGAATTTACCATTTTGCCCCTCTATGTAGTTTATAAATAGGCTCCGCACTCGTGCATTGTGACTACGCTATCTCGTGTTTTTGAATACAACAGCTATTTTCTCTCTTGCACCAAGTTCTCCGATCGTTTATTTTACTCTTTCCGATCATCTCTACTAGGTATAGTTTACGATTTCAGCTTTGTAGTTTAGGTGTTGGTTTCGTGAAACACCATTATGTATTTCAGTTATGCTCCCTTCCAGATCTTTAACTGTTCAAGTTTTTCTTCCAGTTAGCAAGATTTTAGGTTACATTGTTAAGAGAGAATAGTATTCACCCTGTTTAGCATCTTGTCTTTTTGTTTTCAGTTGTTTTTTTTGTCTTAGGACTGAATGTATAGTTTTGGCATCATCAAAAAGGGGGAAATTGTTGGGAACTTAATGAAATATACTAGCCCTAGTTTTGATGATACCAAAACTCTTAGAATTTCTTTTAATAGGCTAGAACTTTTTGAACTCATGTGTTAGAGCTCATACTTTCTAGTTAGACTGATGTCACAGAAGACCTCTCGACTCAAGATAGCATGAGAAAAGACCAAGTCAAATATTGATGTATTGACTGGACGAAGATCTCACTGAATAATTAGTTATGATTGATTAACTAATGCTGGCCATGTGCAATTAGCGGACTGATACTCAAGTCAAGTATCAGTTGACATTCTTCCTCGGACTGAACCTCCCAAATTAAAAGGAAGCCACGTACACTCCAAATACAACCGCATTAAATGCAGAGATTTTGAAGATCGTCCTTTTCTGCAGAGCATTCCTTTTTGGTGCTAACTTTTCAGAGGCGCCTTACTTCTGTACCTTGAGACGTCGTTCTTCACCAAATTAGGAACCTCGAAGATTGAAGCCTCAGCCAAATTCAAATCTTCTCTCATACCGGACGAATTCTTGAAAGCCCTCTTGCCAATAGATCTATTCAAAACTTCGCCTATAAATAGAGCTCAAGGAACATCACAATCTTCACCGATTCAAACGTACAAGCTGAACCTTTGCCAAAATCGCAACTCAGCCTTTCACTGCTTTCAAAGTTTGAATCGAAGAAGAGAATACTTAAAGCCAAAATCAGTTTACCGATTACTCACATTCTCTTAGTTACTTAGGCAAATCCTTTGTTATATTCAAAGCCTAAGTTGCCGATTACAGAAAGCCTGTCCTCTGTAATCTAGTTGGTAATTCGAACCCCTTTTCAACTGAGCGAAAAGAGAGTTTGAGAGAGTTTGAGATAGTAGTCTGAACTCAAGAGTTCTTAGCCCCCGCACGCAAGACGAAGTGTACTCATTGCAACTACGAGTTATCTTGGTCTGGAAACCTTCCCGCCCAGGAAATAATTCTATCATGTTACATACATCACTGGTGGAGACCAAGGCGGCCTTCTCTGTACTATCCCGATCCTTTAACAATTCCGCCAACTCCTGTCGCTCCTCTACCGGAGCAGTGATTTCGCCCACTTTCCCTTTTTTCCGAGCGTCTGATCCCTCTGTTATTCTTTCCCTTTTCTGCCCTGAAGAGTGTGTAAGCATCTGCACATGGCATGCTTTTGAAATTTTCTAGTCGCCCCATACTTCTCCTACTCTTCCCCCTCCGATGGGGAATTTCATTTTTAGATGGAACATGGAAATGATTGCTCTGAACATCGTTGAGGCAGGACGGCCAAGTATCACATTGTAGGATGGTTTCGGCATGTCCACTACCAGGAATCGTATTACCCTGGTCTTGCTGGCATCCGCATTGCTAAGACTTAACGACAACTCCACAAAACCTATTGGCATGACCATTTCTCCCCCAAACCCGAATAACGGGGCATTTGTTGGTTCAATGTGGGCTTCGACTCCCATGTTTTGGAGGTACTCCAGATATAAAATATTCACTGCACTACCCGAGTCTATGAAGACGCGATGAACAATGCAACCGGCTATGTCTACTGTGATAACCAGTGCATCATCGTGCGGATACATAAGCGTTCTCAGGTCCTCTGCCCCGAAGCTGATGACCGGCTCTTCCACCGCGCCCGTAATCTCCATCACTTGCTTGGGATAATACCCTGATTTCACTGCTCGTACAACCTGTTTCTTGGCCTTGTTGGATGTGGGTGTCCTATTTTCCCCAAAGATCATGTGTACTTCTCTTCGGTACGGGAAGGGAGGTACCCGACCCTCTGCTCCTCCTCTGCGGTTATCCCGATTTTTCTTTGGCCTTCGGTCCCAGTTATTCCCCTGGTCCTGTCGGGGCTCATTTATCTGCTCTGGCCTCAGACCCTGGCCTTCATTCCCTCGGGCTATGAACTGATCCAAATTTCCCTAGCGTACCAAAAGCTCCAGTTGATGCTTAAGGTGTCCACAGTGCTTAGTGTGGTGTCCATAAGAATTGTGGTACTCGCACAATTTATTATTAGGGCCCTGTTGTGGTTGCCCGTCCCTATAAGTCCCGGGTGCCCTGAAGAACGGCTGGTTTTTGATTAATTGGAAAATCTCCTCCTGTAGCTTGTTCAACGGGGTGTACTCGTCAAAACGATTGACTTCGTTTACGGTGCGCTGTTGGCGGGATGGAACCTCTGCTTGGAGAGGGGGGACCCTTGGGGGCAGCCCTCTGAAGGGAGCCCGGTCTTGGTGTCTATTCCGCTCTGGTGCTTCTTCAGCCTTTTTGGCCTTATGTTTGTCGTTTTCAGCCTTTCTCGCCATCCTGGCATCTTCTAACTGTAAGTACCCTGGCAGCCTAGCCATGATATCATCAAAATCCCATGCCGGTCTGATTTATAACTCATCGAAGAAGAGTCCCGGTTTTAATCCTCTGACATAAGCGCAATTTTTAATCTGTGACTCCGCCTCTGGCACCTCCAGAGCAGCGAGGTTGGACCTGGCAGTATACTCCCGTAATGTTTCGTTTTGATCTTGCTTTATGTCCATCAAAGAAAGAGCTGACTTCCCAACCCTCCGTGAACTCGCAAACTGCCTTAAGAAATGCGTCTGTTGATTGGTAAAAGGTCTGGTATCACAGCGAATAACTAAACAGAGTGTGACAATGGCGCGCTAATAAAATGAAATGTTTCAACATGCTTAGAAGTTATTTTACTTTAAAACCTTCTAAGTTATGTCATGAATGATTGGATAAACTGCTCTTACGAATTGTGAAATGTTTTAAAAGTTGCAGCCCACTAAGTACATTAGTACTTAGCCCAAATATTTTCAAATGTTTTTCAGGTTGATGGCTGGTGTTGACGGGGAGAGCTGAGGCTAGGGTTCAACTCCGTGTTTTGACTTCCGCTGTAGTACTAGCCTTTATTTGTCTTTCGTTTCCTTGACTTAAGACTTTAATGTTATGACTCTAAATGATATCTTTTGATGAGCTTAGACTCTTGACCCTTAAATAATTCGATTAATGAATGTTGGTTATTCGAAGCATGAAACTAAACTTATGTGATCCTGAGTTTGAATATTGTCATTTGATTGGCAACTCTTAAGCCCTTTCAATTTACCTCCTTTCATTTTATCTCTTTGGAATATGAATACCCAATTTAATGGGTAGATTGTCAAGTTTATTCTGGTTGATTAAGACTTTCCATTATTTTTCCTATTTCATTTTGCCTTGGGAAGTCGGGCTGTTACAAGTGGTATCAGAGAATAAGTTTTCTTTCATGTCTCTGATAACCATAAGCTTCTAACATCGAGTCTAGATTAGTATCTCAAGACTTCTAAGAAAAATTTGTTGACCCTCAGCTCGCCGTCACACTGCCGCAACGAAAAGGTACGATTTAAAAGTTTCAATGATTTTAAATGCTTTCAAGTTTTCAAGAAGTGCGCGCTTTCTATGAATGATGTTATATGAATTGCTTATCACTTTCATATTATTATTTTGAGTCTCTGACTCATATAACCAATCTATGTATGTCGTGTTTGGGACTACCCGAGCCCTTAACGAATCAATGAATTAATGATCGAGTTAGATTTCCTAAATCTTTCCGACTTGAGAAAAGTTTTCATGAAAGGGACATGCACTGTCCAAATGTTTTTAAGGTTTCAAAAGAAACAAATGATTGAATGAATGAAAGGTTTTATGTTATCGTTTTAGGTTCATCGCCTATACGACTTGAATGATAAGTCCTCTTACAAACCGTTTGAGTACTACCCAAGGATACTTTAGAAATGTTAGTCGTGATAGCCCCGCTTGATCGATTTAAGTAAGGTATGATAAGATAGCAACGTTTAACATAGATATGTTACAACGTAGAAGCAATGTCATGAGATCAAGGATCCACTTAAGTTAAGATTTGTTCCTACATAGAACTAGTCTTTCACATGGTTACACCATAGAAGCGATATATCTTGTATATATCTATGAATGTATGTAAGCAGAATGAGTCTCACTGATGTGTTGATATCGTCCGTAAACCAGAATGGAAGACGCAGCAAGAGGACGCGGTAGGGGACGAGGACGTGGTCGTGGTCGCGGACGCGGTATGGGATTCCTCCCTGAAGAGCCAATCCAACAAGTAGCACCAAATCGTACTGCAGAAGAGAAGTTTTGCAAGGAAAAACCTCCAACGTTTGACGGGCTGGGCGATCCAACAGACGCCAAAAAATAGGTTAGGGCCATAGAGCGTATCTTTAAGTACATCCGTTGTGATGACGAAGACAAAGTAACTTGTGCAACCTACCAATTGGTGGACGAAGCCGACTTCTGGTGGGAATCAGTGAGACGCACAATGACTGAGGAACGGTGGGAAAACTTCACTTGGGAAGATTTTAAGACGGTGTTGTATGAGAAGTACATACCAGGATGCTATAGACAGAAGAAGCAGAACGAGTTCTGGAATATGAAACAGAAAACTGGGACAGTTATGGAGTACGATAGAGCCTTCAACCAGCTATCACGATATGCTCCGACGCTGGTGGACACCGATGAGAAGCGTGCAGAAAAATTTAGAAATGGATTGCGCCATGAGATAGCGATTTCTTTAGCAAGCCAAGGAGGTCTTACGTATGCACAAACATTGAGCAGAGCCCTCACCATTGAATCACTGCTACCAAAGGAGAAAGGAAAATCTCTCGAACGATCTGGAATTGTACCATCTCAGGATAGTGGTAAAGGAAAAAGAAAATGGAACGAGGGAACTGGTGGAATCCCTGGGAATGGAAATGGGAAGAAACCATGGGCGGCAAATCAAAAACAAAATCAGCACCAGAACCAACAGCCGTAAGCTATAGTTCCACCACCTTGTCCAAAGTGTCGGAAACCCCATTTAGGGGAATGCATGAAAGGAACAAATGGTTGTTATTACTGCGGGGAACCTGGGCATTTTGCTTCAGCATGCCCAAAGAAAAGAGGAGGAGCACCCCAACAACAGAATCCCGGAAACCAACAACGACAGAACCAAGGTCCTGGAGGATACCAAGGACAGCCACGAAATGCTAGGGCCTATGCCCTTAACCAGCACCAAGCAGCAGGAGATCAGGAAAACCTAGCAGATATGATTAATGTTTTCGACGTGTCGATTATAGCTTTGTTTGATACTGGAGCATCTCACTCTTTCATTCCACCTACTGCTAGTAAGAAACTAGAATTGACGTTACAATCGTCCGAAACAACTTCAGAAGTTAGGATAACTGATGGTGGGAAACTGAATGCTAAGGACGTTACTTGTGTGTTATTTCTATGATAGAATTTGACGTAATCCTAGAATTGATAGACTTAATCAAGTCAGAGCTACAATGCTTTGTAGCGAGGGAAGGATCACACTCCAATCTCCAAGGAAAGAAAAAGCAAGTTCCACGACAAAATGACATACCAGATTTTGAAGAAAATTTTTGGTTTGAAGAACGATGTTGCGTTGTTAGAAAGTTAAGGTCGTGTATGATTCAATGCCGCATAAGAGCTGAATGAAATGAATGTCTAGTATTCCAAACTAGATGACCCATATATGAAATTTCGAGGATGAAATTTTTATAAGGAGGGAAGGATGTAATATCCCGTCCATTCCTATTAAGTTTAGAATTTATTTTAAGCTTTGAATTTAGATGATTCACGCCGGATAAAGAAAATGAATTTGTTTTTAATGCCAACAAAAAAAAAATATTTTAAAAAACTTTTGTAAAATTTAACCTTATGATTTGGTGCATTGCATAAAAACTGAATTACATAAGTATGTGATTATTCTATATAATTAGTATTTATTTGTATATGATTTAAATTCAAGTATGTGTTAGATTTTAACTATTAATAGTGTGAGTGTGATGAGTTAAATATTTTATTCATTTATTTATTTTTATTTTGAGAGCTTCCACCCCTATTCATCATGCCACCCTATTTATCCAATCACAGCTGCCCCCTTATTCACCCAATCATAGCCTTTACAAATCCACGCTCAATCTCCTCACACTTCACATACCAAAGTGCAGCACAGTCTTAAGCCATTATACCACCACAAAGTTTCACTATCCTCCTCATCCCATTTCACACAAAATAAACCATTTCACACAAAATAAACATTAGTGCAGAGCTCCTTCCACTATTTTTTTTTTCAATAACACAGCATACACAGTCAGCTTAAGGATCTTCATCCCTGCGGATCATCACAAGGTTTCATTTTGGACTCCTCGTTCTTACTACACGATTTAAAGCACATAAGTTTCATATATGAAGAGTTCAACTCACCACATCAAGAAAACTCATGTGCATACAATCTGTTCATATTTATATATATATACATACATATGTGTAAAGCATATTTGATAAAAATGAAGTCTTGAACCCTGCTTTGAAAAGAAGAAAAAGAAGAAGTAGAGTCTTGATCCTTGTATTGTTCTGTTGAGTCGAGTCGAGAGGTGGGTGCTGGGGTGATGGCTGTGTGCAATCGGCAGTGGCGGCGGCTCTCATTGCCGCTCGTCGGACTGATTCAGGGGGTAGAGATGAGAGAGAGAGAGACTTGAGAGAGAGAGAGTCGAGGGTGGCGCGGCACAGGGGCTCTGCTGCTGCCCGCCCGAAGATGGAGAGGGAGAGAGAGAGTTGGGGGCTAGGACGCCGGTGGTGGTGGCGCGAAGCCGCTACCGTCGTCCGCTGGATTTTCAGAAGGAGGCGACGGCGGATCTGCCGCGAGGACGCCGGAGGCGGCGGCGCTCCGCGGCGGTTGCGCCTGCTGCGCCTTGTGCCGCCAGTTGAGAGAGAGGGAGAGTCAGAGGGATAGAGGATGAGAGATCCGGGGTGGCGGCGACGGCGGCAGCCGGAGGACGGCGCTGCTGGCGACCGCTGGAAGAGAGAAGAGGGAGAGAGGGCTGAGCGGCGCAGCCGCTGGGTGCATGCGTCTATGTGTGAGAGGCGAGAGACGGGGGAGAAGGGAGTCAGGGGACGGCGGCGTGGCCGGCGGCGGCCACCGCCGCCAGAGACGAAGGAGGGGGAGGGGGAGGGGGATGCGGCGCTGAGTGTGTGAGTGTGTGCGTGTGTTTGTGTTAGTGTGTGTTGTGTGTGTGTTTTAAAGAAGAGGTAGAGTTAGGGTGGGCTTACTATTATTTCCAATTGGGCCCAAATTTTTATTAAATTATGGGCTGCACTTATTTTTAAATGGGCCGATTTCTATTAAATTAGGCCCTATTATTTAATTGTTTGGGTTGCCTTTATTAAAATGGGATGTGCAGTTTATTTTTAATTAATTATACCTATTTAGTTTGATTAATTATTTTAAATAATAATTTACATAATAGTATTATATTATTATTATGTGCATCTTTTAAGTGATTACTTATTATATGTTTAAAGCATGACATGTATTGCACTTGCAGTATACAATAAAAGTATTTATGATTTAATTGGTTATCCAATTAATAAAGAAAAACGTGTAAGGATATTGTTGGTGTCCTTAACTCAAAAATTTTAGTTTTCAATTATTTATTCATTAAATTTTGAAAACCCGGCTAAGTGAATTATAGAATGATAAACACTTTACTATGACTTAAGATTAGATTCAGGAGACCTATTAAAAGTATAGATTTCTTGTAGGCTTCGTGGATCGTGAGGATTAGCACTGCTTTTCCGATTCAGAGATAAGATTAAACGACAGGCATTGCCTATACAGGTGGGCTTACTTTCCAAATGTATGATTGAGTTATTAAGCTCTAAATATTTCATGAAATGAAAACTGTTTATCCAATAAATGTTTTTGTGCGCTCTGTTATGTTTAAGGCTCGCAATTCATGGATCGATCGAGGTTCTCTTATGATCTAACACGTTGTTTGAGAATTGTGTACACTTGTTAGTTATTTCGGTGGGTTGATCTCCATCGGGCACTAATTCATGTAAGAGGCGTTATAAGGGTGCTCGGCTGGATGTGTTCCAGAGCATGTATCATGTAAGGCCTGCCTGGGTAGTGTCCCGAGGTCAATTCAACTTGTCTGAGTTACGTCCTCAGGGCAAGTGTCATGGGAGAAAGCGATACGTCGGTGGCTAAAAGGTCCGGTATCACAACGAGTAACTAAACAGAGTGTGACAATGGCGCGCTAATAAAATGAAATGTTTCAACATGCTTAGAAGTTCTTTTACTTTAAAACCTTCTAAGTTATGTCATGAATGATTGGATAAACTGCTCTTACGAATTGTGAAATGTTTTAAAAGTTGCAGCCCACTAAGTACATTAGTACTTAGCCTAAATATTTTCAAATGTTTTTCAGGTTGATGGCTGGTGTTGACGGGGAGAGCTGAGGCTAGGGTTCAACTCCGTGTTTTGACTTCCGCTGTAGTACTAGCCTTTATTTGTCTTTCGTTTCCTTGACTTAAGACTTTTATGTTATGACTCTAAATGATATCTTTTGATGAGCTTAGACTCTTGACCCTTAAATAATTCGATTAATGAATGTTGGTTATTCGAAGCATGAAACTAAATTTATGTGATCCTGAGTTTGAATATTGTCATTTGATTGGCAACTCTTAAGCCCTTTCAATTTACCTCCTTTCATTTTATCTCTTTGGAATATGAATACCCAATTTAATGAGTAGATTGTCAAGTTTATTCTGGTTGATTAAGACTTTCCATTATTTTTCCTATTTCCTTTTGCCTTGGGAAGTCGGGCTGTTACACGTGGTCCTGAGTTCGAATCCCAAAGGTAACAAAAAATTATTTTTAGCAATTCGTAACTCTGTTGGATAAATTCATACGTGTTCTACATAAAACTCGTACATTAAGAAAGGTTTATATTTTATACACTTAAGAGTGTTTTTATTCTAGCCCACCCCCATATATATATATAGATATAAAATATATATCTATATTTAAAATTAAATTTAAAAAAAAAAAAACTCAAAAATTGGGAGCCCCCGAGTCTGCTGAGGTACTTGCTTTTGAATGTAATGGTGACTGAATTTTATTTAACATGTTGACATGTATCAATAATTTTCCTTGATTTAAATTGCAATTTTTTTTATTTATGTACATGATAAATCGTAGCTCGAGAAGAACTTGTGTTCTGAATCTACTTGACATGTCAATAATTTACATCTGCATCGATTTTTTTTAGATATCTCATATGAAGTATAACTTTTCCTTAGTTTCGAATGCAAAATAAGAAGAGCATGTGCATAAGTTAAATCACAGTGCATCATGTGTTTGCCGTAGACTGTCAACGCAATATTAGTTAAATGAACTAAAGCAGAATCATAATTAGAAATTATATAACATAATCAACAACAATACCATGGAGGTTGACAAATTAAATAGCTTTTCCCTACGAAACATGAAAAGAAAATTTAGGAAATCACTCAAAATGGACCTATTCGAAGATCACAGACGCGAAGCGCCGATTAGATAGTTATATACCCGCCTTGGGCTTCCCGGGGAATGCATTTTTCCCCGTTGATTTCGAAAACTTACTCTTAACATGTGAACATCAAAGCTTCCATGTCTGATTATTATATTGCACACATTTAAATCAAAAATTTATAGATGATTTTGAAAAGTAGAATGATGTACTTTATTTAAATTTTACACATGGCCAACAACGTAAGTTATAATTTTAATTAAAACATGTTCTAAAAATGAAAGATTTTGAAATCACCAATTCTATACGTAGGGGTGAGCAATCGATTATTTGGTCACTGAATCGAATCGAATAGCGAAAACCGAATTAAAATTGAGTTATATAATCAATAACCAAATCTGAATTGAACAAAATCAGTTAAAACCAAATAACCGAAATAAATACATAATATATTTTCTAAAATTTAAATAACTAATTAACATTCAATATTCAAGATTCAAAATCTGCAAAAAATAATAATCCAAATTTTTTTGTTAAAAAATAATAAATTAAGAATAACTATTCACTATAATAATCATTTTAATTTTTTAATACTATATATAAATTATTAAATTAATTATTATTTCGGTTCGATTTTCGATTAACCAAATATTATTTGTTAAAAACAATAACCAAACCGAAAAACTGAAAAATTCAAAATTCAAAATCAAAACCGAATTGAAAACCAAATTAGCCGAACTGAATTAGTATTTCGGTTAAGTTCAGTTCGACTTTTTGGGTTTAGCCGGATTTTGCTCACTCCTCTCTATATGCTTCTGTAATATATAATGATACGGTTTTGTTAATTAACTATAATGATAATAACACCAACCTTAAATTAATTAATCCTAAAGGTGTGTTCTCTTCGGTTGTAACATGATAAAAGGATGAATAAGAAAAAATGAGAAAATTTTATCATCCTCATCTTTTTTAATTATCCCATGTTCTTTAAGGTGGAAAACATAATTTATCACATCAATACTCCAAGGAAAATATTATCACATTAATTCCCCGTGATAATATTGTCATGAATTAGAATGAAAAGGAGGAAAAATGGGCTGCTCAAATATCTTTTCATTCCTGGATAAAATTATCCTTCCCATAGAATATATAAAAATAAAATTATACAAATGACACTGCTTATAATTAACACTATTCGGATATATAAATGTCAATGTAACATTTTCAATAATATAGTGTTATTTAAAATATTATAGTGTCATTTACAATCTTACAGTGTTAATTACAAGAAGTGTCATTTATATTTTTAAATAGTGTTAAATATATACAATGTCATTTATAATGTTTTAGTGTTATTTATACGCAGTGTCATTTATATAATCGAATAGTGTTAATTATAGACAATGTCATTTGTATAATCGAATAGTGTCATTTACACGATTTGGGTCAGAATACAGATTCAGATCAGAATACGGGTCAAAATGCGGGTTAGGGTGCAACCCGATTATACGGTACAACAAACGGTACCCAAGACCAGCTCTTGTTTGTTTTGTTTTTCTTTTGTTGTGAAACTGTGTGTGTGTGTGTGTGAGAGACCCAATCACACAGAGGATTAATTAAGCGACCCAATCACGCTAAGGAGGGAACTGACCGAACAAAATGAATATGCGCTGGTTCGATCTAAATAACTCATTGGCCTTTTCCCTTCTTTTGATGGGGCGTTTAAAATATAAAAAGCACAATATTCCTCTAATTTTTTCCTCCTTTTTTCCTGTTCAGATCGATGAAATAATTTTTGCTGACAACCATAAAGAAGGAAAAAAGGTAGGCTAAAATAAGAACGTTTCTTAAAATATAAATTAGGAACCATTTTCAGCCCTTAGATCATCAAGATTTACGTTTGATTCATCACCTTGTTGGATAAATTCATGGTCCTGAGTTCGAATCCCAAAGGTAGCAAAAAATTATTTTTTGCAATTCATACCTTTATACAGTTTATTCATGCGCGTTATACATAAAATTCATGCATTTTTGCTGGTTCGTAATTCTTAAAATAAGGGTGGTTTATTGAATAACCGCCCCCTATATATATATATATATATATATATATATATATATATATATTCCATCACAGAAATGTGTATATCACATTAATCAACGATTTATCTATTAACATAGGGATAATTAATTGCGCCTAAATATTGGAACTTTACTTAATTACATATAAATTAAAATGTTGTTTCCAGATACATAAATTTTAATTATTTTGATTTTTTAACATGTACTCCTATTATTATTAATTCCCGATAAATTAATACCAACTTGATGTAAACATCCAATTCTGTCATCTCGTACATTGGTCATTCCTCGCCATTAATTCGGGGCCGGCAATTGACAAGTCATGTGAAAAGTTAATAAAGTTTGTGAAATTTTCGGTTCACATGCAAAAAAAAAAATATATAAAAAAAAGTTAAAGTTAGTTCACATGCAAAAATTACGAGTTAAAAATTTGTACACTCAGACGCAATTACGCTGTTAGTTTATTAGATATCTACTATATACTCTCTTTGTCCCGTCGAGCTTGAGGCGTTTCTTTTGAACACGGAAATTAAGAAATTGTAGATTAGTGTTTTAAGTGTATAGTAATAAAGTGATAAAGTTTGAGAAGTGATAAAGTAGGAGAGAATGTAATAAGGGGTGCAATTAATTTTGTAAATTAAAGCTTTAAATTGTCTAATTTTTACTAAAAAATGAAATGACTCAAGTTCGGCGGGACAATCCGAAAAGGAATACGACTCAAGCTCGGTGGGACGGAGGGAGTATATATATATATATATATATATATATATATATATATATATGGTGGGGTTAATAAACCCCCCTTAAGATGAAAACTAGGAACCTAATCCTAACCTTTAAAATTGAAGATCTAGTGGTTAGGATTGTTTCATTTAATAAAACATGCCTAATTAGATATTCTAATTAATAAGTGCCGTTTTTTTAGTTTGATATAATTTAAAGGTTAATTAAGTCATTTGTATTTTCTTGAATTAACTATAGAATCGATTTTTATGGGATTCTTTATCACGTTCTCTCATCTATATTTATTTTCGTTTGTGCAATTTTAGATACCAATTATGCATATGCAATTAAAATTAACACATTATGTATTTAATTAAAATTTTCATTTGTGCAACATAGTACACTACAACAACTATGCAGCTTTAGATACCAACTATGCAATTAAAATTATATGCAAGACAACATCTATGCAACGAACATAAGTAGTTGTGCATTTGAAATATACTCATAAATAAAATTGTGCTACATCAACACACATCTATGCAATTACAATACATATCTGTGCAAGTATATTCATTACAATATTCGTCCACGAAATTAATATACCGTGCAACTGAAATCTACATATAAATAAAATGAATTATAAAACGAAGTGCAACACAAAAATTAAACGTGCAACAATGGACATATAATAAAGCAACCTAAAAATATATTATGAATACAAAAAAAATATACAAAAATTGCTCTACAAAAACACTTCTTAACTATTACATAATATCAAGATGCACAGTTGCATAGATATTAAGAATTGCACAAGCAGATTTTATTGTTGCATAGATATTAAAAATTATTGCACAAATTCGTGAATAATACTATTGGAATGTTTATTTGCTTTAATTATTTAATTTAAGTGCATTTTACTAGTGAGTGGGTGCATAATAAATAATCTATTGCACAAAAGAATGTTTAGGTGCATAGCTTTAAAATATATAAATTATTAATTGTTAATTTAGTTGCAATCGTATATACATATATGTGGATTTTAATTGAAACAATTGGGATTTAATTGCATTCGTATATACGAAACCAAAACTAATCAACTAAAACCAATTAAGAAAATAGTAAAAGACAAATATAACCTTTAACTAATCAAAAACACAAAAATACGGGAATGTATAACTAATGGAACCATTTTATGCGCATGTTTTCTCAAATTAATCCTAACCACTAGATCTTAAATTTTAATTAAAGGCTAAGATGTGGTTCCTAGTTCTCATTTTAAAAGAGGTTTTTATTAGAACCTCTTCCTATATATATATATATATATGAAAGCTAAATGTTCGAAGAAATTATAACAATATCATTTTCCCTCTAAAAACACTCAATGTTATCCAATGAATTTTCTAATTACCATTATCAAATAAATTTTCAATTCATTGTTAAACAATAATTAGCATTTGCACTATCTGTAATGCACAAGAAACATTTTATATTTCTATATTTATATAAAATTGATCCAAATTAAATTATCATATTTATGAATATAATAAAATTTTAATTGTAACTTAATATATTAGAGCTGAATATTGAAAAAAGTAAAGAAAAAAAATCACAATAATGAAAATTAATTTTATGAAAATGACACAAAAATAGTTAAAAAATGAAAATGAAAATAAAAATAAAATAAATTGAAAAATAGATTTTTTTTAAGAAAAGAGAGAGGATATAGATTTTTAAAAATTTTAATCATTAAATAAATATAACTTTAACATTTTAAATCAAATATTTACATAAATATATCAAATTAAAGCTCTTATCGTGATTTTTAATTTGATATGTATATTGAATATTTTATAATTAGTTGAATTTTAAAATTTTAGAAAAAATTAAATAAAAAAATAAGAAGATAAAGAAAAAAGAAATAAAAAGAAAAAATATAGTTACAAATAAACTTCAATTTTATTATAACTAAAAAATTACCACTCAGTTTTAAAATTAATTTAATATTAATTTTAATTGAAAGTTGCATTTTTAATATATTAGATGTTTTTAGCATGAAATTACAATCCAAAATAATGGGTTCGACTTTTATTGAGCTTGATTTTTTTGTGGTATTTTGATTAATCTTATAACAGTATCAAATAACCGATAAAAGATAACCGAATACCATTTAAATTCAGATACGGATAAAAAAATGCTTTACATTCGGATATGGGTACCCAAATTTGGGCTACGATTAATAACCCGTACTCGATCAATTCATCACACCTACTCTTATACATTCAGCCCACGTTTGATTGGGTGTTTTTAGAGGTTGGAAAGAGAATCAATTGAATTCATTACTTGTTGTTTGGTTTGGGTAATGAGATAATCATTACCCTTACTTGAGGGTAATCCAATCATCCAATTTGTTATCCCTTAAAATAGAGGGGAAACAAAAGAAATGAAATATCTTACTAATGATTTTTTTCCATTGTTAAACCAAACACTCAATAAAAATAATGGATATTGTTACCATTCCATTCCTTTATTTGATTCCATTACATTTTCATTCCTCTACTTGAACCAAACGAGCATTCAGTATCAATTTATGTGGTTAATTGATTTGTTCGATTTGATTAACAGAAATCGAACCGCGATTTTGAATCTCTATGAAATTAGGGGTTTAAATTGTTAGAATGGATTAAGCAAGCCAATCACGTAACGCTACGATTTCCGTCATCACAGAACAAATGAATATGCTGGTTCAATCTAACGACTCAGCTTAATTGTTTTTCCCTTCTTTTGATGTTGGATCAACAAATGGGTGTTTTAAATAAAAAGCACAACATTCCCCTATTTTTTCCCCTTATTTTTTACATTCGGATCGATGGAATAAATTTATGCTGCCAACCATAAAGAAGGAAAAAGGCACTAGTGAGATATTATAGAATTCATCAATCTCTTTTGACGAAAATATTATAAATGTAGAGTCGTAAAGATGAATGATGGCTTTTTTTCAATGTCAAACTACTAGCTAGTTACTTATTCTTACCCTTTTGGATTCCTATTTTATGACCGTTGTTTCATATAGAGAGAGAGAGGGTGTGTACATGCATGTAATTAAACGATCACAGCGCTATAAGAACGGGTATCACCATGTTTTTTTTTTTTTTATATATATTTTACTAATATTTTTTTATAAAATTATAATTTATTATAGTATTATGCCTTATATTTAATTTTAAATACAAAACTGAAGTTGAAAAATTTTATATACCTTAATTTTGAATTTATCAATTCAAATAATAAATTATTAATTACTAAAAAAGTGAAATTAAATAATAATAAAATAATTGTATGCAAAATTGAGGCGATCGCGCCCGTCTTCGACGGGATCGACGTCCGCCGCGCCGAATCTCTGCCGAAACGCCTCGACGATGCGGTGAGGAAGTTCCCCAACGTTATCCATCAGTTCCCCCTGCTGAATTGGCTGGTCGTTCATCTCATCTCATGGCTCAACTCTCTCCTCTCTACTCTCATCGACGTCGGATCTAAGAG
This sequence comes from Salvia miltiorrhiza, assembly GCF_028751815.1. Taxonomy (NCBI): domain Eukaryota; kingdom Viridiplantae; phylum Streptophyta; class Magnoliopsida; order Lamiales; family Lamiaceae; genus Salvia; species Salvia miltiorrhiza. The sequence goes on from NC_080390.1 coordinate 25,100,247, forward strand.
CGCGAGGGAGAAGGAGATCACCATTGACGTCCAGTGGCGGATCTACAAGGGGCGGTGGGGGTACAGCTGTACCCCCAAATTTGTTTTTTTAATACTAGTAGTATTATATATTTCAAGTTATTAGTTAAATTTGTCCCCCCAACCGATAGTGTGTTATTGTGTTACTTGTAAATATATTTGGGCTTTGGCGGTTTGGCCCATTATAATGTAAAAAGTGGCGGCTGTGATAAAGATTCACAAGTATACAATTTTTAGAGAGCCGCAATTATTAGAGAGACATAGACACGATTTCTAAAAAAAAATTTAGAGAGAGGCGAATAGAGTTAGAGGAATATATATGGGTATATTGAAATAAAGAGTCACCTGACTTATCCTCTAATATTTTTGTTAATTAAATTGGTATTGATTCTTCAGATTACCACTATAAGTGTGAAGTGATTGTGATTCTTCAAAATAAGTTTTGAAATAACACGGGGGATCAAATATTAAATGATTGTTTGGTCATTTTCATTGAGAAATATATATTTTTACAAATTTCCAATGGTTAGGTCGTCAAACGCTTTGAAGAAATGAAGACTCGTCGGAAGATAAACTAGATATATAGTTATTTAATTTTCTTTTGCATCTAACTATCTTTGAACAATGTTTAAGATACTAGTATTTTTAACATTAAAGTATCTTTTATATTTATGTTTATGAAATTATTTTTTCGTACCCCCAATTTAAAAATCCTGGATCCGCTACTGTTGACGTCAACTGCAAATGATTTGTCACCTTCGTCTTCAATTTCTTCTTTTTATTGTTAGGGTGACAAATTGCGATTTGGAGATTTCTGTAGTGCTATTTTGCATGTTTATATTAAAATATAATATAGCTGGCAATTTCATATAGATTAATAAGTATGCGTATGCAAACTCCGACGTTCCACGTCAATTTCCGAATGTCGAAATTTTTTTTACGGGACACAATTAATTAATTTTTTTTAGGTTGGGTATCAATTTGATTATATCGTAAAGTTGGGACATAATGGATAATTCAGTAAAACGTTGACATAAAGTGATATTTACCCTATAATAAATTCTATTTAATAATTATAAATTACATTAAATTAAATCATATAAATTGAGATTGAAGCCAAAAAAAAAAAAAAAAGCTGAAGAAGAATTAAAAAAACTTAAATGCGAACTTTTGCAGGCAAATAAAACACCATTTATATACAGTATACCAACGATCAAAAAGAATATTCAATTATCAAGTGATATATCTGTAGCTATACCAACCTTGCATCATTGCTTAATTTTAGGGGGGGTTTTGGGATTCTGTAAAATTTTAAAGGACTTAAAAAAATCCATGAATTTTAAAGGACTTTAGAAATTTATAGACTTCGCGTGGAGTTTAGAGGAATCCATCGAAATCTTAAGTTTGAAGCTCGAATTTCGTCCTTTGTATTTTTATTTTTTTTTGACAAATCCATCAGAATTCATGGATTGTTAAAATCCATGAAATGTTGAATACCACCTGATTTTAAAAGACTTTAAAAAGTCTGGTTTGAATACCTCTGGATTTTAAAGGACTTTTAAAAGTCTAGATTGAATACACCCAGACTTTCGAAATCCTTTAAAATCCTACAGAATTTAAATCCAATACACCCCCTTAAATTATCGAATCGTATACGTTGATATAATGAACGTGGGAAATATGACATTTTTCTAAAAATCCAACAATTTCGATTCATAGAAAAATATTCAATATAGATGTTAAATTAAAATTAATGACAAAAATTTTAATTTTGATGTAAAAAAAAAGATTTAAAACAGATAAGTCATTATCAAAATTATTTTTTTCTCTGTCATCTATTCAAATGTTGAAATCGTACTTTTCTTCACCTTATTTTTGTTCGTTGGTAGAAAAATAAGTAGATGTCATTCTTTTTTCTTTCAAAAAATTTACACAATATCTAAGTTATACTAATAATTTTTACTGCAATTATAGAGAAGAAGATTATATTTATTCATTTTAGAACTTTTTAATTTCAAAAATAAAATTTTTATAAGTGAATTTTGTATTAATTTTTGATATAAATTTGTAGTTCATGTATTAGTTATATATGTTAAAAAAATAAAATTTTAAATATTATATAAATTTATTTATTTATTTATATATTTATATATGATGAGCCTAAGTTTGTGCTCTGTTTTTATGTGTGTTTTAGGTCTACATAGAGTATTTTTCCTTGTTTTGTTAGTGTCGTGTCGCTTGGGAGGGCGTAGTTCTAAGACAGGCCTGCTATTTGGGCAAGATATGCTTTTGGGGCATGATGCTGCTGCATTCCACGAAATAGGCATGGTTTTGATGCAAGGGGATTTGAGAGAGCATGATAAGCTGTTTAAGGATCAAAAGTCCGAAAAGCAACAAGTTGGGCAAACCAGTCCTTTGCCCATAAGTACCGCGTGGGATCCAGCATGCATAGAGGAAAATGAGGAAGAAGGAAGATCAGAGCAGCGCAGCAGACAGACGAGGTAGGAACTCAGTGTGGAGGCTTGATATGGGCAGAAGGTGGCAACAACCAAGAAGAGGCCGACGGGGTCAAACCAGCACTCCGTCTATATATGAAAGAAATCTCTACAAGATTAGGTCTGAAGATTTGGTCGCATCTCCAAGATTCTGGATCCAGCTGCAACATCATGGGCTGGCTCTAGCCCTAATCCCCTCTATTATTACTCGAAGGGTTTCACCTGGAGAGCAATTCATTCAGAGACCGGCTTGTTAGGTCCAGAGGGTCTCGAATAGGTGTATGGGGGGGAATACACCTATGGGCTATTTTTCAAATCCTCAATCAGAGGGATCTCAGTCAGAGATCAAAACGAAACTTTGCAACACAGACTTCTGTTTTACTGAAAACAGTTTTGACCAAACAGGATTGACGACTGATACTGAAAGCTCTTCAGTAAGGAGTTATCAGTTAAGTTGTTGGAACTTAACTGATGCACGTAAGGGCTTCAGTCGTGTTTGCTAAGACAGAGATGATAACACTCTTCCTGACTATCAAAAGATAGATCAGTCAGACTGATATCATACGCAGCGGAAATTAAACTTAGTTTCGCAATAGCCTTGGTGGAGCACGTTGTTGGTTGTTAGGTTACTCTTTGCAGTTAATCAGTGTTCAGTTTATCAATTGAAATAACACAAGTAAGAATGTAAAACTGAAAGCTGTAAACAACATAGAGACTTTTACGTGGTTCGGAAAAACCCTTTCCTACATCCACGGTTGGTTGATCAGACCAACAATCCACTCCACAAGTGCTTAACAGGTGCACTGCAAACCAAACCGTGTGCTTGCCGGGTGCACACAACCGTACCACTGAAGAAAACCCTTCTTCAGGACCCACGCTTCACTCGCGTCGGATTTCTCTGCTCAGCACAACCCGTGCTAAGACTTCTCACTCAGAGTCATAGTACCTTCCTGAACTCCGAATCACTCAAACACTCTTTTGGGGGGGAGGTTTGAACGAGTGCCAACTTCACTACAAAGAACAAGTTCTTTGAAGCAAGTTTGACCTTTGGCTTCTGGGTAAACAGAGATTTGCCTAAGGTCTAAGAGAATATGTGTAATCAACAGTGACTGATTTTGGCTTTGGAATTCTCTTCTTCGATTCAAGCTTTGGGGAGATTAAGCTTTAGGCTGAGTAGCAATTTCGGCAGAGCTTCAGCTTATGTCGTTGAATCGGTGAAGGTTGAAGTGATCCTCGAGCACTATTTGTAGGAGAACTCTTGAATAGATCCGTTGGCGTAGAACGTCATCAAGATTTCTTCCGTTGGAGAGCAATTCAAATTTGGGCTGAGGCTTCAATCTTCGAGGTTCCTTGTCTGGGTGGAAACGGCTCTCTTGATGGACATGAGATGTGACGTCTCTGAAAAGTAACCACCAGATAGGAATGACCTCTGCAGAGATAAGAATATCCTGAGATCTCTGCATTTAATGCGGCTGTACTTTGTGATACGTGGCTTCCTCTGAACGTTGGAAGATCAGTCCTAGGAGGAATGTTCAACTGATACTTGACTTTAGTATCAGTCCATTGCGCGCATTAAGTAATCAGTCTTCAACTGATTCTTCAATTGATACTTCAGTTGGTATTTGCAGTCTTCAGTCCTTCGTTCTTCAGTCTTCAGTCTTCGACACCGCAAGCTAAACTAGAACCGAACTCTAACACTTGAGTTCAAAGCAATTCTAGTCTATTACAATTAAGTCCTATGAATTTTGGTATCATCAAAACAAGGGTTAGGATATTCCACAAGGTTCCCAACACAGCTACTGCGCAAGGATTTTATTTTGCTGGAAGTTAAAGCTTTGCTCCGGCTATGGGCGTAGTTAGTTTTATTTTGCATATGTTTGGAACGACACTTTTGGCCGTAAGTACTTATTTACTTTAAGTAATTTCAATTCAGTACTTTGCCTTTATGTTTTTCAATATTGTTTTTGCCTTTGCTATTTACTTATGTCTAGCTAATTTTATATTCTGATTTGGGCGAGATGATCTAAGCATGAACACTTAACTCGAGAGGTATAAATTGGGCATAATAACCGCATCCGTATATTCCCGATACATTAGGTTTGATTAAAATACGGTTTGAGCAACTTGGTTAATTAACTGATCACTAGTTAACTAGGGTGTTTTGGCCAGAAGTAACCTCTGGGCAAAGGCGAAATGCCATCGACCTCCGGAAAGTATAACGAGTGTTGGAGCCGTGCCTATGGCGAAATATTCATGCAATAGTCAAGTCGGGTCTATCTAAATCCGAATGCATCTTGGGCAAAACACTCTCAAGCGAGAGGCCAACGTAGGGAGTGGATGTTTCCTAGGATAGTTAACTTTCATTAGTTGATAACTTTTAAGGGGTTATGTATTGAAAGAATAGATTGGGCAGAGGGCTGTTACGTGCGTGACGCGTGACAATTGGGGGCGTAGGTGTCTTTTGCCTCTAACCAACTGGTATACAAGTGTAGTGAAATATATTTGAACCAATGACCGAGTGCCTAGTTCATGTTTAGTGAGTCAAACTCAAGTCAGATTCGTTTTGTTATTTGATCAAGTTATTTTTGTTATTTCAATTTGGTCTGAAACCTTGTTCTGCCCATAAGCAAGTTGTGGTCAGAACCATCAGAAATAAAACCCTTTTTAGTGACACCTTTGCAGGAGAGATTACACTCAGCTCCATGTGGATTCGACTCTGGACTTACTGCTAGCTAACCTAGTTGTGGGCACAGGATTTATTTGCGCGAAACTCAAACGACGGCTTCGTCAATATATATACCTTTTAATTTTTATATTATTTGTATTCTTTCTAATTTTTAAAATAGCTTTGGGCTATTTAATTATGGAATTTTAATAATAATATTGTTTGGACTTTTAAGAGTCCAAAATTGTTACATTGATGGTTTAATCTTATTTGCTCAAAATGAGATTGACTTAAATTATTTGTTTTACATTCTATAAATTTAATTATTATTATAATTATACGATACTCATTGAGTGGATAATATTGTTGTTATACATTATTCCAAATCAACTACTAACATTTAAATTAACAAGAATTATTTTTATTACCAATTAATCTAATTAATTAATAATAATATTTTAACACTTTTATATAATTTTTAAATTTTAAAATATGTCTTCTTAAAAAAAATGTATATTGCAGATGAGGGTGTGCTAGTTTATAATAAGGACTTAGTTCTTAAACTTGCGAATTATCAATTCTGAGACCTGCTAAATATTAAGTACTTAGTTCATAGTACTTGTTGGTCTGAGGGAGTACGTATTGGTGTATGGGGAGGGGGTTGGGGGGATACACCAGTTAAATTTTTGCGTTTCTTTTTCAGAGTAAGTGTCCTGAACAGGATCATCTGATAATGAGTCAATTGGTTGATGCAGATCACCTAATTGAGAAGTTATACTAATTGATATCCAGATAGGCATGTTCTAACTGAAGGTTCAACTAGCAATCCTGCTGACTGTTCATAAGCTTATCAGTTGAATTGAGAAATGATATGTGTAGAATGTGGTGGTTAAGTTACTTACTTTTGCAAAATCTTTTAAGTTATTATTTTTGCTTAATCAATTTTCAGTTTAAGATCAGTGACTTGAGTCAGCTGATGAAATATACTGAAATTCAGCTGGTTGCAAGTGCAGATTGTGTAATGTGTATGGTCAACTTTTTTAAGGTTTTTATTTTTATAGTGAATGTTAGTTGGTGTGTTACCAACAAACATACCAACAATATTGCTGACAGCTCACCTGTTAGCTTATGTATTCGCAGACATCATAACTGATGAAACAAACATCAATAAACTAACAAAAACTATTAAATCAACGTAAAATCGAACCCGAGTCTTAAGACCCTTGAAAAACTTGAAGAACACAAAGAACCCACAAATGAATTGAGAGAATTGCTTTGTATTATAAAATAGCACGAGAGTTACAAGTGCAAAAGAATTCCTATTCATAGGGGAAACACCTGAAGGCTAAACAATAAATTCTAAAGATTCACGTACACTGCATGTTGAAATCACCATCGTTCCCATTGAATATGTTATTAGTAACTAACTAACAACTTTTGTCAGATATGCTGTCAGATATTTAGTCAGTGTTGGCTTCTTCTTTGTTGGTTTTCGATAGCTCGCCTCTGATGCCTCATGTGCATTAATGCTCCCTCGAACAACTGTATCATTTTCTAAAAAATTATTACCTCATGACTGAATATATTATTAACACCATATTACAAAGTGTTTGACTGTCTTCGATCCCCTCCCTATTAGCCTTGTCTTGTTGTCTTTAAATCGTGTCGTCATCATAGTTAAATTGTTTTATGAGTTTCTCAACGCTTACCAACTCTGATATCTAACGTTTTATTTCCTTATATATATATATATATATATTAACTATTTACCTCCTATTCAAATAAGTAATTTAAATAATCTTTCAGCGATGATGTAGGATTTACTCATCATCACCTACTCCTCCTAATCAACAATAAATGAACGTTTTTAGCGAATTTTTTATTTTTTTGTGACCATCAGCTATCAGCACTGATTATCAGCTCCCAAACAATTGTCATTTCGACTGACATCATCCGTAATTATGAGAGTGTCAGTTATCTTTTTGAATTTTTACATAATTATTAGTATTCGATTGCATCTGGACCACTTGTTTTTTAACATAGTGACATGGCCTCATCTTAGCCTTTTGTTTCAAATTTCACGAAACCCTAGAGAGTCATATTGCCTCTCACTTTTCCACTTTCTTCTTCTTATAAATAGGCATCTCCTATTTATTCTTTCCTTTTACATCCCTCGTCCGCCATTAGAGACTGTGAAGAAAATTTTACTTGCGAGTAATTAGTCGGCATCCCATTCTCCAATCGTTTACTCGCCGGAATTCCCCATTCCTTCCCACTCTCGAATTCCCCATTCATTCCCCCGTCTACATCTAGGTATTAGGCTTCCCTTCTTCTCTCACCGTGTTTCCCGTTTAGACCGTGTCACAATCTTTCCACCATCTACATTTGTATATATAGACATTGATATAACCATGACCACTATAGGAGCCCACCAAAATTTAATCAATCTTAAAAATGATATGAGTTTATGTGGTTTGCCCGATTCAACCTTGACTCGTGGTGCCTTGAACAAATTAAAAAACTGCTTCGCTGCCCTCTCTCCAATTTAGAATTCAAGCTTTAGTCCAAGGGCAAGGAAATGCCCGATAAGTGTTTGAGAGATACAATTCCCCTTTGGGGAAAGCATATCAATGCATGGCTGCATTTACCTCATCATAAATTTATTTTAGATGTCAGTGCTTTATTTGGCATTCCCTTATATTCCAAATCTCCATCAACTCTAAGAAGAGCTTTTGCTTTCCATGTTGTGCGCTCCATTAATTGTATCCGAGACACAACCTCCCTCTTTTTCAAGACCCAAATATTGAAGAAAACAGACATTCATTATCATTTCACTTCATATCTTAAATACAATATTAAATTACTATCAGGCCTAAACTCATTTGATAAGGGCTATCTTGACAAGTATTTCTTTGTTAAAGTCTTAGAAGGGGACTGGTGCACATATACTAATAATTATGAAATGACATGACACCCTTCTAAACATACTCTCTCTACCCTTAACACTAAACCCCTTAAATTCGAGTTACGAGTGTTGTTTAATTTGAATGAACATTATGCCCGTACTAAATTTGATTGCAAAGCCATGACCGAAAGTGCGACAATTATGGCAGGCTCAAAGCTTTTCTCTGTTTACCCGTCTACCAGCATTGGTAAATCTTATTACATTGTAACCGTAATATTCGTTTCTGTTTAATATGAGCTCAACTTTTGAACCTCGTGCCTAGCATTTCTGATTAGGCATGTCGTGGAAGCATAGGACTGGGATGAAAGTTCCTGGATTGGAAGTTAGCTCTGGAGCCAATTAAGAAATACTCCCTCCGTCCCAAACGAAATGGCCTATTTCTTTTCGGCACGGAGATTAAGAAATATGTATAAAGTAGATAAAGTGGGTTGGTGAAAATTATTTAAATATTAAGTATAGAGAGAAAGTGTATTGCCAAAAAAGGAAACAGGACATTTCGTTTGGGACAGCCCAAAAAGGAAAACATGACATTTCGTTTAGGACGGAGGGAGTAGTTCCTACTGGCAGTGTTGCCAATCTAGGCGTTGGCGTCAACGGCATCTCCCAACCAGAGGGAGCTTTTCACTCTGATCCCGTGTCATTTCATTCGGGGCCCCTTCGACAAGTTCAACTGATCAGTGTTGTGCCTCAAATCACTACTTCGACCCACTCCCCTGCTCATCTTCAGCTCCATGATGAGGAGTCTTGTCTCTCTAATAAGGGAGGACTTATAGGCCGCAAGAACCAGCACAAGGCCCCAGTCTTCAAGGAGCAAGTTTCTAAGAAGCGTAGGAAAGGCAAGGCTGACCAGGGTACCAGCGCTGGTGCCAATGTGACTGTAACTTCTTCTTCCCTCTCCCCATCTCAACGAGATGAGGGAGTTGGTGAGATAAGCAAGCCCTCTCGACCTCTCAAGCCTTTGAGTGCCTTGACAGGCACTGAATGCTAGGGGTGGGAAGATAGGGTTCGGGTATAGGGTACCCGATTACCCGACCCGAAAAAATCGGGTATCAGGTATCCTATACCCGAAAAATTAGGGGTTAGGATCAGGTTCGGGTATTTAGGGTCTAAAAAAATTGGGTATCGGGTATACCCGATCGGGTATCGAGTATACCCGAAATACCCGATTTTTAATTAAATATATTTTAAATTATTTAATTAAAAAAAATTGAAATTAAGATCACTTTTCAATTTTCAAGTTTGAACCCTACTGTTCGGTCCTTCCTCCTTTTCCACTCCACCCGCCGCCCCACTCAAGAGTCCAGAAATCAGGCCCAATCCTCCGACCAGCGCCCCTCGTCGGCCGGCGCCGTTTCACAAGCCCCTCGTCGGCTGTTGCCATTTCACAGGCCCCCAGTCCCACCGTTGCTGCTCCCAGTCGCCCCGTCGTTCTGCCGCCGTAGCTGCACTGCCCCCGAGCTCCGACAGACGACAACAAAGGTATGCTTCTTCTTCTACTTGTTTTTTTTTTGTTTATTTATTTTTTATACAGATTTCTTCTTGGTTCCAATTTTTTGTTTCTTTCTTTATGGCCAAAGTCTAAAATTTTAGGAAACATCTCCATAAAATGTTGCTTGATTTGGAGCTCACTAAATCTGAAAATTTTGATTTTTTTATAAATCCAAATAGGGTAATTCGGGTACCCTAATATCCGAAATACCCGATTTCACAGTTTGACTTTGAAAAATGCAATTTTGACCGGGTAATTTAGGGTACCCGAATACCCGACTTGGGTACCCGATTTTTTAATCGGGTTCGGGATCGGGTATAAGGTTTTAAGGTTATTCGGGATCGGGTACCCGATTTTTTCGGGTAGGATATCCAATCCCGACCCGATTCCCAACCCTACTGAATGCCAAACACGGATGGAGGCTCGGACTCTCCCTAGCGATTTGAAGAAAATGGACGAGATGGATGACGAAAAGTTTGCGGCAGCTTTCTGCCAAGCTGTTGAGTAGGTATGTTCCCTTGCTCCTTTATACATATATATATGGGTGCGCTCCAATGATACCTTTATTTTTCATGAGACACTGAGACCTTTATTTTTCAATGAATAAAACATATATACTGATGAATAACGAAATTTAAAAAAATGGAAATGAATAAGACATATATACTGATGAACAAGGCAGTATATACTGATGAACAATGTAGTGATGAATAACGAAATTTAAAATATTTCGCTCCCTCCAGGATTTGAACTATGAGGAAAAAATTCGCCCACTAGGAACAATATCAGCCATAGGATTGATAAAATAAACGCACGAGATCGTGTCTAATATCTCACTAAAAATAGGGGGTCTTATTGGAGTGCTCCCCTATATAAATATATACTATATGTTATCACCCTTTTTTCAAATGAGTTTGAGGGCTCTCTTCTCTGCCCGACGGGTCAAGAGGAGGACCTTTGCCCTAAATATCAAGGAAGCTGAGGTCGTGGAGACTTTATTTAAGTGTAGCACCTTAGAGGTGGAGCTCCGACAAACACAGACAGAGCTAGAGCAAGTCAGAGCTGAAAGAGACTCTCTCCACTCGGAGCTGGAGAGACTCACCAGAAGCAAGGAGGATGAAGTGGCCCAAGTCAGGTCCGAGCTGATTCAAGGGTATGAAGCCCGTTTCTAGAAAGCCAAGGCTAAATTTGCCAGGGGCCAGAGAAAATGATGAAGCTTACGTGCTAGGTGTGAATGACTACTGGCTGCAGTTTTTTATGACTGCCCGTGGTCACCAACTTTTGAAGATCATGTACGAAGACACCTTTCAACGCATTCCTAAGACCCTAGACATGTTGGGGGCCCGCAATGGGGCTTTTGATCAAGGATGTCAGCTTTTTGGTCATGAAGCAGATCGATGCCACCCCTAACCAAGAGGCCCTCTACAATTTTGATCATGTGATCAGGGGCGTAAATGCCGATGCCCTAAACGAGTGTTTGGGGATAGATCCCGAGGCCCCTGATGGCCCTGCTTGGTGGGCCCCAGTTCTGGACAAAGCCCTGCAGCAGTTTGTGGAGGGTATCTGCCCTGACCCTCTCCCTACGGCCCCCTTCCTCATGAGCCCCTATCTGGATACCATGCAGGCCAGTGTTGCCCCAATGGTTTCCTTTGAGGGTTTCTCAGCTGACGCCCCTTTTCTATCTGCTGCCCCCCCTTGCCGTTGTTGCCCCTATCGCGGTAACAAGCTTGCAATAATCAGAGGCACACTTGCATCAAAAGGTAATGTCATCCCTGCCCAAAGATTATTTTGAGGGTGTAGTCGAGTCAACTAGAGACTGAGGATGAAGTGGTGGACGAGTAGATTGAAGCCGAGGCCCCTCATGCTTCGCATGTCCCATGATTTTATCTTGTTACAAAGTTTGTAATTGTAAAAACAAATATTGTCTAACATGGGTAATTCTATTCATAACCCCCATTTTACTCAGTATAGCCTCCTATTAAAAAAATAATAATAAATAATTATAAATTTACAAATTTATCCTATACTCTATAACCTCCAAATAAAATACTCTATAGTCTATAGCCCCAAAAAGGGTTTCACATTTGTAACGAGAGCCCGATCTTTCTTCCCAAATATTCATAGATCAGAACGACACCGACTCTGTATCTAACTAAGTTTTAATATTGGCTTCTTCCATTTTGAACTAAGAAACACACACATTAATAAGAACATTGCAGCAAATGTTAAATTTAGAATAAATACTAATATGGTGGACGACACTCACCCCGTATCTGACTAAGTTTTATAATAATGGTTTCTTCTGTTTTGAACTAAGAAACACACACAATAATAAAAAGATTGCGGCAAATGTGAAATTTAGAAGAATTAACAGTGAAGTAATCTTCACCTGCTCAAAGATTGGGGTGTGGGTTAGTTCTACTACATATATAAAAATCCGATATATGCATCTAAAATGTGTTTCAATAGATATTAATGAAACTTGATTGACATCACAATACAAATCTACAAACAGAAATTCGACAAAATAAAGTAAATTGTTATTCATCAACATAAGTTTTCACAAATTTGTGGAGTTCAACACAATAAATATATACACCACCTGCTCTTTGCTCTCATTGGCGGCAGTTTGCGCAAAAATGGCTGCGTTAGATCAGGGAAACATCAATTAATAAAGGGTTAATAGTGTTTTATGTCCCGAACTTTCAAGGTTTTCCACAAAATGTCCCGAACTTTAACTTTCTCCTAAAAAACCCTGAACTTTCAACATTTTCCACAAAATGTCCCGCTATCCAAAATCCGGTGACGGAAAGATGACTCATCTTATCGGAGTCTGAGGTGGACATCTTTTTGTATAATTAATTAATTAATTAAATAAAACTATTCCACTTCATTAATACACCAATTCCACCTCATTAACACAAAAAATTAAAAAATCAAACTTAATAAACACAATCCCATCCTTATTCTTACGCAAAGTTTAAATAAGACTTCATGAATGAAACAAGTTGTTTTGATTACTTATTTTGTTTTCAATTCCTTGTACATCAGTTTCTAAGATAATGCACACTTGACTTCCACATATTAAAAGAGTGCATATTATGTCTACCAGTCGAATGAGCTTAACAAGGTTAAAGCAACTTGACTTCCAACTTGTAATAATGCACTCTTATGTAATAATGCACTCTTATGTATGCACTCTATTTAATTGTCGAACACTTTACCAGCACACTTCATATGAGAGCATTTCGTGTTCATTTGAAGCAATAAAGAGGACGAGAGCATTTCGTGTACATCAGAAGAATAAAGAGGACGATTATATTTCATATGAGCGCTATTAGTTCTCCACTACAGTTAAAGAGGACGATTATATTCAAAAAGATTTAGGAAATGAACTTTAGAGAAGAAAAAAAAAATTGCAATCGAAAGGTGTTTCGATGAACTTTGAGGAAGAAGGAAATTTTGGAGAACATATGTAAGAGAGTATTGGCACGTTCAGAGAAAAAAAAAATGGGGAAGAAGAAAATTTTGGGGAAGAAATTTGATGTCTTATTTAAACTTTGCGTAAGAATAAGGATGGGATTGTGTTTATTAAGTTGGATTTTTTAATTTTTTGTGTTAATGAGGTGGAATTGGTGTATTAATGAAGTGGAATAGTTTTATTTAATTAATTAATTAATTATACAAAAAGATGTCCACCTCAGACTCCGATAAGATGAGTCATCTTTCCGTCACCGGATTTTGGATAGCGGGACATTTTGTGGAAAATGTTGAAAGTTCAGGGTTTTTTAAGAGAAAGTTAAAGTTCGGGACATTTTGTGGAAAACCTTGAAAGTTCGGGACATAAAACACTATTAACCCATTAATAAATTAAGGATGAAAACAATTCCAGAACTGAGATTAAAATTCGGAATAAGCAACATCGTCGTTCCGCCTTATCAATCAATAAGCAACTGAGATAAGATGCAAGTTTCGTATGATGATAACGCATGTTGTAGGGTAATTAATTTGGAGGCTATGAACTAAAATACTTTGGGGGTTATAAACTATAGGATAAATTAGTAAATTCATAATTATTATTTTAAATGGGAGGCTATGTGGAGTAAAATGGGGGCTATGAATAGAATCACCCGTCTAACATTTGATGTTCTTTTGGTTTTCCATGTATGTGAATATTTCCTTGTTTGGTCTTGCCGAATTTTCAACAATCTCTAGTTTTTTCTCATGATTTGTGTTTCCTGCTTTTGATCTCTAATTTGATTAAGTGAGATAATTTTTAAATTTTTTATGTAAAAGGTAAAATGATAAGTGTGGCTAATTTTTAAAAAAATACTCCCTCCGTCCCAGCCCAATAGGCTCAATTATTTTCGGCACGGAGATTAAGAAACTCACTTTTTGATAGATAAATAGTGTGGTCCACACAATTTTAACCTTTTAAGTACATCCTTAATTTTTGTTAATTACCTTTGCTTCCCCTATCTCATTTTAGTAAAAATAATTATTTTACGAAAAATTTATCAAGGATTTTATTTTAAGAAAAATTATCCACTTTTATTTTTTATTTTAAGAAAGAATTTTATTTAACGAAAAATAATTATTTTATTGTGTTATCCACTTTATAATTATTTTTTGTAACTTTTATTTTTAAAAATTAAAAATAAAATAAAAATAAAATAAGAATTAAGAAGTCCCTAATTATTTCTAATTTTAGATTGGGCCTATTGGAGTGGGTCGTCCCAAAAAGGAAAACAAGCCTATTAAAGTGGGACGAATGGAGTAACTATTGTTGTATACTTTAGTCATTGTGTCCATTTTTGTTTTTATTTTTAGACTAGCAAAATGAATATTTTGATACATCGTAATATAGTAGATTGATGTCACCCTTTTGTCTACCTTGTTTAGCAAGTTGCATGCTTATGGAATATGTGTGTAGCCCTCTTTTTGCAATGAGGGCATCTCTTGTACGCTTTTTCGATCTTTATAAAATTGAACTGCAAAAAATGCCTTCTCCCTTTTAATTTCCATGGAGCCCCATGTGAATTTTCAACTTTTCCATGTTTAAGTTTGATGATAAAAGCATGCATTTATTTTCTAGAGATAAACAAGTTTAATTTTGTTCATTAACCCATTTCTTCCGCTCCGATTGCTCACTGCTTAAAAATATATGTATTGCTTAGTTTTACAAATAAGTCTATTAATATATGTTTAGAAAAAAAAGAAATCTAACAAAAGAAATTATTGAAGTGAATTACTGGTGTAGCAGAGTGCTTTCGTGGAGAATAAAATGTGTTGATTGTTGAGTTCATATTGTATTAATGATTTATTGGTCGAATATATCCCTCTCTCGTATGATTTATCTATAGATTATTATATGTGACAATTTTAATTAGAGTAAAATATATTAATTCTTTTTCCTAATTAAAATTATTACATCAGTCGTAAATACGTTATGCATATTCACGGAGGGTAGGTGATCGATTCTTATAACTATATATATCGCTTGATTATCGTAATTATATCATGACATGATGATGTGCATCAATAAACATGGTCTCAATATAAAGGATTCAAATCCGATGTACCACATTTGCTTTCTCACTTTGTATTTTGTTTTTAATTTTATTTATTTTTTTATATTTTTTTCTTTAATTTCAATTTTGTATATTTTAATTTAATTTTATGATTATTAACTAGAGTTTATTCCATCTAAGGTATATAATTTTGTTTTAGAATTTAATTTTACTTTTATTAGGTAATTTAATATATTGATAAATTAAAAGTTATGGTATATAATTTTTAAAAAAAGTTAATTTTTTGAAATAAAAATTAAGGGTAACCATAGTATTATAATTAATTTTTTTAATAAAAATATTATTAAATTAATAAATATATAAATGAAACATAGTT
Organism: Salvia miltiorrhiza; assembly: GCF_028751815.1. Lineage (NCBI taxonomy): Eukaryota > Viridiplantae > Streptophyta > Magnoliopsida > Lamiales > Lamiaceae > Salvia > Salvia miltiorrhiza. Next base: position 25,115,786 of record NC_080390.1, read on the forward strand.
GCACACATAAAATTGTGAGACCGTGGATGTCTACGAACTGAAAATGACTAGTTGAATTCTTGAGGCAGCTGCACTGAAGAAACAGAAGAAAATCCGATTCATGGGCGCAAGAGCAATATCACCATCTTCGCTGTGATTAGCCGATGATACTACAACTAAATTTTAGTAAGATCTAGATTATTTTTATGGGATCATGTTTCTTGATATGGACACGCTCCCACTTTTATCCGAAATTCGCGCACATATTTTAAGAGGGAAAATGGAATTTAAACTTTTGTTTTCTTCTCTTCTCCGGCGGTTACAGTGTTGATGACTCCATAAAACTCAGCCGTCCAATCCCAGCAGACTTGTGCTTTTCCCTTTCCTCCATTACCATCCCTCTCATCAGATTCTCATACACTTTCTTGATTTCTTTCCCACAAGCCAAGAATCTCTCCTCTCACAGATATTCCCTCTTTTTTCCTTCTCCCCTTTCTCTCTCTTGAAAAACACTTAGCTTTATCAATGATGCCATTCTTCTCCAGTTCCTTTCTCTCTCCTATTCCATTCTTCTCACCCTCGGTGTTAGTCCCTTTCAGCCCCCCGGAAAACCGCCTTCTATACATAGTGTTCCGCCCCCCTTGGCCCCCCCCATGTCTTCTTCAAATGTCAACCACCTTTCTCATCCCTGTATTTATGGTATGCTTTTCACCTTTTTTCACTTTAAAGATTTACTATTTTGGGATTTTTGATTGAGTTTAGGCTGTGTTTGAAGATTGTTAAGTTAAAGATTGTGTCTTTATGGAATTTGAGTGATGCCCTTTTGCATTTTTTTATGTGGGTTTGTTCCTGTTTGTGTAAAGATGATGCCTTTTTGAACATCCAGTTGATGCTTCTAATATTTGACGGTTTATAATTTTTGCTTCTACAAGAAGATTATTTCTTCTATGCCAATTCATATTTCTTGTTAGCTGTCTATAAATATGTGGTGGGATGGAGTCTTGTGCAATTCATTTGTTGGTTGAATGATTTCTTCAAAGACTCAAAGTTTATCATGTGTGAAGATTGTGTTGCTTTGTTTTCCATTTATGTGTTATGAGTTTTGCATATAGCAAGAGTGAATTGATGTTTGTTGTTGGTGTGCAGAGAGGAAATCGCGTTTCATGAAATGGCTGAGTAAGATTTTCAAGGGCGGGGCGAGCAGCAGGGAAGTTTCAACCGGTTCACAGCAACCTCAGTTTCTTGGGGAGGAAAACATGGTGTGGCGTGCTCCCTTTAGATCCCTGGTATTCATATCTATCTTCTTCTTTTCATCCCGTTTTTATCTTGGAAATCACCAGAATACTTTTCTACAAATTCTTGGAATAAAGTAAAGTTCATATCCTATAAGCATATTTTGGTTGAGTATATAGTATTACTTGCATGTGCATGTTTCTCTTTAGGAACTTGAATACTTGATAGAGGAAAAAGTGCTACATTAGCTACTGACTGTGGTGCATCTGTATGGATATAAACATGATTTTAGGACAAGGCAACAAGATTACCTTTAGTAAAATCTAATTCTCTCTATTTAAATAAAGTCATGCATGTTATACCATGGATATTAACATGTAGAACTTTCATCAGCAACAAAGTTATAAAGAGAGTACTGAAAAACAAACAAAAAAAAAATCATAGTTAAGATGCAATTTTGGTGGTCTGAATTAGGGGTGGAGCAAAATACCGAAAAATCGGTATACCGCACTTACCGTATCGAAAAAATACCGAAATTTCGGTATACCGAAAATTTCGGTACGGTATTGTACCGAACCGAAAATTTTCGGTATGGCAACGATATCAATTTTCTCATACCGCGGTATACCGATACCGCGGTATATGCCGAAAAATTGGCATATACCGTGCTACGGTATATACCGTTGTTTCGGTATATACCGAAAAAACCCATATACCGTCAAAATAAATTATATATATTTAATTAGTGGTAAATTATTAAAAAGTTTTTTTCATAATTATTAAAAAATTAATGACAACTTATAAAATATATATTTATTAATAATTAAAAACATGTAAATAAATTGAATAAATATAAAATAAATTGCATCTATGTTATTTAACTAAAGGACTTTGAAAAGTATACAAGTATATTATATAACTATACAAGTATGAGCTACATATATATCTATACTTATATGTCTACATACTATAATTCTAAATCTATAATAACTATATCTCTAGAATAAGTTACATTCATGTTATAAAAAAAAATAAACTAATAGATAATAATAAGTCATAAGTAAATTTTGAAAAGTAAATAAATTGATTAAATATAAAACTGAAACAATAATTACAAAATCTACTAGGTTATTGATGAAACTAGAATATCAATATATAGTAAATTATAATGTATAACGTATATGTGTGAGCTATATAGGTATACTATATGTGTAGACTATAACTATAATTTTAGAATAAGTTAATTCTACGGATGTAAAGTAAACAAATCGAATTGAAGCGAATATTATTGGATTCGATTCACATTCGTAAAAATAATTGCATATTCCAATGGTTACTCGAATATCTTTTAAATTTTATTTGCTATTCATATTCGATTCGTACATTGATTCGCGAATATTCGAATCGAATCAAATATCCGTTTCAATCTTTTACAAGTATATTTTAAACAATATAAATCGAAATACTTCTACTATTTCATTTGACTTCTTACTATTTAACTCAAAATATGAAATACTTTCGTATGAATTGAATTTTAAATCAATGTTTTTAATGCTTTGATTAATATTATTTTTTTATCTAAGTAAATATTAATTTTTTGCTTTATATCTATTTTATTCTTTATTTTTAAATACTGAATCGAGCATTATGATTTTCAAATAATATTTGATAACTAATCAAATCAAACAAATATTCATATTTGTATTCGAGTAAATCACAAAATTTTGTATTCGAATATAAAAACTTTGAATTGAATATCAAACTGAACCAAAAATATTTGATTCATTTAATTAAGGGAAAAATATAATTATGTTATTTTCCTAATATAAATAAAAGCAATTAATATCAAACAATGAAATACTTACTATATTTTCATTAAATTATTATTCAATACTCATTAAATCCTTGAATAAAAATAAAAATAATATAATGCATTATTTAACAATATATCTCATAAAAAGATAAATAATAATATAACTATTTATTAAGTGCAATATTAGATACATAATATATATAATTTCATTGTTATCTAATTTGATAATTTAACTTAATTATAGTGCACTAAAATAATTTTAAAAGTTATAGGGTTACGTATATATTATGTTATATATAATAAAAAACTATATACATATTATATATTACATATATTGATATTAATATACCAATAATTTCAATATACCGTAAGGTATGGTATACCGCACTATCGGTACGACAACGGTATGGAAATTCTCATACCGAAATTTGCGGTATGCCGATCTTCGGTATACCAAAAAGTACGGTACGGCACGGCAACGGTATGAAAATTCTCATACCGCAATTTACGGTATGGTATACGGTATGATGGAAAATTTTCGGCATACCGTATCGATCCACCCCTAGTCTGAATTGTAGACTTGTTTTTGAGAATTGGATCGAAATGACCTATCTGCTGAGAACTTAATGTGCTCTGTGTCACATAATATCTTGAAATCGACAATGGAAACCGTAAATTTTCGCCTTTGAACATTTGGAGGGATGTCCTTATACATCAATGGTTATATTTAGCTTGGTGTGGTGCTGTTGCTTATGTTGTTGATTTTGAAGGATGAACGATCTCGGGGCAGCAGAGAGAAGGAGGAATTAGATCGCGCAATTGCGCTGTCTATGTCAGAAGATTTAAAGAGACCAAATGGTAGTAGCATCATCTGTATGGGCTCTAGCTCTTGAGTTTGTGTAATCGAAGGTAAAAAATGCGATTGTGCAGGATACAGATGGCGAGCAGAAAATGATGAGGATGTAGCAAGGTCACTTCGCGATAGTTTCAACTCAGCCCCATACCCTTCATATGCCCCTAGAGAGAGAGATTATTATCCAAGGGGATCTAGGTACCATACATTTTGCATATATCACCAAATCAAATGTAACTCACTCTGACTCATCTTGTATGGTGTTGCAGAAAGTGTGCTGGTTGCAGACGTGACATCGGATATGGGAATTATCTCGGATGCATGGGCGCCTTTTACCATCCGGAATGCTTCCGTTGTCACGCCTGTAACTACCCTATTACCGAGCACGAGGTAAGCCCTTTATGAATATATATGCATCACCATGTATTTTACCTTCTTTTCATTTTATCCCTCATCAACTTCTTATTGTTTTTCATTTTTGATTCAAGTTCTCTTTGTCAGGGAGAGAAACATACCACAAATCCTGCTTCAAAGAGCTCAATCATCCCAAATGTGAAGTGTGCCATCAATTTGTAAGCAGCATCAGTTTCAGTTTTCTGCCAATACAAAACATTTCACTCTTTCCATCAACATCAATATCAATGCTCTTTCTGCAGATCCCGACCAACAATATGGGCTTGATCGAGTACAGATGCCACCCCTTCTGGTCGCAGAAGTACTGCCCTTCTCATGAGCACGACAACACACCTCGCTGCTGTAGCTGTGAGCGTTTGGAGTCACGCAACACTCGATACATATCCTTGGGAGACGGGCGCTGCCTATGCTTGGAGTGCATGGAATCGGCCATCATGGACACCGGTGACTGCCAACCTTTATACCACTCCATCAGAGACTACTACGAAGGGATGAACATGAGGATCGCACAGGAAATCCCAATGCTTCTCGTTCCAAGACAAGCCCTCAATGAGGCTATCGAAGGGGAGAAACATGTAATCATCTTTTCCTTCCAAACTAACACAATGTTGCACAGAATTTACTGAGCTATGTTATATTTGGTTTTTGTAGGGTTACCACCACATGCCTGAAACAAGAGGTTTGTGCCTTTCGGAAGAGCAGACAGTTACAAGTGTAAGATCATGAGTTGATTAGGTCTAACGCATCATATAGATGAAGAGCCCATTTTTCACTAAATTCTTCATCCTTCAGATAATGAGGCGGCCGCGGATGGACCGTCGTGGGCTAGTAGGTATCAGAACGCAGCCACAGAAGCTGACTCGAAGGTGTGAAGTTACAGCCATTCTTGTGCTGTACGGCCTCCCAAGGTTACTAACTGGAGCAATACTTGCACACGAGCTCATGCATGGATGGTTACGTCTCAATGGTAAGGCGATAAAATTTTCCCTTATTTAATGATAAATTTGCAACTATATTTCTGTATTTTCCATTCAGAGTTCCGAAATCTAAGGCCAGAGGTGGAAGAAGGTATCTGTCAAGTGCTGTCCCACATGTGGCTGGAATCGGAGGTGGTGGTGCCTGATTCCAGAGCCACGACGTCGTCTGCATCTGCATCATCGTCATCAACATGGTCGTACGGATCCATGCCCCCCTCGTCATGGCATTCTTCCAAGAAAGGTGGTAAATCGAGCGCTGAGAATAAGCTCGGGGTGTTCTTCATGCATCAGATCCTCCACGATGCGTCTCCGGCTTACGGTGGAGGATTCAGAGCTGCCATGGCGGCAGTTAACAAGTATGGCTTACGACGTACCCTGGATCACATCCGCCACACAGGAATCTTCCCAGAATAGTAATCACAAAATCAAGAAGAGTAAAAAACAGCCATGAAAACCTAATATGGAACTCTGCGGTGGTTTCAGTTATAGGTTCATCGTAGCTTGTTTATTCATAATTTCTATATTCAAGTTTGTAATGAGCGGCTGCTTTTTTTTTTATCCATTTAAAGTTCGATACCTCAATTATGAGATACAATCACACAAATATATAGTTCAATTCATTCATCTGCATTTTAATGGAAAGAAAAAAAAGATGTCACAAAATGGAGCTCAACTACAGGACCTGGTAACAATGTATTATACACTTGAATCGTAGTTACGTGATTTCTTTTTCATCCATTTCCTTTCGTATCTATACAATCAGAAAACTTGAGTGAGGCCAAGAAACATTCCAAGTATAAGCGGCGAACTTATCTAGCTTTCGGGGATGCTGGAGAGGATTTGCTTCAACTTTTCATAGGTCATGAAGACGATGCCCACGCTGGGCACGACTTTGTAGTATTCGGGCAGAATCCCCCGATATAGGCCAAGCCAACCTTCCTTCCTGATAATATGCCTCAGTGTCCCAACCAGACCCGTTCTGTAAACACGAGCTCTTCCACCAGCTCCTTCCAGCTGCATTCTCCGCCTCACAAGATCCAGGGGATATGCCACTGCACAGACATAGATATTAGAGCTCCAAACAAACTCTAGATTGCCACACTAACAACTTCAGTAAGTCACACGCATGATATCGTAATGGAAAAACAAATATCTCAACAACGGTGTTATTGTCATACATCAAATCGGGAGTGCATTCTCAATAACCACTAGCTTAATTAAAGCAGACAAGCATCGTCATAGCTTAATATCAAACAATCTATTCCTTTCAATTCAACTGAAATTTGATGATAACTACTGCTTACTTGTTCAGTTTGTTCAGTGCTAGCCAGATTTACAGGAACAGAAGTTTTACTCAACACTTAAAAAATGCATACAATGCAGATGTGAATCAGTTAATGATAGTTGCAATTCTTTTTCGGTTCACTGCCCCTTATAAGATGTAAATGTTTCCCATCAGCAAACACTATTTTCTCAGGGTGAGGATGGATGACGGAGTTGGACAAGATGGACTCATTTTGCAATACCTTTATGAAATTGACCAAAAGTTTATTTGTAATGAACCGGTGAGTTATAATCACAGAGCAATTCGCAAAACCTAACTGTGAAGCATACCTCAAAGAGGACACCTCTCACAATTTGAAAACTCCAAAACTTGGCTCACCTGAAATTAGTCACCTAATATTGGAGCCAACTGCATATCTGGAGAGCCAAGTTATTTAGCAAAATCAACCTTTTCCAAAATATCCTTATAAAGAAGGTAAAGCTTGCTCCAGAAGAACAATCAAGAAGAATATATTTTATTAGCTTCTTACAAAAATTTCATATTGCCAGATTATCATGTCTGGACCTCAAGCTCTAGGGGTCAATCTGGTTAATACTTACTGCGAAGCCTGCATCCTCAATTCTCTGCAAAAGCATTGAAGACAGCCACAGGCATTCAGATCTTCTGTTATTTTTGTATTCTATATTGGATAATTTAATCAGGTTGAAATAATATGAAGTTACTTGTAGTAATATCCAGTTTCTAACTTGGATGTCCAGTCATATTTTATTATAGGAGAAAAGAAATGTATGAACATCAGTAAACATAAGGTAAAAGAAAAGGAACCATAGAAATGGGCATTTCTTCCACATTTGAATATAACTTCATAATGATGTTCAAGAGGACTAAAAAATCTGATTAAATAAGAGCACATTCTCATTACAAAAACCAGAACCACAGAATAAACGCAAGCACAGGCATAGATGTAGGAAACATGGAGAGACTACAAACATGAAGGTGGTCACTAAGGGAACCACTCATACATGTGATCACGATATCTGTTAGATTAGTTCTAGTTCAAAATATTCAGTTCTGTTATTCTCAACTAATCTGGTTCAAAAGAACTGAAAGAACATTCTAGACAATATTAAAAAATTCAATTCATTAGTTGAAACATAAGCTAGTTTACTTTCTGCTCCACCCGGATTCATATATTAAAAACTGGAGGCTAGATGCCATACTTTAAAGTTCAGATAGGAAAACATGTGGTCAGATCACTCACCTGTTGATGATGCAACTCCTGAAAGACTCCCACATGCAAGGCTTGCTAGAATAATTGAGTCTTGAGGCCTGAGGTCAATAAATATAGGAACATGTAAAATCTTAATTTACATACAAAGCTCAATTTTCAAACTTGACTATATAGTATTTTAAAATCCATCAACAAGATGAACTATTATTTCCTACCTATGAAGCTGCCAATAAGATCTTGCAGTATCATAGACTGAAAAGCTAATAGCCAAATTCGGGCCAACACCCTACATAAGCAGCACAGATTCAGTAACCAAGTGAATCAAGAATAATCAAACAAATAAAGTGAAAACAAATATACCAATAAAGTTGGACCAAGTCCTTTATAAAGGCCAAGAAAACCTTCTTCCTTGCATATGGTACGCAAGGAATGGAATATCCCTCTGTAATAAATCACATTTGTCTGCACATACAGAAAAGTTTTATGTCAGAGTTATCAATACACACTGTTTGCATGCAATGAAACAATATGAAAATAAAGGTTAACTAATAGAACTTGGGTCGCAAAACTTCAAGGTGCCAGTCAAAGGAAGACAAAGAAACTGATAGTGTTTACTTTCTTTTTATCAATCAAAGTTTTGACCTTTATATTAATATAACACGAGTTTCAATCAACATGCTTGATTTTCCTTTTTTTCTCAAGATAATTCTATTTCTCAATCACTTTAATTTGCCACAGAGACTACACTCTTTTCCAACCATTTCCTTCTCCTCATTTCCAAGTAGAACAAAGTGGGGAAACAAAGGATTTCTCGTTGTTAAAGATATCATGCTTATAAGGTAGAGAAGACAGTTAATCGCAAACTATCAGGATAACTTTTGCAAGGAGAAGTATGTGCTAGTTTCATGCATACCAATTAAGAAAAAAGTAAGCATCTTGCAGGAGTAACAGACCCTAATAGAAGTGTATATCCATTAAACAGTCAACACTACAACAAGCACACTCCATATGTTCACCTGCGCTGTAAGACGTGTGCGCACAAGATCCAAGGGATAGGTAGCTGAAGCGGCAGTCACTCCAGCCAGACCACCACCTAAAAGCCGTATGCAAAGGTCAGTACTGATATTTTCTCCTTGGCCTTCAACTCCTAAAGTAACTTGTAACAGCTATTAAACAAACAAAAAAAATGCAAAAGATTAGTCAATTACACATGATCACAAAATACTTGATAGTCCATGAATAAGTTACTCAAAAATAGAAGTTCTTTACAGAACAATTGTACCAACATTCTTGTAGCGTTCAAATGCATAAAAGCTTATGGAAGAATAGGGAAGACGGTGGGCGATCGTGACCAAATTTCCCTTCCAAAATGCTCTCAAGCCTTCTTCTCTAGCAATCCTTGATGCTTCACGCCATATACTCGCCTTCTCTAACCTAGACGCATCGGAATGCATTCCCTGAATCTGCAAAATTGATGTGATCCTTTAATTTAAGTTATTTATTTATTTACTCTTCTCATACTTACACCAGAAAGGGGTAAAAGTAAACCCTCTCAAATCCAGCAATCAATTCACCATAAAAAGCAAAAGCCAAAATTCAATTCAACAATTCCCTTCGCAACAACACATACACACACAGAGAAACTTCAATTGAAAAGGGAGTAAAATGCTGAGAAAAAATACCTGAAAAAGAATGGTGAGGCGGGCAAGAGGAGCCGTACAAGTCTTGCTGACGGCTCCGGCGAGGCCACCGGCGAGGAGCTGCGAGGCGGTCCCGATTTGCCTCTGGCGCGGCGGCTCCACCACGACCGACGACGTCGTCGCACTCAGGCCCCCTCCCTCCACCACCACTCCGACCCTCGCTTCCGTCTGCATTTTACCAATCGCTGACATATAAAATAAAATCCAAACACAGAAATTGATACAACGGCAGGACGCAATCTTGAGAAAAGAGGGAATCGAGAAGTGCTTATGGGGGCAGTTTGTTCAAACAGCTCATGGTATTAATGAATTGCTGTTGGCGTAAACAACACGAAGCTGTGGTAAAAACGTGCGCGACGCCGACTTTGTAATTGCAAGATTTTGTTACCGAGCTCTTGCGCTCCCATTTTTATCCCTTTTTTTTAAAAATAAAATAATTAAAATTTCGATTTTTTTTTTATAAAATTTCTAAATAAATAATACAAATCACTCACACACCCGGACACCCCACCTATGGTGGTAATAGTGGCCGATAGTACTCGAATATGTGACCTCTTGGACAACAGGTAACCACCTCATCCACTAGGCCATCCTTTTTACTAAGAGGTCGTATTGAGTACAATCAGGTGTACCGTACAATCGAGTTGACCCGCATCCAGATATTGATCCGTATCCTGATCCAAATTCGCATCTTGATCCAAATTATGTAAACGACACAATTCGATTATACAAATGACATCGCTTGTAATTGCCACTATTCTGTTATACAAATGACACAGCGTATAAATGACACTATAACATTGTCAATGACAATACTGTGTATAATTGACACTATTTAGAAATATAAATGATATTTCTTGTAATTGACACTATAAAATTGTAAATAACACTATAATATTTTAAATGATACTATAAAATTGAAAATATTACACTGTCATTTATATATCTGAATAGTATCAATTATAGACAGTGTTATTATTAATTTATTTATATAATTTGAGTCAGAATGTAAATTTGGATCAGAAAGCAGGTTAGGGTCTGAGTGCAAGCCGATCAACTCAATTGTATCGTACACTATATTGTACTCAAATTTTTAAATTTGTGTTTTACTAATTGTTTGAAAAAACAAAGAGATGCTCGACTACGTTGATATTTAGAATTTTTGCAGAACAGCTTTTAGAATGATCCAAAAAGTAAATAGCTCATCTCAAATTCTAGTGTCCACTAGCAGATAAGTAATTTGTTCCCTTCCCTAGCCAACTGCATCCATACATAATATATTGATTGCGATTGCTATCTTTCTTTTTTATTTATTTACTTTTATGTATTTTAGTCCCACTTGGATGAATCGAGCTAAGAAGCTGCGTTTATTTTGATTTTGATCGAAAAAATTTCGTTGGAAAACAATAAATAAAGAAGGATGAGAAATATGTTTTTTTTTTATATATATACTATTTATTATAGATGAATAGATGAGAAAATGTTGAAAAATATTTTCACAGCATTATTCAAAGATAATACTCACTCCGTCTTCCAAGAGTATTAACACTTTGGTTGGACACGTGATTTAATAAAATGGTTGGTATTTTTATGTTGTGGAGAAAAGGTCTCATCATTATTTGAAATTAGTGATTGAAATTGCATAAAGAGATGAGTTTTTTGTAAATAAAGGGTATTTGTAAGGATGAATAATAAGGAAAAATTGTGGGACTATGTCTCAAAAAAGAAAGTGACATACTCTTTGCGGACGTTCAAAATGATAATTGTGACATACTCTAGGCGGACGGAGGGAGTATTATATATATAATATTGGAGAGAAAATGAGTGAAAAAGAGCTACTCAAGAAAATATTTCACTGTGTCTTGTAAAAAATTTCAATCATAATAAACATGTGAAAATTGTGGGAAAATTGTGAAAATATAAATTTTCTCTCATTTTCCATCAAAGTAAACACACTTTATATGAAATTGTAAAAGTTTGTACTAAAATAATAATTTCTTATAGTATAAATTTCTTAATGAATTAGTGATGTTCAAATTTGTCAAAAAATGCAATGTATTTTTTTATACAATTTAATGAATTTTTGTGTGTAAAGTTATGCATGTTTCTGTATAATATTAGGCATGGAAAATATATCAGTTTTAGAAATATTAAAGAAAAAAATTAAAAACAATTTCTTTTATTAATATTTGAAAATTATATTACGATTTTACCCTTGTGCAGATTTTTCCTTGAAAATCTTTGGAAGCTCCTAGTCACATATCACTCTTCTAGCACGCCACATGGAAAAAATATGTGGTCTAAAATTAGATCTATATACTGTGCCTATGGGAAAGGTTCTACCGAAACTCAATCCTATATATAGAGAGAGAGAAATAGTGAGAAATGTTATGCTACATACATTATCTGAGCACCACTCACGTTTAGCACTCGTTAGCGTTATCTTTTTCATTTTAGACATTTATTTTTATTCTAATACTTCTTAAATTATTATTGAGATCATTAATTTCGTAAATTACATAAAAATCAAAGTTCAATTTGTTCATTTTATAATTATTTGAAGTTAAAGGGAATATGAACAAATCAAAGTTTGAATTTTATATACTGCCTCCGTTCACCAATTCGCGTTCAAATTTGTCATTTTGATTCGTCTACCAATTCGCGTTCTACTTATTTTTAGTAATTATTTCCTTAATTACTACCCTTATATTTTACATTTATTTATATATATGCCAATGAGGGACCCACCACTTTTAATCTTAAAAAATATCATTAGTCAACTATACCTATTAATTGTGGGTCCCCTTCTCCACTTAACAAATAAATAATATTTTTTTTCTTAAAACCCGTGCCCCCTTCCCCTATGATACAAATTGGTGAATGGAAGGAGTAATTTATAGAATTAATGATCTCAATTACAATTTATGAGTGGTGCTCACATAAAGTATATAACGTAACATTTCTATATATATATATATAGAAATGTTATAGGCAAATCATTTTATAGCCATGTTCTGTCGTGGGCATTTATATATATATATATATATATATATATATATATATATATATATATATATATAGGGGAGGGCTATAATAAAAACACTTTTAAGTGTATAAAATATAAATGATTTTCAACCCTTAGATCATCAAGATCTACGATTGATTCGTAACCCTGTTGGATGAATTCGTGGTCCTGGGTTCGAATCCCAAAGGTAGCAAAAATTTATTTTTCACAATTCGTAACCATGTTAGATGAATTCGTAACCATGTTGGATAAAATTCGTACATTAAAAAACGTTTATATTTATATTTTAAGAAGTGTTTTCACCGTAGCCCTCCCATATATATATATATATATATATATATATATATATATATATATATATATATATATATAACGTAACATTTCTATAGGCAAATCATTTTATAGCCAAATCATTTCTATAACATGTTTCATAAACGTAGCATTTCTATAACATTTTATATAACGTAACATTTCTATATATATATATATATAGGCAAATCATTTTATAGCCATGTTTCATAAATATATAAGTTATATAGCCCTACTTTTCAATACACAAGTTACATAACCCTTTTTGCTGAAAATATTATTATACTCTTCCTTATTTTTTCCCACAAAATAGAAATTCAAACAATCTCTTCATCTCTCTCTCTCCCTCAAAATTGAAATTGACATCCATAGCTCGCTGAAAAAAAATTCGCTCGCCCAGCTCTGTCGTCCGACCCGTCGCCGCCGTCGAAGCATAGCCATGCTTCGCACTGTCGCCCACGTCGCCCTGTTACAGTTTGCCGTCGCCAAAGCCCCCATTTTCCGCCGCCGAATTAGGGCTCAAAGCCCAGCCCTAGTCGTCCAACCCGTCGCCGACCCTTGTCCGCCGCCAAAGCCCCTTTCTCCGCCCCGAACTAGGGCTCAAAGCCCAGCCCCTGCTGCTGCAATCCATTGCCCAGCTCTTGTCCGCCGCGAGTACACGATCGATCGATCGTGATCGAGTACTCCATCGAGTACACGATCGAGTACTCGCCATAAATTATTATCTTCTCTTTTTTTCTACGCTAAATATGTGTTTTGTAATGTGTAGGTCATTGCGATTTGAAATGTTGGATTTCATTGGGTAACTATACGCATTGACTTGAGTAGGTGGAAGATCTTCAAGTGTCATTTGTATGTTGAAGTAGTGTCATTCAGAAATGTTCAAGTGTCATTTTTCGAATGAAGTAGTGTCATTCTGGAAGCCAGTTTCACAGGAGTATTTGTGAAAAAAAAATCATTATTCAATACTGTACTTGGTAGTCCATCGAGTACATCGACTACTCGATGGTGTACTCGATCGTGTTATCGACTACACGATCGAGTACCCGATGGCGTTCTCCATCCAGTACTCCATCGAGTAGTGAAGAACAATGATCGACGAAACACTTCATATCATTAAAAATAACGAGAGAAATAACAAAATTGAAGATTGTTCTTCACTACTCGATGGCGTTCACCATCGAGTACTCGATCGAGTAGTAAAGAACAATGATGATCTTTTTTTTATCAATTATTGTGATTTCAACCTACGTTCTTGTTTGTAACATCAACGAGAGTATATTTGGCTGTTATATAACGCGAGGTGTGATAATCATTGTCGATATTAAAATGTTTCAATTAATTGAACATGTGACACATATTCTAATTTTGAAAATAAAAGTCCACACTATCACTTATGCAGTAGATATGCTACACTTCAATAATTTATTCTAGTGCAATAGCTAAATACACTTAATATGTTTATTTTTTCACTGAATTTAGCATAAGCACGTTACTTAAGATCGACGGAATGCTTCATATCATTAAAAATAACGAGAGAAATAGCAAAATTGAAGATTGTTCTTCACTACTCGATGGCATTCACTATTGAGTACTCGATCGAGTAGTGAAGAACAATGATGGTTGTTACATTGTTTGTCAATGAAAAAAATAATTATTCGATACGGCACTCGATAACACCACCGAGTACACCATTGAGAAGTCGGTGTACTCGATGGTGTAGTCGATGGTGCTATCGACACTACAAGAAAAACAGGTTCTTGTGACGACAATATGAGTGACGATAAAATTTTTGTCACTGCAAACGGCTGTATTGTGACACTAATTTTTGTCGTCACAAAATACTGTAACAGTGACAAATTTTATTGTTGTCAGTAGTTGTTGTCACTATATATTAGTGGCGACCATAATTTTATCACTATAAATATATATGTAGCGAAAATAAATGTTGTCGTCACAAAAATGTGTAACAGTGACACAATTTTTTTTTTGTCAGTATTTATTGTCACTATACGTCAGTGACGATCATGCCGTTGTCACTACAAACATATATGTTGTGAGACTATTTTTTTTTGTCACAAAAAACTATAATAGTGACAAGTTCTGTTGTTGTCAATATTTTTTGTCACTAAAAGTTAGTGACGATCTTATTTATGTCACTATAACTATATATGTATAGTGACGATCTTATTTATGTCACTATAACCATATATGTATAGTGACGATTATTTATCACGTCACAATAAAATAAATTAGTGATAAAATATATTATTGTCAATATTTATCGTGACTATATATCAGTGACGATTATGGTGTTGTCACTAAATAAATAAATATATATATATATATATATATATATTTCGTTTGATATAAAAAACTATATATTAGTGATACGTTTTTTTATTATCAATATTTGTCGTCACTATATGTTTGTGACAATCTTTTTTTGCCACTCCAACCATCTCTATACTATAATAATATCTTCCATAAAAAATAATAGAAAATGACAAATTTTATTAGAAGATGTGGCTTTTGTCAAGGTTCTCGTCGATGAAAAGTTGAGCCGACTTTGTGCATGTGGAGATGGATTAAAGCCACTATCCAAAAGAGGAGAGAGGATTAATCTTGATTTGCAAAAGGAGAATGAAGAGCTGAACAAAAAGAATGAAGAGTTGGCCTCTCGGATTGAGAGAGAGGATTAATCTTGATTTGCAAAAAGGAGAATGCAGAGCTGAACAAAAAGAATGAAGAGTTGGCCTCTCGGATTGAGTCTTTAGAAGCTCAAATTAGCAACCACCAAGTGAATCTAGCATGATCACGTCTTTACTTGTATTTGCAATTTGTATTTGATGTTTTAGAAATAAGCGTGATCACGCTTTTTTCAACGTCTTATGAAACAATACTGTCAAACTAGCATGATCACGTCTTTACTTAAAGAAGCTTCTGCATCAATTTTGTAATTTGATCTAGTATTTTTAGAAATAAATGTGATCACGTCATTTCTTAAACTTCTATATCAATTTTACAATTCCATTTTTTAGAAATAAATGTGATCACGCCCTTTTTTAAAGAAGTTTTTAATATTAAAATAATTTCTATAATTATACATGTATAGTGACAATTATAATATGTGACTAAATGATTACGTTTTAATGACGATAAAAGCATGCGACTATATGCTGGTTTATGTAGTGACGGTAAAAATTATGTCACTAAATGAAAAAATTGTAGTGACAACAAATATTGACTGGAAAATTTTGTGACGTTTGTATCATGTCACTAAATTACATAATTATAGTGACGACAATATCATGTCACTGAAAACAGAAACTATTGTGACAAGCTTGAAACGTGGCTACAAATTTCAAAATATAGTGACAAAAGTAAAATCGTCACAATTTAATCATATTCAGTGGCAACATCATCTGTGACAATAAATAGATTTGCAGTGACAATATTTTGTCGTCGTCACTGTAGCTTTTAGCGACGGTTGATATAGCCACGACTTACCGACGACCACAAAAGTTGTCACTAGGATGCTTTAGTGACGATTTTGACACATATAGTGACAAAAATTGTCGCCACTAAAACCCTTTTTTTTGTAGTGCGAGGTTACGATCGATGTACTCGATGGAGTACTCGATGACGTTCGAGTACTCGATCGAGTAGTGAAAAACAATGATCGACGGAACGCTTCATATCATTACAAATCTCGAGAAAAGTAACAAAATTGAAGATTGTTCTTCACTACTTGATCGAGTACTCGATGGCACCATCGAGTAGTGAAAAACAATGATGTTTTTTTTAAATATCATTACAAATCTCGGAAAAAATAGCTAAATCGAAAATGTTCTTCACTACTCGATGACGTTCTCCATCAAGTAGTGGAGAACAATGATGGTTTTTTTTTCATGAACCAATCGAGTACACCATCGAGTAATGAAGAACAATAATATTTCATTTCATGAACCAATAATCATATAACATCGTTTATAATCTAAACAATGAAAATAAAATCATCCTGTTCTTTTCTTCATTACTCGATGGTATACTCAATGGCTATCACCATCGATCGAGTACTCGATTGAGTAGTGGTCAAATTTTGTGAAACCACACACCAACAAATTGTTGCTCGTAATTCTGAAATAGACTGATTGTTTATTAGGGCCTTGATTATGCCTTGATGACTGGAGGAAAAGTTACAAAGATACATCAATTGTTTGATTGGACAAAAAAATCCAAGGGTTGCTGCTCTTCATTGATGAAGCAGATGCACTTTTGTGCTGATGGCTGGAGACAACGACGCGGACGGCGGCTGGACTTGCAGTGGCGACGCTACTGCAACAACGCGAACGGCCATGGCTAAGTTCAACGAACGGCGGCGACGCGGACGGACGGCGACTGCTACAATAAACGATTGCATTCAATGTTGGCGGCTGCTGCAATGCGGCGCCGTCGACGTGATGAAGAAAGGTGAAGAAGAAAAGAAAGAAATTATAAAATAAAAAATGTATTATAAAATATAAAATATTAAATAAATATATATAAAAGTAAAGGGTATTATAGTCTTTAAAGCTTAAAATGGATGTTTAACTTATGTATTATAAAGTGGGACTATAAAACTCATATTTTTATGAAAAAATATTGTGTGTGATAATTCCCGCTATATATATACTGCGAAGGAATAAAAATGCCTCAGAAAAAATTGATACATTTTAATCGTATGAATCTGACATGCCGAAGTCCGAGCGCGTGATCTAATTCACTCAAACAAGAATCTATTGAAAAGCAGAGAAAAAAAGCTAGTAAAACTTAAAATTGTTAAATAACTAAAAAACTTAATTATTGAGCTACACAAATGCAATAAACAATCATACAAAATTTTACATATAATGAATAGTCAAGTAGAGCAGCAGGAGGCTTTGGGTTGTTGGAAGTTGTTGGGCTCCCCGACCTTAATGGTGGTGCCCTGGCCGGGCAGCGGGGCGGCGGCCTCCTGCGCGGCCAGCGCCTTGCGGCTGATGATCTGATAAATATCGAGCAAGATGGTCTGGAACGCCTTCTCGACGTTGTGGGCCTCCAACGCGGATGTCTCGAGGAAGGAGAGGCCCTCCTTCTCGGCGAAGAGCTGCGCGTCGTGCTCCGCCACCACGCGCAGGTGGTTGAGGTCAGACTTGTTCCCGGCGAGCATGATGACGATGTTGGAGTCGGCGTGGTCCCTCAACTCCCTCAGCCACCTCTGCACGTTCTCGAATGTCTGCCGCTTCGTCAGGTCGTACACCACCAGCGCCCCCACCGCGCCGCGGTAGTACGCGCTCGTGATCGCGCGGTACCGCTCCTGCCCCGCCGTGTCCCATATCTGCGCCTTCACCGTCTTCCCCTCCACCTACCACACCATTAATTCGAAATAAAATTAAGCATTTAACATTACTTTTTGGATTGTTTCATCATCATTTTACATCTTTATCACACATTTTTAATCTCCCGTCTAATTTTTTTGGGTTATTTTGGGACGGGACGGAGCCAGCATTATTATTAGATCATTTTCTTAATTAATTAATTAAACAATGAAATCATTAAATGTACGTAAGATTACCTGGAGAGTCCTCGTCGCGAATTCAACGCCGATTGTGGATTTGGACTCTAAACAGAATTCATTCCTTGTAAATCTTGACAAAATGTTGGATTTTCCAACACCTGAATCTCCAATCAACACGATCTTGAACAAGTAATCATACTCGTGATCTACCTTATACGCCATTGATTTCTTCGTCCCCTTAATTAAATTAAACAATCGAATCAACAAGAAATATGCATGGCTGATTAAGAGGAGAAAATAAATTAATTAATGTACTCACCACTAATCAACCGATTTTGTACAGTACACCATTGCCAATTTACAAAAATTATTCTTGATTTGTCAGTGAGAGAGAGAGAGAGAGAGAAGTGGGGTGCTTAGTGAAAAAGAAAAAGGTGTTTTGTGTTGCTGTTGAGATAAACAGAATAAGCGATATAACAGGAATTTAAACGGTCATAGCACACACAGGTCGGTCTTTGCTGGAAGTGAGGCCTATATATGGTATTAACACCTTCAATTAAACATACATGCAAAACCCATAGTTGAAACCACGCTTTTAAGTCTGGGTTACGCATGGCTAGGTGTGACCAAATTCTTCCAAAAATTCCAAAATCGAGTCAAGCATAATCGAAAAATTAAATTTGATTCGTTAATGCGATTAATTCAATTGTAACTGAATTAAGATTTAATTTTTCGAGTTTTCGTCGGTTTGCAAATTTTCTGACAAATTTACTGATAATCGAATTATATAGAGTTAATTGCATGTAATATCACGAACTTTGCCCAAAATTTATTTTTTCCTCGATCTTTGAAAATTTCGTTTTTCCTATCAAATATTTTGACATTTGTTTTACTTTCCACACGATTTTTTTTTTCCCGATAACCGTAAAAATTACAAATAGTGATGTGGATTTAATTTTACACGTAACACTAACGTGAAATATATATGAATTTTAAAATACACATATAATATTAAATAATCCCAATAAGCTTTTGACTCTCACCAATCCAATAACCGAGTACTTGGACAATCTTCAATAATGTGGCCGCACCTATCAACATTCTTTCTGCTTCATCCACCCACCGAAAAAAATCACACTGCTATAGCAAAAACATAAAATCACTATATGAGCTCTACAGTACAGTAATAATCGAAAATCACTATATGACCTCAACAATTCAGCAAAATCGAATATATATATATATATATATATATATATATACATATACATACAGCTCGTAAATGACAACAGTAGGAAGCACACTCCGGATTCTTCGTTGTTTTTGAAGTTTCACCCTTTGCTACTTGTTTACATCTACAAATTAACAATAAAATTAGAATTTGAATCAAAAGAGAAGGAAGAAGAAGACATCTTATAAATTGAATAAGAAGGAAACAAGAAAGAAGAAGAGGGGAAATAGAGGAAGAAGAAAGGAGGGAGGACGAAAGTAGGAAGAAATGAAAAAGAAGAAAACTGTAGGGGGTGAGATTGAAGGGAACGATTAATTTAGGAAGAGGGAGGACGAAAAACTAGAGTTTTAATGTTTAATTCTACATATTTAATCACCAAACTGAAACACAACGTTTAATTCACCAGAAGGCTACAAGTATGGCGTGTACCGGCGAGCCACATCAGCACCACGTCGATTCCGATTTGAGGGGAAAAAATCATGGGGAAATTGAACAAATGTTAAAGTATTTGATAAAAAATGAAATTTTTAAAGATCGTGGAGAAAATGAATTTCGGGCAAAGTTTGTGATATTACATGCAATTGATCCAATTATATATATGTATATTATTTACTCCCTCCGTCCCTGAAATAAGTTATTCTTTTTCCTTTTTGGGACGTCCCCCAAATAAGTTCCTATTTCTTTCTTTCCATTTTTGGACAACTACCCCACCACTAATAATACTTTATTTATTCTTACTTTTCACTTTTTCGCCACTCCCAATACTAATTATAACATTTTTTCACATTTTCACCACTCTCAATACTAATTATAACATATTTTTCTCCACTATCAATACATTTTACCACTTTTCCTTAAAACCCGTGTCGTCCCCAAAGATGAACTTATTTTGGGGACTGAGGGAGTATTTATTTGTATAATTTCTATAATTTTTCAGCAACGTTTTATTATTTGTTGGAACTTTGAAGATGTTGACAATTAATGTTTTGTAGGATATTGCAAATTAATTAATTATTTGTTGGTACTGTTCATCACTAATTAGATTTAGGTACTGGCTCTAGTTTTTGGTTAAAAAAATCGGAATACTGAATTAACGGAATGGTTATTTCGGTAGGTTCAATTTGATTAGCCAATTAAATTCGAATATTTTCCCCCAAAAATTAATTAGTTCGTTTTTTAAGCCAAAATTTATCGAATAGCAAAATTAATAGTAAAAGAGGTTGGGTGCATTTGAACTGATTTAAATATTTTATTTATCTTGGTCCGGGTCACTGGATTAAAAATATTGACTTTTTGTATCTTAATTCTTACAAAATTATGTTTCACTCTTATTTATAAACGTTAATATTATTTTTTATACATTTCGATTTGATTTGGATTAACTTTAGTTACTATATTGCTGCCCAACTTCAATGCAAATAAATAAAAGGGCAATAACTTATGAATAGTCACATCACAATATACAAACCTAATTCATTTGCAAATAAAAGGTATACAATGATCGTAAATAATAAATAATAGAAACTAATTAAGAAAAAATATGAAATAATTCCATAGAACCGCCCCCAATTCTTGATCCAGACATAATTGTATATTTTAGACTCATTCCATCTCATTTATGTAAAGTGCATACTTTCAAAATATCTTAATCTATATACATCTAATACAAAAATGTACTTCTAATTAACATGATAGTACTGTTTTTTCAATTCAAACTAGTATGCCGGTCCGTGCGATGCACGGCGAGCATCGAAATTAAATAATATTTTAAATAAATAAATATAAATATTAAACATAACTTATAAATATAACTTACTATTAGAGATGTATGCTATAAAGTATATATTTGATAAAAATAAAATTAAAATATACTCGAAGAACCCAAATCCATAACATAAAACAATATGGAGTAATCAATCAATATATAATACGATTAAGGATTCCTGCACTCTTCTTAATCCGAGGTACTACGTCGCATATCTAAGAATTCAGCATTCAAAATCCCTGCAATTCTAGAGCTTCTGGCTTTAAAATATATATAGTACGTTGGCAATTTACATCTACATCACTTATTTTATTTATTTTATTCTCATTCTCACTTTTAAAATACATCTCACGTTTCCCTCTTCCTCACCCCATCGCCGCCGCCCCTGAATCCGGTCGGCGTCGTCTCCCCACTCACAGTCTCTCTCTTCTCTCAATCCTTTTCTCTCTCTGAAGTCGATTGCACACTCAAATTGAGCCCTAATTCCTCCTTTAAACTGCCCGCCTCTCTCTCCCTCTAAATTGTGGCGTCGATGCCGTCCTAAGTGCGGCGTTGCTCCGCCTCATCCTGACTCCCTCTCTCCTTCCTTAATTCCTTCGATTCTGTTTCCACTTCTTAAACACATGAGAATTCTCCATTCGAAGCAATTAATACAAGAGCCCTAAGATTTCTTCTTTCCTAATCCCGTTGCCCTTCATTCTTCTAGACTCCGGTGAAATAGACGTCGCGTCGCCGCTGAGCTTGCGGTTCGTCCGGCCTCGAGTCACCTCTGAGCCCTGGAGTTCGTCCACCGCGCCGTCGACCACCACCGACGACTTCTCTATTTTGATACCTCCATTTTCGGATCCGCCGTGATTCTTCCTACACAGCCATGGTAAGTATTAAATTAGTTTCCTAATTTAATAACGCGTTTTCCTATTTTAGATATAGAATGATTATTATTTTAGAAAGAACAAATTTTGGAAAGAATTTTAACAATGGAAACTTATAACTTAGATTTTTAGCTATAAATTCCTTAGTTAATTGAGTGTGATTTGTAAACGCAAGAGTATTCATATAGAGCAAAAGCTGATGCAACTTTTGAGATTTTCTGATAATTTTTGTTCTATGCAAGTTTTGAGATTTCTGATATTTTTTGTTCTGATAATAGTAGGAAACGAATTATTGATATTGTATTCAGAGTATACTGAAATCGATGTTTGATCACCCCTGGTAATGGTTCATGGTATTTTTCCATTGATTCAGATTATTTTGGCTGATTTGTTGCTCATATAGACTTGGAATCTTAGGATATTTTGAGTGGTTGATCGTTTGATCAGTGTATTTTTTAGATTTATTTGTTGAATCTTGTATTTTCAGATACAAGTGCTGGGTGGATCGGGGGTGTTAACCTGGATAATGGTGGCGCGAATGACCCGAAGAACCTTAAAGTCAAGGTAAATAATGTTTGCTTTATTATAAGGAAATTGTATACATAATGTCGTCTGTGCTCTCTGGCTAATTCAGTAGGAAACATGTAAGTAAATGATGGAATAGGTTTAAAGTTGTTACCTCTTTCTTTAAAAATATTGTGATGTTATTGGAAGTCGGAAGAGTGACTGTGTGGCAAAGGATGCATGGGCTTGAAACTGAAATATAGCGATGTTAAAGTTCTGACCTTTTTTGCTAGTTCGTAGGGTCATTATCCTGACATCAGATCAGTTTTCGTTTGTTGTAAACCTGACAACCTTTTGTAGACAATGACACATTTAAACCCTTGCGATTATAAATTATGTTTAAAAATGTGGATCATCAAACAAAAATATCTTAATCTGTGGCACTCATTTTACTCTTGATGTTTACAGTTGGTGCTGTTAGGTGATTCTGGCATTGGGAAAAGTTGAATTGTCCTCCGATTTGTTCGTGGCCAGTTCGATCCAACATCTAAGGTAATAGAAGTATAAAATTGTTTATGTTGGATCAAATGAGTTTGTGATTGACTTATTTAAACTTCCAATTCTTTCATGAATCATGGAATCAACAATGGAAACTTATAACCTAGATTTTTAGCTATAAATTCCTTAGTTAATTCGTTTCATACTATTGCTTTTGATGTAATTTACGTCGTCAATCTCGCTATTTGAACAATGGGTTTGTTAGATTCATGTCACTAATCTTTTTCTTTCAAGAATTGAATATTCTTATCTTTTCAGGTTTAAAAGAATTGATTTTTGGGGCTTTTCTGAGTGATCGTGGGTAGAAGCTTGAGACTAATGGGTTGAGAAGCATTGATGCTGATAACAATTTGGAATGCGGTGATGCTTGCATCTTTGAGGTTATTGGAGGAGTTGATCGTGCAGAACTTAATTTGCGATCTTTCAAAAAAGTTTTGATCTTTCGCTTTTATTTTCTTTCGGATGAGTGTTCATATGGTGGTTGAATTTATTAAGAGTTGATGATAGTTGTAATTTTATTGTTTCTGCAAAAATAGATAATTTGATTATTGTGGTTATACTACAAAAGTTGTGAATTGTTTGATTTAATGCAGTTATTCTTTTCTATTATATTGTGTAAAAATAAATAAGCTCAACGAGTAGCGGGTTAGCGGATACCCGACGGGTGGCGGGTGTGGGTGACAAAGAGTACCTGTTGTGGGTCACGGGTCGAGTGGCGGATATGAAGCGGATACCCAACGGGTGGTGGGTATCTGCGGGTGACGGGTGTGGGTGGCAGACAGTACCCGTCGCGGGTCACTGGTCATGGGTCGGGTGACGGATACGACCTTCGCTCGCGGGTACGAGCATGGATAGCCGTTATCCGTGCCCGCCGTACCCGATTATCATCCTTAATTATAACACATTATTTTTCAAGTTCATTTGACAACTTTTCGAATATATGTTTTACTAAATCGTGTTAGGATGGATGAAAGTCATCTTTAATATACTTTTTCATTTTAATTTGACATGTTACGTAGACATATGTCATGTTAACATTTATTTTATTGAATAATATTCATCAATTATAAATATATTATTTGTGTTAATTTCTACATTTTTTAATAAATTATAACATCAATTAATACCCGTCGAAATTTGACGGGTTACACACTAGTTTTTAAAATTTCAAGAGTAAGTGCGGCTTCTGTATTGACAAAAAAGAAGACATGTGTTCATTTAGAAGTGGACGAAGTATTAGTTGTTAACATTCTTTTTATACTTTTGCAATCACACTTATATATATTTGTCAATATTGCACAATGGATCATTATAACTATACAATCAATATTTTATACTAAATAAAGTATTACTTATTAGATAATTTAATTATTAAGAAACAAATTTCATGGGATGCCTCAAGTTACCAATTCGCAGAAGCAGAAAAGTTTTGCAGGTAGTGAAATTGGATGGCAAAGTCATAGAATTCAAATCAGTTGTTGCTGTGAAGGAATTGCTCGTAAACTTTGAAGGGTGCAACCATCAAGAAAATCTGGCAAGTTTTTGATGCAAAGAGTTTCGAATATTGGGGTGTAGAGAAAGAGAAAATAAATTCATTGATTAAATGAAAAGATAATCGTGGGATAAATGAAGAGAAAATAGAGGAGAAAAAGTGAGATGTGAGAGAGAGAAAATATAGCGGTAAAAAATTACCGTTGAACTGATCTTTTATATATTATATAGATATTCTATTGCTATATCTTCAATTATATTTGTGGATGATTACATGTCACAAGAGTTTAGGTTTTAAGATTTGTATAAAGAAAAGATACACCCCAAAATGCCCCTGAAATTATCATATATCTTAAATGTTACTAGTATTTATTTATTTACACACATCAATTGATGTCTATGTGTTGGGAAAACATGATTTCTGCCCTTATTTTACAATGTTTTTAATCCCATTTTCACTAATTTATGAGAAGAAAATTTAATTAGTCATAAAAATCATGAAATGCGAGTGACTCCCAATAAAAAGTTATTTCTTGATACTCTTGTATAATTGACCACATCACGAGTTTTAATAAAAAGTTGTTTGAGGACTTCTCTAATAAAAAATTGTTTAGAGTATTGACACTACAAAAAATCGCCGATTTAGCGCCGAAAATTACCGGTGGCTCACCGACGGCGGAGCGGCCGACCCGTGTTTTTCAAAATAGCGGCGGCGTTACCGGCGGCAGCGATGCCGCCGGTGATCTCCGGCGGCGGCACCGATATCAATAATATGAATTAATTTATATACGTAAATAAGTTACCGGCGGCAATGCCGCCGCTATTTACCAGCGGCGTGAGGCCGCCGCTAATCACCGGCACCGGAGCCCGCCGGTGACGTACGGCATTAGAAAAACCGTCGTCCGGCCACATTTACCGACGCCAAAAAGCCGCTGCCGCTAATCGCCGGTAAGCTGTTAATTTTTTTCCCCTTAATTTTTCCTTTTGTTCATTTTGTTTTTGTTATTTTTTTCGTTTTCCATTAGTAAGAATCTTATAATTATAACTTAAGAATGTTAATTAATTTGATTAGTGAGATCACTCATCACTAATCTAAGATTCCTAGAAAGATTTCAAGATTCTTAGTAAAAAATTTATAATTATAAATTAAGAATGTTAATTTGATTAGTGAGATCACTCATCACTAATCTAAGATTCCTAGAAAGAATTCAAGATTCTCAGTAAAAATCTTATAATTATAACTTAAGAATGTTGTAAATTTGATTAGTGATCTTCACTCATCACTCATCATCACTAATCTAAGATTCCTAGTAAGAATTCAAGATTCTTAGTAAGAATCTTATAATTATAACTTAAGAATGTTAATTTGATTAGTGAGATCACTTATCACTCATCACTAATCTAAGATTCCTAGAAAGAATTCAAGATTCTTAGTAAGAATCTTATAATTATAACTTAAGAATGTTAATTTGATTAGTGATTCACTCATCACTCATTAATCTATGATTCATAGTAAGAATTCAACTAATCTAGTTTGGAATCAAGAATCTTAAGTAGAATATCTACTTATTGTGTATAAACTAGATTGATAAAAAAATAAAATAAATTAATAAATAAATATTTTTTCGACATAAAAATAAGGACGGAAACGAGCCCGATCCATAATTAACAACATCTCTTGGATATTATCTCGACATATGCTAAGGTTATGAATGTATATTGTATAGTGAAATAGAGTTTAAATAAATTAATAAGTACTAGATATATCAATAATACGAGTGTTTTGTACTGGTGACCACTCGAAAAGAACTTCAAGGTTAAACGTGCTTGGCTCAGAGTACAAGTAAGATGGGTGACCGACTGGAAAGTTCGTCTAACTTATACAATACTGTATAAATACGGAAATATATTGTGGATATACAATAAAATAAATAAATAAAATAAATTAAAAAATATTACCGACGGCAAAAAGCCGTCGGTAACCCTTTGGCAGTCCGACGAGCGTGCGGCCGCCGTCAGGTGGACTTTACCGGCGGTGTTGTCGCCGCCACTAATCACCAGCGGCAACTGGGCCGCTATTTTTCCCTAGTCTGGCGATCAACATCGACGTTCACCGGCGGCGGTGCCGCCGTTATTTACCGGCGGTGGCCATATGCATGCCGCCGGAATGGAGATCACCGATGAGAAAATTATCGGTGGCCTCTCGTTGCCGGTATTGCCGCTGGTAAATATGTTTTTGACGGCCGCTCTATATTTAGCGGCGGTAAAAAGTTGCCGGTAATTTTGATTTTTTTTGTAGTGTGATAATAAAAAAAAGGATCTACGTCGAGGGTATTGTTAAGTAGATTATGAGTAAATATATAAGTTACAAGGATAAAATTGTAAAAATTATGTGTAGAATAATGTTTAAAAATAGAGTATGCATAAATTTGAAAACACACAAAAAGAGAAATGTATGTATAAATACGAGGGACGAAGGAATATATTAATTTTCACTTTTAGTCTAAGGTAGTATAATGACAAAGACAAAAACGCAGTCTATGATCACTTGCAACTTTTATATTTATATACTCCCTCCGTCCCTGAAATAAGTTCTCCTTTTTCCTTTTTGGGACGTCCCCTAAATAAGTTCCTCTTTCTTTCTTTCTATTTTTGAACAACTACCCCACCACTAATAATACTTTATTTATTCTTACTTTTCACATTTTCACCACTCTCAATACTAATTACTCCCTCCGTCCGCCAAAATTATGTAAAATTGCTTGGGCACGGGATTTAATAAAATTGGTGATGATTTTGATGTAGTGGAGAAAAGGTCCCACAACTTTATGAGATGTGTGGTTGAGATTGAGTTTTGAGTGAGTTTTTTGTAAATAAAGAGTGTTAGTAAGGATAAAATATTAAAGAAGATGGTGGGACCATTGCCATAAAAGGAAAGTGACATAATCTTGACGGACGCCAAATATAGTAATTTTTACATAATCTTGGCGGACGGAGGGAGTATAACACTTTTTCACCACTCCAATACTAACTATATAACACATTTTTCTCCACTATCAATACACTTTACCATTTTTCTTTAAAACCCGTGCCGTCCCCAAAGAGAAACTTATTTTAGGGACGGAGGGAGCAGTAATAAGCAATCTGAAGCATTGGTGGCGAGAGCCGGCTTTTGGACACATTATTTTATAGGCGGTTTTTACAATATGATAGTTTGAAATCTCCCTTTATAAATACCCATGCTGTTATTACAATACATGCAAGAAAAAACACAGCTCAAAGCTCTTGTCCTCTCTTCATCATTTTCACATGGCAGATTCTGGAACTTGGCCTTCATGGAAGGCACTTCTATTCATCGCTCTCTTCTCCATGGTCATTAGCTGCAGAGGGAACTCTGATCAAAAGGTATATACATATACGTTTCTTCTTCATACATACAAATTTATATTTATAATTAGTTTGGTGAATATTTGGAATTAAATTACGTACAGGTATACGTGGTGTACATGGGAGAGCTTCCGAGAGGCGACTTCTCTACGTCGGCACATCACGTGAGCCTTCTGCAGGCGACTCTCGGAAGGTTAATTTCCTACATACTTGGAAAGTGAGATTAAATTTGGTTTCTAATATAATGTGATGGGATTCAGCAAAAGGGCGACGGAGTCTCTGCTCCACAGCTACAAGAGAAGCTTCAATGGGTTCGTGGCCAAGCTGACCGAGGATGAGAGGAAGAGAATTGCTAGTGAGTAATTAACATGTTTTCACACAATTAAATTAGAGTCTTTTTATTGATTGATCCATGCATGCAATGTTGTAGGCTTGGAAGGAGTGGTGTCCGTGTTCCCTAGCACCAAAAAACAGTTGCACACGACGCGGTCATGGGATTTCATGGGCTTCCCTATCAACGCACAACGATCCCAGACAGAGAGTGACGTCATTGTCGGAATGCTGGACACCGGAATCTGGCCTGAGTCGCAGAGTTTCGACGACAAGGGCTTTGGTCCGGCGCCCACCAAATGGAAGGGCACTTGCCAGTCCTCATCTAACTTCACTTGCAACAAGTCAGTCATTCCACACGCTTCACATTCATTTCTGCATCATATATACTTCCTATCTTTCATTTTTGGGACGTCCACAAAAGAACTTCCTACCTATTTTTGGACTATACCCCACCACTTATAATCCTCTTACTTTTTCACTTTTCACAACTCTTAATATTAATTATAACACATTTTCACCACTCCCAATACACTCAACTACCTTTTATCCACTCTCAATACACTCAACAATATTTTTTCTTAAAACTACCACTCCTTCCTAGGAAGTTCTTTCATGGACGGAGGGAGTATAATACATGTACATGTTATTGTGACAGCAAAATTATAGGAGCAAAGTACTATCACAGCGAGGGCAACATTAGTCCACCGGATTTCCCATCGCCAAGAGATTCAGAAGGACATGGGACGCACACGTCGTCCACGGCAGCCGGCGGGTCGGTTTCCGGGGCCAATATGTACGGCTTAGCGGCCGGAACAGCACGCGGAGGAGTGCCGTCTGCGCGCATTGCAGTTTACAAGATCTGCTGGTTCGATGGGTGCTCCGATGCAGACATTCTTGCGGCATTCGACGACGCCATTGCTGACGGGGTCGACATCATCTCCATCTCAGTGGGAGGCTCCTTTCCCTCCGATTACTTCGATGATCCCATCGCCATCGGCGCATTCCACGCCATGAAACATGGGATTCTGACCTCCAATTCCGCAGGTAATTCGGGTCCCGACCCTGAGAGCATCACCAATTTCTCGCCTTGGTCCCTCTCGGTTGCAGCCAGCACCATTGACAGGAAGTTCCTCGCCAAGGTCACCTTGGGAAACAACGCATCTTATGAGGTAAATGCAACCAATTAATGCAACATCACTTTTGATTTATGTTCCGCCTTACATAATCCCACACCGGATTTATGAGCCACCCTACCAAAATTTGCATTATTCAATATCGAATTGTATAAAAAACCCTAAATCCTAAGAACCCGGTGATGTGACTCATCATTCCATCCGTGTATTATGTAAGGCCACACATAAATTAATTTTTTTCTAAAATTAAGGATTTTTAAATTGTAAATGTAAGTTGAGGGCATTATTTGGAAAAAGTTGAAAGAATGGGACACACTCCAAATATTAATGTTACATACGTGTTTCATTCAGGGAGTATCGATAAACACATTCATCCTAAAGGATACTAACAATTACCCTTTAGTCTATGGAGGAAATGTGCCCAATACTAGTGCAGGTTATGATGGATCCACATCAAGGTAATTAGCTAGCCATATGATTAATTAATATAAGTTATTTGTTAGATTATTGGCCTAGATGATGGAATATTAATTGATGCAGATATTGCGAACCTGACTCGTTGGACCAGAAACTAGTGGAAGGTACGATTGTCCTCTGCGATGCGCTGAGTGATGCAGATGGACCGGCGGCTGTGGGAGCAACCGGAGCTATAATGAACGGTGATATCTTCAACGATTCCGCCTTCGCTTTCCCCCTGCCGGCATCATACTTGTCATCACTTGATGGTGCTCGTGTTTACAATTATATCAACACAACAAGGTTTTTTTTATCCTCGTTCTCTTTCATTAATTTTTTTATTTTCACATGCACGATAATACTTACTTAATTTATTAATTGCATGCAGCAATCCGACAGCAACCATCTTCAAGACCACTGAATTCAATCAAACAGCTCCATTTGTCGTTTCCTTCTCTTCAAGAGGCCCAAATCCCATCACAAAGGACATTCTTAAGGTGGAATTATGATTCCAAATAAGTTGTAATTAGTTAATGATCCCACTATTCCTAGTTGGAGTGTTGATGATTTTGTTCCGCAGCCTGATCTGACTGCACCGGGAGTGGACATTCTAGCGGCATGGTCGGAGGCTACTACGGTGACCGGAATCCCCGGAGACGAGAGAGTAGTACCGTACAACATCATCTCCGGTACATCCATGTCTTGCCCTCACGCCTCCGCTGCAGCTGCGTACGTCAAATCCTTCAACCCCACATGGTCCCCTGCCGCCATCAAATCTGCTCTCATGACCACAGGTAATGCCATAGCATATAAAGATCGGTTCAAATAAAAACTTAATTTTAATTATTACAATCATTGACGGACAACGGTTACACCTTATATTTATTTGCATGATGATCAGCTGCAGTGATGACCGTGAAGGCGAACTCAGACGGGGAGTTCGCATACGGGTCCGGCCACATTGACCCTGTGAAGGCGAAATCCCCCGGTTTGGTGTACGACATGGGGGAGGCCGACTACGTGAAGTTCCTGTGCGGCCAAGGTTACAGCAACAAGAACCTGCAGCTTGTTACCGGCGACAACTCCACATGCACCGCGGCCAACAACGCCACGGCCTACGACCTCAACTATCCTTCCTTCTCGCTGAGCGGCTCCGCCACCGCCGTCTTCCACCGGACTGTCACGAACGTGGGGTCCGCGACGTCCACGTACAAGGCTGCGGTGGCTGCGCCGTCGGGGCTGAGCGTGGGAGTCCAGCCTACCACTCTGTCGTTCACGTCGGTGGGGGAGAAGCAGAGCTTTGTTGTGACGGTGAAGGCGACGGTCACGAGTGGTATGGCGTCGGGGGCTTTGGTGTGGGACGATGGGACCTACCAAGTCAGGAGCCCTATTGTGGCTTATTCTCATTCTTTCTGAGCTTTTATTTATTTCCATTTTTTCAGATTCTGTTGTTTCAACTGTCAATCGGAATAGGTTGGTTGTGTTTGTTATTCTTTTGTTATTTCGGCGCGTTTGGGAGTTGCTGTTGTAACAAGGGCAAGGAACTGTATTTCAACGAATGCTTAAACAAGCATTTTTATTTATTTAAGTCGAGAAATCATTGGTTTAAATTTAATATCTTAATATTTTATAGGACAAATAGTGTCAAAATCTATGAAGTTTGGCGTGATTCTCATTTTTCCTCTGACTTAAAAATCTCGCGTTAAAATTCATGAACTTGATGCCGATTATCAATTTTCCCATAAAACTAATTTTCTCCCAAACTTATGCTGACATGGCAATCGGAAATCCAAGTAGGCTTAACTTTCCGGCGAATTGAACGTCTGTGTTTAAGTCATAACATTAAACGTCGTCGTTTTATATTTTGTTTAGATATTAAATGAAATTGAGCTGAAATCCCTCTTCAAATTAGGGTTCCTCACAAAAAAAAATACACAAAACACTCTCAGATTTGAATACGAACAATTGCCAAAACACTCCGCCTCGAAGCTGAGAACAACCAAAGGTGCGTTGGCAATGGAATCAGAGGTACGAAAGATGAGCATATTGTAGGAATAGGAGGAGCGGTGCAAGTCCGGCGGCTGAGAGATGACTGGAAAGAGAGGGCGGCGTGTTGAGGACAATGGACCCATCACTACTAGGATTTTTATACAGTAGGGAAGATGTATAAGATAGTGTTGGTCGCTGCTCTAAATTGTTGCGGAGTTTCCGACGGATTCGTTCTCGTTTCCAACCCAACGGGCGTCTGGTCCGGCGTCGGAGAATTGTTAAGGTCAAGGACCGGAAAAACGAGAATCGCGCCGAACTTTAGGTATTTTGACGCTATTAGGTTATTTAATTCAGACACAAAATGATGTTGTTTAGCTTCTAATTAATCTACTTATGTTGTGCCACGTTGGTGACACGTCATCTAATTAATAGCCGGAAAATATCACTAAGGGAAAAACGAGAATCAGAGCAAGGTCATGGATTCTAATGCGAGATTTTTAGGTCAAGGAGAAAACGAGAATCGTGTCAAACTTCACGGATTTTGACATTATTTGCCTTATTCGTATTACACTAACAAATTTATTATTTTAATAATACTTGTTTTAATAAAATTTATTATCATATAACGAATCATGATTTTTATTTGTAATTTTAAATTGGTTTCAGTTTGGTGATAATTTTATAAAGAAAAACAACATATTTAAATAAGTGACACATTTATCTAGAAAACTCTAAATAATATTATAGATGAAAGAAATTTAGTGTTTAAATTTACTACAACCATATGTACTTATTAAAAGTACTAAATGTATAAACGTAAAATAGTACACCCTCCCGTGCGATGCACGGCGATTATCAAATTAAGCGACATAATTAAAATATAAAAAAATGCAAGTATATTTTAAAAATGAAATAAAATAATTGACATCAGTTACTTAATAAAAATCCGAATACGAAAACGTAAATTCTGGAGGAGGGGAGAAAACTCCTTCTTTATATATTACTAATACGTCCACCCGTGCATCGCACGGGTCAAAGCATTTTTTATACGAAACTATTGCAATGATAATTTTTTTTGATCCATCCATGAAAAATTTGTCACTTTTATTTATAATAATAGGGTGTATATTATTCCATCACAAATCCACTCACATTTTATTAGATCTCGTGCCGTTCAGGATGTGGCAAAAATTTTATGAACGGAGAGAGTAATTATTTAAAATTTTAAATTATGTAGTGCCAAAAAATCATTATTTATGACTTAAATTAATTAATATGAAAAACATATATTTTATTATTCAAATATTACTTTATTTGAAGTAGTGTAAACTAATGAATATTGTCAACCCAATGAAAATAATATTAAATTTAATAAATATCATATTACAAAAAATAAATTATAAAGAAATAATTAGAATTATTATAGCAATAATACAATCTGACATTTTTTTATATATAAATCAATTATTGATACACATTACAATATTCAATTTATTTTTTTTATGTAACTAACATTTAAATAATTATTGTACTATATCAATTAACATTAAGATTGTAAATGAGTGTGCGTAAAAAAATAATGAATCAATAATTAATCGGATTTGATATTCAATAAGATGTTGATGAAATATTTAAATGTGGATATTTTTAAATTCTATATTGAAGTAAAGGTCACGATATTTTCTAACACCCTATTATATTTATTGGGGTTGTGGTTTGACTCTGTCATTTTATATGTTGTTGGGCTGCACAACTTTTAATGTATTTACCCTTGATATGTTGTTTTATTTGTTAAAATGCCACAAACTGTGTTTTTCATATAATAGATAGATTTATAAAATAAGTTAAAGTTGTATGTATCAATAAGTCTATTACTAACAATGTAACTAACAACTGAAGAATTTAAATGACACCAGAAATATTTTATGCAGATTTATCCAACATGATAAATCTGCTGTTGTCATAGTGACGATAAATCACTATATATGACAAAAAACAATACATTTTACAACATAGTCACTCCTATATTCTAACTTTATAGATCTCAAATCTATCATAGGCTGAATACCTATCTATAATTGATTTAAGTCTAGATTAATCAAAAAAAAAAAAAAAACAACTAACACGATTGATAACAACTTTACAGCCATAAATTTGCCTAAGACGTATTCTATCAAAACTCGATTATTCTAAGAACAATCAAATAAGAGAACCTATTTACAGCCTATAAATCTGCCTAATAAATTCTCCATCTAAATTTGATCACTCTTCGAATAATCAAGTAACACAACAAGATAAAAACTTATTTACAACCTATAAATCTGCCTAAGAAATTCTTTATCTAAACCTAATCAAGTTAAGACCATCTACACTTGTGTTGCTCCTTTAATTCACAGATTCGATCCATAATCTGTTATGGACTCACAACACCTTTGTGAGAAGACGCAACAACTAACACTGGTAGACATAATGATGTATTTGGAATAGCTCTCGAGTTTGCAGCAAGTTTTTCAATCTCCAAATGCATAACCTCGTAAATGAACTCTTAAGTATTTATATGCATCCCACAGGTTGTGGTCTTTATGGAACTTCAGTTGCACAAGTGGAGATAACTTCCTTCGGTAGTTAGCACCCATGATCTTCATAACCGCTGCCCACTTCTTAGAAAACTGCTCTTCCCCTTTATTGTATAACCTATAGAAACGTCTAGTATAAATGTATAGTTTATAAAGAAAGATAAAACTGATTAAATAAGAAGATAAAGTAACAATTTTCATGTTTGTTAGTTAAGATGTCTGTCATGACATAAACTAACAGACAATACAACATTTGTTGATAACACACTAACTAACATGCTCACAACATTTGTTGGTAACACACCAATTAACACGCTTAAAACTGAAAACCTTAACAACAGATCTTATGTAAAAACGAAAATTACCCCACCTTTCTCTCTTTTACTTAAAAAACACAACATTTCTCTCTTTTCTTTACTTTCGCACTCTCTTTCTTTCAAACCCGACCTTAATCCTCCCGCTATGCCTCCACCACTTTGAAGCCCTAATCCACCTGCATCGCTAAAACCTTTGCTCTGCCGCACTGCCACCAATATACTACCATCTACTCTGATAAGTTATCTTTTTATTTTTTTTAAATTTCTTTCTATTCCCGACAAGTCCATCTTCTCCTTCGTCGTCGCCATCAACATCATCTCTTCCAGAATTCCTTAAACTTCTATGAGTTCCAGGATTTCCAAATCTACGAGAATTATGAGACTTTGTTCGCTATTTTATTAACACGCCGCAAGTGTACGGGTGCAATTGTGTACAGTAGCAAGTAAGGTCGTATTCCACAGAGACTAATTATTATCAATGCATATCCTAAATTATTCTACTCTATCTGGACAAACGAAAATGAGAGTTTTTGTAGTAAAGAACAAAATAAATAAACAGCAGGAAAGAAAATAAAGCAAGCTGTGAAACAGAGAAACAGATAAGAGAAGATTTCTCAAGGCAAAGATTTCAACAGATTCTCCTAACTAACATGTTCAATTCAATGAATAAGATGATTCCTAAGGCAATCTCAAAACTAGTCTATACCCACTCCCGTGGCATACAAACCGTTGATTACATGCAAGGCTACCGTCCCCGGATCGCACTTCTAACATGCAACTCCTAAAAGCTCATAGGATTAACGCCCTCACAAATATCAATTCCCTTTAGAATTAAATATATGTGTTCTATGTTCTTAGTTCAGGTAATAATTATCATCTCCCGATCTCAAATTAAAACCTATGATTATGCTAAATTGGTGGCCAATCAATAAAGCAAACAATTAAAACAAGAACATAGAAAGGAATAACAATCCAATTAATTGAATCAAACAGTCAGAAATTCAAACCATGTTTACTCCCTAAACCTTGGGAAAAAAATGGATTCTAGCCACACATAGACATATGAACTAGAATACAATTCTCAATAAAACAAATAAACATCCACAAGAAAAACCGTAGTAGAATTGAGAATCTTCAGTTCTTGCTCTCGCTCCGTTCTCCGTCTCTCTCAGCTCTCAGGAAAAGTAAAATATGATATAAGATGATAAAAGGTCTTTAGAAATAAGTTATTGGGGAGTATTTATATGCCCTAGGTCAAGTAGGACTAAAAATTACCCAAAAATCGCGTAAAAGGCTGAAAAACGGACTTTTGGGCGAAAACTCGGCGACTCGCGCGGCCTCTCGCGCGGCCGCGCGGTCTTCCCGCAAATTCTGCTTCGTCGCGCGGCCGTGGCATGCGGCCGCGCGAGCTCTGACACTTTGCGCAACAATTTTATTTTGGCTCGTTCTCCTTCGTCCGAACTCCGATTTACGATCCGTTTGCTCTCACGAACTTCTATCGAGACGAACTACAATTTGTATTTCAACCAAGTCTTCCAAATTCTACTTCATTATATCTGAAAATTCATTCAAACAACAAGCAAGTGACAAGTTCTTGACCATAAACCAATATAAGCTCAAATAAATCAACAAACACACAAAATCCTCATAACTAAACATAAAAAATGACACACCAAGAGGTAAAAATGCATGTTTATCAAGACTCAAATCCAGATATAAAAAGATCTGGTACAAAATGGTACGAAATGATACAAATTTGTATAATCCGTTCTAAGATCTATCGTGTCACCAGGAGAAATGGATGGGGCCGATGCACTATCCATTAATTAGTTTAAGCTAATTGACAGTTTTAATCAAATTGTTCTAACATTATTATTTTACTTGAAATTAATTCTAACCGACCGGATTTCTAGTATAATAAACCTTATGAGCATCTTAAGATACCTAGATATTTGATTAGCAATACTGATCACTGTGATAAATGAAAGCAGTGCGCACAATAAAATCTTGTATGCACAATATTATTAATATAAATTAAAAAATAATAATTTTTTTAGATCTCGTTCCAAATTATGTCAGCCATTTAGAACTTATCACTGTGAATCCAGTTTCAGCGCTATACCAAATAAGTATATATAATTAGTCAAGATAAGCTAACTTAACAATTTAGATACTTCAATTTATACCAATAGATTGCCCAAATCTATCAAAACTGTAAACTCTGTTTATTCTATATATAACAGATTTTTCATGTGATTTTCTGTGATCGTCGATCACCACATGATCGTTATATAGAATCTAAACTTTTATTGCAATATAATTATAATGCAAACTATGTGATAAAAATTTATATTCTCATAAGTAAGGAAATAAGGTTAATACAAGTATATTAGCAGCTAAAGTATGCTTTTCAGTATACATAACCCTAACAATCTCAAGTAAAAAAATCTTGATAGACTTTGGAGGTCTTCTTAGGTTAGTAGGATTCCCTTCTTCCAAAATCTACTGTAAATTGTTCTTCATCCTTAGAGCTTGAATGCTTGTAAGATTTGAATTCACAAAGTTTTCAGTAGTGATTGTGTTGAATCCACAGGGATATATAAGGACGAGTCTTGCGAAAAAGCCTTGGAGAACCTATTCAAATTATCCTTATTTGTTTAGTCATAGAAAACTTCCCGTTGTATGATTGGTGGGGTGTTACTGTCAGTTCTGCAACATCGTACACAATCATCCAAATATGCAGATTATCTGAAGATCTTGTGTAAGACAAAGTACATATCAGTAGAGTACTTCAGTAGCTTTCTGACTTCAGTTGGATCGTTAATTGTCTTCCAAGTTAGCGAACTTAACTTATGTGGTGATCGATTCAATAATTTCACTTGAGTGTGAAATCATTCGTAAGGTTGATAAGAAACTTCCATTCTTCGTGCACATTAGTTGAAACTTTGTCTTGCCTATTGACTTAGAGGGTGTATGGCTGAGCTTATAAGCTCCTCAAAACAGCTTATAAGCACCTTCAAAGTTTTGGTAAAATAAGTTCTTAAACAACTTATAAGCTCCAAAAATAAGCTCCAAGAGCTTATAAGCTCCCCCAAAACATAAGTTCATCCACCCCAACTGTTGGGAACTTATTGAAATATCCTAATCCTTGTTTTGATGATACCAAAATCCATAGGCCTTAATTGTAACAGACTAGAACTGTTCGAACTCAAGTGTTAGAGTTCTTTTCTAGTTTAGTTTGCTGTTCTGAAGACTGAAGACTGAAGGACGAAGGACTGAAGACTGAAGTTACCAACTGAAGTATCAGTTGAAGAATCAGTCCGGAATTGATTACTTAATGCGTGCCACGTGGATTTAGCGGACTGATACTAAAGTCAAGTATCAGTTAAACATTCTTCCTCGGACTGAACCTCCAACGTTCAAAGGAAGCCACGTACTCCAAAAAGTACAGCCACATTAAATGCAGAGATCTCAGTATCATCCCTCTCTGCAGAGGTCATTCCTATTTGGTGGCTACTTTATCAAAGACGTCACATCTCCGGCTCTTCAACATAGCTGTTCTCACCAAACAAGGAACCTCGAAGATTGAAGCCTCAACCCAAATTCGAAAAGCTCTCCAACGGAAGAAATCTTGAAGACGTTCTCCGTCAACGGATCTATTCAAGACCTCTTCTATAAATAGCACTCGAGGATCACTTCAATCTTCACCGATTCAACGATATAAGCTGAAACTCTGCCAAAATTGTTTCTCAGCCAAAGCCTTAACCTCTCCAAAGCTTGAATCGAAGAAGAGAATACCAAAGCCAAAAATCAGTCACTGCTGATTACATACATTCTCTTAGACCTTAGGCAAACCTCTGTTCACCCAAAGCCTAGGTCAAAACTAACTCCAAAGAACTTGTTCTTTGAAGTTTAGTTGGCAAGATTTCAAACCTCCCTTCGAGAGATAGAATCGAGTGTTTGAGTTGAAAAGGAGTTCAGGAAAGTACTCTGACTCCGTGAGATCCTAGTGCAGGTTCGTGCTAGGAGTGAGAAATCCAGCGCGAGTACTGAAGATTGGATCTTCAGTTGATTCGGTTGTGTGCACCTGGCTAAGCACACGGACATGTTTGCAGTGCACCAGTTAAGCACGTGCGGAGTAAAGTTGTTGGTCTGATTAACCGACCGTGGATGTAGGAAGTGTTTTTCCGAACCACATAAAAATCTCTGTGTTATTTACAGCTTTCAGTTTTACATTCTTACTTGTGCTATTTCCATTGATAAACTGAACACTGACTAAATGCAAAGAGAAACCTAAGATTAACAACGCGCTCAACAAAGGCTATTACGAAACAAAGTTATTTCCATTGCGTATGTTATCAGTCTGACTGATCTATCCTCTGATAGTCAAGAAGACTTGTAACATCTCTGTTTTAGCAAACTCGACTGAAGCCTTAACGTGCATCAGTTAAGTTCCAGTGACTTAACTGATAACTCTTTACTGAAGAGTATTTCAGTATCAATCGTCAACCCTGTTTGGTCAAAACTCCTTTCAGTTAACAGGCGTCTAAGTTTGCGTGTAAAGTTTCATTTTGATTTCTATCTTGAGATCCCTCTAATTTTAAGAAAAATAGCCTATAGGTGTATTCCCCCCCCCATACACCTATTCAAGACCCTCCGGACCTAACACCAACTTATTTTTTTATAATCTCATATGTAACAATCATTTTACAAATATTTTTCAACTATAATTTATTATATTCTTCATATATCATTTAAGTTCATTTTTCTTCGATTTTCTCTCTCTAAAAAATAATTTCTCTCTCTAGCAAAAAATTCTCTTTCTAGCTTATAAGCTTAATTATTCAAACATTTTGACAACTTTTAAGCTCTTGAAATATATTATAAGCTCCAAAAACTTATAAGCTCTTTAAAATAAGTGAAAGTTTCGCCTATCCATAACCATATAAACTCGCAAACCCAGAAAGTTAAAACTTGCAGAGAGACTGAAGCAGCAACACGCAGAAGTAATAACTCACAGAGAGACTCAAATAGAAACTCGTGTAGAAAATATGAAGAACACAAGAACACCAACAATGATTACCCAGTTCGGTGTTTTCATTCTGACAAGTTTCTGATGATGCTCCAATTCGCCAATCTTCAATTTCATAGCCTGTTGGAGAACTACAATATCCTTCTTGAGATTTTCTGAAAGGTCTTTAAACTCGTCTCTTTCTTTGGTTACCTCACTAAGCTGTATGGATAAAGATCTGTTCACTCAAGAACAGCCACGCACTTTTGATGCATAAGACCATAGTTTTCGGCAAGATAATTCTCATCCAGATCTTCTGTTTCACTGTCAGTTTCTTCAACAGTCGCAACATCTGTAGAGACATTTATGCACATCTTTAATTCTGGCTGTGAAGGCCAAAGTATCTGCATCTGTTTCTTCGGCAGTAGAAACTTTTGTAGAGACAGATTTCTAAACATCTTTGTTTATGGCAGTAAAAGTGACGCTTTTCTGCTTTTCACACTTGTCATATTTCTTGCCCATTTCAAAAACACGCAATGATTCAATTAATTCACCCAACTTCATGGTAGACAAGTCCTTTGCTTCTTCAATGGCTGCAACTTTGAAGTCAAACCTTTCCGGGAGAGATCTCAAGACTTTTCTCACCAATTCTTCCTCACTAATCCTTTTTCCCAAGGAAAAACTCTCATTGAAAATAGTGAGAAGCTTGGAATGAAACTCGCCAATAGTTTCATCTTCTTCCATTTTCAACATCTCAAATTTGGAAGTTAGTTGTTGAAGTCGATGTCCCTTCACACGATCATCACCTTCAAAAGTACTTTGAAGAGTATCCCATGCTTCTTTAGCATGTAGATATAAGAGAGAATATTTCCATAGTAACAGGTGATTGGATAATATTGATAGCTTTTTGATTCATACATGACGCATTTGATTATTTGACAAGCCATTTATCTCTAGGTTTCTCACGTCCATCAGCATCTACGGGGGCACTCCAACCATTTTCCACAGAAGTCCACGCACTCTCACTAATGGATCTGATGTATGATCTGATGCGAACTTTCCAAAAATAATAATTAGATCCATCTAAGACGGGGGGTGTCACAATACAATCTCCATTCGAAGCCATTGAAGCACACGCAAAAAATAACAGGATAGGCGACGGAAACACAGGATCAACACCGATAATTTAGGTGACCCACTCTGATGCCAATTGAAAGTTTCGCCTATCCATAACCATATAAACTCGCAAACCCAGAAAGTTAAAACTTGCAGAGAGACTGAAACAGCAACACGCAGAAGTTATAACTCACAGAGAGACTCAAATAGAAACTCATGTAGAAAATATGAAGAACAGAAAAACACCAACAATGATTACCCAGTTCGGTGATAACACACCTACGTCTGGGGGCCACGCCCAGGGTAAATTATCCACTAGTGATGATAAGATATACAAATGACTTACACGTGAAGACTCGTTCTCCCTAGCCTCTATGTCTTCCCAAACCTCCACCAAGATGAATAATTGAGAGCAAATTAACA
The DNA here is from genome assembly GCF_028751815.1 of Salvia miltiorrhiza. Lineage (NCBI taxonomy): Eukaryota > Viridiplantae > Streptophyta > Magnoliopsida > Lamiales > Lamiaceae > Salvia > Salvia miltiorrhiza. The sequence continues at coordinate 25,157,306 of NC_080390.1, forward strand.
ACTCACTCCCTAAGCTTGAATGCTACACATTCAACGCTTAAACCCAACAAATAAACTTACTCCAACAGGCTGGAGCAATCGTAAACACAATAGAACAAACCCACGATCTGCGCTTACAAAAGAAATAAGCCACTCACATGTATTGTATGCTCTCTGCCCTAGCACAAAATACTCTCAATATGAAGTAGAATATCAGATGAAACAACAGCAAAAACGAAATCTCTTCATCACCAATATATAGCCAAACCCTAGAAGAAGTTTGGGCTCTTGGCAGGCTATAGGCTCTAGGAGGCGACCCATAAAAAGGAAACCCTAGGAATGAGAACTCCCTTTCAAACGCAGCAGTAGTAGATATATATCCATAAGAAGGCTCATGTATATCTCCAAACATATCTCCAAAATCCCGCAAGTAAAAGACAGCAGAGTGTCTCAACAACGGAAGCAACTGAAGAAGCAACAGTTCTATCCAGTTTAGTAGATACACTTATTGTCTACACAATGACAATTAATTAGAGTATGAAAATGCTCTAACAATAAGCTTAGCCAAACACCCTCTTAGTACCTGTGAAAAAAAACTTAGGTCTAAGAAGTAAGCTGAAATTAATTACAACACTGAATATAATTTTAGGAGATTTTGGTATTTATCAAAACGTGAAAAATTTTCAACATATTTTATTTAATCAATTAAATATTTTTAATACAAATAAAATTAATTAGACATTTAATATGCATATTACCAATTAAAATATAAAGCAAAGTTATACCACAATTTTATTATCCCAAGATATATAGTTATAACAATCTCGCCTGTGGCTGTGAGTTAACTAGCTAGTCGGGTAGTGTCAAGTTTAGTTGACGACCCATTTAGTTAACGAACTTCACCAGATGAGTTCGAGCGAGATTATGTCTAGTTGATCTAAAAATTCGCGAGTAATTTGATTAATTCAGAGTCGTCGTTTAGTTTGGTCGCATTTCTTATTACCCCATTTCATGGAAATGCATATTTTCTTGTTTTAAGAAATGGGTCAATTCTTCTATGATTCATACATATAGTATATATATAAAAAAGACTTGATCAAAATACCATATTCCTCTTGTTTTCTTTTTTAGAGTGCCGGCTTTGGACAGTATCATTTGTCAGCCGCTTCGTTAACATCAGTGTTTTCATTATTGTATGCATGAGATGAGAACTACTTAGCTCCAACTCCGAAGCCGAAGCCCTCTTCTGTTCCATGGCGACTTCAGCTTTGTGCAAGGCCGTTTTAGCGGTTGCTCTCTTCTCACTGGTTATGAGCTGCAGCGCCGGAATTTCTCAACATCAAAAGGCATGCACTCGTGTTTTCACAAAACAAGTCGCTATTACATTTGATATATGTTGCAAAAACATACATTTTAATAATGTCTCGATTTATAATTATAGGTGTACATAGTTTATATGGGCGATCGTCCAAAAGGAGACTTCTCTGCTACAATGCAGCACATGACCTTGCTACACGCAACTTTGGGAAGGTTTTTTCATCTCATAATTAAACTCACTTGTTAATAAACAGAAATTCAAGAATTAATTGTTAATTTGTTGTTCTGTAATCTGTGATGGACGATTCGATCAGCACGGAGTCGTGGCTCTATAGCTACAAGAGAAGCTTCAATGGCTTCGTCGCCAAGCTCACCGAGGAAGACAAAAACAAGATTGCTAGTAACTCTCTCATCTCTCTAATATTTCTCCATATGGATATTTACTTTTAATAACTGATAAAGTACATCGAGTATGTTAACTTATCCTTACGTATCACACAGATTTTTCTAACCATATCTTTTCGATGAGATATGAACCAAACAGAGTTATTTCAAATTATACAAGTTATTCTAAAGTTTCAATCCATTTAAATAAACAATGGATTAATAGAAACATCCCTTTATATGTTGTGAGGCTTGGAAGGAGTGGTCTCTGTATTCCCCAGCATGAAAAAGCAACTACACACGACGCGGTCATGGGACTTCATGGGCTTTCCTCTAAATGTACAAAGAGCGCAGACAGAGAGTGATGTCATTGTCGGAATGCTGGACTCCGGCATATGGCCGGAATCTCAAAGTTTTGATGATGTAGGATTCGGCCCGCCACCCACCAAATGGAAGGGTAGCTGCCAATCCTCATCCAACTTCACCTGCAACAAGTAAGATATTGTCTGTCTCTATATAGAAATAGACTTATAAGGAGCATTTAGTTTTGATGACTAGTTTAGATAAATAAAAATAGTCAATTATATAGTAGGATATGTATTGGAACTTTAAAATAATCCAAGATTCTTGATAATTTTAATCATTTAAGCTAATTTTACTGGATTGATATCTTATTGATCGAAATGGCTAGATTGGAAAAACTAATAAAAAAAGAATGCCGCATAGATAAAGGAGCAAATAGAAACTGTCCTTATTATATATTCTTTAAATTGGAAGCTGATCCAGTTCATAAACCTTGATTAGTGGATGATCAAAATTGATTGAAAATGGAGTTATACCCCTTTACGTGTAGTATTTTTTATATGTTGCAAACAATTAATAGAATAATACACATTTTTTGTCTGAAAAAAAAAAGAGAATAATATTGATTTTGATCCTAAGGTGCATAAGTTTTGCAGCAAAGTTATAGGAGCAAAGTACTACGACAGCGAGGGAGCTATGAATCCACCGAATTCTCCTTCTCCGAGAGATTACGGAGGGCATGGAACACACACAGCATCCATCGCAGCCGGCGCCTGGGTTTCTGGGGCGAGTCTCTACGGCCTTGCGAGCGGAACAGCTCGTGGAGGAGTGCCGTCTGCGCGCATTGCAGTCTACAAGATCTGCTGGCGCGGTAGCTGTTCGGACGCAGACATTCTTGCTGCATTCGACGACGCCATTGCTGATGGAGTCGACATTATATCCATATCCGTTGGGGGATTGTCCCCTCTTGATTATTTCAACGATTCCATTGCAATTGGTGCATTCCACGCCATGAGAAATGGGATACTTACATCCAATGCCGTTGGTAATTCTGGTCCAGCCCCCAAATCCATCCTCAATTTCTCACCTTGGTCCCTTTCCGTTGCTGCTACCACTATAGATAGGAAGTTTCTCACTAAGGTCAACTTGGGTAACAATAGAACTTACGAGGTGATGATCACTTACATCAATCTATTTCCACGCATTCTCTTTGATGAAAAACATATATTTGCAACTATTCTACGTGTTAATTATATATTGCATGAGAATTAATTAGCATGATATGTAATATTATTATAGGGAGTATCAGTGAATACGTTCTCCTTAGAGCATGGTAGCTACCCTTTAGTCTACGGAGGGAATGTGGCTAACACTGCTGGAGGATACAATAGTTCACAATCAAGGTGAGTGATATTTGATAATTCAAAAAAAAAAAAAAAGGTGAGTGATTTGAGGATTATTTGGATAATTTACTTTTTTATTTGATTGATGAGATAACTGCTTTTATTTTCAAGGGGTTCAATCCTACCCCTATAAATGAGATATGAGTCGAATAAAATTAGTTCAAATGATATAAATTATCAAGAGCTGTTGATATCCCAAAGTTTTAAACCAACTTATCAAACGATGGATTAATCTCTAATATTTAGACTAATTCTCAAAAGTAAATCAAAAGTCAATGTAAGTGATGATACACTGAGACATATATATGTATGTCATGCATGTGTTGATGATATTAGGTACTGCCTACCGGATTCTTTGGACCCCGATTTAGTTAACGGTGCGATTGTCCTCTGTGATGGGCTGAGTGACGGCGAAGCAGTGGCCGCCGTTGGTGCAGCCGGAGCTATACTGTACGAGGATCGGTTAAGAGATGTGGCTCTCTCGTTTCCCCTCCCGGCCTCTTACTTGGGATCACTTGATGGTGCTCAAGTTTATGATTATATCAATACAACTAGGTGCTTTTTTGGTATATCCATTCTTGTTTAATTCTCAAGATTGGTTGATTTTTTCACTCATTGTTTTGGGCATGCATGCAGGAATCCAACAGCTACCATTTTGAGGAGTGATGAAGTCAATGAAACAATGGCTCCCTTTGTTGTCTCCTTTTCTTCGAGGGGTCCCAATCCCATTACCATGGACATCCTCAAGGTGACATACATAATTTACTAATTCTAGTCGTTATTCCGTTTCTTGAAAATGAAGTATTTTTCTTGAAAATGCATGTTACGTAGCCTGATGTTAGTGCACCCGGAGTGGACATTATTGCAGCGTGGTCGGAGGCTAATACGGCGTCGGGATATCCTGAAGATCCAAGAGTAGTAGCATACAACATTATGTCAGGAACATCCATGTCTTGCCCCCATGCTTCCGCCGCAGCAGCTTACGTTAAATCCTTCAATCCCACATGGTCCCCTGCTGCCATTAAATCTGCTCTAATCACCACAGGTTTGTTTTCATGGTGACTTTTTATCTCAAATTTAAAAATATTACAAATATAGTTTGTACTTATCTCTGTTTTTCAATTAACACGCAGAATCACAATTTTCGAACAGAAAGTTTTTTGTTGTTTTTTTAACATTTGAAAAAACATTTCAAGTAGTTTACGTATAGTTATATCATTAGTTTCGATGTCTGTTTTTTGGAGACATCTTAGCTTAAATTAACTGAAACTTGTTACTTCGACTATTAAGCATACAAAAGAGATAAGTACAAGCTCTATTTTGCATTATTTTTAAATTCAAGCTAAAGGATCATAGCGGGTCAAAATTTGGGTTGTAATGATATATAAGAATCATAAATCATTTTTTGCTTTAATTAGAATACATGTAGATGTAGCAGAGCGCCTCAATTCTCTTATCCATTAATGTTAATAGTAGTGGTTGACAGCTTTTCCGATGAGCGTGGCGAGAAACAGAGACGCGGAGTTGGCGTACGGCTCCGGCCATATCAACCCTCTCAAGGCTAAATCCCCCGGTCTAGTTTATGACATGGGGGAGGCCGACTACGTCAGCTTCCTCTGCGGCCAAGGTTACACCACCAAAAACCTGCAGCTCGTCACCGGCGACGCCTCCACCTGCACCACACCCAACAATACCACAGTCTACGACCTCAACTATCCGTCTTTCTCTGTCTCGGGCGTCTCCGGCAGTTCTGTCAGCGCGGTGTTCCGCCGGACTGTCACGAATGTGGGGTCTCCGTCGTCCACCTACAAGGCGGTCGTGGCGGCGCCGCCGGGGCTGAGCGTCCACGTCCAACCTACCCAGCTCTCCTTCACATTTCTGACGCGGACGCACGACTTTGTTATCACAGTTAACGCAACCATTGGCAGCGGTGGTGCGGTGGTGTCGGGGTCGTTGGTGTGGGATGATGGCACCTACCAAGTGAGGAGCCCTATTGTTGCTCATTCTACTACGTGAAGGAGTACTTTATGCTTTTAAATAAAGGATTTATTGTACAAAAAGTTCTGAGTTTTGATGAAGTGGTAAATCACACATAAACATTAAATCTTTATAATAATGACATAAATTTTCAATTAATTAATTTGTAGCGACTCCTGCCAGCATCAAAATAGATTTCGGGAAGCACGTGCAACATCGTTTCGCAAATTTTGTTGGTTTAATACCCCGCGCATGAATATTAAGTTTAGAATTATTTTTGATCTTAGATTTAAGATGATTAACGTCGGAAAATGAAAAACGATTTATTTTAAATTCCAACAAAAATGATTTACAAAAGCATTTGTAAATTTAGTAATAAAAATTTATATGCATTGCATATTTATTTAATTAAGCATTTAAGTATTTATGTGTGTTGAGATTTATTTCATGTTGGGCCTTATGTTTTATTCACATTTGAGTAAATAAATGAAAGCCCAACCCATCATCTTCCATCAAAGCCCAACTCACCTATTTCCTTGATATTTTCGTCCACCACCACCGCCTCATTGTTCTCTCCCTCTTCAATATATATATCTCCTTCGCTGCACTCCGATCTTTTTCTTCTCATTCACTCACTTCTCTCTCGTTTCCTCCCGGACTGAGCTTCAAACGCTGAACTCCAAGAACAGCAGCCAACGATTCACCCAGCAAATCCAAGCCAAGGTTTCACCTTTAACTCCCCTGCTTCTTTACTGCACTTTTCGTCCAAGAATCTAAGTTCATGTTCATGTGTTTGTGTGTTTATATGTCTATATTTTGCTGCATAACTGTTAAGAATAGATAAAGGTGAAGTCTTGATTTTTTTATGTTGCTGTAAATCGAGCTTTGAGCGTGTTGTTTTGTGGAGTTGGTTGTGTGGGCGGATAAGTCGAGAGTAGAGGAGAGTGAGGGTGGCAACTGTGGCTTGCTGCGGTTGCCGGAAATAGAGGGAGGTGACGGCGCTTCGCCGTTGCAAAGGAGGTGATCGGCGCGAACTGTACTGGTGAGTTGAGAAAGAGAGAGAGAGTCGGCGGATGTTTAGATATTTTGGGAGATGAGAGTAGGGCTGTGCAAAGCTGGGAAAAGCCAGAGCTGGAAGGCCAGAGCTGGGAAGGCCGGAGCTGGGAAGGCCAGAGCTGGAAGGCCAGAGCTGGGAAGGCCGGAGCTGGGAAGGCCAGAGCTGGAAGGCCAGAGCTGGGAAAAGCCAGAGCTGGGAAGGCCAGAGCTGGAAGGCCAGAGCTGGGAAGGCCAGAGCTGAATGCCAAAGCTGACCGCCAGAGCTGAATGCCAGAGCTGACCGCCAGAGCTGAACCGCTAGAGCTGAAATGCCAGAGCTGAAATGCCAGAGCTGAATGCCAGAGTTGAATGCCAGAGCTGAATGCCAGAGCTGACCGCCAGAGCTGAATGCCAGAGCTGAGCCGCCAGAGCTGAAATGCTAGAGCTGAATGCCAGAGCTGACCGCCAGAGCTGAAATGCCAGAGCTGACCGCCAGAGCTGAAATGCCAGAGCTGAACAGCAGAGCTGATTACCAGAGCTGGAGAACAGAGCTGGTTGAAGCAGAGCAGAGTAGAGTATAGTAGTGCAGAGCAGAGAAAGGGGGGCAGAGGCGGCAGTGGGCTGCCTTTGTTTATGTATCTTGGACTTGTGCTTTTTAAGTAAACTATTATGCTTAAGTATGAAATGAGTCATGCATTGCATCATGATTTAATTGGTTTTTAAAACTCCAATCACAAGAAAGACGAGTAAGAATATTGTTGGTGTTCTTAACTCAAGAGAATTATTTTCAATTATTTATTCTTTAAATTTTGAAAACTCAGCTAAGTGAATCATAGGATGATAAGCACTACACCACGATTTAAGATTTAATTCAGGAAACCTATTAAGATTATAGATTTCTTATAGGCTTTGTAGACCGTGAGGACTAGTGCTGCTATTCCAATCCAAAGTTAAAATTAAACGACAGGCATTGCCTAATCAGGTGGGCTTATTTTCCAAATGTATGATTTAGCTATTGAGCTTAAATGATTCAATGAAATGAAAACTATTTATCCGATAAAATATTTTGTGCACTCTGCTCTGTTTAAGGCTCGCAATAATGAATCGATCGAGGTTCTCTCTTGACCTAACACGTTATTTGAAAAATTGTGTACACCTATTAGCTGACTCGGTGGGTTGATCTCCATTCGGGCACTAATCATGTATGAGGCGTTATAAGGGTGCTTGCTAGATGTGTTCCGAAGCATGTAATGTAAGGCCTGCCTGGGTAGCGTCCCGAGGTCAATTCAACTTGTCTGAGTTACGACCTCAGGGCAAGTGCAATGGGAGAAATGGATCCGTCGGTGGCTAAAAGGTCCGGGATCACAGCGAGTAACGGAAAGGGAGTGTGACAAATGCGCGAATATTATAAAATATTTTAACATGTTTAGAAGTTACTTGAATTTAAAACCTTCTAAGTCATGTCAAGTATGATTGGATAAACTGCTCTTATGATTATGAAATGTTTACAAAAATGCTAGCCCACTAAGTACATTAGTACTTAGCCCAAAAATACTTTCAAATGTTTTTCAGGTTGATTGGTCGGTGCTGACGGAACGAGCTGAGGCTATGGTTCAACTCCGTATTTTGTCTTCCGTTGTTGCACTAGCTCTTTTGTCTTTAGTTTCTCTAACATAAGACCTTTATGTAAATTCTGAATTATGTTTCTTATCGAGCTTAGACTCTCAACTTCTATATATATTTTGTTGTTGAGCCGAGACTATTATTTCACAAGTATTTCATTCTAAATGTTGGTTATCAGAAGCATGACACTAAACTTGTGATCCAAAGGGGACTAGCCCGACTTGTTATTTTATTCGAGTTTTAACAAGGTTGTTCCTTGTTTATTTCTATGAATTAGTTGCACCTCGATTATAGTTAATTCCTTTCAGAATTGGGGTGTGACAGAGTGGTATCAAAAATGAAATCAGCTGACAACGCTGATCCCTCGTCTCCGAAAGGACGAATTGAGGATATCACAGAAACTCCTCGACCATCGTCACCACCCATCTTCACCACTGATGAGCCCACTCCATCAGAGGGCCTTAACATCAGCCAAGGACGTATGTTTGCTCCCTCGTCCACTGAAGAAGAAGTTCTCCATTCTACTCTATCCACTGATGCTGTCACCACAGCCAATGTTCCCTCAGCCACTGATGATGCCTCTACCTCCCAAGGACCAGCACAGGTACCTCCTGCTCCCCTTGAGCAACCAGAGCAAATCATCGATGCTCCTCTTTAGCAACTAGATGAAATTGACAATGCTCCCCTTGAGCAACCAGAAGAAATCGTCAATGCTCCACCTGAGCAACCAGAGGAAATCATCGAAATCTCTCGCCGACCCGGTGTCATCCGATATGACTCGGATGTTGATACTGATGGATTTCTAATTGAGTGGAAAAGGAGAGAACCCATCAGAACTCAGTTCAAAATTCCTGAAGGAATTGAAAATCTGATTGATGCCCTGGTAGATGTCATCTCCGATCAGCAATTTGCAATCGAGACACTCAAGCATGAAAGGGAATGACAGGACATCTATGGCGCAAATTCCTTTGGCACCTCAGAGATGTTGAAGCTCAAGCTCAAGTTGTTGAAACTTAGGTTGATTTGGAAATTATGACAATAACTTTCGAACTTATAAAAAATACTCCCTCCGTCCATGAAAGAACTTCCTAGGAGGGAGTGGCACGAGTTTTAAGAAAAAATATTGTTGAGTGTATTGAGAGTGGATAAAAGGTAGTTGAGTGTATTGGGAGTGGTGAAAATGTGTTATAATTAATATTGAGAGTTGTGAAAAGTGAAAAGTAAGAGGATTATAAATGGTGGGGTATAGTCCAAAAATAGGTAGGAAGTTCTTTTGTGGACGTCCCAAAAAGGAAAGATAGGAAGTTCTTTCGTGGACGGAGGGAGTATATGACACTAATTAATAAGTGTTGCACCCGTAAGACATTTCTCAGCCAATAATCGAATTTTTGGACTTTTCCGCATGGACCAAGCACATGACATCCTATCTAGAGCCGTAAAAATGACGTGCTTGTCACATAATCAACCCCTTTGTGCGGGTTGTCATGTGCTTGGTCCGTGCGAAAAAGTCCCAAAATTCGATAATTGACCCATAAAAGTCCTGCGGGTGGAACGCTTATTAATTAATGTCATATTTTTACAAGTCCGAAAGTTATTGTCCTAATTTCCAAATCAACCTAAGTTATTGTCCTAAAAAACTCTCCGACTCTTTAATATAGTGCAGTGGCAAAGATCTTTTTCTTAAATTTGCTTGACTTGGGATCAATCCTTCCTAGCAAAAAATGTCCAATTTTTTTTAATTTACATCCCAGTATATTCTCTTTCATTTTTAGCGATCTTTCAATTATAGAGCAAGATAAATTTTTAATTTTTTTTCTGAACTATGAATAAAGGGCCCAAATTTTAAAAATTCGCACAGGACCTACGTTATCCTAATCTCGCCCCTGGGTGAAAGTACTATTTTTCCTCTTAATTCATGACTAAGAATAGAGATGTCGATCCAGTCCGAAATTTGTGGTCTAGCCCGATTAGATCGACAATTCGAGAGAGTTAAGGTTGAAAAATTTCAACCTGATAAAATTTATAATCCAAATAATTTGAAGCCGAATAGCTCGACAACCCTATAGGGTTGGCCCGAAAATAGCCTCAATCCTATAGGGTTAACCTTGAAACAAGGTGTTCGCATGATTATGTGAATTTTTTCTTTTTATTTGATTTTCAACATCATTACCTTGCTTCTGAAAATTAGTATAATAAGATTTTTTTTTCCCCAAAAGTTTGTGAAATGTATTTGAATTCAATATTAGAAATCTATTTTAGAAAATTATATTCATCATTTCACTTCTCTATGTTTTTAATCCAATACTAAACATAAAATTTTTAGATGTAAATATTAGAAAATGATAACCATTTAAACAAAACGTGTGTATGTATCTTTATATCTCTATAGAGTTGCATATTAGTTATTATGTAAGTCGATGTTGAAATGTCGTTTATTTATATGTGTATGTATTTGTTACAAATATAATATTGTCAAGAGAAGTATATTAGTTACTTTTTTATTTTTTGAGCCCAACTAGCCCAATAAGCTAGCTCAAAACCCGAACGTTTAGGGTTAGAGTTGACAATTTCTAATACAAAAAAAATTCAACCCCATTAGCTCGTACCCAAATAATCCGACAAAATGATAAGTTGGCCCAAAATTCAATGGGTTCGCCCGATTGACATCCCTAGCTAAGAAGTTATGTGGTTATTAATTCACAATTGAGAACCTTCATTGGTGTGAATTAGAGGAAAAATTTGGTCAATTTACAACTTAAAATTTTATAAATGTAAGTAAAATATGGTCAATTCACAATTAAAGAGCATCATGAAATGTTATAATAAGAAAGGTAAAATTGTATAGTGAGTATGTTATTTCATTTTTTTAGTGTCTATTATTAAGTTTATAATGAGGGCTCGTGTGTGTTGGGAACTATGTTGCATAGGTGCGAGGGGGCGGGTGCGGGAGGATACGATTCGAGTGCGGGGATAAGAATTTTTCAAAAATTGTAGGGTGCGATTCGTGAAGGATACGTCCGTGTTATATATAAACCCTATATATATATATATATATATATATATATATATATATATATATATATAGGGAGTGGTTCAATTGAGAAGCTCAAATGTGTTGAGAAGTGAGAAGGAATTTACAATTTAGTACATTTTAATGAACTTTACTGTAAATTCTTATGAACTCGCGGTTGATCTGGGGTTCAATTCTTGGCTCTAGCATCTTTTTTAACAAATTAAATAGATTTGTGGGTTCGTCAGTTATATTGAAAAGTTCAAAGAATTTATTGAAAAGTTCATTAATCCCTTTAGCATAAAGAATAGAGAATTGATCTAGTCCATTCATTTCATAAGATCCTACGGTCAAATTAGCATATTTTTAATTTTATTTTAATTCTGAATATTCATTAATTTAATGATTATAAATTCGAAAAGGGTAAATATGTATATTTGTTCATCAATTATCTTCCATATCCCTAATTTTTCTCCACATTCCATACCATTTTCGTTCACACTTTCTCTGCCCATCTCTCTCTCTATTTTTCCACCAGCATGTCTTTCTTTCTCGTAGATTCCGGTGCGGCGAGGTGCTCCCGCCTCCCTTTGCCACCACAAGCGAAGCCACAGCCACCGCCCCGCGACCTCCCCGGTCCTCGATTGAACAGCATTGGTGGAGCCACTGTCGTGCCCTAGCCACCCCTCTGTCGCTCTCTTTCTCGTCACTTTTGGCGCGGCGAGGCGCTTCCGCCTCCCTCTGCCGCCACAGGCGAAGCCACGGCCACCGACCCCGCCACCTCCTCTGTCCTTTGAAAAGATCTTCACCGCCGGTGCCATTGGAGATTTTCTCTTCACCGCCGCCGCTGCCTTCCTTTAGATATTTGTTAAATTTTTCAATAGAAATTTGGCACCGATTTATTTGTCGAATGGGGTTAGATTTGTTGGGAGGGGGTTCCAGTTTTTGAGATAATCGGTTGAGGTTTAGACATATATTTCTCGATCTGAACAGGAAAGGTGTTGGTTTCTGATTTTCCTGCCTGGAGTTGTCGCATGACTGGCTGTTGCTCGGAGCCATCGAAGTGAATGATCGTCTGATCTTATATATATTAGCAAAAGGGGCATGGGTTAGAGCCGCCGGGTGAGTGGATATTATGCCTGAAGGAATACGGATACATGGTTGTTATTGTTGTTTCTTATTGCTTTCTCAATATCTAAATGTCTATCCAAGTAGGCAATGCCCAAATGAAATAATTAACTTTCTTGTCAGAAATATTCTTGTTTTTGGCTTATGATTTGGGATTTTGAGTTAGGATTTTGAGTTGTAATTCGACACATGTATAAGGTTTTCTATCCTACCATATACGCCATTGATATTGAGAACAAAGATGTCAAGCTCTTCAACTGTATTTCAACTTTGTTCAGTATAATATTGTCCTTATTCGCATGAAAATGATTTTTATTGGGTCCGTATTGAACAATATTCGAATACGATATATTCATGAATAATCCTACTTTATTCAATAAAAAATTTTCTTTATTCACAATTTATGAGTAGTTATTCAGCAAATTAATATCCTTATTCGCAAAAATATAATTCTTATTTGGTACATTTTTTCAATATTCGAGTACAATATAATTATTGTTTATCGTAAAGATAAGTTATTCAGCTAATTAATATTCTTATTCGCAAAAATATAATTCTTATTTAGGTACATTTTGAACACTATTCAAACACAATATAATTATTGTTAATCGCATCAATAAAGTTATTCGGCAAATTAATATCCTTATTCGCAAAAATATAATTCTTATTTAGGTACATTTTGAACACTAATTCAAATACAATATATATAATTATTGTTACTCGCATAAAGAAAGTTATTCGGCAAATTAATATCCTTATTCGCAAAAATATAATTCTTATTTAGGTACATTTTGAACAATATTTAAATACAATACAATTAGAACAATATTTAAATACAATACAATTAAAACAATCGCACAAAAAAGAAAATTAATATGTACAGGTTTTGAAATATTTCTTGATACACAAACATACTAATGAAAAGTTAAAATGATACAAACGTACTAATGAAAAAAATAAAATCTTACATGAATTACTAATTTTATTTAAATGATTAAGACTTAAATTCTGCATAATTAATGAATGGATTAACAAAAATATAAATTAGGTGAAAATTATATTATTTATTCAGATAATATTAATTTGTGATTACACATTAAAGTTATTTGAACAATAAAAAATTTGGTTGAATAAAAAACATTGATTTATTGACCGAATGCATTTTCGATTTTGATGTGTGTTAGAGAGAGAGAAAGAGGAATGGCAGATCTTGAGATATTAGATTCCATAAATAAGTTAATCAAATCTACCTTAAAATTAGGAATAATAGTTAACGAAAAAAGTATATTACAAATATAACCTTCTTACTAAACATGCCAGCAATATTGGCAGGAAATACTAAGCCGTAGGATCAATCAAAATTAATGCTCAAGATTGTTTCTTCATTCTCCCTACATTTGCATTTCTTTTTTGATCCATTCCCTATATATATATATATAAAGAACTAAATCACAACATAGTTCAAAGTTCAGAGATCCAATTAAATCAAACAAAAGTTCTTATGTTATCCCATTAGTCAAAAGCGAGTTTAACCTCCCAAAATGAAAGAGTAACATTAGAATCTCCTATGCATTGTTACATCAAGGCTGACAAACAAAATGAAAGAGTAAAATTAGAATCTCCTATACATGTTAAAAACATCATTCGTCAAGCCCTACAACTCATCTTTCACGTCCTCATCCTCCTCGTCCACTGCTACATCAAGGCTGACAACAAACACAAAATAAAAGGAATTACCTAACAACAAAATGCAAAAACTAACTGAAAACAAAATACAACAAAATTATATAGACACTAACTCACCTATTAACATTCCACTTCTAAGAATTACTTGGTCCTTCTCCTTCTCCATCATCACAAAATAATATAGACTCCAACTCAGGTTCATCAAGAGTTAGATTAGCAATTCCAGGAATTCCAATATCATCCATGGCATCAAATGCATCCCCTGCCACATCCCACATCTGAGATTCACCTTTCATATATTGTGGAGCTCTTCTAGATAGCAAACGGAGATTGCTATGTACATAGACCAAATCCTCAGCACGTTCTACAGTAATCTGATTTCTTTTTGTAGAGTGGATGAATAAATAAGTACTCCAATTCCTTTCACAGCATGATGAGGAAGAAACTTGACCAAGTAATCTCACGGCAAGAGATCGAAGATGTGGGGCTCCTATACCATAAGCTACCCACCATTTCAGTGGATCCAACTTCAATCTATCTCGTATAGAATCTTCATCACCAAACTCTTCAAAGCATCCAAAAAAATTAGCGAACTCTAGTGTTACTGTTGTTCGTGTTTCTGCATCAGGAAAAAGACATTTGATACAATTTTTTATCATTTTAACAATATCTGCATCGTGATTTGGTGCTTGAAGATACAGATGCTCTTTTATCCAATCCTCTGTAATGCACCTGTAAACAATTAGAATATTAGTTGTGTTCAAAATATAAAATATCAAATATATAATAGAATTACCTTGGATTCAAGGAATGGGCCAAGCAATGTAATTGAGTGTTGCTTTTACTCCACATGTCCTCTAACATGTTGCATACAACATTCCAAAAGCTAGATTCCTCTAAGTCACTCTTCATCTCATGCTCAAAGATAACTTGTTTCACTTTAACTATCATGGTATCCCACATCCCATAAACCAAGTGCAGACAAGGTTTATCCGTATCACAAATTCTCAACATCGAATAAATCGGCTCAGTAAAACGAAGAATATAATCTACTGAATCCCACCAGCCATCATCTAACAATTTTTCTTTCACAATTCTATCTTTTTCAATGTTATCCTCATGATACATAGACCATTGTTCACTTATCACCATCGATTGCAATTGACATTTCACATCTCTAAACCTTCTCAACATAATAATCATCGAGGCAAATCAAGTTTTAGAAACCACAAGCAATTTAAGTTTAGAAAACTCAGTGAACATGACAAGTCTCATGGAATAATTCATTATGAAGTTCCTAATCATAACAACACTAGCAGCAATCTCACTTATCCAACGACATTCCGCATATGTGATTTCATTTGACTCGGTATTTTTTGCAGCACAAATATTCTTTAAAGCAAGATTAAGTGTATGCACAACACAAGGAGTCTAAAATACATTAGGATATGCTTGTTCAACTAACATTCCAGCAACTTTACAAACGGGGGCATTATCTGTTATAACTTGGACAACATTAGGTACACCAACCTCTGTTATGACATCCTTGATCAAAGTAGCGATAAAAAATTTATCTTTATACTCACCTTGACAGTTTACCGAGTGAATAAACATTGGTCCACCTTCATTTATGGCCATAAAATTGATTAGAGGCCTTCTTTGAGGGTCTGTCCAACCATCACATACTATGGTTACTCCCTTCGACTTCCATGTGCTTTTAGTAGCTTCAAGCAAAGTTTGAAGATGTGACCTCTCCTTTTTCAATAATTTGGTTCTTAGTGCATTGTAACCCAGAGGGTTATAACCTGCAACATTACTATTGGCAGCCAAACTGTAAGACTTAATAAAGTGTGGATTTTTAGCGAGGTTAAAAGGAAGCCCAGCTGAGTAGAACATCCTTGCAATCTCACCATCTAATATCTCACGAGCTTGTGCATTGAAAGCTTTTCCTAGAGAACTATCAACAATTTTCCTCTTTTTCAAAGGATCATAACCTTCTAACTTAAATGAGGAGGGCTCTACTTCAGTCATTGTTATAGAAAAAGACCTCACACTATCACAAACTGAGCGAGACAAAGGTATATCTTTAGTTTTAACTGCATCTCTTTTGCTAGAAGCTTGTTCTTCCATTTTTGACATCTCAAGTATCCATCTTTCAATTCAAAATAATAGCCCATAGATTCTAGCATACTTAGTGATATCAAATATTTTTTCAGCTGAGGTGTGTATCTAACATTAAATAGGATCTTCATAGAATTATCATTCGTTCTTAACATGATTCTGATACCTTTAAGTTTACATACCTAGTTATTTTCAAGTAATACGTTCCACTTTCTTGAAGATCAATATCCAAAAACCATTCATTATAAGGATACATCTGGAGTCCATAATCTATGTGTTCTCAATGTGATTACTCATCATATTCAGCATCTGACTATCCTTACATTCCTCTAGACAATTTGCAAAGTTGTTTCTTGTCTTTTTGCGTCTGCTTTTTTCTCCAAGTAAAACAATCTTTTTTCAATTGTACGTTCGAGCATCTAATAATAATGGCATGTTCTTATATCTTTATGATCTGATCCATTTTTCTTTTGATTGACCTGATTTCTTGGCTATATACGAATCTCTTTTTCTTGTTCTTGTTTCCCTAGTAACTCATCACATTCAAGCCCTTCATACAAACACTCATCCCCTTATTTAATTTAAGCAATTCATTTGCCTTGAGTGCTAATTGCACTTTTCTAGAGAAATCAATGCCTCTTTACCAAATAACATAGCATCTTTAAGATGCTAAAAAAGATTTGGGTAGACCATTTTATATGATAATCACCTTTTCTTATCAGTGATCGTGACACCGATGTTTTCCAAGTTATCAAGGGACTTGTTGAAACCTTCAAGTTAATCTTCTATGTTTTTTTTTTTCTTTAGCTAATCTGTAGGCATGGAGTTTGTGTTTCATGGACAATCGATTGGCTGGAGACTTCATCATATATGGAGACTTTTAAATTTCTCCTAGACTGTGTCAACCGCTGACGCAGTCTGTTCTTCCGCCGCTTTTCGTAGCACTTTGTCTCTAAGACAAAGAATGATCACATTGTGAGTCTTTTTTTCATTATCTCGGTCATCTTTTATTTATCTTCTCATTGCTTTAACGATTTCTAGATTTTAGAGCATCAACTAATCCTTGTTGCATTAAGATTGCCTCCATCTTGATTCTCTATAGACCAAAATCATTATTTTCGGAGAATTTCTCAATTTCAAACTCCATTTCCATCATCTTGGTAGATTAAAATAATACTCCCTCCGTCCATTACGATCATTACTTTTAGGCACGGAGATTAAGAAATGTGTAATTAGTAGGTAAAGTAGGTAGATGGAAATTATTTAAAGGGTTAATAGTACGTACGGTTTTCGATGCATGTTGTCTATCTTGTGTTGTCTATGGCCTTAATTCTTGTAGTGTTTCTGTCCCGAACTTTTAGTGTTTTACACAAAATGTCCCGAAAATTTTTATTCTCTCTTAGAAAAACCCTGAACTTTAAGTTTTTTCTATAAAATGTCCCGCTATACAAAATTTGATGACAAAAGGATGAATTATCTCGCCAAAAGAAATATTTTGAAGACCGTCATTTTAGGAAAATCATATTAGGAACCACCATATATTGTTGAAAAACGTTGAAAGTACGATAAATTTTTTTGTCATCTTTCCGTCATCGAATTTTGTATAGCGGGAGATTTTATGGAAAAAATTAAAAGTTCGGGGTTTTTTAGAAGAAAATGAAATTTCGGGACATTTTATGAAAAACGCTGAAAGTTCGGGGCATAAACACTATTAACTCTTATTTAAATATTAGGTATAGAGAGAGAATATGTTGCCAAAAAAAGAATATGAGACATTTGTAATGGGACGGGTTAAACTAGAACATGCTTTTAAATATTAGTCAAGAGGACTTGAGATTAATGCTAGGGCTTACAATCTTATAATCTATTAGGAGTTGCTTGTCAAGTACGATATGAGGATAATAGTCTTGCTTGTAATCTAGAATTTATTCCCTACAGAAGTAGGTTTAAACTTCATCTTTGATTTTGTTAGGGAGAATTGATTCCGATAATTATTAATTGACTGAATTTGTTTGATTTCATTGTTGAATTTTTATCTTTTTTTCGGTTGATTTTATTTAATTTGCATACTTTTATCCTTTTAAAGATTACAGTTAGGTGTAGTAGTGAATCGTAGGATTTTCAGTCGATATTGCTTATTATTATATACAATCCCACCTATGCATTTGCAGTGATCAAATTAACCAGCGAAAAAGAGACAAGGAACAAGTTGTGGCCAATCATTTGTATCTCCATTCCGCCTCTAACTCTCATAATAGTTGGTAGATTAGTGCACAACGCCTCCCGATTAATCGACTTCTTCTTATTCTGATTATTCGTCTTTTTCTAGTCGACCCAATATTCGTGTTATCGATCAGATTATTTCTCTTCAATTCCAGCACTATTGCTTATTTGACCTTTTCGTTCCAAGTCATGTTCATTATAAGATTCATCTTTTTAGGAAGCATCGCATCTCGTTTTTAGCTGGTGCGTTAGCGCAAATAAATATTCGAGAAAGATAAAACATTTATTAATCATATTTAACATGAAGTAGCCCCAGTCCAGAGCAGAGCGCACACGGTCATAGCCCACAGTGATGCTAATACAATTACATTAAAATCAACAACAGCTTTCGCCACTATATATACTTCATCCCCAACGCCTTCATGGCAAGGTATAAGCTGCATGACACAAAAACTGTTAAGAGAGTGAACTAATAACATTTATTATTGTAAATTCTTTTTATCTTTATGAGTAGTATTTTCTAATTTTATAATATGAATATAGTAACCGGACAGTCATGTGTATGTATCTAGATTAAACAAGAAGTCAAAAAAGAGAGAGAGATCATGTAAGAAAGTGAGAAGAGATGAAACCTCCACACTTGTAGCCTACGGGCCTGTCGGCAAGGTTACAACGTTTGGGAATGCCGATGGCGATTTTGGGATCAATCCCAGCCATCTTGGCCATATTAGACAGCATGACGGCGCACAGGCATTTTGGGTTCTGTCCCAATTTCTTCACCTGAGCGCAGCAGCTGCTCGACACGGCGGCGTTGGCGTCCTGCGCCGCCGATGCGCATGGAATCAGCTTCATGGCTTCGCTGTCGGGGCTTGAATTCGGACACTCCCCGGCGCCATTCGTGGATATGGCCAGCAAAAGGAGGAGCCCCACCAAGCACAATGCCTTACTTGATGTTTCCATATATAATGATATTAATGCATCTGCGCAAGCCAATGCGATGCTATTTATAGAGATTTATTTACCGATTTTACGAGAGCGATTAGAATTTTTCCAATTTCATCATTTTAGTGGGATATAAATTGAATAAAATTATTCAAACGATAAAAAATTATTAAGATATTTAGATGCACGATTGAGTATTGTTATCCTTCATACTAATTAATATTGTTTCAGTCACACCCTTTCAATGAGATATGAACCAAATTAACAAAATTAGTTCACATGATATAAATTATCAAAGGTCTTGGAATATCTCGAATTAAGTTTCAATTCTTCTAATTAAACAAGAGACTAGTGTATTACCCGTCGAAATTCGACGGGTACATATTTTCTTGTAATTTATATATTTTATGTTATTCTTATGATAATTATATAAAATAATTTTTTATGTAAATTATTTATATAATTAATTAAATTAAATTAGTAATACATTTTAAATTATATTAATGTCAACAACTTTTAGCAATTAAATTATTAATTTTGTTGAGATCATAAAAATACCCATTAGTTTTCATATGAAATTTTATAAAAAGTTGACGCGTAAGAAAAAAAAGAGTAGAAATACATATAAATTTGACATAGGTATCATATAATTCCGAACTTCTAAAAGATAACTAATTATGAAAATAATCTCGCCTGATATTTAAAAGACCATAACTGATTTATCGAACATCGTATCATTTGGAGTTTTAAGACCAACCAAGTTGTGGGCATCAGCTCGTCGCAAACTTGACATATCACCTCTAACTTCTGAGCATCATTTTGTCTGAAACTTGAAAGAGAATCATCTCGTCTAAAACTTGAAAGAGCATCATCTCGTCTGGAGTTTTGAGCATCATCTCATCTAGAGTTTCAGAGAGCATCATCAAATATGAAATTATATTCAACCATGACTCCAATTGTCAACTATCTAACAAACATAACTCTAACAATTTAGATATTTTATTTATATATGTAATTTTATTAGTTCAAACTCTAGAGAGAAAGGAAAGAGAATAGTTCTTAAAGCAGTAAAAGAGAGACCGTGTGCTTTATTTCATCATCGTAGGTATTTATAGGCATTACAGTCGGGGTAAAGTAGTAAATTCGTCTGGTCATCTATTCCGCATGCTCGCCATTAAACTAATTAAGGCTATTATTAGATTATAACTTGTCAGGTCATTGTCCCCTAATTACAGAGCTGGATTCTGTCCTCATCATCTCGCTCTGTCTAGTAGCTCTGGATTTCCTTCCTTGGGGCAGACTTCTACTCTTTGGCTCCACTCTGCTAAGTAGCTACGCCTTCTGGCGAATTATCTCTAACGTGTGGCTCCGCGCTCTGGCTCCAATAGCTTAGCTCTGACTCTGGATCTGGCGATTTGGCTCTGGCTCTGACTCTGACTCTAATGACTTAGCTCTGACTCTGGATCTGGCGATTTGGCTCTGGCTCTGACTCTGACTCTAATGACTTAGCTCTGACTCTGAATCTGGCGATTTGGCTCTGGCTCTGACTCTGACTCTAATGACTTAGCTCTGACTCTGGATCTGGCGATTTGGCTCTGGCTCTGACTCTGACTCTAATGACTTAGCTCTGACTTTGGATCTGGCTCTGACTTTAATGACTTAGCTCTGGAATCTCTGCACTGGCAGCTCTGCTCTGGCATCTCTGCTCTGGCAACTTGGCTCTGGCCCTCTGCTCTGGTTAGCTCTGGCTCTGTCAGCTCTGCTCTAGCAACTCTGCTCTGGTTAGCACTGTCTCTGGCATCTCTGCTCTGGCTAGCTCTGCTCTGGCATCTCTGCTCTGGCAACATGGCTCTAACCCTCTGCTCTGGAAGCTCTGCTCTGGTTAGCTCTGGCTCTGGCAACTCTGCTCTGGAAGCTCTACTATGGCAACTCTGCTCTGGAAGCTCTACTCTGGAAGCTTTACTCTGGCAACTCAAAATGGTATTATATGGACCCAATCAACTGTAATTTACATATTCTGTCGAAAGGCTTATAACGTATCTTTCACAAGTCAGAAACAAATTTTATTCAAATACGAAGCACTAAAATTACACAGCAAAAGGTTTGCTTTGCTCCCTAAACACAACAAAAGATGAACAAAAGTACCTTGTGTTGGCTGAAAAAACACGATGAAGCGTAAATCATTATTAACTAAGGTTATTATAGGAAAAAGAAATCTTAGGGCTCTTGTATTAATTGCTTCGAATGGAGAATTCTCATGGGTTTAAGAAGTGGAAACAGAATCGAACTAATTAAGGAATGGAAGAGGGAGTCAGAGATGAGGGGGAGCAACGCTGCCCTTAGGACGGCGACGACGCCGGAATTTAGAGGGGGAGAGAGGCGGGCAGTTTAAGGGGGGAATTAGGGCTCGATTTGAGTGTGCAATCGACTTTAGAGAGAGAAAAGGATTGAGAGAAGAGAGAGACACTGAAGGGGGAGACGACGCCGACCGGATTCAGGGACGACGGCGATGGGGTGAGGAAGAGGGAGGCGTGACTTTTGTTTTAAAAGTGAGAATGAGAATATATAGATTGGATTCTCAAATGCCACGTTGGAGATTGAGATTGAAAAGTAAGAATTTGAGGTCTGCCACGTAGGCTAAGGTCTAATCGTATTATAGAATAGATTATTATTATTATTATTATTATTATTATTATTATTATTATTATTATTATTATTATTATTATTATTATTATTATTATTATTATAGTAAAGGAGGAGCCCCACCAAGCACAATGCCTTACTTGATGTTTCCATATATAATGATATTAATGCATCTGCGCAAGCCAATGCGATGCTATTTATAGAGATTTATTTACCGATTTTACGAGAGCGATTAGAATTTTTCCAATTTCATCATTTTAGTGGGATATAAATTGAATAAAATTATTCAAACGATAAAAAATTATTAAGATATTTAGATGCATGATTGAGTATTGTTATCCTTCATACTAATTAATATTGTTTCAGTCACACCCTTTCAATGAGATATGAACCAAATTAACAAAATTAGTTCACATGATATAAATTATCAAAGGTCTTGGAATATCTCGAATTAAGTTTCAATTCTTCTAATTAAACAAGAGATTAGTTTAGGAGGCGTTTACTTTGCTTTATTAATTATATGTGTGATTGAGTATTTTTATCCTCATAAGTAGAATTTTTCCAATCTCACATTTTCCATGGAATATAAATCAAGCAAAATTAGCCTAAATGATATAAATAACTAAGGGTCTTGGAATATCTCAATGTTTCAATCAATCAATGTAAATAAGAGATTAGTTTTATTATTTTTATCTATCAAAGAATGTAAATGTCACCTTATAGTATTATATTTATTTATTCAAATTAATCTTAAAAATAAATACCCGTTATTTTTTCCAGTGGATTGAACACTGATTACACTCCAATTCATTAGTGGATGTGTAATTTTTCCAGTGGATTGAACACTGATTACACTCCAATTCATTAGTGGATGTGTAATCAAATGGAGAAGATATATGTTCATATATATGTTTTAATTCCCTCAATAAGTGTAGTGGATACATACCTTTTTTCTTTTCTTTTTTCTGAAGCGATAGTGGACTTAAACAACCTATTCTGTTTTTCTTTAATATAGCTAGTGATATAGTGCTCCATAGTGATTTTGTGGTGTTACATGTTGGATTCGATATTTAATGTACTACATTGTCTCCAATGGATGCACGTATAGTATATCTCATGATTCATATTTTTATATAGTGGGTAACCCGTTGAAATTCGACGGGTATTATTTAACGTAATAATTTTAGTGTTCTAATATACAATTTAATTTTTAAACCATATATATGAGATATAATAATATTAACACATTAAATTAGAGTAAGAGCCTCCACAGCAGCAGTCTTGCACCCGGCTCGAGCCGCGATGTTCGTGCCCCTCCACCCTTGTCCCCCATCGCATTTGTTATTCAAAAAATTATAAATAGAAAAATCTTAATACTCCCTCCGTCCGCGATATCGTTTCCACTTCTATTTATAAATAAAAGTAGGGTCCACAAACTTTCACTCACAACAATAGTGAAACCCAAACTTCATTCACTACAATATCCACTATTATTTACTACTATCCACCACTTTTTTTAAAACCCGTGCCGTCCACAATGTGA
The DNA here is from genome assembly GCF_028751815.1 of Salvia miltiorrhiza. Classification (NCBI taxonomy): domain Eukaryota; kingdom Viridiplantae; phylum Streptophyta; class Magnoliopsida; order Lamiales; family Lamiaceae; genus Salvia; species Salvia miltiorrhiza. The sequence goes on from NC_080390.1 coordinate 25,180,623, forward strand.
AAACGATATTGCGGATGGAGAAAGTATTTTTAAACTGAACAATACCTTAACTGATGTATTAGTTCCCGTCGAAATTCAACGGACAATTACTTTAGTGGTATTTATAATTATAATAAATGATTGCCCCTTCTTCGATTTGGATGAGTCTCCGCAGCGAAATTCCTCAGTTAATCAATGATACTTATTGTAGTGTGGGCAGTGGCCAATTGGCTAACTTCTGGACAGATGATTGACTGGGTTTTCAGCTGATTGCTGATAAATGTGGCGTGCCTCACTTCATGCGGGATTTTCTTACTCAGTCGATTGTTGAGTACTTTTATGATGGTATCCGGCATTTTACTCAGAGTTTTGTGGATACATTTCCCGAGATTGTCTGTAAGATCCTTCTTGCTCCAGTTGGTGATGATTCTGATATTAGATATTGGAAGCCGTCTCTTCATGGGAATGTTACTTCGGCCTTGGTTTTTTCTCATCACTGTCACAGATTTCCTAAAGTCAAATGGGGGACATGGCTTTGGGAGAAGCATATACCGGTACGTCGATCTCTGGTTAGTTGGCGGATCCTTCATGGCAGAATGCCAACCTTTGACAGGCTTATTCAACATGGTTTGATTATGCCCAATCACTGCGTTTTTTGTATGGCTGAGGGGGCGTCCATGGATCATATCTTTTGGGAGTGCTCGAAGGTGCGCCCGCTATGGCACTCGTTTTTGGATTGGTTTCAACAGTCTCATATGTTGGATGCTTCGGACCTTCACAGCTTCTTTGTTCACGCTTGGAATCAGAAGATGAGTTCTCAGATTGCTTACTTCTGGAAAGCGGGAATCATTACTTTGATTTGGAGTTTGTGGTGTCAACGGAACAGATGCATTTTTGAGGATGAGAGCTTTGCCCCTATGCGTATCCTGCATGTGGTCAAAGTAGCTTTTTTGGATATGGAGAATAATTTCAATAAATTAGGTTCGATGCATAATTCTTGTGATGATCTTTTGGTGGTTAAAAAGATTGGTGTCAAACCGCGGGCGTCTCCTCCTCCGGAGTTTATCAATGTTTATTGGTGGCCTCCCGTCAATAATTGGATTAAGGTTAATACCGACGGCTCGGCTCTTGGTGCTCCTGGCAAGATCGGTGCCGGAGGTGTCTTTAGAGATAAGTTCAGTTGGGTTAGGGGTTGCTTTCATGTGAAAGGAGGCATCGGTTTTGCTTTTGAAGCTGAACTTCTTGCCGTGATTACGGCAATTCAGATTGCTCATGCAAGACACTGGCGTCATCTTTGGATTGAGTCTGATTCAACTTATATTGTGCATCTCCTACATGAGAGATCAACCTTGATTCCGTGGCAGTTTGCTGCTGTTTGGAAAAGGATTCTTTTGCTCCTCGAGGATTTCCAAATTTAAATTTCTCATATCTATCGTGAGGGGAATAAAGTGGCTGATATTTTAGCCGTAGATGAGCGACATGAGGGCTGGTGGCCTCATGAGATTGATGTGATTCATGATGTTGTTAGATTGGATATTTCATGTCATAGTCATATTCGGATGGCAGGTTAGCTGGTCGCTTTTGCTTTGGTTGCGGTCGTGGGCGTTTTGGAGGGGTTGCGTGTCTTCTTTGGTGTTGGTTTTGGGGCGTCAGTGGCGCCTTTTTTCAGTCGCTGGGTGCGCTTGGCACTGGGGCGTCGCTGGTCGGGTCTCTTTGGATCTCCGCATTCGGCACTTTCGTGCGGACTGCGTCGAGTTGTTGTGGGGGCAGCTGCTTTTGTCGTTGATGAGCTGCCCTGAGGCTTTGTTTTCTTGGAGCTGTGCGATTCCGTATTTCTGCTTGGCTTTTGTTTTTGCTTTTCTTTCGCGGTTTTTTGTTTTGTTTTTTCTTCGTTCTTACGGTGTTGGGGGGCCGAGCTGCTTAGGGGTGATGGTTTGGCCGGAACTTCTGAAGTTGGCTCTCTCCGCTCCCTCACCGTTTTTTTGCTTTTTTAGACGAGTACTCTTTTTCCCTTTTAAGGATTTTCCCTCGCGGGTTTGCTTTAAAAGGGTTTTAACGAGGCTCGGCCCTTAGTTTGCTTCTCCTGTGCTTTCAAGGGTTTCTAGGTCCTTTTTTCTTTTCTTTCTTAATAAAATTTCATTTTAATATAATTATAAAAAAAAATTTCACACCTCCGTTGCCGACGTTCTCGGTGGCTTCGACCAGGTAGAGCCTCCGGTGCAGCAGTTCCTCCGTGAGCAGCAGCAGGCGTTCCGTGAGCAGCAGCCGCCGTGACCAGCAAAGGAGTTGCAGCAGCCGGCGTTCCGTGAGCAGATCTACGTTGAGCAGCAGCAGCAGTCGGCGTCGTCTCCACCTACGGCCCGTTGCAGCAGAGCAGAAGAGAGGAGAGATCTGCACCGGTCGTTGACCGCGCCGGAGGAGGAGCGACAGCCGCTGAGACGCGCTGCCGCCTGCCCAGATCTCGGAGCTCGCTGCGCGACTGTCTCTCGCCGATCTCAGCTGCGCGACTGCACCGCGGCTCCCAGCTCGTCTGCGTGGCGCTGCCTCTCCCCACCGTACCGGCGACCGGCGTCATCGGCAGTCCCTCTGTGTCTGCGCGGCACCGGCTATCCACAAGCCCGGCGACCGGCGTCCCCTTGGCAGCAGTCAACCAACAGGCGGTGGCTGCGTTTCTGGTGGCCAAACTCTGGTGGCCGGATCCGACAGCGTGGTGGACCGATCTGGTGGCTAGTGTCTCCTTGGCGTCTACAACCTCCACAAACAAGGTCCCAAAAACAGCACACCAGCTGTTTGACAAAAAGCACCAAAGACTGATTTTGCTATGCGTTGCTCCCTTGTTTAGCTGCTGTCTGTTTGCTTTTCTGGCTCTTGCTGCAGGAGTTTTTGGGTACCACATGACTTCTCCGGGAGGTCTGAATCTCCCAATAGTTTCGAACAATTTTGCCTGCAATAATTCCCCGATGAGACTGGTGCGGGCTTGGCTGGCGGTAACGGAGCAGATTCTGCTTTTGTGGAGGAACGAGAAGTTGCTATACCCAACGCCACAGCTATCTCAAACCCTAATGATTCGGATGTGGGGGCTGATAACATGCCCAAATCCAAATCGTATGCTGATATCACGATGAACAGGCCACCGAGACGTCCCGACCTAGCTGCTCATCGGTTTCACTCATTACGTCCCACCAAAGAGGGAGAGCAGTTCTCCTTAAAAGTTCCACAGCACCTATATGCGCAAGAAGTGAGTAAGGAATTCTCTCATGCTATTATTGGTCGTCTTTTCCTTCGTAAAGGAGACAAACCTCAACCTGCATTGCTTCTCAAGGCAGAACTTCACAAAATTTGGAAATTAGAATCTGAGTGGCAACTTATTCCTCTTGGGAAAGGGTATTATACGCTGGTTTTCCGGACTCCTGAAGACAAAACTCGTGCTAAAGCCAAGCCGGTCTGGGAATTATCTTGTGGTCATGTACGTCTGCGAGAATGGTCCAAACACTTTGATCCATTTAAAGAGAATTCTTCCATGGCGAATGTATGGGTGAGGATACATTATTTGCCAATTGAGTATTGGCATCCTGAGATTCTAGCCGGGATTGGGCGGTACATTGGTCATCCTATTAAAATTGACGGAGCCTCGGCCCGTCGTGATTTTGGGCAGTTCGCGCGCCTTCTTATTGAGTTAGATATGTCCAAATCCTTTCCTACTACTCTCTTAATTGATAACGATTCTTTTTCGTTCTATGTTGAATTCACGTATGAGAATTTACCTTTCTATTGCTCAAAATGTAAACTTACAGGACATCCCACCGAAAAGTGTCGGAAAATCTCCGTTAAGAAGACGGTTGTGGAAGAGGATGTTCAAGATAGAAGTCAAATGCCTTTGGTTAAAAATGGGAAACAGTGGCAACCTATCTCTGGTAATGCTAGAGACGAGAGAGAACATGAGCAGGAGACAGCCAAGGGAGATAGGCCGGTTGAGGTGGGTTCGAGAAGCGACATACAGGTTTCCCCAGCTCGTTCGGACCCGGGATGTTACTCACTTCAGAAAAATGATCACCATAAACAGTTAAGCTTGCCGGTTTCGGCGTCGAACAACAGTTTTGCCCTGTTGGATAACGAAGGCACTGAATTGCTTGAAGAACCGGAGCAGCAGCGGCGGGTACCTCTTTCTAGGGGTAAATCTTTGGATGATTCCAATTCTGCTGAACACTACGGCCCTGATAGGTTGGCCGAGTGTCTAAAACCTTGTAAAAACTCGGTGTTTGATCAGCCAGTCAACATTTCTGCGATCAATGATGGACATATCTCGGAGGAGGTTTCGGATGAGGATGAAGAAGTGAACTATGACAGCAGTGGGAAGTACGTTTCCACAACGGATGATATTGCTGTTAATAATGCCTTGAAAGCTCAAAGACTTGAGCAGATTTTGGCAATAGCTAAAGCGCCCATGCCAGAAACAGTTGCTCCTGCTAAGCGACGAGGAAGACCATCCAAACAGGACCAAGCTGCTAGGGCAGCGGAGAACAAAGCAAACAGGCCAGCGGACACAAGCATTAAAAGTAGACTTCGTAACACGGGGGATACGTCGCGTACTTTTGTGATTGATACAAGTAATAGAGACAGCGCTCTAGCCATGGAGAGCGTCGCCAAAGAGAGCTGGGCGGAAGAGGTTGAAAGAAGCGGAGCTGCCTCCGCTAACATAAATTAATTCTGATGAATATTATTGCATGGAATGTCCGTGGTTTAACGGATGAATCCAAACGTCTGCTGAAGGAGCATTGTAATTCTTTTAGCCCGGTGGTGTTGGGCATTCTTGAACCGAAACGGGCGTTTCGGAAAGTTAGACAGAGTTACTGGCATTCGTTGAATCTTGTCCCGGTGCATCAAAACTGCCGGTCTCCTCGCTGTTCGAATATTTGGGTTTTTGTTCACTCTTCTGTTGTTACTAATGTTTTGTTCTCTTCTGATCAGGTGGTTGTGGTGGACTGCCTGTGACATAGTTATGATTTTCGTATTGCTTTTGTTCATGGTTCGAATGACCAAAATGACCGCCGTGATCTCTGGCATGATCTTCTTCGTTTCGTTTCTGGAAAAATGGTTTTCATGGGCGATTTTAATGCGGTAAAAGGTGCTCATGAGCGTCTGAGTTTAGCTTCGCCACATAGAGGTTCTTGTGAGGAGTTTTGTGATTTTATTGATAACTCTGGCTTTATTGAATCCCCTACGGAGGGGCTTCGATTCACTTGGTCGGGACGTAGATTTTTACCACACCATGTGGAATCTGTTTTAGATCGTGCTTTGTTTTCGCAGGGTTTTGCTGATCTCTGGTCGTCGTTGGTTACTGTTGTACTGCCTCGCCTCACTTCGGATCACTCTCCGTTGGTGTTGCAATGCAAATTGACAAACCCTACTGGTCGGAGGCCTTTCCGTTTTCTTAATATGTGGACCTTGCATCCGACCTTTCAGGAGATGGTGGCGACATCTTGGAGGGAGACTGTCAGCACACGCTGCCCGATTTTATGTGTTATGTTGAAATTGAAAAGGCTTCGTAAGGAGATTGGGGTTTGGAATAAAGAGGTTTTTGGCAATGTGGATTCCTCCATTTCTTCTCTCATGAAACATCTTGAGACTACTCAGGGGAAGATTTCTGCTTCTGGATATACGAACGATCTCTTTGATGAGGAGGTTAGTCTTCAGGCAAAACTAAATGTATCATTGACACATAAGAACTGTTTGCTTCAGCAAAAAAGCCGTGCGAACTGGCTTCGGGATGGAGACAGGAATACTGAGTTTTTTCACCGTTTGACCAAGTTCAAGAAACGGAATGCGCCTTTCACTCGCCTCAAGATTGATGGTAGAGAGACTTATGATGCCACTATTATTGAGAATCATATTATTGACCACTTTACGTCTCTTTTCGCTGATGATGGTCGACCTTCTGGAGATCAGTTAGAGATTGATGCGCTTTTTGAGTCGGGGGTGTCTGATGATCAGAATGCGCGGTTGGTGAGTATACCCGATGAGAGTGAAATTGCGGCGGCGGTTTCTGCTTCTGGATATACGAACGATCTCTTTGATGAGGAGGTTAGTCTTCAGGCAAAACTAAATGTATCATTGACACATAAGAACTGTTTGCTTCAGCAAAAAAGCCGTGCGAACTGGCTTCGGGATGGAGACAGGAATACTGAGTTTTTTCACCGTTTGACCAAGTTCAAGAAACGGAATGCGCCTTTCACTCGCCTCAAGATTGATGGTAGAGAGACTTATGATGCCACTATTATTGAGAATCATATTATTGACCACTTTACGTCTCTTTTCGCTGATGATGGTCGACCTTCTGGAGATCAGTTAGAGATTGATGCGCTTTTTGAGTCGGGGGTGTCTGATGATCAGAATGCGCGGTTGGTGAGTATACCCGATGAGAGTGAAATTGCGGCGGCGGTTTTTAATATGGATGCTTCAAGTGCTCCTGGCCCTGATGGTTTCTCTGGTAACTTCTTTCAAAGTTGCTGGGATGTGATTAAAGCGGATGTTATTGCGGCTGTTCAGAATTTCTTTCGCCATTCTTATTTACCTTCTGGGTGTAATTCCAGTACGATGATTTTGATTCCCAAGAAGGATTCAGTCGACACTGTTGCTGATCTTCGCCCGATTGTCCTTTCGAATTTCTTATTCAAGATTATCTCGAAGATTCTTGCGTCTCGTCTTGGCGTGGTGGCTGCGTCTCATGTTTCTGACAATCAATTCGGCTTTATTACCGGGCGTAATATTCATGATTGCATCATGCTCAGCTCGGAAGGTTTCAACTGTATGAAACGCACGGACAGGGGACGTAATATGGCTTGTAAAGTTGACATCCGAAAAGCCTTTGATACTATTCGATGGGATTTTATCTTGCAAGTTTTGCGAGCTAATCACTATCATGAGAAATTCATTTACTGGATTTCTATTATTTTCAGCTCGGCCAGGCTCTCTATTCTCTATAATGGTCAGCTGCGGGGATATTTTGCTTGTTCTCGCGGAGTGCGTCAGGGAGATCCCCTTTCTCCGATTCTCTTTGGAATTGCGGAGGATATCTTGAGTCGGCTTTTTAGCAGCTGCGTTGATTCTGGGCATCTAGAACCTATGCGCTATAGTCGAACTTTTCAGTTCCCTACTCACTTGTTCTATGCGGATGATGTTATGATCTTTTGTAAAGCTACGGTTCGAAATGCTAGAAAAATTCATAAGATCTTTTCGTACTATGACTCTCTTTCGGGTCAGCAGTGTAGTCTGGAGAAGTCTTGCATTTACTTTGGTTCGGGAGTTCTCAATGACAGGAAAAGTGCTATTCATCGTGAGCTCAGTTTCACTACCGGGAACCTTCCTTTCAATTACTTGGGAGTTCCGATTTTCGTTGGGCGTCCGAGAGCTTCTTTCTTTCAGGCAATTCATGATAGGATTGTCCAGAAGTTTGCTCGATGGAAAGGTCGTCATCTTTCTATGGCTGGGAGGCTTTGTTTAGTCAAGTCGGTTATTCAGAGTTCGATTGTTCACTCCATGATGGTTTACAAATGGCCAAAATCGTTACTGCACTCCCTTGACAGGAAATGTCGTAATTTCGTTTGGTCGGGAAATATTGATAAACGGCCCAGCTGTGCTGTTAGTTGGGGTAGAGTCTGCTCCCCCTTGAAAGAAGGCGGCCTCGGCATTAGATCTTTTACGTTAATGAACAAATCTTATTTGATGAAGCTGGCTTGGAAGTTAATTCAGGGAACTGTTTGGGCGCATTCCATTCTGAGATCGAGATATCTAAACAATTTTGGGGTTGCAAAGGATTCGGTGTCGAACTCTTCTGTTTGGATTGGGATGAAAGAAGAAGTCAATCAGTTGGTGGATGATTCTTATGTTTGTATTGACCGTGGTGAGCATACTTACTTTTGGCGGGATGATTGGCTTGGGTACAAGCTTGTGGATAAACTTAAAATTCCGATATATATGCATGATTTTCTGAGCTTCTCGGTTAGTGATTATTTTTATGATGGTGTTTGGCATTTCACGACATCCTTTGTTTCTCGTTTTCCTGATATTGTGGATGATATTCTGCGTATTCCGATGGGCGGCCAGAGGGATACGAGATATTGGAAACAGTCGGTTAAGGGTGAGGTTTCGGCCTCTTTGGCTTTTTCTAATATTTCCCATCGTTTTCCTGCTGTTAGCTGGGGCAAATGGATCTGGAAGGACTTTATTCCGATGAGGCGATCTATTCTCTGTTGGCGTGTCCTCCATGGGCGCTTGCCTACTTTTGATGTTCTGATCCGGCAAGGGTTAATTGCGCCCAATGCTTGTTCTTTGTGTCTCCAAGATAGTGAGACGATTTCGCATGTGCTTTGGGAGTGCTCGTGTGTTCGCCCTATTTGGACTGATTTTTTAGGTTGGTTTGGTAAAGAGAATCTCTTGGGGTGCATGGATATTCATTCCTTCTTAGTTCTGGCTTGGAATCTCTCTTGGAGTTCCCAAATTGGTTCTTTTTGGAAGGCGGGAATTATCACTCTGATGTGGCGTATCTGGTCGGGACGCAATGCGCTTATTTTTGAGGATTTGTGCTTTGATAGACGTGCGGTTTTGGCCTTTGTCAAGGCTTACTTTATGGAGATTGATGGGGTTTTCCGAAAGTTTGGTAATATTTCTAATTCTTGGGCTGACTATTCGATCACTCGTGCGATTGGGGTGAGGAGCCGTGCTGCTTCTCCCCCCTGTATGGTGGAGGTTCACTGGTGGCCTCCCGTTGGTCAATGGATTAAAGTTAATACAGATGGCTCGGCGGCGGGAGCTCCTGGAGTTATTGCTGCGGGTGGGGTTTTTCGAGACAAGTGGTCTCATGTCCGAGGTTGTTTTCATTTTAAAGGCGGCAACGGCTTTGCTTTCGAGGCGGAATTGTTGGCTGTGATCTATGCTATTCACATTGCTCATACCCGAGGCTAGGCGGCATCTGTGGGTTGAGGCTGACTCTATGTATGTGGTTCACCTTTTGTACTCTCGCTCGAGTGATGTTCCTTGGAGATTTAGGGCGTTTTGGCAGCATACTCTTCGCCTGCTTCGGGATTTTTCTTTGATGGTCTCGCATATTTACCGTGAGGGTAATCAACCGGCAGATATTATGGCCAATGATGATCGGCAGGAAGGCTGGTGGCCTTTTGCGATTGAGGAGATTAGGATTGCGGTTGCAAGGGATATGTCGACGCATAGTCATATCCGTATGGTTATATAAGCAGGTTCGTTGGTTCCCTTAGGCTTTGGTTGGGTTGTTTTCTTTTGTTGTTGGTCTCCTGTTTTCTTTCTTGGTTCTTCTTCTTCCGGTTTTCTTGAGCCGAGCTTCTTAGGGGTGATGGTTAGGCCGGAACTCCTGAAGTTGTCTCTTCCCGCTCCTGAACCGAATGTGAGTCTTTCACGAGTACTCTTTTTCCTTCTAAGGTCTCTTCTTCTTAGAAGGTTTTAATGAGGCTCGATCTTTTGTTTGCTCTCTTTTGCGCTTTCTTGGATGTTTTGTACTCTTTTACTTTTCCATTAATACAAGCCTTATTCTCATCATATATCGGACTTATGCATTTTTTATATGTAAATAAATATTTTACTACTCTTTCCCATCCCAAAAATATATAATAATGTGTGTTAATTATCCATACATACTTAAATTCATAGATTTAATTTGTCACAATAATTAGTTATTCGTTTCAATAGAGACTCGAATATTATAAAATAAATATTAATATAGAAAAATAAGAGATTAATAAATTAGAAAAAAAATGACGTAGGCATGTTAATAAATGTTCATACCCGTCAAAAATGTATGTTACTCATACACAACAAAACACTTAAAATTAGAGAAAGCTCCACGAAGGCGTGTTAATAAATATTTGTACCCGTCTTAAATGTATATATTCGTACTCGTCCCAATTTTGATTAATTACACAAACCCATTTAATTTTATAAATATAAATTGTTACAAATTTATATAGTTGTTCCCCGTTTATAATTAATACACTCATTAAATCCAAATTCAACCCGTACATAAAGATAGGAAAATAACAGCACGCAGACGGAATCACTACCCACTCAAAAGTGAAAAATCTACTTGCACGTAGGGAGGATTCAACCCAATACCTTTTATAAAGGAGAGTATTTGAGTGCCTCAACTTTGCCATTTGAGCTAAGCCTTATTGACGAAATAGTTAAACATATGAAACCAACTATTTTAACATATAATATAATATTCACATTGTGCGAGTTACATGGTTATATTGCATATAACTATGATTATTGTTTAAAATAGATTACATCTAACTTATAACATCAATATAGTTGATTGCTATAATATATGAATATACAAGTATTAGTTCCATAGTTATAAAAGATTATGCACTCATATAGCCATATTCAGCAATGAAACTCAATTTTCGGCCACCGATCTGAAAAACACATATTATGGCTATATTTTACAATTCCGGTCCAAAATACTCTTGACCCCGCGAATCCTACTCTACCAAGCCCAACCCCGTACACATAATTCTCCATTTGTCTCTCTCCCCGCTCTTGGCACAAATGGGCATAATTATGTCAAGTGTACTTAATGAATAACACAATTGGCGTGAATTTACCCATTTGTACCAATTGTACCATCATAGCCCGCGCGCCCCAACCCGAACCCGAAGCCCAACCACCGCGCAAACCTAAATCTGGTCCGCCCTAATTAATGGCAAAACAGTCCTAAAATGTAAAAAATGGCCAAATTTTATATTTTTTAGATAGGAGGCAAAATATTGAGTTTCGGTGCTCAATATGGCTAACTCACAAGTTGACTCTAGTTATAACTTATACTCCATCCGTCCACCAAAAATAGTCAAAGAAGGGGAAGACACATGTTTTAATATAAATGGTTTAGTTTATTGTAAGTGGAGAAATGGTCCCACTTAAAAAATAGTGTTAATAATAATAATTAATTGTATTGTGAATGAAGAAATGAGCCCACCATTTGATAGAAAGTTTTCAAAAATAAAAAGGGATTAATTTTTGTGGACATCCCAAAATAACAAAAATGAACTATTTTTTGTGGACGGAGGGAGTACTATATTATTATTACTGCATATAAATAATACTTATGTATATTTTTTATTTCAATCAGATTTTAATATATATTTTCGTATATATTATAATATAAAAGCATAAAAATGACCAATTTATGTAATCAAAATATCATATTAGAAACTATATTCAATTATATATTCTAAAGTGTATATACATATTCTTGGTACTGTAACTAAGATATATCGAATTAAGATATATCAAAGATAAAAGAAAAATTTTATATGAGTTCTTTGCATAGAAGATAAAAGTAAAATATTACGTCTGACGAATTTAATAAAATTTAATAAGATATATTGTCTTCGTCCTCTATATTTGTGCATACTTTTCATTTTTTATAAGTCCCCCAAATTTTTGCTTACTCTAATTTTGGACACTATTTCATACATAATTTTACTCTTATGACTTACACTATTTACCCACAATCTATTTAACAATATTTTTAATATGAGACTCTTTTTCTACCATCAATATTTTAAATATTGTTTTATTAAAATTTATGTTGTTGTAGGACAAAAGTGTATATTGCTACTTTTGAACTGTTATCCAAATAATGAAATATAAAAATAAAATAAGATAAGAAAATGTGTAGCCCACCAACTTCTTCGGTGGTAAAGGACTAAGAGTCCAGTAAGCAGAGATATAGTAACATTTTAAGAAGAAATCTTTTGTCCAAATGATGGACCTAAATACTTTACCCTTTTTCTCAAACAAAGAAACAATATATTTTACCCCACTAACAACGGCAAATAATGGTCCCCATAGGAGTTCACCGCAGAGTTAGTCAACATCTTGTTTATTTCTCATGTTAAAAAGTAAAATCGACACAACAATATAAACTTCTTATTTGACTATTTTACCCCACTAACGGCAGATAATGAGATAATGGTCCCAAGACACAATTAAAAGAACTTTAAACGGTTGTCTTTAGACGCTTGACATTTAGTGTAGTAAATTTGGTGTCTTGTTTTATTTTATTTTTTTGGAGAGAAATTTGGTGTCTTGTTTCTAATTTTAATTTTCGTTCCATTTTTTTATAAAAAAATTTAGTACTGTATATCTTAAATTCATGAGTAAATACTCTCTATGTCCCATTATAAATGGCTCAAAAGTTTTCGACACGAGAATCAAAGAGAATGTGTAAATTGATTAAAAGTAATAGGATTTTTACAGTTTGTAAAGACTAAATTTTTCCATTTATAAAATAGGCCACTTTTAATGGGATGGTCCAAAATGGAATGTCATCTTCATAAGCTGATTTTTCCTATCCTTCCTTTCGCTTTAGAGCTGCTAGCAGATCTTGTACTTGCTGATGCATTGTGGTGAGCTGAGTTTGTAGGTTTGTCTCATCCTTTCCTATGGGGCATATGTAGGGGTGTGCATTCGGTTATATGGTTCGGTTTTCGCCAAAACCAAATCAAACCCAACCATATTTTAATTCGGTTTAAAAAAAAAATCGAACCGAACCGAATTAACCGAACCGAATTAATCGAAATTTTTATTATTAAAACCGAACCTAATAGAAAAACCGAATTAATCCAAAAATAACCGAAAAACCAAAAATTTCAAAAAAACAAAACAAAAATTCCGAAAAAACAAAAAAAAAACTTTAAAATGAAAAAATATTTGAAGTTGGATATAATAAAATTATCATTAAAATATTATATTATGTATATATATATATATATATATATATATATAATTCGGCTTTTCGATTTTGTTCGGTTTTAAAAAATTCGAACCGAAAAATCAAAATTTTATGAAAGAAGAAACTGAACTGAACCGAAAAATTAAAAAAACCGAACCACATTTTAAAATTTCGGTTTGGATCGTTCGGTTATTCGGTTTCGAATTTTTTGCTCACCCGTATATGTGCTCAGAAGCCTTCTCTGTTGATTCTCCTTCGTCCTCTTTTGCCACGTGATCTTGGGGATTATCTAGGGTTTCCCCTACAGGATTTCTACTTGGGTTCGGGGGTTTTCTCATTCTTTGGACTCAAAAGGCTGAACAGGCTTGTTCCCCTTGGTTCCTCTATTAGTTTTCGGCGCATGCGGGACACCTCCAAGTGCTGCAATCAACGGTGTGGGTGTAGTGAATGGGGAACTCGATGTCCTGGCCATGCTCATGACCTGTATCATTAGCATGAGGTTGAAGGCTTGTAGCATTGAGTCAGGTGTTCCAGTAGTCGGGCCTCATCCGACTGTTTTTGCAACGACAACGTTGTTGACTAGTGTGGTATTGTGATCAGCAACTTCGCCTTCCTCGTTCAATACCTTGCGGCTAAATCTTGGATCTTGTTGTTGACCGTTGTCTCCCCTTGGTTAAACTCAACATTGAGATCCCGGTTGATGTTTCTGTCAGAATTATCATTTTCCATTGCTACTTTGCTGTTCTTCGGGTTCCTGAAAACAAAGAAAAAACACTAAAGAAAACGTCAAATGTTTAGCTCGGGTTCAGCATTTTTCACAAACGACGCCAGTTGTTGTGCCTAAAAATATCGGTTCTAACGGAAAGCGGAAAAGATGCGAATATGGTGTAGAATTTGGGATTTTGTATGGACTTTGTACGTAAGTGAATAATATTGAGCGATAGAGTGTAGATGATCTGTACATTGAGATTATATATTTATTTATAGACTAAAATACTACGAATTCTAGTAGGAATATGACTCATTTGTAGTTATAATATATCTATAATTCTTCATTTTTATTCGTATCTTCAAGATTTTCTTTTACTTATTGAACACGTCTTAATCCTCGAGATAGAGTCAAATCCCAGAAAAACAAGGTTGCAGGGCTGCAAGGCTATTAGCAGTGTTGTTCTCAATGGATTTGGGCCGAACTTGCTTTGATCTCGCGGTCTTCAAAGAATGTATATTTTTGTCCTCATCATACACGTTCTAGATAGAATTCATACATTTACATATATTTCTCTAAGATTAAATCTCAACTGCCAGATTATGGGTAGATAAATGATGAAAATCTATTTCTATTTTATACTCTTACGCTTACTTTGGTTGTATTGAAAATGATGGATAAGAAAAAATAAGAAAATATTATCAGTTTCTCTTTATTTTATCATATGTTTACTAGAGATGAAAAGATGAGAAAATATTTTCACACCCCTACCTTATGATAATATTATCCAACATTTGAGAGAAAATGGGTGAAAAGGAATTGCCTAGAAAAAATATTCCACCTTGCTCAACGAAACTTTTTCATCATAGTAAACATGTGAAAACGATGAAAAATAGGTAAAAGTATACTATTTTCTCTTTTTTTCCATCAAAGTAAACGCACATCTAAGAGTTATTTTAGTTTAACTCTCCCATATATATATATATATATATTAAATACTCCTATATCATCAGGTGAGCCACGTTCACTTTTTAAAGTAAAAAAATGGATATGTAAGATACAATTGATATTAAACCAATAGTTCATGAGTAAAAAACAATTTGGATAGTTTAAGAAAAAATATAGTGCCAAAGTAATTTGGTGTCAAAGGTGATACTTACCCTAATTTAATTTATAATTATTTTTATTATTTAATTTTATTTTTATTAATTAATAATTCATTGTTATGGTTGATAAATTTAAAATTAGGATAGATGATTTTTTAAATAAAAATTAAATATAATTCATAATATTATAAGTTTTATAAAAAATACTCCCTCCGTCCCAGCCCAATAGGCTCGTTCCTTTTCGGGACGTCCCAACCCAATAGGCTCAGTCTTAAAATGGAAATAATTAGGGTTGTAATTAAAATAATTAGCTACTTAATTAAAGAGGATATACACCCTAATTTCATTCCCTCTC